>NC_141149.1:71647249-72847249 GCF_053477565.2 Lygodium microphyllum | reverse complement strand
GAGGTACAACTCATTGAAGAATAGAATTGGCGTGCCATTTCTGGAAAGCATAGCCGAACCTGAAGAAGTGGACTAGAACCGGTTTATCCTGAAAACCATCAAGAACTCGGCTACCGTCCTAGCCACAAGTGCAACACCAGTGGGAGGTCAACATGAAAGAAGCTTGCTTCTAAGGCATCAACGATCAGATTTGGTGGATTCTTGACGGCTATCATCCAAGAGGCCATAAAGGAGACAGAAGGAGTTGAAGAGGAGGTAGGAGAGACACCCCAGCAGTCGCTGTTGCCCTGATGTAGAGCAATCCAGCAAGAGAAAACCATCAGCGGTCGAGGGGAGCAGGAAGTGTAAACTACCCAGAAGGAGGCCAAGGCACAAGAGAAAAAGAAGGCCATGAAGCCCTAGCAACAAAGGAGAGAGGAGATGACGAAGGAAGAATGAACGGAGTTGAAAAGAGCCCAAAAAAGAATCCAAAAGGGCAGAAGAAGAATGAAGGAGGAAAGAGTAGGAAGAGATGAAGAAAATGAGAGAAGAATCACAGAGAGCTGAGGAGGAGACAAGAAGAAGAGTAGAAGAAGAGGCTGAGAAACTAAGGAGAAAGGAGGATGAAGAGCATGGGTCTATTGAGGAGATCCATGGTGTTGGGGAGATGAACCCCCTGAGCCCACGAAAGGAAGGTGAGGCCAGCGACAGTGCGGGAGCGGCCTCTGTTGTTGCAGGAAAGGGCAAAGCCCCACTACATCCCCTCCCTTCGATTTTCGCACCTCAAACCACCACCAATGCCGTCGCCACAACATAGGAGCCAGAGCCTACCATGGACACCACTCACCTCATGTCCATGATGCAGTTCCTGGTCACGAAAGTACAATAGATGGTGCCAGGGGTAGGAGCCAAAAGGCCAGGTGTAGCAAACGCCGAGTCAAGCAAAGGCCCAAAGTGGCAAAGGTTGGAGGCATCCACCACCATAGCATCACCAACAATGCCCGTGGCTGTAGACTATGATGCATATGTAGCTAAACTCCTAGCCCATCTAGAGAAGGCTAAGGAAGAGAAGAAGGCCACGACTACAAAACTAGAGGCCAAAAGAGAAGTTTCTACGTTGCTAAGGCTGGAGATAACACGGCAAGCTGCGGAACATCAGAAAGAAATTCAAAACCTGAAAGAATAGCTTAGTGCCAAAGAAAAGGAGGCACAAAAGAATAAAGATCGCCCAAGGCAAAGGTTAGAGGATGAAGCCCAAGACCTAGAGGCGAAGTAGCATGGCCATAAGTTGCTCATCCAACAATACGTTGAGCTCCAGCAACAAATGGCACGGGTGAAAGAGATGAATGTAGAACTACGGGAGAACCAGCAGGAAATCGACCAGGTACCTGAAGAACAATGCCAAGAACAAGAAGATGCCATGGTATTTCGGCTATGGTTAGCAATGGAGGAGCAAGGGAGGCTAGAGAGGGAAATAGAAGTCATGGCGAAAGAGAAGGAAGAGGCCATAGACAAAGCTACTAGAAGCCTGCAGGAGGACAACCTACAAAATATCCAGCAGGAAGTAGAGGGATTGATGGCCATGGCCATGATCAAAAGAAAACTGCACCTGTGGCGGAGCTAGAAAGCCACACACAAATTACTGAAGATCTATTAGAAAGGCTCATAGAGGCCCACCGGCAGTTCTCCGTGGCTGATCAAGATAGAAGAATAGCCGACGAGCAGCTGAACCGCTGGGATAAAGAGAAGACCCAAATGCTAGAAGTGTGAAATGAGCAATAGCAAGTGGTAATGATATTGTCTCAGGAGATGGAAAGGGGCAAGGAAGATTTGGAAGAGAAGGCACAGCAATGGGAGAGGCACAACTTTGAAAGAGTGCGAGGATTGACAGAGCACCTAACAATGGCAGAGTGCGAGAGGGTGCTCGCGGAATCCAAAGCTGAGGCTACTCAAGCATGGTCCAACACGCAGAGGCAAGCCTTTTTGAGCATAGTGCTTCATGTCACACAAGTTGAAGGCATGGATTTAGTGGAGAGAATGAAAAGGAAGTTGGAGTTGATGACTAGAGCCTTAAGGTATGGCCTGTAAGAACACACACTCCCGATCAGCACAAGCATAACCCAAGAGCAACAATGCAGTTACTTGCGACAAGCCGACCTCTCCATTGATGAGCTTAGGGAACTTGGATTCGAAGAACAAGAGCAGCCCCATCCACCCCCAATCCAACCCATGATGGAACAAGACACTGAGTAAGGGCCAAACTTCGAGCAGGAATCAGAAGAAGAATTGCAAATCAAAGAGCCCAGTCTGCCCTTGCTTGATCTACCCCCAAAAGAGCCAAAGGGTGCCCAAGTTTCCGAGCGCATTATTGCTGCAAGAAGAAGAAGGCAGGAACTCATAGAGCAAGCCCATCAAAGAGCACGAGCACAGCCACAACAGCTTCTTGATGAGTCCATGCCACTATGCGAGGATCACCATCCCATCAACTGGCCACAGCAGCTAACCATCTAGCAATAGCAGGAACTCCAATCTTGACCCTTTGAGTTCTCCTTCCTCTACCCATGAGCTTTGGACTGAGTCTTACCCTTGGAGGTAGTGGAAAGGACCATTCATTTGGGCAATACTTTAGCGAACCGATGGGTCGAGAAGTGGAGCATTGTAATCACATAATGGAGGTGGAAACCCGCAGATTACTGGTAGGATAAGGTCTATTAGGTTCCCAAAACCATCCGAGGCTATGAGGCACAACCAAAGTGGCAGAGGATGATTTGGGACACCAATCTTGATGCATGGAGGATGGCCTTTTGCGGTACACTATTGAAAGAAAGGAATGATCCTATCTACATGCCCTATCCTCACAGACATGGAGTGGATTATGATAGGGGGGTGCATGGCAGATACAACTTCCCAAAGATCTACAATGTCAAATGCAGCAACTCCCAAGGAATGCATGACCTTTAAAGCAAGAGACTTGCGCCCATCCATCAATTGGGTCCTCGAGGATTTCTCTTCCTGCCTGGACCTAGCCTTCATAACTACTTGTAATTACCTTAGAATCATTAGATTTTTACTTAAGCAAACACCATTAGTTGAGGAAGCCCACCTTCCCCCACTCTTTTTTGACACCATTAAGCTTGTAATTACCTTAGAACCATTAGATCTTTACTTAAGCAAATACCATTAGTTGAGGAAGCCCACCTTCCCCCACTCTTTTTTGACATTAACCTAGGAATAGATAGCTGCACTATGGCTAGGCTCATGATGAGGACAACCCTACTTCCCTCTTTTTGTATGAATACCTTTGAGGACATGAGCGATAGCCACTTCACGAGGTGCAATCACCCTTTCTTGTCAACCACACCTCTTAATTCAAAGACTAGTATCAAGGAATACCCACAGAGCCGTACCTTTTTGACTAAGTCCTTAAGACCACCTTGCAAATTATTCGAGGAAGCTCGGGGCATAGCTTGAGCACACCCCTGTGTTAGAATGCTGGTTGTAATCATCTAATCCAAAAAAAAAGAGAAAAAAGAAAAAGAGAGAGTGAAAACACTGGATCCCCTAAAAGCATCTTGAGTGCCACAATCACTACACCTATGGTTTCCAATTCTAGCCCTCTCCCCCACTGCAGATACTTAGGGCATATCAAGGGCAGGACATTCTCCTAGACTTGTCTCCCTAAGCGATGCACTGAACATACAACGATGTACAAATTAGGTCCTCAAGTGTGAGATACCATTGAGGGCTTGCCCAAGGTTAGTAGATCCATCTCCCAGTTCCACAAGCACATTCACCACTCACCACACAACAGAGCAGATACCCCTAGGTAGTGCACCTTCTTTTCTTTCTAGGTACAAACAAAGGCCCGAACCACCGGCCTTGGCTCGGGGGGTTCAATATATATATATTCTCTATATAACATGCATTCATGACCTATTTATAAATATCCTTATCTGTGAAATTTTCTTGAATAAAACACAACCCTTTTCTATTCAATCTGTAAGTAACCCCTTTATATGACACCCTTTTGTATGTAACAAATGTATAAAAATGGTCTTTTAAAAACCCCTTATTTTGAAATCACGTTATATATACATATATTCATGAGTGATCCCCTCGAGGGCCTTGGAGACCCCATCATCCATGCAACATGCCCCTGGCCTCCACCACCTCAACCGGGTGATCTGTTTCTTCCCAAGTCCAATTTCTCTGCGGCCCTGCCATCATCGACTCACACATTCACCCTTTCTCATTGAACCTTCATTAGCTCAAAACCACAATGTCTCAGAACTAGCACATGCCTAAGAGAGGGGCCATCTTATGCGACGATATCACTATGCAAGTGAAACAGAATAGAGATGACCGAGGCAGCCCCAATCAAAAAGTAAATGAAGAAGCTCATTTGGAACAATGCATGAGAAGGCAATTGCGGAGGACCAAAATATGGATCCGTCTAACTATATCTTCAATTTCAAAAATGGATCCGCCCATCTGCCTCTCTCCACGTAGGGATCTGTCCTTATATTCAATTTCAAAGGACAGATCCCCTCAACACCAGCAGCAAAAAAGGACTCGCCCCAAATTCATCTTTAATTTCAAGGGCTCGTCCACCTAGCACCAACCCCCACATGGGCTTGTATAAAAACTCAAAAAGCCATGCGACTACCCCATCACCACCACCCAACAATGCCATGGGATTGGCACTCGGCTAGGAGGGGGTTAATGTTTATTGTAGAGCAGAGGAAGCAGAAAAAGAGACATTAAGAGGAAAAGTGCAAGGGGGAAAAAAGGAAAAGGCGCCTCACAAGAAAGCGGGCCCAGAAAAAATCTAAAAGCATGGGAACAAACACCAAGAGTCCAAGGCGCAACCATGGAAGCTGCAAAAAAGCCAAAAGCAAGAAGGCACACCTTTAAATGCAAAGGTATAACCAAAATCTTTGTAAAAGAGTGCCAAGCTCCCTCCTATGCAAATTGTAACCATGAATGGGTGGTAGGACTAAGCTAGAAAGTTAGGGCAAAGGGAAAAAGCGCCTAGGCCATGGCCAGCCATGTAAAAAGGGGATGATCACCCAAGGGAAAGAGGGCATGCATATAAGCTAAAAAGTTAATGGAAACTCTCATTCTTGGTGTGTGAGAAAAAGCTTCTTCTTCTTCTTCTCTTCTTCTTGCCTTCTTGTGTGTGCTTGAGTGAGGGAGTGTCAAAGAGTAAGGGAGTGAGTGTGTGAGAGTGAGGGATCGAGGAGAAGAAGCTCCCAATCTCCTCTCTTCATCTTCATCTTCATCTCTTCTCTTCTCTTGTCTCGCGAGACTATGGAGGATGGAGCTTGACGGAGAGGGATTGAGGTTGCTCGAGTTTGCACCGAGGATCGTGGAGCTATCAGTCAAGCTCACTACACCCCATAGGTAGGGAGAGCACATCAGCTATGTGAGAGGTAGCCATAGTCACTCGGCTTGAAACACTTGATCAATAAGCAGTCTGTAGGTCTCGGGGGTTGAGTGAGAGAGCTCCCTTCAACTACCCATGGATGCCGGGTCATCTGATCCATTGAGAGAGGAGACATCCATAGCATAATATAGTGGGTGCCAGGTATCTCACTTAACAATACTACTTGCACTCCTAAGTGTACAGAAAAGTACAAATGGAGCAATGCAAGTGTGACTAAGTTGTTCGAGTACATACTGCGCTTCTTTGTCTTTGACTCATTATAAAAATGGTTTTTACGCTTTTCAAAGGTGATTGGGTTTTTTTTAAAGGTTGCTGAAATATCACATATGGCTACTTGGAAACATGATACTTGAGTCTCACAATGATGCACGATTGGTGTTACGAAAGCTTTTGGCATGGACTACAATAGCACTCATATATGTATTAATGATTGTGTGCTATTTCACGGAGATTACGAGACTATGGAGACAAGTCCGAAGTATGGTGCTCAAACTATTTCTCACAGAAGGTTCTTAGACACTTTTCACTTATACCATGTATAAACACTACATTAAAGAATTTGGAAAATTTCCAAGTCTCAATTTCAAATTAGTGTTAAATATTTGACCAAGTGGCTAAATCTTGATCCATATTTGAAAGTGGAATTTGGGAAGATAGCTTATATAGCATTTAGGGTAGACTCCACCTTTAAGTAAGACAACAAGATTTGACCATGTAGTGAAATAATAAAGGCATTGGGAGTTCTCAAAGTGCGTGGAAATTTTTAAATTTTCTAATATAGTATTTATACATCACATGTTTCTCGTGTCAAGCATACCAAGCTTGTCAACATGGCATGAGCAAGATAGATCCACATATGGGATCCAACGATTACCAACAGATTCGCATGCATGGGGTCACATTGACTTCACCTTTTAAGCTTTTCCCAAGAGCCAAGGAATTTTTGGCTTGGTCTTACTATGGATGGCATAAATCCATTCGGTTTCCACTCAACTTCTTATAGTGTGTGGCATGTAGTCCTTGTAAACTACAACATCTCGCCATGGCTTTCTATGAAGAAGAGACAATTGATTCTTAGCAACAATTATCTTGGTTCATTAGTTAATAAGCTCAAGATTTTGCGAGGGGAGGGGATTGTTGTGGACACCATGAGCAAGCATGCTGATTCATAGTCTGCTAATATACAAGCCATTCTTATATGGACAATGCACGACTTTTCGGGATTCGAAGAGTGCTCAAGTAAATGAGCTTCTTTTCTCATTGCTGATATCTAACATGGCTCGTTTATATTTGTGTTAACTAGATAGGGATATTGTGACAGGTCTGGTTACCCGAGGTTATCATGCATGTAGATTGTGTGGATCACAATTAAACTCTTGAAGGTTGCGAACCATGAAGAAGATGGTATATCAAGGGCATGATACTTTCTTGCTAGAGGACAATGAATTTAGGGCAGGTTTTCTTGGAGGACCCCTAGCACAAATGAATGACCAAGCTAGTATAAGTGGAAAATGATCCATGAGGATTCACTTCCAAGTGGAATGCGATAGCTCCTAGTTTTTTATGAGTTGCCATATTGGACCCACTTTACAGATCAACCATTTGTTGGATCCCATACACATTTTCAAGAATATGGACAGCTTATTGTGGGACCATATCATAAGAAAGAGATCATAAGAAAGAGAGACACTATAGTGGCATGGATGGATTTAAGGAGGTGCTTTGCAAGCTCCAATGGTCATATGCAACTATCTCATGCTCCTTGGGTCTTGCCCATTAAAGAAGAGCACATGGTGAAGAAAATTATTAGGTCTATCTGCACCCTGACAAATATGATACGTTCTCTCAAGTTTGTTTTTTCTAAAGATGGCTAACTAACATGACTAAAATCTTATGATTATCACAAGATATACCAGGTTTGTACTGGCCTTGATAACAAGTACAATCAATATTTTACTATTTTGTGTCGATTCGATGTTTGTAATGCTTTAAATTTATGGCAGTTTGTACTACTAATTGCAATTGTGGGGTGTCTCAATCTAGAGATATGTTCGACAATTTATAAGTTGTCAAATTTAGTGCAATGGATCTCACTGAAGGAAATTAAGACATCCTCTATTGAATCCACAAGGTGGAGAGTAGTGGAGACTATATGTCTCTTTGAGAAGTACTTGCCCACAAGTATGCTCATGAGACAAACTCACCTCCTAGTACATCTCTGGATGAAGTGAAGATTGTAGGACTTGTCCATACCTGTGAGAGAGGACGGCAGGATCGAAGCTCAGCACAAAAAACAGTAGACAGTCTAAGAGTGAAGCACGTCACCCAATGCAATAGTTGAAAGAGTGTTAGCTGAAAGTACAAGGTACAACCCTTAAATCTTAGGGTTGTAGGGGGTGTTCACACCCGAACACGGTAAGTGCCTGTAAGTGTGTGTCATAAGCACATACAAAATAATACCATAAGCACATACAAAATAATACCATAAGTCTGGGGGAAAATGTCCTATTGATCACCGACACTCCCGAACACGGTAAGTGCCTGTAAGTGTGTGTCATAAGCACATACAAAATAATACCATAAGTCTGGGGGAAAATATCCTATTGATCATCGACAATCCTATGTGAGGCTTGAGTGAAATACCCAACAAACCCCCCTGGAGTGAAGAGTGATCAAGAGTACAAGGATCATCCGCCACCAAAGGAGATCAAATTTAAAGCATCGTGAAATGCTTCAAATTTTTTCACGAGGAAGAGCCTTGGTGAAGATGTCAGCCACATTTCTAGTGGTAGGACAATAGACAAGGCTGATATCACCTGCATGTAGCCTCTCTCTAATAAAGTGATAATGTATCTCAATGTGTTTCATGCATGCATGAAACACTGGGTTTTGTGCCACTACAGTGGCACTCTGACTGTCAGTAAACAAAGGAGTAGGCTCCATAACAGATACATCCAGATTAGCTAGCAAGCGTCTAATCCATACGCATTCAACTGTGGTAGTGAAAGCTACCTTGTATTTAGCTTCACATGACGATGTGGCAACAATGGACTATTTCTTGCTAAGCTAAGATATGCAAGGCGAGCCAAGAAAGAAACAATTGCCACTAGTGGAGTGATGTGAATCATAACCACCAACCGAATCAGAATCACTGTAATCATGTAACTGTAGTGGTCCCCCATTGGCATAAAGCAATCCAAGAGATCTAGTACCCTACAAGTAATGGAAGACATGCTTAACAGCTTGCCAATGTGACATGCGTGGCTGATGCATATATCTGCTCAGGGCTGAAAGTGCAAATTGTATGTCCAGCCTAATGTTGCATAGGTAAATAAGACATCCAACTACTGAAGCATATGTATTTATATCAAACAAATCACTGTCATCATGTAATGATAGCTTAAGTCCAGGTTCCATTGGTGTACAGACTAGCTTGCAATCTTTAAGCCAAACTTCTCAAGAAGTTTACCAATGTATATTAAGTGTGATAACCCAATACCTCTAGCATCATATATGAACTGAATGCCCAAGTAATAATGTAAAGACCCCAAGTCTGACATGTCAAAAGTTTACTGCAAATTTTGTTTAAATGCTGAAATTTGATCAGCATGTGTCCCTATAAGCAAGAGATCATCAACATAAAGACAAATGATCAGCATGGATCCCCCCTCTTTACATATGTAAAGGGTAGACTTAGATGAGCTGTTTATGAACCCTTGGCTAAGCAAGAAAGCATCTATCTTTGCATGCCAAGCTCTAGGAGCTTGTTTCAAACCATATAAGGCTTTTTTCAGCTTGCAAACCAAGTGTTCCAAGCCCTCAACATTGCAAAACCAATGGGATGATGTACATATACTTTCTCATGAAGTTCCCCATGTAAAAATGCAATTTTAATGTCCAATTGATGCACAATCCATCCATAATGAGCAGCCAAAGCAACCATAGACATGATGGTTGTAATGCGGGAAGTAGGAGCAAATGTCTCCTCAGAGTCAATGCCTTTCTTCTGTGCATAGCCTTTAGCTACAAGCCTTGCTTTGTATTCATCAATGGATCCATTTGCATTCCATTTTAGCTTCTAAACCCATTTTGTTCCAATGGCTTTCTTTCCAAATGGAAAATACACCAAATCCCATGTTTGATTCTTAGTGATAGAATCCAATTCAACTTGCATTGCTGCCATCCAATGCACACTCTGTTGTGTATCCTCAAAACATTCAGGCTCCTCATCATCAAGGGTGCTTGCTACCGTAACAAACTCCATGGTATGCACAGTATCATGCATACAAGCTTGCCTTCTAGTACGACCAACCATTGGTGCATCTAGATGACTATCTTTCATAGTCTATAAATACCATCTAGGCATTTGTCTTGCCTCTTGACTGTGCATAAGCTCTTGCTAAATTTCAGTTTCAGCACTTTGCTGAATATTCAGATAAGCCAATGGTTGATTTTTTGCATTTTCCAAAGGAGCAACTGGCCTAACATTGAGTTCACTTGCTGAAACTCCAGCTGAATCACCAAATGTAATGGGCAACAGCCCTTCAAATACATCATGGGCAGCCTGATATGTGTCTAAACCAGTCAGGGACAATTCTGATGTTACATCAAATAGTACATCCCTACTGACAAACATATTTTTAGAAACAGGATCATAGAGTCTTTAGCCTTCGCTCTCATTGCTATATCCCACAAAAATGCATTTAACAGCCTTGTTATCCAACTTTTTTCTGAGTACCTTTGGAATATGTGCATATGCAAGGCATCCAAAGGTATGAAAATGTCCAACAGAAGGTTTCCAGCAGTTCCAAGCCTCAAAAGGTGTAATTTTCTTCAAGACTTTAGTGGGGCATCTGTTCAAAACATGCAAGCACACATGATGACTTTTATCCAAAAACCATGAGGCAAGCTCTTTGCCTTTAGCATACATCTGGCCATCTCCATGAGTGATCGATTCTTCCTCTCTGCAATCCCATTCTGCTGTGAAGTATAAGCAATAGTGTACTAATGGACAATGCCCTTCTGATTTAGAAAAGAATTCAGCAAAGAGGACATGTATTCCCCCCCTCGGTTCAAACAGAGAGTCTTAATTTTACAACCACATTGGTTTTCAACAAGTGCAATAAAAGCTAAGAATGCATCATACACTTCTGAATTTTTGACCAAAGAGTAGACCCAAAAAAATCGAGTAAAGTCATCAATACAAGTCACAAAATAGTAACATCCTCCCAATGACTTTGTCTGATAGGCCCACATACATTTGAATGCACTAAATTGCAACTTGACCACTGCTCTAAAAGCAATATCACGGGGAAATGAAAAATGATGCATTTCCCCCAAAATACATCCTTCGTACAAGTGCTCAGGATGTCTCTCCACTAAAGGTAATCCATCTAGCATCTGCGTACGCTGTAAGAGCGTCAAGCTGCCAAAGTTTACATGCCCCATCCTAGCATGCCATAACTCTGCCTGTATCATAGTAGGAGTAAGAGTGGATGTCAAATACGCTGACTGATCAACTGAAAGAGCATCCAACTTGTATAACCCATGACATAAAGTGCCTGTCAAGACCAAAGTCATGTGTTCTTTGTCTCTCACCATGCATGTGTCATCATCAAATGTGACCTACAATCCACAAAGAAGAAATAGAGAGCAAATTCTTCTTTATGTCGAGCACAAATAAAGCATCCTGTAGGCAGAGAATAGAGCTATAGATGGCTGTGAGCACAATCTCCCCAATACCTCGAACAAGGTATGATGCATTGTTGGCACATTGTACAGACTTGCCAACTGGAGCTGCACTTACAGAAGCAAATAAATATCTGCGAGATGTAATATGCCTAGAAGCACTACTGTCAAAAAACCAAGTGCATGCATCCTCAATAGAGCTAAATGCTTGATCAGCCCAAGAGGTGTCATAACTGCATGTGTAAAAGCAATAGTCCCTATTTGCAACAAAGGACGCAGACTCAGTGGCAGTAGAAGGAGTATCAGAAACAGACATTTCTGACTCCTTTTTCTCCTTGGCAATGCACTTTTTGCACTCAGTGATGTAGTGGCCTGGCTTCTTGCAATAATGGCATTTACCCTTTTTGGCTTGCATGCCCCCTTGTTTTTTATTTGTCTGTGATGTGCCGACAATATTTCTTCTTGTTTGCTCCTCCTCTAGAAGCAAACTAACTAACTGAAGAAAAGTGATTGGCTGCGTGGAAAACCTCATGGTGAGGTCTAAGGCCGTATGAAAAGCCAAGTACGAAGGAGGTAATGAGTTCAAAGTGGTAGATATCATCTGTGCATCTGAATAGTACTCATCAACATTCATGAGTTGCTCTCGCAACAAGTCCTGAATTTTGTTCAAGTGATCCTGAATAGATTTACCTTTATCCATTTTCAATGTCTCTAGCTATTTCTTTAAGAAAGAGGTGCGACTTTCATTCTTGCTTGCAAACATTTGCTCCAAAGTTAGCCAAGCTTCTCGTGAAGAAGCTGCTGAACAAATGTGGGGGATGATTGACTACTGAACTACCAATGCAATCAGTGACAAAGCATGTGCATCTTGTGTATCCCATGCTTTTTGAGCTGCTGTTCTTTGGGGAAGTGGCTAAAGTGGAGCAGGCTGAGGTGCCCATTGTGCATGTCCTCCTGGAGGAGGAGTAGCTGGAGCCACAACTCCATGTCTAGCTTCTTCTCCACTGACATAATCCCAAAGATTTTTCGCCACTAGTACATTTTTCATCATGAAGGACCAAAGTGAATAGTTACTTCCATCCAATCTGTCCTTGTTGGGATACATAGGTGAAGACATCTCCTCCCTGATTTGCCATGATTATCAATTACAAAAGAAAGCAAAAGAGCAATGTTGAATCAGGACCACACTAGAAATCTGAAAATTTCTAGAAATTGCAAGAAATAACTTTCTACAATTAGTGTACAGAGGTGCACTCTGTCAAAACTATCTATAATGCTTGTAGTCCAACATGCAATCAGTGTTCAGCAACACTATACCAGCAAATTCCCCAAAATTTCTTGCCTCAAATTTGTTCAAAAAAGTATTTTTGTGACTGTAAATGTAGTGGGTATGCCAATGTCCTCAGAAAACATGAAAGCCTCAAAATCTTTTATGAATGTGCCCAAAAAATTTTCATCCAACGTGTGCCAGACACATTTTTGAACGTTGTGCCTGCTGCATAGAAATCCATGCTTCTAGAAATCTATGCTGGGATTTTAAAAAAAATGTTTACCACAAAAATTACGAGTTGTCTGGTGCAGAGTTGTCAGGCAGGTACAATCGGCGCTTCAGACGATGGGTTGTCATTGGTGGGTACATGTGTTAGGCAAGTGGACGAGAACTGTCAATTAATGACGGCCTGTTCGCTGACCACTGGTATGTGTGAGGTGAGAGGGGGGTCAATGTGGTGCCGTCGGGTGACGGGCAGCGCAGCGGGTTCCTCACGGCACTGTCGATGGGTTAGACAAGTGGCAAGCGGTGTGTCAGGGACTGCGGGAGGGCACATGCGGGAGTGGCAACTGCAGGCTTCAGGTGGCGTAGAGCCTAATGTGGCAACTGCACAGAAAATAGTAGACAATCTAAGAGTGAAGCATAATGCCCAATGCAATAGCTGAAAGAGTGTTAGCTGAAAGTACAAGGTACAACACTTAAACCTTAGGGTTCTAGAGGGTGTTCACACCTGAACACGATAAGTGCCCGTAAGTGTGTGTCATAAGCACATACCAAATAATACCATAAGTTTGGGGGAAAAAACCTCTCCTACCGAGAGTAAAAAGTGCCCCAACGTCCTATTGATCACTGACACTCCTATGTGAGCATAGGCATAAGTGAGGCTTGAGTGAAATACCCAACAATACCCAATGGATGTTCTTCTTAGAGGGCTATATAAAAACCTTGAAGGGCTTTGTGAGACAATGAGCTCATCTAGAGGGTAGCATGGTTAAAGGTTGGCTAGTGTCAAATGCATTAGTGTATATTTTGGAGTGGTTGCCAATGGTGGATTCTGATAACAACATGTTATGGACAGTGAAGGATGATGATAGACTAACAAGAGATGCGGTGGTTGGAAATGGGATAGAAAAGAGGATGGATGGTGCCATGGAGGAGAAAGTGAATCACTTTTGTATGTTGCACCATGCATCCATGGAGAAGTGGCTCGGTAGGTACGAGTAAGCTAGAAGAGACTGGGAGGGAGCACGATGAGAATTTCAGCATAGCACACGCCATTGACCGCTTCGATATCTTGAGGGCATGGAGAAGATGCCCAATTCATACCTACAAGGTGGTTGCATTATGCCTTGACTGTAGCTTCACGCCAAGGGAGCAATGCCTCTAGGAAGGAGTAGGAATTCCTAAGGGGATGCAGTCCAAAGGTGACCGCATACTTTATTTGTTGTTTTATCTAGATTTTATATGCAACAACTAACCTAGCTATATCGATATTTTGTACAAAATCTATAGCGTGGCATGGTCATGTCAGCGACATTTTTGAGTTGAGCGTATCGACAAAATGCGCTCCACAATGGACTGTGGTATCATGGCAAAGTTCAAGCAAGAGAGTCGATGATGGGTCATAGATCCGAATACTATGGTAGATGAGATGGAGTATTTTGGCAACTCGCAAAGTGTTATCTCAGTAGATTACTGTAGCTTCTCCATGATCATATTTAATGTGCAGTGGTTTAAAGTGGTATTGGAAGGAGCAAAGGCAATTGTTCTTGGCGAGGTCCATTTGGATTTTTGAAGGTAGACTTTGAGAAAATATGTAATGATCTGTGCAACACATTTGTCTTGTTGGGCCATTGTGAATAGGTGCATGACCTTCTTTGTTAATTTTTCCACAACATGAAATAGTTACAAATATTGACTCATTCTATTGGACACACTTATATGTGATATTGAACAGGTAAACTTCTATCCAAATCCCCGAAAACCTCATTGGTTGTATGTTGTGACATAAACACCTGAAAGCACTCAAGTGTATGATAAAAACAATGTTTCTAGCATGGACGAGGAGAGTATATAGGTAGAGAAGTTGATGTTGTAGGAGGTGGAGGGGGCGAGAAAGGCTTAGAGCATACGAAGGAGACAAGCATGAGTAATGTAAACGAAGAGATAGGAGGCCAAGAATTTTTTGAGAATGAAGTGTACTCCTCTTTTTGTGGAGACCTATATGTAGACCTTCCAGTGTATTCCGAGCTATGCTGAGAGCTTGATATGGAGTCATAGGGCTAGTCGTATTTGCATTCGCTTGTCAAATTCATTTAAAATTCTCTTTTACTAGTACTTTAATATACGTGTTTTCACTAACATCCATTTTCATAGAGTTATATTATTGTGCTTTACCTAAATCCTTTTCTTGATTATGCCAACATCATTTTCTAATTGTGCATGTTACCTTTAATGATACCCAAAAAGCGGGATGAGTTGAGGGATAACAAATGAGCAGTTGCATGAGATCTTTACGCATATGCCTCTAGATCAAATGGTCCACTTCAAAGATATGGTAGACCAGGAGTTGTCTCGGCCGTTCTATATGGTCTACCTCAGTATGCTGTGATGCTTGGATCTCCAATAGTTGGAGTTGATGCTCTAGACTAGCCCCAGAGGGAGCCTCAAGGATGCCTCGCTTGATTGGCAAAGGGGGTGGTTGTTGTTGTAGGGATATTGTGGAGATGCAGTTGTTGTGACCCCATAGTCAGTTGCTACTCTTCGCTCTCATACCGATTCTAGAGAGGGTGACCTAGGTGGGTGCTATTGAGGCATCAATGCAGTGTCTTCATCTCATCAGTCTAGTGTGTTAAAGACCACTGATCTAGAGCATGGCAACTATGGTGATTGGAAAATGAAGACTATATTCATGTTGTCATAAACCAAGAGAGACCGGCTATTACACAAGTGAATTAGGTTCCAAGATAGATTAACTTGGACTCATAAAGACAATATTGTGTAGTGAATTGACACAGACAAGATACTAAGTGAAAGTACAAAGCATCATAATAATTTTCTTGAAAGATGAACCAAGTACATGCTTTTATAGCTTTTTAGTTTCTCCACTCTCCTCACTGTGCATATGGGATTCAGGACACCTCTTCCTGGAGCATACATCATTTATTATTTCTCAACGTCCCCCTCAAATGATGAGCCTCTACCCTTGCTGGCTTTTGTCCCCCTACATGTGTGCATGGACCAGGAGGCTAGCCCTTTGGCAGCCTGGTCAAGTTGAGGCTTGAAACTTTACAACTTGGTAGGGTTTTTACATCCACTATGGGAAACAAATTCCTTAGAACAATCTATTAAAGTTGTTGATGGTAGTGGAAGCATTTGTTTCTTTTTCTTCATTCATGAATTGGCTATGGTGGTGGTATTCTGCATTTGCTGTTCTCTTTTCTTGTGAAAACATTCACTGGCTATATGGCCAGTCTTACCACAATAATGACATCTCATCCGACTTTTGTTGTCGGTGTTGAATCCTAGACCTCTTCCCTTGGGTCCAGTAGCTCCTTTAGTGTATAAGAGATTTTCCCTTGAGCTGGTATTATTTACATCTTTGTTTTTAAATTTGCTTTCTCCATCAAGTAGTGAGTGCTCAATGTCTTTGAGTGAGAGATTGGGAACATTACTTAGTGTTGAAACAAGGTTCTCATACGGTTCATGATTAACACTGGCAAGTAGCATTGCTATTGCCTCATCTTCATCAATGTTATTTTTAAGAGTTGCTAGCTGAGTTTTAAGGCTCTCGAACTTATTGATGTGTATAGTCATAAATGAACTATCGTTTACATCCAACTTATAAAACTGCATAAGTAATTTTACCTTTGAGTTCTTTGCTTGTGTATCAAAGTTTCAAGTTCTTCCCATGCCTTCTTTGCATCCCTGATGCCAGAGATGTGATGTAGTACATCATCTGATAGACCCAAGGCAATAATACCTAGAGCTTTGTTGTTTATCTTCTTCCATGCCTTTGTTTTAGGTTGGTCTTCTGCAGCATCTTCTTTCTTGTCATCTGCATCTTCACATTCATCTTCAAACAAGTCCCACAAATATTTCTGCATAAGGTGGTACATGGTCTTCTCCTTCTAGGCATGAAATCCTTTCCCATTAAAATTTGCTATTTGCTCAAGCTCTGCTATTTTTGAACAGCAAAAAGTAGCTTCAAATAACTAGCAAAGAAGTTGTATCTCAATCTCAATAGAGACAGGATGATTAGTGTTTAACGACACTGTATGATTATAAAGGAGATACAATCTTGGAGTTCAATGTTGGGCATTGATACTTAATCTTCTTCTTGAAGCTTTTTCTTGTTAGCTTGGAGAGGAAATATTGCTGGAATCTGAGTAGGTTTGATTAGCAAAGGCTTCAGTGAGGAGGGACAATGAGAAAAATCAAGTTTCCAAGCTTTAACTATGGTTGCCAGTTAGGGTTCCAGGACAGGGGCTTGGTTTTTCAATCTGCGTGGGATGTATACACCATCATTTCCAAAGGTTTTTTGATGAAAGAGAGCTTAAGTACTGGGCTTCAATTGCCCTATGGTGGCTACCTAGATTGCACCTCGTGATGCACGCACAGTCGTACGATTTGAGAACAGTGTAGTTCTGGGAAATGATGTCAATTTTTCAAAATGACAGGCTCCATAGATACCAATGTCACACTTTGATGTACCAAAAAGGAGCGCAGGGAGTTGAGGGATGTTTTTTTAGAAGGGAGCTTGGGAAGATCTAGCTTGTATGTGGAGATCCAGCTCCTCCAAGTAAGGTAGGTGCTGTTGTCCACAGATATAGATATGGTAGCAGCTTTGAAGACATGCAATAATGAGGCTATATTTGTTGAGATATCGAGCTCCACTCGTGATATGCCAGGGTGACCATTGTGCATTTATATCATCGACTTGTTAGCTGCAGATGCGGTTGGTACACCGCCCATGAATAATAGCTAGATGACAGCTATCCTTATCTACTCTAGTTCGTGGCTCAGTTAGTATGCCACCTTAGTTAGTTGAGTTTGGTTTGACACCCATATATAGGGTTCTTCTATTTCTCTGTACTAGTGTTCTTTTTGGCTTACACAACTAAGAAGAGGAAACTATTTTCAGCCTCCACCTTTGTGTGTATTCCCCCATTGTGCAAGTGAGAAAGCTACAAGTGAGACTCCTTCCTTCTCTCCCACAATCTTGACAATATTTGCCCAATGTCATTGATTGAGATGCAAGAGAGGAGATCTAGAAGCAAAGAAACACTTCTCCAAAAGAAAGTCTAGAGGAATTGGGCCTATGGAGATAGATATAGAAGCTTCAAGCCAACTGGGTACTATTGGCTATGGATGCCATGTAAGCCTTATTGAAGGTAGAAATATAAATGAAGTTGGAGATGAGATCCAACACACAACCTAAGCTGAGAGGAGATGGAGATGAGCTAAGCCATGCCTGATTGGGCTCTGATACCATGTTAAAGACCACAGATCTAGAGTATGGCACTATGGAGGTTGAAAAATGAAGACTATGTTCATGTTGTTATAGACCAAGAGAGACCGACTGTTACACAAGTGAATTAGGTTCCAAGATAGATTAACTTGGACTCATAAAGATAATCTTGTGTAATGAATTGAAATAGACAAGATACTAAGTGAAAGTACAAAGCATCATAATAATTGTCTTGAAAGATGAACCAAGTATATGCTTTTATAGCTTTTTAGTTTCTCCACTCTCCTCACTGTGCATATGGCATTCAGGACACCTCTTCCTGGAGCATACATCATTTGTTATTTCTCAACATAGTGGACACTTATCACCTCTCTACGATTTGTCACACACATAGGGACATCTAGTTTCATGACCCTAGGTTTCACTTAGCCATCCGTAGTAGGTGGTACCCCTATGGATGCTACTCTAAGAGATACCACCCCCACAGGTCCACCAGATAAACAGGGGTCTCCTAGTTATGCCCATGTGTATTGTAAGTGGGAGAGGGTGTACCTTAGACATACACAAGTAGGGTATGGATACCTAGTGGTGGATGAGACAATAGGTGCCATGATCATGAATGATGAGGGAGGATGGTGATAGTTTTCACGAGAGAGCTATGCTAACAATTATTTAGGAACAATGTTTTAGACCACTAGGAAAATATACCAGAGGGGAGCAAGGAATATGTGGTAGCATCCTTGCATGAGGAGTTCCTAGTACCTACGATGATAGAGAGGTTTTTCATAGGATGGATGATAGATTGTATGCGTACATATATGTCACATGGATGATCAAATGTGTGCAAGGAAATCAAGAGCAGTGCTTCAAAGCCTGAGTGGTTTTGGCAAAAACTTAGGGAGGAGGCCATAGACTCTCTAGGACAATGGTGGCAATGGTGAGAGGTAGCGAGGGTATGATTGGAGGTAATGATCATGCATCATTTGGGAAGCGGCGGCCTTAGAACTTATTTGGAGGATTTTATAAGTTTTCTTTTCGTTGTTCTCACTTTCTTATTTGGAATACCACTTGTACTAATAACCTTATTTCTAACAATGCTACTTTATTTTCCTTGTAGCACTCCATCACAAAATACCATCCTACAAGTTTGGAGACTCGGTTTGTAGAGAGACACGGTCTCACTACACTCATCGATACATTGTATGCATGCGGCGGTCTAATAAGTCATGTCTCTTTCCTATTTTCAGTCATTAGTTTTTTTGTGATACATTATGTATTGTGGATTAATCTGTGGTTGTTTATATTGCAGAGTTTGTTTGATGCTTCATTGTATCAGGACGAGCTCTCAGATGGTGAGGAGCTATAGTAGTCGCTTGGATTTGTGGAGTGCACATCCTTTTCTTTTTTGGCCCTATGATCCCTGCAGGCTCTTTCCATGTAGCTTTCCTTGGATATATTTCCCGACTCACATTTTGCGATATTTATAGATACATTTTCCTGTTTGTTTTAGACTCTCCTCTCTATTCTTCCATGTAGTTCTATGAGTTTTCATCATCGGTCTTGTACTTATTTGAATATTGAATCAATGAATCTTTTTTTCTAGCATCTCATGATGCATATGTTTTGATGACGATTGTGTACTCAATTTATAATTGCTTTATGAAATATTGTTTAGTCCATGATGCTAAAAGGGTGGTAGGGTAGCATGCCCTACCACCTTTTTTCTCTCTCTATAATCATCACTAATTTACTACATGTGTCACTATCAACATTGGTAAATGCATTAAAAAAAGTGTCGTTATTAGCATCACTATTTGTGTTGCTCATGCAAATAGCAATGCTAATAGCAACAGATCTATAGAGATGTGTAGACCAATGTTTTTAGTGACAATAGGGTAAATTTCTAGTTGAATATTTTTGTCACTTTAGACGTCAGTATATGGCCTGTATCTTGTAGTGTTCCTATCATGGCTCTCTTGATTCTTAACCCTTAATAGTTCTCAACATTTTAGCTTATAAGAGATTACTTTCGCATATTAATGCAAGATGCCAACTCAAACAACTCTCAAGATCCCTTAGCATAATTCATGTTAACATTTCATATGTGTATATAACAATATGAAAAAATCAATGTGAAAGCTTGTCTCAATGAGTTATATATACTAAAGAAAAGATGTAGACCACTTATTTGCAAAAGCCAAGATTCAACATCAACATAAAGTCAATGTACCATTCAAAAGATGGCTTATTCCTCAAAGAGCTTCAAAGAGCCAATGAGGAGCTAATGGTTCTTGCAAATTAATTATAATGAAAAGGAAAGAAACAAAGTGAATTACATTTTTATTCCATTTTGCATCATGTCTTTAATTACGTACTAGATTAATGAACCTTGCATTTCAATATAAATTGTAGGAAATACAACAAGATGCATTACATATCATTCAAATCAAGAAGGTATTTGGAAATAGATTTTTATCAAAATCTCCCTTACTACTATTTTATGTAGGAATCTCAACGCTACCTAGCTTCAAAGCACCTATCACTCTACTAACCTCTTATGAGCAAATGACTTGCAAACATTGGATGTCACATATTTGAAAGAGAGAGTGCTAACCATCATAGTATAATTGAATATGGCTTACCATTTTGAATCCCAAAGAACTTGAGAAGCCTGATCTAAAGTTGAAAATGTTGCTGTAAATGTTCCAACAAATAATCCATGTTGAAAAGCTTCTTTGAGTTCTTTTCTTGCCTTTTTTAATAGACCTTTATACCTACAAAAGACAAATCAACGTTGGTTCACATCATCTTGTGACAAGGAAAAAGTAAAATAGCAACATCTTTCAAAAGTCAAAGGGATATACAAGGGAGATATGATAATATTATTTATTATTAAATCAATTTATTCCATATATAGAAGCTTGCTTTCATTTGAAATTTTTGATATGTTCTTTAAGGTCTAGCACAAATATTGTGCTAGAATTATTACTTCAGGCATTCATTATTAAGAAATGATTCAATGCCTCCATAGATACCTTTATCATGTACATTTTAAATGAACTTTAAAATGAAAGAAATGCTCTTTTTATAAACATTTATATTGAGTATAGAAAAGTAAAGATTACATATTACATCATATTTTTAATTAAGAACATTATTGGTAGGTACATGTTCAAGGAGTGATCAAATAGTTTTTATAATTGATGTCCTTAAGAATAGTTTTTGGATATCAAGTAAATGTTATCCCAACTAGATGTGTAAACTTATTTATCAATTAATTGTAAACATCCTTACTATTAGTTAAGAGGAGGTCGGGGGCTGCCCCCGACCTCCCCTGGCAGCCCCCGACCTCCCCTTGACTTATCGCGGGGGTGCCACATGCCCGGCACCCCCTCGCCGCGAAAAGGGCGCTGAGCTCCCGCGTCGACCTACGCCCCCGCCTCCTCGAGCGCTGCGTCCCTCGACCGACGACCCTCCACCTCGAGCCAGCTCTATATAAAGAGCAAGTGCGACGATCATCTGCTCCGACAATGAAGGCGAAGTTGCAGCGCGAGGTGGAGCTCCAGCACACATAGGTAGAGATGGAGCACTTGCGAGCCAGCAAGCTGGCGCCGAGGGTGATCCAGTACGAGGTGACGGTGTAGGAGGTGCAGGGGGCGCTGCTCCAGCGCCAGTGCGCCGCTGACGCGGAGCTCTTCGAGAAGCAGGAGGAGCAGGCCGAGGGTTCGACGGTCCTCTCGCTCCTCCTTGGGCATGCCAGGCTTTGGAGGCAGGAGGTGGAACTCTCTACACCATGCGAGAGCCTCGCGATGACATGGCGTCTCTCTCTCTCTCTCTCTGTGCACCCGCGCCCGCCCCGGCGCAAAGCGCCGAGGCGAGTCTAGGTGCGAAGCGCCTAGTAGTGTTGATTATGAAACCCATATGGGTATCTTGAATAGGATTGTTCGCAATGTAGCAAAACTATTCTCATTGTTATCATTCAAAGAAAAATGCTAGCTTATGATATTTTAATTTTTGAACAGAAGGTATTAAGGGGGGAAAGCTCTTAAATCTAAGTGCTAAAAACCCTTAAAGATTACAATCAAATTTTGTGTTATGAGTGTATAAAAAAGCACCAATGCTTTATCATGAAATAAGGGTTGCTAATTTTGAACAAACAAGAAAGTTTTGCCTTTCAAAGGATCATCAAAATTTGTAATAAGGAAAAGACCATGTAGCTCCTTTCCTATAGGATTGTATGGGAGAGAGAGTGAGTGTGCACACACATGTACTGATGGCAACAAGGAAGCCAAGCTTAAGAACCTTAAAGGTTTTCTTTCAAAAATGCTATAAGGAAACCCCTTTTTGTAAGGTTGATTGTGTAAATTTACCCAAACATTATTTATTGAAATACTCCTCATGGTGAAATCATGCAATACACTTGCATGTCTGAAGATGCACTTCATATATATTGTTTATTGTGAGATCACTTAGTAATTATCACTAGTAGATAAGATCCAAGAAACATGAAGGACAAAATATTTACATAATGGACTATAAGGGTACTATGGTTTGATTCTTAGGGGTTCCTTATTACCTAGTATGAGATATGTAGACGTTTAAACCTATTATTTGATGTGTTCCACTCTATAACTACATATTAAGAATTTGAGACGTGTGTTATGCATAGAAACACATTTTAACGATATTCAAGATATTATATCGTTCATGTGAGACCATGATGGTTTTCCTCAAAGCCACTAAGTTGAGATGTTTGCAAAGTGAGGTCATGCTTTAGGTGTAAGTCAATACAATCAGTGATTAGAGTGAAGGGGTCCTTATTTAGAATACTAGAATTGAATGTGAAAATGATGGTTTATCTTGTGTTGGTGCTCTCTTGATGCTAAAGAACAACATGAAAAATCCCATTTTATACATGTATACATGAATTTATACAAATCAATTTAATGATTTATGAGTTTATCTAGTAGAATATTGAGTTTATAATTATAGATTTCTTACCCAATACTATACAAGCATTACAATTACCGTTTATTGTAAGTTTCATGATGGTTGATGATGATGTCTCCCGCTTATTAAAAGTGAATTCCTTACATAACTCTTCATAGATTATCGTAGATAGAAACGAGATTTCTAAGATGCACAAATTTTACCTCAAAGTGATCATCTCTTGTGATTTACTTGCATCATAAGGTTGTTTCCATTGCCAATTCCTTTGGGTATCATGAACTCAAAATAGAGAATAATTTTAGGATTTTTCATGAGCATATGAATTTTGTGATCGAATAATTTAGGACCTATTGTGTGTTTAGGAATCCATTGCACCACATTTTAATGCGAATATATTAATATTTCAATTTAGTGAATGTATAGTTGCATTGCTTGCATGCTTCCAGGTGCCCAAAAAAGTAATATACCCTCTAGCTTACAAGACATTGACTCTCTTGTAAAGCTGCTTGTGGCAAACTTTGAACACGACACTTTTTCTTCAACATACTCAAAATTGCCAAGGTCCCATTCCTGATTTCTCTAACTATGTGAGTTGTGGAAATTTGGACATTTTTAGCAACTAAAACTCGATTCCTATTTGCCCAAAGTGCCCTCAACAACACCAATGCTCTAATGATGTTTCAAACCTTCAAAATCTCCTCATCCAACTTTCCTTTGTCACCAAAATCTCCTCATCTATTTTTCCTTCGCAGCCCAAAAACTTAGAGAGCCATCTTCATCTTCAATCCTGCATTAAAACTAGCGTTGTGTACCCACTACTTTATTTTCTTCCACAAAGCTTGAGCTGTTGCACAATGCTAGAAGGTGTGAAGGATTGTTTCCTTAGACTTAGTGCACATCATAACAATGCCACAACCTTCATGAACTCCCCCAGCTTGTCCTTCATGGAAATTTTCTTAGTGCATACCCTCCATAGAAGAGGGTGTTGAGCTTGTTGGAAGGTGTCACCTTCTACACTTTCTTGATTTTAGTCCTCCATGACTTCCAATGATGGTCATTTGAAAGTTGAGGTTTCCAATCTTCTTTTAGTTTGATAAATACATTCTTCTTTCAAGTGTCAAAGTCTTTCTTTCATTTGGCTTGGAAAGCTCTCTCTTGTCTCTTGGTCTTTGGTGACTTGATATCCAAATCATTTCTTCCCTCTCTTCCCTGCCTTAGTCTCTAATGACTTGAGAACCAAATAGTTTCAACCTATTATTGAAAGTGAGCCAAGATTCCACAGCTAATTTAACCATTTTTTGCATCCACTCAACCTCCATGTGAGTTAATTTATGCTCCCTTCATTGTTGCACCATATCCTCTAGCTACCCTTTTTGCTTGTCTTAAGGGTCTTGCCACCTAACTATCCCCTTCTTTTGCATTGCTTGAGATTTCTTTCGATCCAATCAAGCTAATGCAACTCCCTATTTATAAGAAAATGGGCATAGCTAAATATATTGGAGGAGTGAGGCATATCTATTTCTTGTCAAGGTGCTTTTCGAATCAAGTTAGTTTCCAACTCTTTAGTAGTGAATTTGTTGTTGATGACTACTTGATTTGGAACTACATATCAACACAAAGAACATCCTACAAGCTTAGGTATTGCCATTTTTCCTTCTCAAGTATTGCCAACTCCATCCAAACTATCATGATTGCAATCCATGGCCACCCTTGATCCATCCTTTGGGCCATTCTAAGAGCTTTCCTATGAGCTTTCTTCACTAGATCAACCCCAAGACCTCCATTAGCCCTTCACATGCAAAGTTGGTTCCAAGAGATGGAATGCCAATTATGATTCCCTCTATAGTTCCATAACAATAATTGCATTCCCATCTTCTCAATCTTGTTCCAACAAGCTTTGGTGAATGGATTAGTTATGGCCATGAAAGAAGCTGTCGATGACACAATGGTACTGAGGATTACAATTTTCCCACGGCCATGTTGGGAATTGTTGAACCTTTTAATCTTGGACTCAACCTTATCCCATAGCCACTCGAATCTTTGACTTTCCATTAGGCCAATCCCCGTGGGGTATCCAATCCCCGTGGGGTATTATAGGTACCTAAAGACTTGGCCTAGTTTAATATGCTTGAAACTATACTTTGCAAGTTCGTCTCTCTCTTGGGTATAGGAGATGAATAGCATCTCTATTTTCTTCATGCTAACTTGAGAACTTGAAACCAGAGACAAGAAATTATAAACATTAATAAGGGCATTGAGCTTTTGCTAATAAGCTTCCATGACATTTGAGTTGTCATATGCAAATATCTTAACACAAAACACTAAGCCATCTAGGAGGGGAAGCCGCTTTAGAACTCCACTTTGCACTTTATAGTCTACCATTTGTAAGACTAGGTTAGTTATGACTATGAAGAGGAGGGCCCTATTGCACTAACCTCCTCAATTGGAATGAGAAGGAGGTGAGCATATTTACATTAATTGCAATAATGGCATTTGTAAACAAGCCTTGCAATCATTCAACAGAACAAACCCCCAAAGCCTAGCCAATCTAAAGTAGCAATGATGAAATCCCATCCAATCAAATCATAGGACTCCTCCATATCCATGTTGATGAGTATAAACTTGCCTTCATTCTACAAGGTCCAGTCCACTGAAAGAGCTAGATTAACAATCACATCATGGATGTGTTTCCCATGCAAGTAGCCATGTTGATCCCTATGGATGATCTTGGGGAGAATGTGCATGATCCAAAGGGCAATTGCTTTAGCTACTATTTTGCAATAGACATTTAGCATTGTCAAAGGCCTCCATTGATCGATCAATACCCTATCAGTTGACTTGGGAATCAACTTACTTAGACCATGGTTGATCAACTTTGATAAAGACCATGTCTATCTAAAATGATTAGCAAAATCATAGATGTCTCTATTGCAACTATCCTAGTTGCTTTAAAAGAGAGGCAACCGCTTGGGACCTAGAGGCTTAATCATCTTCATCTTTTATATGATGGAGGAAAGCTCCTCCATAAACGGTCGGAGCATTAGTGTTGTAACATCCCATGTTACTTTCATCTAACAAGGGACTATGAGTTCGTTAAGCCTTCTTCGTAGCTTGTTGGGTTCTAGGGTTCTTGACCCACAATTGCCAAGATATGGTCAAGAAAGGCTTTAGAGATGGGAAAATCATCCTTATGCACCCTTCCTTCTCCATCCTAAATGCTAATAATGGTCTCTCTTCTTTTTAACCAACAAGGCCTAGAAAAAGGATGCATGATTAGGCTTTCTTTTTATATCAAGTTTGGCTTTTAGTTGCACATTACACCCCTAAATTTTATGACTTTCCCTAGATAATTTAATCCTCAAGATCTTGAACTAGCCACACAAGAAATGGATCACGAGGCTTCATAGCATCAACATCAAGAAGAGTAGTACAACTATTAGTGGCAGAATCCATGAGATCCCATTAGCTTGAGCTCTACGATAACCACATTGCTTTGAGAAAAGCACCAAAGCCTGCATGCCGTTCTCAATCTTCTCAAAGGCCTCTGCTTGCCGCCTTCCATTGATCCAGAACCTTCTTCTTATACGCATTGTCTTCCAACAATGAAACATTGAGTTTGAAAGGTGGAGGTCTATAGTCAGATAATTGGCAATCGCTCACTATTTTGCCAATCATCTCCACTAGTACATGATTTGAGGCTGCAGAAATCTGCTAGTACCCCTGCCATGGAACCCAGAGCAAAGCATCAAGAGGAATGATTGGCGTAAAATCGGTCTAGCCTTGCAGCATGCCAGTTGGAGCCTTTTTGCTGATTGTGCCAGGTGAAGGACTTGTTTGCATAATTTCCTAGATATGTGGCACGGTATCTACCGAATCATGTGTTAGACATCAGCAATCCGATGCTGCCCTTTCATCAGAAGGATGGTGGGCGCTGACACAAGCATGGGAACACCCATCAAATCGCGCTCGATCTCCCTCCATTTGACTGAGATCTGAGTGATCTTCTGGCTGGCTGAGTTGATAGGTGCAATGTACAGTGACAACAGCTGCACCTCCTCTTTGTCAACTCGGACGGGAGCCTATTGCGTAGCAGCCCTCAAGGTCTTTCTTCACCGTTCATGGCCTCCAAGCCTCCTTCATAAGAATGAGGGAGCGCCCTTTTCTTCTTTTGCATGCGGCTATTATGCATGCATAATAGCCTGGAAATTCATCCCCTCTCAGTTCCCCCTCCTACACCTTGATTTCTTGCAATGCCAGCATGTCCGACCTCCTCTTGCTTAGCATCCAGCACGCGCACGAATTCACTCAGAACCCCACTGTTGAGCCCAATATCCGGTCACGCTAGTCTTTCTTGGATTCCACTGGCACAAAGAAGCCTCGGCCGACAAATGAATACCGCTGTAGGGTTGCCCTCGCAGAGTAGGTGGACACAACCATCTTCTAAGGTCATCTTCCGTAGGTAATTTCCCCATAAATAAGAAAAACATACCGACAAATGCAAAGTCTGCATAGCGTTGTTCATGGCGTTGCAAAGAAATCGCCATTGGTGCTCGGAATACCTTCTTCTGATCTGTGATATGGCTTCTTCTCTTCTCTGACAATGATTTGATCTCATTGCGCAGCTCCTTCTCGACTTCATACATGTCAATTCCATCGCTCTTGGCCCGCTGAGAGGTAGTCCAGCTCCATTCTTTTCCCATTCCTTCTTGCCTTCTGAGGCTATTCCAATCGATCGCTGGACTTAGCTTCTCTCTTCCCATGGCCGCTCAGCCGCTGGCTTGCACCACTTGGCGACTGGAGGTGGTCATGTCTTAAATGGATAATTATGCCCACAAATGCTTTTAAATGTCCTTAAACTCTCCCTCTGCCACCGCCGGCTCTCCCAATATTCTTTACTATGTAATGTAATGTAATGTTGTAAAAGCCCATTGCATCACCTTTTGATTTAGCCTTATTTTATGTGTATCAACACTCATTATTGATATTCGGGTTGATGGCAGAATTGATGAAATGAGATCAAAGGAAGAAGGGTGGGGGTCACACGCAAGCATAGAGTTTTGGAAAACCCACTATCCATAACTTGTATATCAGGGTAAATTGACCCCCTTTTTGAGTTTATACAAATAATATATAATGAAGAGTTGGAAATTTTTCGAGCCTCTCTTTCTCTCTCCTTCTCCCCCCTTTCTTTTTCCAAAATCTTTAACAACCCCTTCCCAAGCTTATACTCCACCCTCTCCCTTATGGGCATGAGCTCTCTCTCTCTCTCTCTCTCTCTCCCCCCTTTTAGAAAGTCGTTAACAACCACTCCCCAAGCTTATTTCTACTTGCTCCCTTTTTTTTAAAGCTTGGGGAAGGAAATTAATGATGATGGCCTACCCCCAATGTGCACTTATGTATCTTTTGAAAAAAAACTTGCAATTACATGATATTATAAGTCACACATTCAATCCCATTAGGGAGGAGTCAAAGTGATTGAGAAGAAAAGAGAGAAAATAAATTTGACAAAGGAAAGAATAACAATCTCCTTATTGTAAATCTCCCCAATGAAAGCAGCATCCCTTATATATCTCAAACATGCAATATCATGTGTAGTGAATCTTAGGATTAGGGTTTCTTTAATTGTGCACCTATTGGAACTACTCACATGTAATGTACTCAATTTTCATGACAAAGGCAATGCTAAACCCTCTCATTAGAAGCTCAAAATTGTGCCTAATACTCATAAGAATCCTTATACTATCGACACCTTGGTCCTCAAAGTTTGTAAGAATGCATGAAATAATGCTTACCCCAACAACTAATGATGACTGTATTATCAATAGTTGCAGTTGTATTAGTATCACATATAGTACTAGTGTTAGTCATAGCACTACAAGAGTTGTTGGCAATGACCTCAAAGCATTCCTCCTTCCATCATCTTTATGAAATGACTGATCTCAATGCAACTTCCTTCAAAAGTATAGACATATTGCTTGCCAAATTAAGTAGCTCCCCATCCCCATGTTGTTACACCAATTGCCATACAAATACATCTTCAACTTTTTATCAACACCATTAACAAGCGCTCTAGAATCTCCCCTTTTCAAATAATCATAAGCAGCTACTCGATTCTTCCACCCGTTAGGTTGCCAAATCTGAGTTATTATGCATCTTAGCCATGATGATATTGTCAATGCCACACACACACACACACACACACACACACACACACACACACACACACACACACACACACACACACACACACACACACACACACACACACACACACACACACACACACACACACACACACACACACACACACACACACACACACACACACACACACACATCCCCTCTTGACTTACCGCTTGCCAATAAAACTTTTCTTCAATGTTGGTTTACCAACTAAGACCTAGCATATCCTCTTCCTTTGCTCACCACATCTCTCAACTCAATTGATAATCCAATGCTATCCTATGCTACTCAAGAGCTTCCCTACTCTCAAGCAAGCGGCTATTCTCAATCCATAGTATATCCTTACTACCATTGTACTCCCTTCTATCATTCTCTTGGGGGGGGGGGGGGGGGGGGGGGGGAGAGGGAGAGAACTACTTGTCAAGGATATGAGGAAGCTCACATGAATTGAGAATACCTACAAATGCTCCATACCTATGTGCATATTTTTAGTGTTTTTAAAAGGGTTGATAAAGTTTTCTCTCGGACTTCATGAGATTGTTACAAGCTTTTGAAAGCATAAGGGTGTGGTGACAACGAGATGCCAATCGATATTCTATTTAAAAGAGGCCCTTTGTTATCGTTTTCCCAAATCCATGAAGTGCATTGTATTTGTAGATTGAGCATGTATCTTAGAGTATATTTGCTATTTATTACTTCCAAATAGCCATGGAATAGCAATTTATTTGTGGATCACATGTACCAATAAATGAGCTTTTGATGTAAACGGTTGGTAATCAATAATCTATTATTGGTTAACACCTTATGTCTTGCCCATAAACTTATGTTTCAATTGACTAACCAAGATTTTAGGATTGTAATAAAGTTAGGATAAGTTGATTCCTCTAGTGGTTAAATGTGCCCAAAGACTTGCCATGAAGGGATGTTATATATTCCCTTTTTTATAGGAGCTCTTCTAAGCTCATGTTATGGGATTTCAATTATAGACTTCAATTTGTGGCTTAATCATGCCAAAACATATAGGGAGTTAAAATAGAAAAAAGTTTCAAGTAATTTCATTGATTTAGTATTGCAATATGCACCAATGCAAAGTCTAATGGATGGCTTGACAATGGAGGGAACACACCGTGCAAGAAGAGAACAAAGAACCACTTCAAGCATCTAAATTTCTCTAGAATCACATTAGACAGTTCAAGCATTAGCAAGGTTGATGACAGCAAAGATTATTAATCCTTATTAATTAATAGGATTTAAGGTAATGGAACGTAGCCTCTTGTAAATTTTTCTTCCCAATTTAGTGTAGTCATTGGGCACACATATTTTTTTTCATATTTTTCCAATGTCTCAATTGCACATATATGTTTGACTTGGAATGGGATATCTAAATGTTTACTCTTGATGTGCGAATGTTATCGACTTTTCTACTTTTAACCTCTAATTGGTTACAAAGGAGTTGACAATCCAAGCATGATAATTCGAATTTGACTTAGATTACAAAATAGAAGATCCACTTAAGAAAGGCCAATGTGATAGGAGTAAGAGACTAAATGAAACATGAAAAGTACTTACATGGTTTAATTATGACTTTGGAAAGGGCCCAAAATAATATTTTGCTTCAACATAATAGAACTACATGTTTTGTGTTTTCATTGTGGGACAAGTCTACTAGAAATCTAATGGGAATCTATTATATATGTGTGTGTTTGCGTTGGAAATGTAATCCACAATTAGTAGACAATACTAGCTCACTATCAATGTAGCAATGATGTGTTGAGACTAGGTTTAAAACCTATGCCAAATGGAGGAAGATTTCTATAGTTGGATAGACCAAAGGTTTATCCATCACCTCAAAGTTTTGGAGGCTAGATGGCTAGTCCAATTATGGGAATCTTCTAGTTAAGCACGTGCTAGTATGAACAATATTGGAATAGTAGGTGGCCTCTCAAGAACGGGAGGTATAAGGGTCCCCACCCAATTTCTAACTATCTTTTGTTTGCTTGCATAGTGCTAGATGATAAAGTCCTTCATACTTTATTCTAAATAAATGTTAAGACTTGCATTTGGCCTATAGCTAGTCTTAAGCAAAAATGAGCATAGATTGGATGGAACATGCTATAATTAATGATCAAACTAGTTTTGAGTGAACCCTCATTAGGGTTAGGATTGTACAAGTTAGTAGTTAGGTTTACATTATAACTATACTCTCCCTCCCTCTCTCTCCATATTTATTGGCTACTCTTTTATATTCCAAGTGATTTGGATTTTGTTTTGACCTTGCTGTAGTACTTTTCAAATTTTGCTCTTTTGTTTTGAATTGATATCGTGGTTTTCAAGACTTTGACTTTTGTTCTTAAGGTACTAGGCTTTAACCTTGTGGAAACTATGAAATTTTATTGAGTTGTGTTGTACAGAACTTGAACAAAGTCTTTTTGTGTAAAAAACATTGGTTTTAGGGGTCCACACCTTTTACTGTGAAAAATTCCACTCTCAAATCCTTAGAACTATTATGCTATGCTTTTGAAATTGTATTTGGGTAATCATGCAAGCAAAGCTTGGTGAATATTTCAACATAGGAACCTATTGAGTTTTGAGATGAATGCAACATAAGGCATGTGAAAAGTGCATTTAAAGGTGCAATCAAGTATGCCTCATTTTTAGTGTTTATGAAAAATCCTGATTTTGACAAAAAGTGAAATAAACTTCTAGTAGGTGTTAGAGGAGGAAGTAAAAAATGTGTCTATTTTATAGTATGTCTCTATGAAATGCGAGTCACAACCTTTGAGTATTAAATGGAAGAATGAGCTTGTATGCGTTGCTATAAGAAAAAACAATGAAAGGTGGTGGCATAGAGAGGTAATAAAGATTCCAAGGGAAGTGTATTGTATTAGAAGAGGGCTTATAAGGAGGTGGTGTTTACCCGGATGCACGCAAGCGTGTTAGGATGGAGACGACAGCGATGGCGCCCCGGGCGCCTGCACCCAAGGCCATGCCCCTCATGCAGGCTTGCAAGCATTGTGATAGGATCATCTGCACACAGTCATCCTTACGAGCATCACGCGACAACGTCGTCTGTGTCGATGATGATATGTTTTTGAAGGAAGGAGCGCCGTGTTTGCCAGCTGCAGAGCCTGCGTTTGCGTCGTCAGTACCCAGTAACTCATGATCCTCTTGTGGCGGTAATACTGTACATTCATATTCACCAGAAGAAGAAGAAGAAGAAGAAGAAGGCAATGATGATGAAGAAGAGGAAGAAGGTGATGATGATGAAGAGGAAGATGGCGAGGACGACTCCTCCCAGTAATGCAGGTCTTTTCCTGCTGTGTTCATCTCTCTCTCTCTCTCTCTCTCTCTCTCTCTCTACATGAGGGTGCTTGACTATCTTTTCATAATACACAATCTCTCTCTCTCTCTCTCTCTCTCTCTCTGTCTCTGCAATGAGTGTGCTTGACGATATTTCCATAACCACTCGACGGAGATCCCAGCGCTACTAAACATCTAAACAAAAGACAATATCTATAACAAGGAATATCTATAACCAAATATACAACAATGCATGTGTTCTATGTGTTAACGGACCACAAACTCGCTATAATCTATACTAGAGAAAGGGAAATAAAAGAGTTGAAGATTATCATGTGAGCACCAACCACGATCCTTTAGAAAGTGAACGCTGTAAGGAGTAATGTGTACCTTGTTGAGTAAGAGGGAAATAAAGAGTTAAGGTTGTCATATTAACAACAATTATGATTTGAGGTTGCTGGATTTGGGGTTTGGGGTTGCAAGGGTGCCTAGATACCTTGAGAAGAAGAAATTTGAGAGCACATGATGAGACAAAGTCATGTATTGAACAATATAAATATAGAAGATTTACAAGTCTCAAATTTCCCTAAATTGAATGGGCATATATATGAAGTCAGTAGGACAAAGTTTTCCTAGTGAGGGAAAGAAGTATCTTAGTGTTTCTAAGTGTGCTCACACACATTACTTATACCAAAATATGGTTAAGATTCGCTCTTGGGAGTGATGTGATGAACAAGAAGTGGCACTAATATATAGGGAAATGCCAAGCTAGTGGACTACAATGGATTCAAAAGGTAAGTAAGCCCAAAGCTATACTATTAAAAAGCTTTGAATTTCTCACAAGAAGGCAGAGCTTTTGTGAAAGGATGAGCAAGGTTGTCCAGTGTTGGCACATAGGCCAAGTTGATCTCCCTGTAGAGAGTTTCTCCTTGATATAATGATAATGCACCTCAATCTTCTTTGTATGAATATGGAACGTTGCATTTTGGAAACTACCAATGCACTTTGACTGCTAGCAAAGATGGATGTGATAGATAACTATTGAACACCGAACTTAGCTAAAAGATGTATGAGCCAAGTTGACTCGATTGCAGCTGTGAAAGTTGCCTTCTACTGAATCTCGCAACTAGAAGTAGCCATAATGGATTGCTTCTTACTTAACTATGATATGTATGCGCTTCCAAGAAATTTGGTATTTCACCTTAGCGAAAAAATAACCCAAGGTATAAAGTACCACTCAAATATCAAAATATATACTTCACTGCCCCTAATGCTTGGTACACGAGCTATGTAATACATTGATTTTTTAATTGTATAAAAATATGTATCAAAATTTTCAATGTTTTTGAGATTTTTTTAAAACATTAAAATACCACATATTGCCGTCCAAAAACATGATGCCAAGTCTCGTGTGTAAGGCAAGTGTTGCAGAAGCTAGACATTGATTATAATAGCACACATGTATGCGTCAATGATTATGTGTCCTCTTTCAAGGTGAATATGAGTCAATGGCTACATGTTTGAAGTGTGGTGTAAATAGATATGGACAAGATGCACAAGGTCAAAAAATCCCTCAAAAGGTTCTTAGATACCTTTTGCTTATATACCATTGTCAAGGGTTGAAAAGGTTTAAGCCTAAATCCATTGGGGATCAAGGAAAAGAGAAGATAGATAGAAGAAATAAATTTGGAAAAAAGGACTCTTGAACATAAGAATCAGATAAATCTAACAAGAAACTATGCCACTCTTGAGACACTAAAAGATACAAGCCTCATACCGACGTTCAAAGCAACGAAAATGTTCATTAAAAAAATTGCCCACGTTGTTGCTAAACGCATCGGTATTAGCGTCTCCATGGAACCATCGCTATTGGCGTCGCTAAGTGACGGTTTGCGATGCATATTGCGATGCCAATAATGAGGAGTGCAGTAAATTTGCGACACTAATAGCGACGACAGTTACATAGTTTTTTTTATTTTGGTGGCAGGGCAACTTGGATTACATATTAAGTGTACAATGGTCATCAAAATGAGCACAAAATGTACTAGAACCCACAAGACTGATACATAGAATAAATATAAGATCACTGATGAAAACTCATGGAATCATAGCAAGATACAAATGATGATAATAACATAATACATAGAAGATGTCTGCATTCATGCCATCCATAGCAAGACCGAGCCGAAGATTCCTTGGCTCTCGTACAGAGCTTAGAATGGTAGAGTCAATGTGGTTCCATGCGTGTGAATCCACAAATATTTGTTGGACTCCATTTGTGGATCTATTCTATGCATGCCACGTTGTCAAGCTCCACTACAAGATACAGGCCTCATACCGACATTCATAGCGACGAAAATGTTCATAAAAAATTGCCCCCATTGTCACTAAATACGTCGGTATTAGCAACGTCATAGAACCATCGCTATTGGTGTCACTTTTTGCATCGCAAATGTGACGAAAATAGCAAAATACAATGAAAATAGCGATGCGTGTAGTAAATTTGCAACACTAATATGTGAAATATGCGGGATCTAGAGCATGGCAGATGCGGAAGCTATGGAGGTTGAAAGAGGAAAAAGAAACTCATGAAGACATTGACCTTGACTAGGACAAATTGTTACACAAGTGAATTAGGTTCCAAGATTGAGACTTGGACTCATAAATGCAATCTTGTGTATTAACAGTGAAATGACACTTTACTGGAAAGAAAAGAGTACTATCATTGCATTAGAAAAAGAGTGCAAGTACAATGCTTTATAGGAATTTAGTGGTGGTACTTTCTCCTACTATGCATATGGGATTCTAGTCCTGAGCCCTCACTACTTCTTACAAAGGGACTAAAGTAGGTGTGATTGCAAATATCTCAACACCCCTCCTCAATCACAACCAAAAGTACAAAGTGTGTAGAGGCTTTAGTGAAAGCAACACCTGCAAAGTGTGGGCACACCATAAACATGGCAAAAAACACCAGAGGCTGTCATAGAAAAGGATAAGTGTGGGTACCACAAACATGATGGACATCCAGAGGCTATAGCAGGGACCTCACAAAGTGTACAGAGGCTGTAGTACAAGGATAACTGAGGAGTTTACAAATTTATGTTTGAGGCATCAGGGCTAGGAAATACAAAAACTAAAAAAGTCTATCTGAATAGAAGGACTGATGAGGTTTGTCCTTCTCCTGGTGGTCTTCTTCTTCTTCTTCTTCTTCTTCCTTTGCTCCATTTTCTTCTTCTTCTTTGACTGCAACTAGATAGGCCTTTTGGGACCTCTTTCTGGCGTGGCAGAACTTCTCAGTGTGTCCGGTCCTTTTGCAAAAGTCACAAAAGAGCCGATCCTTCTTGCCTTTGTACCTGTTGCCAACATATAATGCATGCTCATCTCTACAGGTACTTGGTTCTTCCTTAGTTTTTAGCTTCTTTTCCTCCTCTAACAGTGATGCCTGGATATCAATAAGTTTAGGATTTGGCATGTTGATTAAAGTTGTTGATACATTATTATATTCAGGAGGCAAACGCTTAAGTAGAACACCGATGCAAACATCTTCTTCCATTTTAATGTTGATTCCTGCAAGTTGGGTTAGAAGTCCTTCCATGTAATTTAGATGTGTGGCAAGTGATGTGCTGGAATTCTTTTCAAGCCTAAAAAACTCAATTAGGAGACCATACTTTGATGATTTAGACTGTGCACCGAACAAGGTGTCAAGTCTCTTCCATGTATCCAGTGAGGTCTCACAGTTATCCACATGGTGGATATAGCTGTCATCTAGCTCCAGTTTGATAATGGCATGAGCCTTATCATCGTTCTTTTGCCAAGTGACAGTAAGATCCGCATCACGAGGCTTGTTTTCTTTTCTAGTGGTAATGGCCCAGAGGCCCTTCTTCATTAGGATCAATTTGATGCGGGTCTGCCAGGTATGAAACCCGACTCCTTTGAAACGGGCAGTTGGAGAATCTTTGCCCATGTTTGACTTGAGAGACCAGCAGCAAATTAGCTTCAAATGACTGAGAATAACCAGGAATGAGTTGATCTTTGTATGTGTCAAAAGACACAAGCAATGACAGTGAAGTATTAAAAGATACTAGTTTGAAATTTGATGTTTGTTGCTTGAATTTGACTTGATGATCTTCAAAAACTCTTCATAGCTTTCCCTCCTTGCTGATTTGATGGTTGAATACTTTCTGAAAACTTCAGATTAGAGTGGCCTTGGCTTGGTTTAAGTGGCAAGAGAGAGAGAAAATGAAGGAAAAATGAGCTTAAAGGTAAGTGGCTATGGCTGTCCTGTCAAAATAGGGACCAACAATTGGTAAATGAGCTCCCACACGCTCCACAGGTTGAATCTGCTCAAACCCTTTGAGATCGAGGACCTTCACTAATGGATCTAACTCCCCATAAGAGGATTTGTACTCGTTGTACTCGAGTTGAGAGATCTAAGCCTTCAAAGTGGTCGCTATCAAAACTGTGCCCAGATTTGGAAAAATGCAAATACTGGGCATGGTGTGCATCAATCTCCTTGATTTTTGTGCCAAGAAGTTGCGCCTTGACCTGAAGAACAACTCTCAAGAAGAAATCTCCAAGAGATATGGCCTGATTGATGAGATATGGCTGCTTCAACAGAGGTAGGTAGGTGTTGTCCACAGACACAGTTATAGCAGCAACTCTAAAAAGAGGCAATGCTGAAGCTATAGTTGCCCAGTCTCAATGATTGAGGTACCAAGAAGGAGCTTTGGAAGTAGAGAAACACTTCTCCAGAAGGAAGTTCAGTTATATTTGGCATGTGGAGAGAGATATGAAAGCTTCAAGCTGATAGGGTGCTACTGTCTATGGCTGCCATGGAAGCTTCATTAAAGGTAGGAATGCAAATGAAGTTGGAGATAGGGTCCAGTACTCAAACTGAGTTGAGAAGAGATGGAAAGGAGCTGAGAGGAATGAAAGGAGAGTTGGGCCATGCTCAACTGAGCTCTGATTCCATGTGAAATACGCAGGATCTAGAGCATGGCAGATGCAGAAGCTATGGAGGTTGAAAGAGGAAAAAGAAACTCATGAAGACATTGAACTTGACTAGGACAAATTGTTACACAAGTGAATTAGGTTCCAAGATTGAGACTTGGACTCATAAACACAATCTTGTGTATTGACAGTGAAATGACACTTTACTGGAAAGAAAAGAGTACTATCATTGCATTAGAAAAAGAGTGCAAGTACAATGCTTTATAGGAATTTAGTGGTGGTACTTTCTCCTATTGTGCATATGGGATTTTGGTCCTGAGCCCTCACTGCTTCTCACAAAGGGACTAAAGTAGGTGTAATTGCAAATATCTCAACATAATAGCGACGGTTACAGAGATTTTTTTTTTGGTGGCAGGGCAACACTGTATGCTATATTTGGGAAAAACAAAAGGGTTACAGTAATGTGTGCAATGGTCGTCAAAATGAAAGCAAAGTGTAATTGAATCCACAAGACTGATATATAAAATAATTACAAGATTGCTTAATGAAAGCGCTCATGGAATCATGGCAAGATACAAAGGATGATAATAACATAATGCATAGAAAATGCCTACATAAATCACAGGACCAAAAAAGAAGAGGATGTGCGCTCCACGAATCCAAGCGCAAGCTATAGATCCTCGCCATGTGAAAGCCCATCCCACTGCAAAGGAGCGTCGAACGGACTCTGCAAAAAAAGAAACAACTACACATCAATCCACTATAAAATAATGCATTTAAATTAAAATTACTAACTACGAATAAGAAAGATGAGTGAATTATTGGGCCAGCACATGCATACAATCTATCGATCAATGTTGTGAGATCGTGCCTCTCTGCATATCGAGTCTCTAGGCCGGTGGGATTGCAGTTTGTAATGGAGTGCTACAAAGAAAACAAAATTCGATTGTTAGAAACACGAATGTTAGTACAAGTGATATTGCAAAAAAAAAGCGAGAAGAACAAAATGAAAAACTTACACAGTCCTCCAAATAAGTTCTATTGCCGCCACTCCCAAGATGATGGACCACTCCTGTCTCCACTTATGCCCTCACTGCCTCGCGCTGTTGTCTCCAATATCCTAGAGAATCTGTAGCCTCCTCCTTGAGTCAGCACTAGTCATCTACATCTAGCCACTTGGGCTTTGAGGCCCCCTCTTAAGTGCCTTGCGTGCGTTCGATCGTCTATGTGACATGTACATACGCATGCACTCCATCATCCGGTCTATGGAAAACCTATTTGCTATGGTGGGTATCGAAAACTCCTCATGCAAGGATGCTACTATGTAGTCCTTGCTCCCCTCTGGTATGTTCTTCCAATGATCCAAGACGTTGTGCAGAAAAACTTGTTGGCACCACAACTCTCTCATACGAGCCATCACCCTCCTCCCCTCATCATTCATAATGATGGCTCCTGTCCTATCATTTGCAAGGTATCCATACCCCTCTAGGGTATGTCTAAGATGTGTCCTCTCCCACCTACGACTGCGCTCTTGGGAATATCTAGGAGACCCCTATATATTTGGTGTACCCATAGGGGTGGTATCTCTTGAAGTAGCATCCATAGGGGTGCCACTTGCGGACAGCCAAAAAAAAGTTGGAGTGATTGGAGTAGACGTCTCCATAGGTGTGACAAATCCCACAGGTGACACAACTCTAGTAGAACAATGAGATAGAGACATTGCGTCGGTATCTCAACAACAACCATATGAACCACCCTCTCTCGAACTTGCATGAGACCACGGGATCACCGCATCCACGTCTCTCCAGCATCTCGCAGAACCACTCCCTTCATCCGGTTTAAGTGTGGAGTGTTGATCTCGTTTATTGGAAATTGAAGCATCAGAGCATGCCGAAGCAGATCTAATGGAACGGCTTGATGGTGTCCGAGACACCTCTTGGTCTGCCATATCTCTTAATCAAGCCATCTGATCTAGAGACATACGTGTGAAGATCTCTTCTAGCTCCTCGTCGCTTATCCCTTGACTCATTGTGATGTCCAAATATCCACAAAGGTCATTTGCACAGACAAAATTTGATGTTAGTATAATCAATATAAAGATTCAAGAAAAGCACGATATAACTCTAAAAAAATGATCTTACTTAAAATGCACTGTAATATAAAGTAGGTGAATACTCCAAGTATGAGGTAGCCTATGGTCCCATGTCAATCTCCTGACACAACTCCGCATAAGAAGGTCACCACAAAAGGATGAGTCCACCTCGTTCTCAAAGAATTCTTAGCCTCTTGTCTCTCCATCATTGTTATCCGATTCTGCCCCCTCCACATGCTCCCAACTTTGGGTGGCCGTCACCCCTTGCAATATTGACTCCTCTATCTGCATACTGTTCTCATCTACATTGGGAACATTGCTTTCATCATATACTCTCACACTTCAAGGAGGTGAAGGTACAACATATCACCATTGAGGTTGTCGGGGGTTTGGATAGAAAATTACATGTTTAAAATCATATACAAGAGAGATTGAACTTTTGTGACATATACCATGTCGTAATAAAATTTTAAAAAAACATGACTTCATGCACCTGTTCACAATGGACCGGCAATACAAACGTGTCACGCAAATCCGTCCATCTTTTTTTGGAATCTATTTCGAGAAATCTAGATGGAACTCGTCGAATAGTTGCCCCGGCTCCTTCCAGTATCACTTTGAACCGCTGCACATCGAACATGATCATGGAGAAGCTATGGTAATTCACCGTGATAATACTTAAATTCCCAAAATACTCCATCTCATCTATAATGGTGTTTGGATCCGTGGCTCGCTGTCGCCTCTCTTGCTCGAACTTTGCTATGATACCACAATCCATTGTGGTGCGCATTTTGTCGATATGCTCCATGCAGAAATGTCGTCCGCACGACCGCACCGTATTGTATTTTTGTATTATACATTGAAACAATTAATTAGTTATCACATATAAAATCTAGATACGACACCTTATAAAACATGTGGTCACCTTTGGACTACATCCCCTCAAGAATTCCCACTCCTAAGTTGAGACCTCCACCCCTTCGCAAGAGGTTGTGATCAAAGCTCCATATAACCATCACATAGACATAAACGTGGCATATCTTCCATGCCCTCGGGATATCAAATCGGTCGATGGTGCATACTATATCAAAATTCGGATCGCGCTTCTTCCCGATCTTTCCTGGCTTGCTTCGTACCTAGCGAGTCACATCTCCATGGAGGCATGGTGCAACATACAAAAACAATTCACTTTCTCATCCATTGCAGTATCCATCATTTTTTCTACCCCATTTCCAATCACCACATCTCCGGTCAGTCTATCATTGTCCTTCAGCGACCATATCATACTATTGTTTGAATCCATCATTGGTAGCCACTGTGAAATATGCACTAATGCCTCAGACACTAACCAACCTTCAGCCATGCTATCTTCTGGTCGAGCGCGTTATCACACAAAGCCTTTTAGGGTTTTCATGAAGTGCTCCAAGAAGAACATCCATCGCGTATGGACGGGTCCAGCAATCTCCACTTTGTCTACAAGATACAGCAGGAGGTGGATTTGTATCATGAGCATGTTGGTAGGTAGATACTTTTCAAAGAGACAGACCGTCTTCACTGCTCGCTGCCTTGCGGATTCTATAGAGGATGTCTTGATCTCCTTCTGTGAGATCCATTGCACTAAATTTGACAACCTATATATCACCCCACGTATTTTTGGAGTAAATCATCCTGCGATCGCGATCGATAGTACAAATTGCCATAAATGAAGAAGCATTATGAACAATGATTACACTCCAAATAGCAAAATACACAAGCCACTTACAATCCATTCGTAGTACAAACCTGACATATCTTATGCCAATCATGGGATTTTAGCCATGATAGTTGGTCGTCTTTAGAAAATGTGGATCTGAGAGAACGTATCATACCCATCGGAGTGTGGATAGACCTGATAATTTGCTTCACAATGTGCTCTTCTTTAGTGGACAAAACCTAAGAAGTGCGAGATAGTTGCAAGCGACCATCAACACTCGACTGTGGCCAAAGTGCCTCCATCTTGCCTACCTCCTTCAAATCCATTTGTGCCTTTGCAGTATCTCTCTTTCCTGTGATGTGGTCCTATAGTAAGCTTCCCACATTCTTGAAAATATACATGGGATCCAACAAGTGGTTAATCTGTAAGTGGGTCCAATACGGCAACTCGTAGAAAACCGAGAACTATCACATTCCATTTGGATGTGACTACGGGTGGACCATTTTCTACTCGTACTTGAGCACTCCCCGAATAACTCTCATACCTAGGCTATGATAGATATGACCAACGAGAACGAAGGCCTACTTACCCGAGCACTCCCCAAATCCGGAAAAGTCATGCATGGTCCACATGAGAATGGCTCGTATACTGGCAGGACCGTCGACCATCACGCTTGCTCATTTCTTCCATGGTGACCCCCTCCTTCCACAAAATCTTAAGCTGATCGACTAATGGACGGAGATAAATATCCATATTATTGTATTTGTAGCAGCCAGGAATGAGCAAGATAAGGATTAGGTGTCCTTTCTTCGTAGAAAGCCATGGTGGGATGTTGTGGTTAACAAGGACTACATGCCATATACTATAAGAAGTTGAGCAGAGACAGAATGGGTTCATGCCATCCATAGCAAGACCGAGCCAAACATTCCTTGGCTCTCGTGAAAAGCCTGGAAAGGTAGAGTCAATGTGGCTCCATGCATGTGAATCCACTGATATTCGTTGGACCCCATCTGTGGATCTATTCTGCGCATGCCACAATGTCAAGCTCGCCAAGAGCCTGACGTAGAAAACATGTGATATATACGGGGGATAAGTGGAAAGTGTATAAGAACTTTTTGAGGGATGGTTTTCCCTTGCAAGTCCTATTGATACATGTGAGCACCACACTTTGGACATGTCTCCATAGTCTCGTGCTCTCCTCGAAACAACACGCAATCGTTGATACATGCATGGATGCTGTTGTAGTCCATGCCAAGCTTCTTAAAACATGTCACACATCATCACGAGACTCAAGCATGGTATTTTCAAGTGGTAATATATGATACTTCAACCTGAAAACAAATCATAAAATACCTTAAAAAATCACAATTATTTTTTATAATAGTGCCGAAAAGAAATCAATGAAGCTTATATAGAAGGTTCCTGAACAACTCGGTCACACTTGCATCGCTCCACACGTCTTCAGGCGAGATACTTGGCACCCATCATATAATGATATGGGTGCTTTCTCTATAAGCGGATCAGATGTCTTGGCATCCATGGGCATCAATGCATCGATCATTGCCTCCATCTCAGGCTCCAAGATTGTAGGAAAGTCTAAAAGGTTGCATGTCTCCTCTGGTATTGACGATATAGATTGGGTAGTGCCTTCCAAGTGGTGGATTGGCTCAAGCACTCCATCCATCAGATGCTCACGAACTCTTCTAATTGGCTGCAATAGGTGCACTCCTCCTTGGGATGAGACGTCACCTCCCTGTAATAAATTTTACGGCCACATCCAATGTTTTTGTATATGATATTCAATTAGTTTGTGAACACAATGCATGATTGAGATACACTTTTCTTACCATTTTCTCAAGTCTAAGATTGCTTGATCAATGATCTTCGATTGAAACTCACCGAAGTGTCATTTGTGTTCTATAGGCAATCGACGTTTTCGTCTAATTGCCAACTTGCATTGAGAGTAAGGACACGGGACACGCTGATTAAGATACGCCTCACGATCTTGAACATCATGACCTTCATTGTTTTTCATTTGGTCTACTTTACGACAAAAAATTTGTTTTTGTTCTCATTCTCTTTTTCTTTCCTAAATTGTTTGAAAATGGATTTCTTCTCTTATAACTCAACAAAATTAATGTCAACTAAAGTCTTGGTTTTCTCCCCCTTTCTTTGCACATTTCTTTGCGCTCTTCATTTTATGTTCTCTCTCCGTTCTCATTCATGTTTTCTTTGTCTTTCATCTTTATTCTCTCTTTCTCATTCTCTCTTCCTCTTCCTTTCTTATTGTCCCTCTCTTTCTTTGTTGCCCCTCTGTTTATTTCTCTCCACCCCCTTATGAGCGGGCCTACAGTATGTAAAGTCTAATATGTTATGCATGGGGGCGAGGGACTAGCTACTATGTGTCAGAGTGTTCCCCGTCCCGTGATATTGCACCGGACCTCACCACCTTTTTTCCTACCTCATTGTGTTTTCTGTATCCCCTCGTGTTTTCTCATTTGTTTTCTCATTCATCCTCCTCTCTCCCTTTCTCGCTCTCTCTATTTCTCTATTTCTCTATTTCTTTATTATGTTTCATGTTTATTCCCTCTCTCTCTCTCTCTCTCTCTCTCTCTCTCGTTCATTCTTCCTTTTTCTTTCTTCTTCTCCTTCTCTCATTTCCTCTCTTTCACCCTCAATGCACATCATTGTTAAAAAAAATAAACAAAAAGAAAAAATCAAAGAACAAGAACAAACCCTCTCTTTTTTTTTCTCTACCCCCTCGTGTTTTCTCATTCATTCTACTCTCTCCCTCTCTCTCTCTCTCTCTCTCTCTCTCTATTTCTCTCTTTCTTTACTATGCTTCATGTTTATTCCCTCCCTTTCTCATTCTTTCTTCCTTCTTCCTCTCTCATTTCCTTTCTTTCTCCCTCAATGTACCTCATTTTGAACAAAAACAAATAAAAGAAAAGGAAAAAGAACAAGAATAAACCAAGAGGGAGCAATGCACTCATGCAAAGGCTCGAGGATGGATTCTTCGTCTCCTCTTTGCGACGGTGGCTCTTTGCCCTTCGTACACTTCCTCCTCTTCTCGTGAATGGCAGCAGTGGCAGTGAGAAGCTCTTCTTCTGTCTCTTTCTCTCTTTCTCTCTTTCTTTCCCTCTTCCTTCTAAACGAGCTATTCCACTCTCTCTTTCATTCTTCGCGGAAAAATGCCACGCTCAGGTTTTGGCCCGATTTTTTTTGTCTAGGGACCGTCACTATTTGCATCACATTACGCCGCTAATATGCATCGGAACTACTTGTCACTATACTCCAATATCCTTGTAGTGTTCGCCATGCCCGATGTACGAAACATGTGACCTATATGGAATTCCTCGAAACAACACGCAATTGTTGACACATGTATGGATACTGTTGTAGTCCATGCCAAGCTTTCTTAAAACATATCGCGCATCATCATAAGACTCAGGCATGATATTTTCAAGTGGTAATATATGATACTTTAGCAACTTGAAAAGAAATCATAAAACACATTGAAAAAGCATAATTATTTTTTATAATGGTGTCGAAAAGAAATCAATGAAGCGTATGCAGAAGGTACCTAAACAACTCAGTCACACTTGCATCACTCCACCTGTATTTTTCTTTCACACTTAGGAGTGCAAACAGTGTCTTCAAGTGAGATACTCGGCACCTATTATATAATGGTATGGATGCTTCCTCTCTTAGTGGATTAGATGTCTTGGGATCCATGGGTATCAATGCATCGATCATTGCCTCCATCTCAGGCTCCAAGATTGTAAGAAAGTCTGAAAGGCTACATGTCTCCTTTGGTGTTGATGGTATAGGCTGGGTCGTGCCTTCCAAGTGATGGATTGGCTCAGGCACTCCATCCATCGCATATCCATGAACTCTTCTAACTGGCCACAATAGGTGCATTCCTCCTTGGGATGAGACGTTACCTCCATGTATAAATTGTATAGCCATGTCTAATGTTTTTGTATATGATATTTAATTAGTTTGCAAATATAAGGCATGATTGATACACATTTTTCTTACCGTTTGCTTAAAGTCCGAGATCACTCGATCAATGATCTTTGATTGAAACTCGCCGAAGCGTCTTACATGTTCTATAGACAAGCGACGGTTTCATCTGATTGTCAGCTTGCATTGAGAGCAAGAGCACGGGACACGTTGATTAAGATATGCCCTGCGATCTTGAACATACGAGCATCATCATTTTCCATTTTGTCTACATTACGACAAACAATTGGTTTTTGTTCTCATTCTCTTTTTCTTTCTTATTTTGTTTGAGAAGGGATTTCTTCTCTTGTAACTCAAAAAAATTAACGTCAACTAAAGTCTTGGTTTTCTCCCCCTTTCTTTGCACCTTTCTTTGTGCTCTTTGTTTTATGTTCTCTCCCCCTTCTATTTCTCTCTCTTTCTCTCTCTCTCTCTCTCTCTCTCTCTTTCTTTGTTGCCCCTCTCTTTGTTTCTCTCCACCCCCTCGTGTTTTCTCACTCATTCTCCTCTCTCTCTCCCTCTCTCTCTCTCTTTCCCCATTTCTTGGTTATCTTTCATATTTATTGTCACTCTTCGCGATAAACCCTCTCTTTGTTTCTCTCCACCCCCTCGTGTTTTCTCACTCATTCTCCTCTCTCTCTCTCTCTCTCTCTCTCTCTCTCTCTCTCTCTCTCTCTTTGTTATCTTTCATGTTTATTCTCTCTTTCTCGTTCCTTCTTGCTTGTCCTTTCTTCTTCTCCCTCTCATTTCCTCTCTTTCTCCCTCAATGCACCTCATTCTCAAGAAAAACAAAAAAGAAGAAGAAAGAACAAGAAAAAACCAAGAGGAGGACGGATTGTTCGTCTTCTCTTCGTGACAAACCCTCTATTTCTCTCCACCCCCTCGTGTTTTCTCACTCATTCTCCTCTCTCCCTCCCTCTTTCTCTCTTTCTTTCTTATCTTTCATGTTTATTCTCTCTTTCTCATTCTCTCTTCATTTTCCTTTCTTATTCTCCCTCTCTCATTTTTTCTCTTTCTCCCTCAATGCACCTCATTCTCAACAAAAACAAACAAAAGAAAAGAAGAAAGAACAAGAAGAAACCAAGAGGGGGCAATGTACTCACCGCAAACGCCCGAGGATGGATTCTTTGTCTCCTCTTCACGATGGCCCCTCTTCTACCTTCGTGCACTTCCTCCTCTTCTTCACGAATAGCGACAACGACGGTGGTGAGAAGCTCTCCTTCTTTCTTTTTCTCTCTTCCTCTCCCTCTCCCTCCCAAAGGCATGATCTCTTTCACTCTCTCTCAAACTCTTTGCGGCAAAATGCCGCGCTCGGGTTTTGCTCACATCTTTTTTCTCTAAGTCTCGTCGCTATTTGCGTCGCATTTGCGATGCCGCTAATATGCATTGCAATTGCATGTCACTATGCCCCTATATCCTTGTAGTGAGAACTCTGTATAATTGCAATAAATCCCTTTAAGATAAATACACAGGACCTAAGATGATAGCTTATGCAAACCCTATTTGAGACGATAGCTTAGTACCACTTTTTTAACTTGGAAGAAAGTATCACGGCAAATACAAATGAAACAGTTAAAAATATTATAGAATACCTTACCAAAATAACCTATATATGCATAAAACAAATCAAAACCACTTTAGCCCTCTTTGTTTAGTAAAATTCTATGAGATCTTTTCATTTATAGCCACACAAACACTTTTAGTCCTTACCTATAACAGTAGATAAAGATATATTCAGATCTCTCCCAAAAATAACCTCCTATAGGTAGGTCTTTTTGGACCAAAGACACTCCTAATGAGCAGAATCGCTTGTCTTTTACTTCAATCCTATTAATCATACCAATAAATCACTTGTTTACAATGGCTCAACTCTCTATTTATGACCATTTACAATAGTTCAAGTCTTCTTTTCATTGTTTGTTTTCATGTTATTTACCTTCCAAACTCTTGTTTGCTTTAATGCTTTTCTTGAATTCTTTTTCTTTTATGTATGGATGCAACTTATTTTGATTATAACTTTCATATATAAACTCAGAATAGGGTTAACTAGATACTCAGATTGAAGTGAATAAACTTGGTAGACAAGCTAATATATATCACAAGGAAGCTTACTTCTTTAACATGATAGTCAAAGGAGTTGCTATAGCCACATAATGCTTAATGAATCTACGATAAAATGAAGATAGACTAAAAAACCCTCTAAGTGAAGTAGTGGTGGTATAGGTGTTGGCTAATATCTAACACACTGCACCTTCTTAGGGTCAGCCTATATCTCTTTTTCATTGACAATATAACCCAAGTACTCCACCTTAGTCTACATGAAAGAGCACTTCTTCTCCTTAGTAAAGAGTATGTGATGTCTCAATACATCAAAAACCTTCCTCGTATGTGATAAATGGTCCTATAGAGTCTTACTATAAATGAATATGTCATTAAAGAAGACTAGGATAAGAGACTGTAAAATCTTATGCATCAGACTCCAAAAGGTAGTTGGAGCATTAGTAAGCCCAAATGCTATCACTAGGAAATGGTATATCCTAAAGGAAGTTTTAACTTCATCACCCTCTCGCATACGGATCTAATGATATCCTAACCTCAAATCAATATTGGTAAAGAATCTAGCCCCCTTGAGCTCATCAAGCAAATCATCGACTCTAGATATTGGATACATATTCTTCACTGTGATCTCGTTTAGATCCCTGTAGTCAATACATATCGTGAAGGATCCATCTTTCTTATTCACTAACAAGATTGAAGATACATAAGGCGAAGAACTATACTCAATGAACCCTATCTCTAGAAGCTCCTTGATTTGCTTGGCTACTTCTTCACACTCACATTTAGATAATATGTAGGGTGGCTTATTGATTGGCTTTGAGTTTGGCTCCAAATTAATAGGGTGATCTACTATTCTCTTAGGAGGCAATGAAGTAGGTACTTCAAACAAATCCTTGTACTTCTCAAGAAGAGCTTTCAGAGTTGGATGATCTACTAAAATTTTTGGAGTGAACTTTAACCTCTTTATTTAGATGTAAGACAAAAATATAAGAGCATCTCTTGTACTTCTTCTTGAGTTGTTGAATGGCGATAAGCTAAAAATCAAATTTACTAGAGATTCCTTGTAAATGGATAGGTTGCACATCAAATAAAAATTCCATATACAAATGTGAGAAATCTATAGTAATTTCTCCTAAGGTCATTAGCCAATCACATTTGAGTACTACATCTGTGGGTCCTATTTCAAAGGTGGTAATCATGTTTACCTTTGCTTCATAATCTTCAACCAACTATAAGGAAACATATGGGTATATTTGAGTGCTAATTTCTTCTTCACCATTTGCTACTTGAACTCTTATACGGCTACTGTAAATTAGTGGGAAGACAATCCAATTTGTCTATAACTAACTTATTCACAAATCTGTGTATATATACTGCAACTGTCTATCAAGATAAACACATCCTTTCCATGCATGACACCCTTCATGGGGAGTGTATTATGGATCTTAGAACCTATCCAAGCATCCATGGAAATGGAACAAATAGCGGTAGTATGTGTCATATCAAGAATTCTTGCCAGATCAAAAGGACTACACTCAGGTTAAAAAAAAAAGTGCCAATAGGATCACAAAACTGTTATTGCCCAACTTCCTCTTCAATATACTCATTTTTAGTGATAGTCACAAATGCATTTGTCTTATCATTATTGTCCTCTAAATCTTCAAAGACTAACATAGTATGGGCCTTGGCTTTTGCATTCTTGTATACACACTTTGTTACATGGTCAATTGTATACTTCTCTCCACATTTGAAACATAATAATTTTTCTTTCCTTTCTTTATAGAGGTCCATATGAATAGAATTTTGATTAACATTGGTTGAAGTAGTCCTAACCTCGTTGTTCCCTTGTTTAAAATCCACTCTTGGATTGTTTGCTATCTTGAAATTGACTTGAGAACTTGACGCATTGAATGATGGATAAGTTGTTACTCTAAAGCTCCCACTTAATACATAATTGCTTCCATAAATATTGGTAACTTGTCCCTATTTTAAAACATTCCTTAGCTATCCAAAAGTAGGTTGAAATGGGGACTCTCTTTTATATTTCATTCCATAATGTTTTGCAAGCTCAATAGATTTGAAAAGAGTGGTGGGATTTTGCGCCATAGCATCAATTGATAAAGAAGGTTCTAAATCATACATATACTTGTGGAGTTTAGATTCATTTCTTATATTCTCTATATACATAGTGAGGTTGAGGAATTGCTTTATATAGTCCCGTACACTTAGGCCTCTTTACTCTAGTCCATACCATCTTCGTGCCAATTTCTCGTTTTCAAGAGGAGAAACAAAGACCTTAGTCATATGTGTCTTATATGCATCCCAACTCTCTACTAATATGTTCTCTTTCTTAATATATCTCCACCAATTATGCACAAACCCTTCCAAATGTAATGAGGAAAAATGAATATTTATATCATCATTTCAAGGGAATATATCAAAATAGGACTCTAACTTTGAAATCCATTCCTTTAGGTCAAATAGTGAAGATGAATGCCCATTGTATTTTTCCAAAATGATATTGTCTTTCAATTCGTTTTCATGAAAAGATTGATATCCCAAAATAGGATAATCACATTAGTAGGCATTGGACCTCCAAAATGAGATGATACTCTCCCAAAAGGTCTTCATGCCTTTGTGAAGTCTCTCCTACTTCATATTGACTATTGGGAATTTCCCTACATCTAATAATTCTATGACTTTGACCATTTTGATTAGGTTGCTTAAGGGGGTATTGATGGGTCATTGTTTGATTGTGCTTTTTTCCTAACATCCTTGGTTCCCATTTGCATTTGCATCCATTGAGAGAATTGAGTCATGATTTGTGCATTGAATTTTACCAAATTTGTCAATTAAAGCCCTCTTTTGGATAGTGGAATCCATCAACTTCTCAATAGAAAACTTCATTTGATGAGTGGACAACACCATTTGTTCAACTCTAGATAGTAGCTCTATATGCCTTTGAGCACATCTATTCTCATGTTCACACATGGTATGATTAAGAGCATTAAGTTCTCCTTGCATTTGAGGCTCTTTAGAGCTCTCTTAAGGTGTATTTTCCAACAAAGTATCTCTAATTTGTTGGACATACTCATCCTGGGCCTTACTCTTTCCTTTATAACCTGCCATAAAAGTGCAATCCTATTGGACCCCGACCCCAGCCAATAAATTGGCTATAGCTTGAGTTAGAAAACTATGATTTCTAAACATTTTAATTTAAAATGGAGCCAACAATGCCCTCTTTGAGATGAGCTCTAGCACATTATAACAAGTTTTGAATAGAAAATTCTACAACTGAATCTCTAAGATTGAATTGTCCAGACTTGCACCCCATTTTAACGTCTAAGTATCTTTAAGGTTGAATTGTCAAGACCTGCACCCCATTTTAACATGTAAGTATCATGTTTCAACCTATGAGGCAAAATGGTTGTACTACCTAAGGGCTTCTAAACCCTATGGACAGCTAAATAAAATCTGTGGGCCATGGATTTTCCAAAGTCTAAAAGATAAAAAGTTAAGGTGCTTCTAATGCAAACTCGAGGACCTCTTATTAACAATGAGATTTTGAGGGAGCACAATGATAACATTGCATTAATACTTCTATTGACACTTGGTGCATCTTCTTCCTCTACTGATGGTATGCAACCATAGCATAATGGCCATCTCTAGAGATAAAACCCCATGTTACTTATACTTTTTTAAATTGTATATTCAAGTAAGTTTTTATTTAAGGTTTTTGCAATGCCACAGAGTTACTTGTCCGCATTATGTGAGCAATATGCAATTCATGGTTATCTAACAACATAATGTGCCAAGGATTTTTGGCAAGTGAATAGAAGAATTATATCACTTACTTTATTGTGATCATCCAAAGGTAAGACACTTTTCACTGAGGAACTTTTCACTGGTTTCAAGAGATTAAATCGGTTGATTTAAGTATAGTCACCATTTAATTTCCTTGTTAGGTTTTCTCTAACTTAAGTTCTTGTATAATCTTAAAAAGAAAACATTCAAAACAATCATTAGCATCAAATCCAAACCCTATAAATTTACCATGTTGTGTTTGTAATCCCACTCCATTTATCATTACATCGCACTTATATTGTTGCTGTTTAACAATTAAGAACTTCATTTTTTCAAAGATAAACATAATTGTTTATGGCTCCTTTAAATTAAATATATAGAAATTATATTAAACCAACAAATCAAATGTCTCATGAGATATCATACATATACAATGAAATGTATTTCAACCCCCATGTATTTTTCTTAGATTAAATATTTCGACTATAATTAATCCTCCACTCAATTCTTTCATACATAGCAACTCAAATATTGGCACTAAGCCTAACCCCGTGTTATTAAGTCACTTGTATAAATAGTGAAATTATTTCTTAATATAATGCATAAGTTTGTATGCAAAAATCATTTTCTATTAGTTTTCTCTTTTCTAAAAAAGGTAAGATAATGCTAATTCTTGATTATCATTTAATCCAATTTTCCATGTGAAATCCATATCGAGAAATCAAGTGTACTTTCTTTTAGCAAAACTCTATATATAATGCAAAGGTTTTTATGTGATTATAGTACTTTAAATTTAATTAAAATTCTTTCTCAATCAAGAAAACTCCAAAAAATAGAGAAATTTAGAAATAATATTCTAAATATCCCCACAACTTTTCATATTCTTTTAAGAATTTTTCATAATTTTACATGATTGAAAATTGTAACTTTCAATAAAAAATGATAGTTTTTATATTTCATAAAATTTTAAGAATTTAAATTGTATTTTTCAATAAAAATGATATTTTTATTTTCTAATATAATAAATCTATCTTAAAAATCTCAAAAAGATAACATCGACTTTAAGCATCCTAGAAAACATTAAAAAATATAAATATTGAAAAATATGCAAGTTATTATTTTTTAGAAAATTTCAAAGTAAATTTATAGGTGCTTTGGAAGTGTTTTTGGTATTTTTGTATTTTTAAAAATTCAAACAAGAATCCACAGACATGATTGGATATAGATAGTGCAAAATCAAGCTCTTATGCAGTGGAGAAAAATTTGTAGTATAAACAATTTAAACATTTTGCAATTTGTAATTAATAAATGAGTATGGACACTTACTTGTAGATCCCACTTCATAGGTGTGTTTTGTGGAGTCTCGATCTTGCAATCGAGCAATTAAAATTTGTCTACCCACACTTAGCTCGGCAATCCTTATCGATTCTTAGTGCCAATCTTGCCCCACCACACTTTTATAAAGTGATCTTGAAACTCCCCCATGTGAACTAAGCCTTGGAGAGTTTCTATGAATTAGGCCTTTAATGTTAAACATTAAAGAAGATAAGAACTATGTTTCTCGCATGTCCACTACTTTCAACGGCCATGTGTTCGTCATTTTATGAGCCGCCATCATGAATATATTGAGATGAGGTGCCATATATGCATTCGAAAGACGGAGAGATTGACTGTGATTGTGAAGGTAGGCAATTTCAAGGACTAGAATGGGAGATTTACTAATGTTGTAAAGCAACAAGATGACGATCATGATGATAGAGATGGTGATGATGGGTTGGTGATCTAGTTTTCTTAAGTCTCTCCTCTTTGTCACATCAATCGAGATCCTCATGTGCCTCTTACCATGACTTCCCTCAATCTCAATGAATTCTCTCGTTTTCCCAACAACTTCGAGACTCTCATTTCATTTTACTTCTTTCTTCTAAATGAGATGGTACTCTTCCAAAAGGTGGTTAAGAGTTAGTGTGGAACCTTCTCGATGGTAGAGGACCTCTAGAAAACTTGAGGATTCAACCCATAAGTTTGGGGATTACCATCGTTCATGTTGCCCAAATAGTCTTCATGCCTTTGTGAAGTCTCTCCTATTTCATATTGACTATTGGAAATTTCCCTACATCTAATAATTCTGTGACTTTGACCATTTTGATTAGGTTGCTAAAGTGGGGATTGATGGGTCATTGTTTGATTGTGCTTTTTCCCTAGCATCCTTGGTTTCCCATTTTCATTTGCATCCAAAGAATTGAGTCATGATATGTGCATTGAATTTTATCAAATTTGTCAATTAAAGCCATCTTTTGGATAGTGGAATCCATCAACTTCTCAATAGAAGACTTCGTTTGATGAGTGGACAACACCATCTATTCAACTCTAGATAGTAGCTCTATATGCCTTTGAGCATGCCTATTCTCACACATGGTATGATTAAGACTCATTGCATTTGAGGCTCTTTAGAGCTTTCTTAAGGTGCATTTTTCAACAAAGTATCTCTAATTTGTTGGACATACTCATCCTAACCTTACTTTTCCCTTTATGACCTACCATAATAGTGCAGTCCTATAGGACCCTGACTGTGGTAAAAAAATTGGCTATAACTTGAGTTAGAAAACTATGTTTTTAAAACTTTTTAATTTAAAATGGAGCTAACAATGCCATCTTTGAGATGAGCTCTAGCATGTTATATCAAGTTTAGAATAGAAAAATCTGCAACCGAATCTCTACGGTTGAGTTGTCTAGATGACTTGCACCATTTTAACATGTAAGTATCATGTTTTGACCCATGAGAGCAAAATGGTTGTACCTAAGGGATTCCAAACCCTATGGGGATCTAGATCTAACCTGTGGGTAACCTGTAGTATTTGTACCTATATCCAAATGATGAAGATGGTACTTGTAGAGACTTGCTTATACCCTCCACTGTCCTGTAAAAGCTCTATTTCATCTTGTTTGATCTTCAAGAGACTTGAATCTTTGAGAGTGCTTGAATCTTCAATTTTCAACTTATGGTATATGTGTGAGAGATAAAACAAAAGGATAGGCTTCCTACACTGGCTTTGAATTATTGGGAGGTGGGCACAGTTCTCATGGGGTCGGTTGGTTACACCCCTTCAGGATTTTTAATAGTGGGAAAGGGCCACCTCTCTATTGTCCCACTATCTCCCTCGGTATCCACCTTTTTCTTAGTGGGAATCTCAACATGGCAATGATATGCTACTCTAATCAATTAACATGATATACAATACTAAAATTTTCATTTAGCTCATTCCATGAGATGCAATAGGATTAAATTTGGAACAATGAATAGGGAGAGGGTCTTAGCATTTGGTGACTCACTAACTTATCCTTTAAATGGTTTATGACATATTTTGCCATGAATAAAAAAATCATTGATTAGAGTGAGCAGTTTAACCAATCAATTGGTCTTAACAAATAGGATCGAATGTAATGCTGAAAACTCAAGTAAGAGCCTTTTTTTCACAATTTGAATCAAGTAAGCAATGCACTCCATGAATGGGCTAATTTAACCAATGTTGGGCTGAAATTTAACAGAAAAATTTCAATTCTTTAATCTCTCAATCAAATGGATGAAGCTCAACAATTGGATAGATGAGAGAGATCAAGAATTGAAGAGAAATATCTATTACATAGTTTGATGAAGGCTTGTATAATCCCCAAATTCTTGATTAAGCCTCTGGTCGCTCAATGTTGCTGAAATAACCTTCAATACTTGTTCATTGGATGCTTGGAAGAAATATTGAAACCTTAGAAGCTTGAGATTAAAGTCTCGAACCCATTTTTTCCAAATCTTGACTCCATGGAAGCACTTGAGGTTGCTCAATCCTTGCAAATTCTTCAAGAATCTTTACTATGTTGAGTTAGCTGCAATGGAGCTTCTGTGTAGAGATGCAGGTTGAGAGAGAGAAGAGATAGAGACATAAGATTTATGGTCATGAGAAGAGTGTACCTCAATAATGATTTTAGATAGGTATATATACTATGTACAACCTGGCCCTTACGGGTGGACACGGGCATTGCCCTTTATTCCAACATTCTCAACAACCTCCCTCCTAAAGGTAATGTGCCCAAAGGTAGAGGAAAAGAATCAGCTAAGTCTAAATATGCACAAAGCTGAAGAGACTATACCTATCCAATACTCATCATCTGCCAACAATGGGCAAACCTCTCTACTAGAAGACCTTTCATGAGAAGGTCTGTAGGGTTATCATCAGTGTGCACCTTGACCAGCTCAATGCTCTTGCTATCAAGTACCTATATGATGAAATGATACTTCACATATATGTGTTTTGTCTTTGCATGAAAGACAAGGGTTCCGTGCTAACATGATAACACTTTGACTATCATATGGGAGAACATGAACTTTAGTAATCCCAAGCTTAGCAACCAAACATTATAGCCATAAGGCTTCTTTGTATGCCTCAGTGGTAGTCACATACTTTGCCTTCGTAGTAGATAGTGCAACACACTTCTACAACCTGAATATCTAAGATCCCCTTGTGAAGTTAAACATATACCTTGTAGTGGACTTCGTTCAATCCACATCTCCAGCATAGTTTGCATCCGTAAAGCCAACAATAGATGTCTTTTGCTTACCAAAGCAGATGCACAAATCCTTTGTGCCCTTGAGGTATCTCATAATACCTTTCACAGCTTTCCAATGCTTCTTGCCAAGGTTTGCCATGTACTTGCTAACCACTCCCACTACAAAGGCAATGCTAGGACATGTAGCAACCGTAGCATACATTAAACTGCCAATGGCTGAAGCATACGAAATCTTGGCCATTTCAGCCTTCTCATCATCAAATGTAGGGTTGTTCTCTGCACCGAGTTTCACATATGGAGGCAATGGAACTCTGATTGCTTTCCCCCCTCCATATGTCATCAATATATAGAACCAAGATAATCTGGCTGCCATCTGCTGCCTTCTTGGTGTACAAGCAATGATCAACTTGACTTCTTTGAAAGCTCTGAGACTGCATGAAAGTATCAAACTTATGATACCATTCCCTGGGTGCCCGTTTCAGCCCTGAGACTACATGAAAGTATCAAACTTATGATACCATACAAACTTTGTCTTTTTGCCTTTAGCAACAAAACCTTCAGGCTGCTGCATATATATGTCCTCATGAAGATCACCATGTAAGAATGCAGTCTTTACATCCATTTGTATGAGATCCATATCTTCAGCTGCAACCAAGCCCAACATGGTTCTTAGAGTAGTCATTTTGACTAGATCTCATCAAAGTCAATTCCATGTTCCTACTTGTACCCCTTTGCAAGTAACCATGATTTGTACTTTGGCAAAGAACCAGAAGTGACCTTCATCTTGTAAACCCAGTTGCATGGAAGAGTTTTCTACCCTTTAGGTAGCTGGACGAAGTCCCAAGTACCATTCTTATCAAGTGATTCCATTTTCGACAACATGGTCTTATTGTCTAGTTTAGTCATTGCTTCCTTGAAGCATAACAACTCACCACACACTCAATAATCATGACATAATCTACAGCATATTGCGCATGAGGAACAAGCCTATTTGGCTACCTTGAAGATCGGGTTGACCTATGTAGCGAAGGTTCTACATTTGCTGGTTGCTGCTAGGCCTGCAAATATGCATTTATAGGTTGCTGTCCTAAAATACGGGCCTGCAATTGTGCATATACAGGTTGCTGTTTGAAAATTCCAACATGCTGTCCTAACAGTTCAGGCTGTCCTAACTGCATGTTTTCAGGCTGAAACTGTGGTGTATCATGGGCAATACCTTGCTGGTCATTTTCAAAACCATTTCCTGCATTTTCAGGAGTATTTACAAAAGGTATATACTATTGTCCACTAGGCAACAAATGGCTATCTAAAAGGTACATCCTCTTTGAAAACAACCCTCTTGACTTTTTTCGGGTTGCTTACGCATGCGATCTTCACAAAAGATGATGTCATTGTTGCTGCATACTATCTTTCTTTTCTCAAGATCAAAGTCTATACCCCATCTAACCCTTGTCATCGTATCCTAGGAATATGCATTTATAGGACTTTGGTTCCATCTTGATGTGTCCTTCTTTCCGTATATGCACAAAAGCCTCGTAGTAGCTAAACACTCACAAATGAGCATAAGAATGTGGCTTGCCTGACCACTCTTCTTGAGGGACTCTCCCCCCCAAAGACCTATTTGGTGACATGTTAATTAGATGAACGACTATCATAATAGCCTCTGCCCAAAATCCATGGGGTAATGCAGCATGAGACAACATCGTAAGGACCTTATCCTATATGGTCCGATTCATGCACTCTGCAACTCCATTTTGGGGTGGATTATGAGGGGTAGTGAGCTCCCTCTTTATCCCCTTGCTGTCACAAAATGCTTGAAAGGCTTTGGACACATACTCCCCACCATTGTTAGAGCGAAGACACTTAAGTGTCTTATCAGTTTGGTTTTCAACCGATGAGAGGAATTTTTGAAACTTTTCAAGCACTTCGTCCTTTAGGGTAAACCCATACCTTTCGAGTAGCATCATTGACAAATGTAACAAAGTATTTCTTTCCTCCTAGAGATAACCCTGACATGTGACATACATCGAAATGTACTAACTCTAGAGGCAAATATTTCAGTAAAAGAGACTTTTTATGAGATGTCTGTGCATGCTTACCATAAACACAATGATCATAGTGCTCAAAATCAACATAACAAAGACAAGGCAAGTAACCCAAACAAGAAAGTACTTTCATTCATGTTTGACTCATGTGTCCCAACCGGTTATGCCACAAGGAAACACTTGGTTGCTTAGTCATGACAAGAATATGGTCACACACACTAGATACATGAAGAGGATACAAAGTATTGCTCTTTGAGCCTCTCGCAATAACCATAGATCCTCTACAGATCTTTTGTTTCCCATCACCAAAGGTGGTATGAAATCCATCATCATCTAGCTATCTAGTACTAATCAAGCTCTTCTTGAGTTGAGGTATATGCCTTACATTCTGAAGAGTGAAGACAGATCCATGTTAAAACTTCAGTTACACACTGTCAATGCATGCAATGTCACATGTATAATTATCCCCAAGATGGACAACACCTTGTCAACCTCTTGTATAGTTTGTAAATTACTCATAGTGAGGGGTGACATGAAAAGAGGCACCTGAATCCAAAATCCAAGTGTGCATCTCATCATCCGTATTGGCTATCAAAGCATGTACACTGTTATAAGATCCGAGATACATGCTCGACCATCTTGTATATTTAAAATATATATGGTGGATATTATGCCGGCATAGTGAGAGAGCTGATGAGAGAAACGAAAGATGTAGAGAGAAAGAGAGAGAGATAGAGAGATTGACAACACACTAGGGATTGGAAGATGGGCCAGTCCCCCCCTTGTGGAGTTATATTATTGACAAGGAGCAAGCTCCTCCATTACACATAAACTAGTTCTTAACTTATAGATCTTGGGAACAAGATCACGGTTCCTTGCACGGTATACAACCGGCTAACACTTGCACAACTTGGAAGTTGGCACTTTTTGATCCTTCTTGAGTCTCTCCTCTCCTACACAATATGTGTAGGGCTCTCCTCTTGGAGCTTGATTTCAGCAAAGCTTCTGCAGTACTTGCATCTTCTCTCCTACACAATATATGTAGGAATCTCCTCTTGGAGCTTGATTTCAGCAGAGCTTCTGTAGCACTTGCACCTTTTCTTCTCCTCTTGGAACTTGATTTTAGCAAAGCTTTCGTAGTACTTGCTGCTTCGCTTCTCCTCTTGGATACATGAAAAGTGATGCTTTCTTCACCTCTGTCACACCCAAGGAGAGCCTTCTCTTTTATAGACTTTAAGAGCTTCTATTCTTGGAGAGAGACTTGAGTGCCAAGATTGGAAAGGTTGATCTTCATGCAAGCTAGCTGTTCCAGAACCTACTCTACAACACTAATTTCGAAATATCTCTCTGTGCATTGTTCGGATGGAAAAATTTCCGACACAAAAGTTATAGATCTCGTCATTTTCGATGACCATCACAGGATGTTTTTAGACATTGGCTTTCTATAGTGAGATATTTTAAAAATGGATTCACCATGTCTATTTTAAGAAAAATAGCTTTTTAAACTCTATTCTTAACTTATGGTCCATGCAACCACCTTGAGCCATAGATAAGGAGAGTTCATTAGATTGCCTTGGGCCTCAACCTTAAGATTGACTTCCACAAAAAATCTTGTGCCATCTTAGACCCTAGAAAGAGAAAATCACTTCTCTCCTTACTTGTAGAGGATCACATCTCTCGTATTTCTTAGTGAGAGAATTACCTCTCTTATTTTTCTTAATGAAAGAATTACTTCTATCCTTAATTCATTAAGAGAGAAAAGACCTTAAACCTTGACTTGTAAGGGAGAGGATGACCCCAAATGAATGCAATGCTCATTACACACAAGTAAACATTCCCATGCGTCCCCGGATGCACACATAAATACATGTACACAATGCTAACACACTTCCTCTTCTTAGAACTCAATCCATCTTCATTTATGTGTGACTCGTTGATTCTTATGTACACTCTTACCCTTGGCAGATACTTCCTTGTCCCTTCATAACTTATACTTCCTGTACCAGATATCCCTGTTATAGTGCTCTGATCACCCCATTAAGTGATACACTAGGAATACTGGTCTCTCAATGGTCTCATGGCCATGGTAGATCATCATCGACACTCAAAGAAAAGTGAGCCCTTAGTTTATTGACATAAATTTACTAAATAGAGAACACCTAATAAGCAATCAATTTAGTGACATGTATTGAAACATGAAGAGACGAAGAGTACATCATTCCCACTGTTGCTCTCATGGCTAACTATATTCACCTCTTCAATCTTTACACTACTCTTCTTAGCACGCTGACACTCTTTCTTCTCTTTCTTGCTGTCATCTGTCTTCTTGCCCTTCCCTTTCTCTTTCTTCCATTTATAGAAGTCACATTTGAAGTGACCCTTCTTGCCAGAGTGATGGCATTCACCATCCTTATTACATGATTTACTATATCCCTTGCTATCAAATTTGCATTTCTACTGTGATTTGCCTCTAGTATGCAAAGCATTGGAAGACTTACTGGATGCATTATTTTGCTGATTCATTTCTTCCATGAGTAGAGCACTCTCTACATCAGCATACAAAAGCATAGCATTAGAATTTCTCATAGCAGTCCTGAAGGTATCCCAACTCTCTAGCAAAGTGCAAAGCAAGAACGTAGCTTTGAGCTCATAATCAATATTGACAGCTAAAATGGAGTTAAACTCACTAAGGTGAGTAGACATTGTAGTACCCTCTTTCATATGCAAATCCATGAGTTTCTTTAGCCAGTGAACTTTGCTTGTAGCACTCTTCTGGTCATACAATTCTTCCGGTCGCTTCCAAATATCATAAGAAGAATCCAAACCTTCAATGCTAAATAGCAAGGCATGCAAGCTCATTCAGCTCATCTTGGCCATCCTGCTCTACATTAGCTGGTTTTGTTCCCTTTACTTTAATCAGCTTTGCTTGCTTCTTCTGCAACAAGATATTATAGCACTGCTTTTGCCAGACTACAAAGTTGTGTGCTCCTTCAAGCTTCTTGATATGCATAAGATGACTGTCATTGCTGCTAGCCATGATTCACAACCAAATGACTATATGACAGTAAATGACAGCTAATGCCAAATAATGGAAGCTCCAAAATCCACTCAGTAGTACGTTAGGAATGACTTGAAGTATGTAGCAGTAAGAACATATATCAGTTCATTGTCCAAAATGTCTCAAAAGCATTCAATAATAGTAAACATACCAATTTCTTGACAAAAACAGAGTCCAGTAATTCAAGAGTGTAGTCCTAACCTTTTGGAAAAATTTGTCCTAAAAATTTAGAACTAAAATAACCTCTTAGATTGATTGAGATTGAGCTCCAAAGATCATGCAAAGCTGGTCAAAACATCACCATAAGGTTCTAGCATAGAAACATATCAAATATCTTGACAGTGAGGTATGCTATCTTGAATATGCAAGAAACTATCCTGAATGTACAACAATAGACATATGGGTAAAGCTTATAAAAAATGAGCTTTAATCACTACTCAAATGCATTCTAGAATCAAATCCAAGCATGCAATATCGACCATGAGCATGAATACTTGGTTAGAATGCTTGAGACCAAGTCTAGAAGCAAGACATAATGCATACGTAGTCAAAATGTCATTCAACCCTATTATTTCAATAGCCAAATATGTCTACAAAATGAGCCAAATCCTTGCCAAGATTAGCTTAAAATGGCCTCAAGACAATGCCACATGGTTCCCAAAGCATCATCATCAAGATATATACAAATAGCTATCATATAAGCATCAATCTCAAGAGAGTAGCAGGTGCTACCCTATTTATTACATATTTGAATAATGTGTATTTTAGACCTGAAGTTGAATGTATATCAGAATGTATGTCAGCCCCAAGTGTAATACTACACTTCAATGCTCAATGCTAAGCATTAGATGCAAAGTCTATAGCACAACCATGATGCCAAATGAAGAGGAGCAGCTCTGCTGTAGGTCATGAGCATGTTGAAAACCAGATCTGCATACCCATGCTGATGACACCTTCAACCGTAAAGAGATTGGAATGTTGATCCAAGTGTTGGAGATGATGGGGAGGGTCCCCAAGTGGCCAATGATGGCTACCAACAAGCTCAAATGAAGAGGGAAGCTTCAAGCTTCAAGAAGAAGCTTCAAATTTTGCTGCCTTGCCTGTAAACTCTTCATAGTGAACTCTTCTTCAACTTCAAGCTCTTACACGTGAAGAAATGCCAAGCTCCCGATTGCCTGAACCAAGCTCTGATACCACTTTGTTGAGTTAGCTGCAATGGAGCTTCTGTGTAGAGATGGAGGTTGAGAGAGAGAAGAGACAGAGACACAATATTTGTGGTACTGAAGAGTGTACCTCAATAATGATTTTAGACACGGGGATTGCCGTTTATCCCAACATTCTCAACATACTATAATGAATCATAGTGCTGAAATGATGAAAAATCTTCAAGAAATTTGAGAGAAGTTGAAGCTTGGATTGAAGCTTTCATGGTTGCCCATAGTTAGGGTTTCAAGAGAGTAGACAAAGAAGAATAGAGCACTAATCGTGATAAATTCTTGGAGTTATCACTTGCTAGTGACCAACTGAAGCACGTAGTGTGGAGGATGGGCATGAGAAGCAAGGAGCAGGTTGAAATTAGGCAAAGAAATACACTGCATTTTTCATGCCTGCTCTATGTATCGTTGTTGAGCTTCCTCAAAGCTTGTTGGTAATCATTATTAAGGATATAAAGTAGAGAAGCTTGATCAATTGTTGCTTTGTCAAGAAGAGCAAGGGTTTGAGAGATAGAAAGAGAGAAGCAAGGAGTAGCCTGAAATTAGGCCAAAAAATACACTGCATTTTTTGGGCTTGCTCTATGTATTGTTGCTGAGCTTCCTTGAAGCTTGTTGGCAATCATTGTTAAGGGTATAAAGTAGAGAAGCTCGATCAAGTGTTGCTTTGTCAAAAAGCACAAGGATTTGAGAGATAGAAAGAGATCTTGGCTGCATACTCCATGAAACTTATAAGGAAGCTTTAAAGGAAAAGAAAACCCTCTCTTTGAAAAGTAACACAGTTTGTTCTTCTCCTAGTCTGATTAACCCCTCTTTTACCAAATTACCTTCAAAGTAGTCTATAATGGATGCATGACCTAGCATTTGAGCCATAGTTTGGCTAAATCTCTCCAAGATCTTTGTCAGAGCTCCAATTAGACTCTGCTCCAAGTAGAATGCTTGCAAGTACTTGCCATGTGGCTCCTGCACCTCCTATCCAAGATTTAATGGTGAAAAATAGAAGAAACTATGTTTGAAAATGAGAAAATTAAATGTATCAAAAGCCTATACTTTGATACCAATTATCAAAGGGAGAAATGAGAGATGAGAGAAAGAAGAAAATACGAGAGAGAAAATACTGACAAGGAGAGAGACTAGAAAATTAGAAAAGAAGAGAGAGAAGCCATAGAAGCTGTGAATAATGAGGTGAAGTAAGAGACAATAAATGTATTAATATCAAATGATGTGAAAATTCACATGTCTCAACCCTTTTATACCTATGTTATTGTGAGAAGGTATTATTAATAATTCCACACTAAAGTATATCTTATTCCCATCTTCTTACAATGTTGGACCATGATGGTCTTTGCACCACCTTTGTTAGCTAGATAAGAAAACCTCCATTGAAGCAATTATGGAAAACACCCAAATTTAGGCTAAGCCTTAATCTAGAATAAAAACAATCCAACAAGGTATATTGTAGGCTCATTTATTATGGAAAATAGACTTTACTTGTCACTTTGTGAGTTTTTTGTAGGTTATAAGGTTAAGAATTTGATAGGGATCAAGTTATATTGCTAAATCATATAATAGATATTATAGAAAATAATAAGATAATTTTAGGTTTGTTTATTTTTATATTCTCATTGTCTATTTATCACATAATCATGACTTATTACACGCAAGCGCTATGTGACATTAGTCGCATTGTGCTTGGTAGATAGATAGTAGAAAACTAATATATTTAGTATTAAGGGTGAGTATATTATAAAAAAGAAGTAGAAAATTTAATATTTAAAAAATTATTAAATATAAATAATATTTAGATGAATCTATATAATAAATATAATATATAATAATACATATTTATATGTTATTATTATTAATTTATTTATAAATTATAAGTTTAAGCTCCTTTAGCAATAAATTTAACTCAATTATTTATTTTAGTATTATTAATTTATTTAATTTAATCTCTTAGTATAAATAATATTAAAATATTAGATTTAAGGTAGATTTGTATAATTATAAGCTCTCTTTATGAATGATTTACTTTTTTTCTTTATGTGGTTCAAAATTTTTTAGCTTTCTTTGCAAAAGTAGCAAGATTACTTGCAAAACATAAGAATAGGGCAATAACTTAGTTGTATTATTTATCTCTCTAATGCTTATAAGCTGCAACTCCTTGAAAACTTGAAAGTGCATAATGTATTCCATGTTAGTCTATTGAAAGCCTACGTTCCTAACCCTGATCATGTACTTAATGATCAACAACTTGTAATGCCAAGTCAAGAGTTCTTGAACTTCAACCAGATAGGATACTTGACATGCGAGAGAAGGTTCTAAGGAGTAAAACCCTTAGAGAGTACCTCGTCCATTGGGAAAGACTATCCTGAAGAGGATGCCCCTTGGGTTGATGAAAAATCAGTATGTAACTAATATCCCCAGTTTCATTCAAGATGAGGACATCTCGATTCCTCTAAGGGGAAGAGGATGTGATGTTTGACTTTCCTGACTTCCCATACATCAAATTTGAAAAGCTTAGACTATCAAAAGCAGTGCCTCAAATAAAATAATATATATCTCGTACCTCAACACCTTCAAGAAGCATGGTGGATTGTAATCAATTTTTGAGATAGATGAAGCAAGTTTGATTTGCGTATGATGAGGAATTTGAAGTCTTTTGTAGAAGCCATTATTTGAGGAATCATTGGGATCAGGCTACAACAGAGACTCTAGTTAAGGTTGGTGATCTTGATGAGCCATGTGTTGCACTCATAGATCATGGTTCAGAGATTAATCTTATGTCTAAGAGTCTCTACTCCAAAGGAAAGTGGCTGATTGATATGGATCATGGGTGGAGAATTTGGGCTGTGAAAAACTCATTAGGGGATTTGTATAGTGCTTGTCCTAATGTGAAAGTGACTATTAGAGATGTTTGTAAGAAGTTGGGAAGAATAAGGATTTAGTTTGTAAATAATATTGATCCCATGTCACACTGACATTGATATAAAATGAGGGGACATGTAATTTTTCTCATCTTTTGACACATTAATACATTATTGTCATTCTTCTCATTACCTTGCTCTCAGCTTCAATGGCTTCTTTCTCTTTCTTGTCTTTCTCTCCCCTATTCTAGTATTTCTCTCTCCTCGTCACTCTCTTTCTCTCACTTTTGCACTTCTTCTTCTCTCTCTTATGCAGTCTTCTCTCTCCTCTTTCTCTCTCTCCAGTTCACTTCTTGACAAGTGGTATTAGAGCATTGGTCTTTGATCCATTTTTCCTTCTATTTCAGTCCAAATTTTTACCATAAATACCAATTTCAGATAAGTACTATAGGTACTTGACATAGACAGTGACTAGTAGAGGTTTGTAGGTCATCTATAGTTAGCAAGAGACTATATCTAGAGATCTTCAAGGGTAGATATGCCAGTGGAAGGCTAAAATAGCAAGTTGTCACCAAATTTTCATGTAATCTGGTGGTAGCTAGGTTAAATGGGGGTTAACCGGGCTTAGAAGGGAAATAAACTGTTGCTACTTTTCAAGTGGAGCTTCTCTTTCTCTCTCTTCCAAGATTTTGGCTGAAGCTTCAATGGTGGATGCCAAGAAATCCTTCAAGCTTGTTCTCCAGTGACCATTTCTTCCAGCCAAACCATGGGGCAATGATTCCTTATATCTTTTGCATTAGATTGAGCACCACTATTAAGTAGCTTATGCAATGATTGGACCAGCAATCAGCCCAAAATTTGCATTGCAATTTGCACTGATTTTCCTTACTCTGTTCTCATCCTTCTTTTGCTGCACGTCTGTTCCAGATTGGTTGCTTATCATTGGCATACTCAGTGGAGAATACCTTTAGCAAGTTTCAGCAAGAGTTGGAGTTTTGATCTTTGTTCCCTTTGCTAGAAACCCTAAAACATAGCAAGGCAGCCATAGCCACAGACTTGGAAGCTCAATTTTCTTCAATCTTTGGATCTTCTCGACCTCCAAGGCTTCTCTACCATCATTTTAAAGCTAAATGGACTCCAAGATTGAACTCATTGCAAGGATTTCAGCTTATTTAGGATCTTGGACCTCTTATTGAAGGTCTATTTTGGGGTTTTTCTTCAAAAGGCTTTAATATTTGACATTCAAGTGTTCAAGCAAGCCCGTGGCATTGATTCTTCACGGAATTGATCATATTGGAGCTTATATGGGCTGATCTTATGGATATTTCAAGCTTTATGATGGATTCATGGTGGATTATGGAGGATTTTCTCATTATTTGGATTGGAGTTGACATTAATCATCTTCTTTAAGCTTAATTGAGTCATTCTACTTGCTTAATCTATGGAATCTCTCAATAATCCACTTGCTTATGCTTCTCCACTTGTTGATGAGAGATTATGGTCAATTAATTCTCTGAATTGATCAATGGATCAGAGATGAGTGCTCTTTCTATTCATCAGAGCCTATTACATTGAATTTCAACATTCATTCAATCTTATTCCATCATAGATATCATTTACAACATTTTGATGCATAACCTTGATTTGATTGGCTGATTTCTTCTACCCAAGCTTGAAATATTATAAAGGGCAAGTACTAGCAATTAGTGAGTCACTGAATTGCATTGGTAAGACCCTCTTCCCATCCAATCTTTGAACATTTTCATCCTATTGCATTCCATGAAAGGGGTTGAATGAATGTTTTAGAAATGAATTTCATGCTAATTGATTAGAGTAGTATGCTATTGCCATGTTGATATACCCACCGAGGAAAAAGGTGGATGCCAGGGGAGATAATGGGACAAAAGAGAGGTGACTCTCCCTCACTATTGAAGATCCTGAAGGGGTGTAACCAACCAACCTAGGGGGAACTTTGCCCACCTCTCAATGATTCAGAGTTCGTGTAGGGAGCTTGTCCTGCTATTTTATCCCTCACACAGGTACAATGAGTGGAGAATTGAAGATTGAAGTGCCTTCAAAGACTCAAGTATCTTCAAGATCAAAATAGGGTAAAACAAGGACTTTACAGGACACTATAGAGTATTTACAGATCCTTATAGGTACCAACTTCATTATTGAAGTACAAGTGTAGGTACTACAGGATGCCCATAGGTCCTATTCAGCCTTCTATAGGGTTTGGTAGCCATTTGGAACCACCATTTTACCCTTACAGGTGGAAATATGGCATTTACAGGTTGAAACAGGGTATAGGCCTGGACAGTTCAGACTCAGAGATTGAATTGCAGAATTTTCTATCCTAAACCTGTTATGCCGTACTATAGATCATCTTAAAGAGGGCATTGTTGGATTCAATTTGAATAAAAAATTTTGGGAATCAAAGCTTCCTAGCTCAAGTTATAGAGCTGATTTTCTAACAAGGGATACTATAGGATTGCACTACTATGGCACGACATAAATGCAAAAATAAGAGCCAAGATGAGGTTGCATAGCAAATTAGAGATTCTATGTTGGATAATATACCCCAAGAGAGCCCTGAAGAGCTACGAGTGCATGGAGAAATCAATGCACTTAACAATACCATGTGTGAACATGAAAATAGTCATGCCCAACGTCATATGGAGCTATTATCAAGAGGGGAGCAGATGGTATTGTCTACTAGTCAAACAAAGCCTTTCATTGAGAAGTTAGTGGATTCAACTACCCAAATAAAGGCTTCCATTGACAAGTTAGTAAAATCTAATGCTCAAATAATGACTCAATTCTCCCAATGGATGCAAATGAACATGGGATCCAAAGAAGCAAAGCAGAAAGCTTATTCAAACAGTGAACTCTCAGTCCCACTTTATCCGCCTAACCAAAATGGTCAAGGTCATGGAATCATTGGACGAAGGGGTATCCTAAATAGCCAATATGAAGTAGGTGAGACTTCACAAAGAGATGATGACTATTTAGGCAGTTTGAATGGTGCCAATTCCCAAGCTTTTGGGTTGAATACCCAAGTTCCTAGAGGTCCTCTACTAATGGGAAGGTTTCATACTGGTTCTTAGCCACCTATTGGGAGAGGTCAATCTCATTTTGGGAGTTCAATGCCTAATACTCATGACAAGTATATTTTGGGATAGCAACCCTTCCATGAAAGAGAGTTGAAAGATAATATCATCTTGGCCAAGTTCAATGGTCAATCATCTACACCATTTGATTTAGAGGAATGGATTTTCAAATTGGAATCTTACTTTGATATATTCCCTAGAACTAATGATATGAAGATTCATTTTTCTTCCTTGCATTTGGATAGATTTGTGCATTCTTGGCGGAGGTATATTAAAAAGGAAAACATACTTGTAGAGAATTTGAAAGCTTTCAAGACACTTATGGCTAAGGTCTTTGTCTCTCCTCTTGAAAAATAGAAATTGGCACAAAGATGGTATGGTTTTGATAGAATAGGGTATTATGCAAAAAAGCAAGTTTCTTTTCAGCTAGTTTTTGGAGATCTCATACAAAAAGAAGGGCTCTCGAATTTGTGTGGCATGCAATCATAGTTTTTAGGCAACAAAGAGTACTCCAAATGGTGAAGTGGGAGAAGGGGCAACTTGAGAGAATTCTGAGCATGTGTCCTGAGGTTTTACCCCCCTTTAGGAGCCAACAAAACCATAAGATTTTCCGTCTGAGTACCAGAGTAGAAGCTAGTATTTGGTGCGAGTTTTTGGATATGATACGGTGAAATATACATGGTAAAGGGGAGACTCATTGTAAATAGGTTTTCTTAATTAAGAATTGGTTTTGGGATACTTTGAGTCTTTGATCTCTTGCATGTGTGTTGTTTCATCTCTCATTATTTTCTACTTTATGTAATCTCTATCATCATCTCTTCTTTGATACAAGAATCTACCTAACCTCTTATTATCGTTAATCCTCCATTAAGAATCTCTCTAACATCATATACATCTATCCATCCATTACTACTCTTATTCACTCCCACAGCTAGAGTCTTGGTGTCTTCCTGGCATACATGTAGATTATCTTGACAATGGGTGGATGGATGACAGGTCTAGACGTATGGTTAGGTGGTCTCAGTTCATTGAGAGCTTTTCTAAAAAATGACAATAGTAAATAGGCAAACGAGATATTAGGTAGAACCTGACTTGCATCATTTCAAGGAGTCAAAATGGATTGTCTTACATGCAGAAGCATCAACATGATGCACTCCCTTTCATCTCCCATTCTCTTTGAACCAAGTACGATGCAAGTTAGCTTCACTACAAGTGATCCTGTGAGAAGTGGAAACTCGAAATACTAATGCTAGCTAATCGATATGTAATTTGACTAATATTAGAAACCCAGAAATCAGACCGATCCTAGTGGGAACAGCTAGAAAAATTCCACTGCAAGGTAGGCTCAAGCGAGCCTAGATAACAAACTTCGAGGTATTCCATGGAGTCTTGAACAGTGTTGTCTAGGATATCTCTTGATGGACTACTAAAAACATGCCAATGAGAAAGCAACCTGGGTGGGCACGTTACATCTTACCTAAGGTTTTGGCTCTATTACTTGCTTGCCCCCACTCTAGAAATATTTCTTTTAATGAAAGAACCCATACAAGACAAACTAAGACCAATGGAACTAAATAGGACTCTTATGGTTTAATTGTTGCTAACCCTCCATGTCATACTAGAATACCTAATCAATGGTTCCTCACTCCAATTGTTTCTTTAATTTTTTTTAAAAATAAAATGTTTTACTTTGAGTCAAAAGATTATATATATATATTCTCCATCCAAAAGGTCTTATCTAAAGAGATGCGAGGCATTAGATACATATTATAGGACACCCGTCAAGGAAATCCTCACAACCTACCAAGATCTCAAAGGCAATGGTTATATTCTTTTGTTTTTTCCTTTCTTTATTTTTTTCTATTTTTAAAATTTTTGAAAAATAAAATAGATATACTTTTTAAATTGTAATTATCTTTATTTATTTCTTATCTCTTTATTTAATGGAAATAACTAGAAGATTATGAATTCATCATGAAGTTAAGTTTTCAGAACATCTCAGCTTAACAACTTCGCTCAAGGAATCCAATCTAGCACAAGACATTAGGTATCTTGCCTCAGCAAATGAAAGATATAATACTCACCAAATTGGCATCTCTCACCCATGCTTCTCCTAGTCAAAATTTTGGGGAGACAACATAGTTCATGCACACACCATCCCCCTAAATTTCAGTTCCTAACGTGTTAATGTCAAATTTTTTATGGGTGGTCTCTCAAATGTGCTTAATTCCATTAGTAGTATTTGTTTTTTTCTAAATAACTTTTGAGTTTAAAGTGCTAATAAATTCCAATTAATTAGAGCAATATATTCCCTTTTATGTCATTTTAAAAAAGTAAGAGTAGATAGGGTAGGTACAACACAACCTGCATATGTAGGTTGGCATTTTAACTCTAAAAGATAATGGACATAAGTAGTCATTGCTTCCCAAACCAAACCAATTTTGCACATCAATCATGCACTAACCATGACATCATTATAATAGGGGTTAGATTAAATAGTATTAAAATTTTCCCTCAGAATTATAATTCTAGTACTTGCTTTGTCACCATTGCTAGTTGCCTTGTTAAGTTGATCCTCTTCAACGAAATACTTCTAGAAACATATATGTCCACTTGGTTCTAAACTCAAATTACGCTAGTCCTCACAATGGTCTAGTAATCTGAGCTATTCTAGGTCTATAATGAAATCATACTTGTTACCACTCTAAGAACTAACCACATCATAATATTAACTAACATCTAAAGAAGAGGAGGCACAATCAGGTACACCATTAGAGATCTCCATCATGCCATGGAGCATGGCTATAACTGCCTCATCAAAATAGTGCATGGGTGCCATTTTATCCTAGTATGGAAAACTATTCTCCAAATGGAGATCTAAATATGATGGAGCAAGGTGGTATACAACAATAGCTTGATACCGACCAAAGTCTTGTTGCTCTCTATCTATACTAAGCTAGGAAACCAACACCAAGGAGAAAATACACTATCATAGTCATGGCGTTGTTAGGTATAAGCTATAGCCTACTACAAGGAAATGACACCATAACATTGAAAATAAGTCCTACATTACCAACACAACATCAGTGCATGCACATATAATTGCTGCCAAAATGGCCTACAACTAAACTTTGGATGAAACTATAAACTGAAAATAACCACAAATTATGAAGCAAACACCATCACCCATTAGTGTATAAAGAAATCGATCATGCATGTGAAAACATGGGATACTATATGGGCCCATATGATCAAGGGTTGGACTATTAGCATTGAGATGTGGTGTAACTGCATCCATCCACAAAATCTCTATGCATGTATCCCAACAAAACCAAAAATAAACCCCAAAATTCAGATTAGTCAAAGGCTAACCGCACTAGTCTAACTAGATCTTGCTAACCCTAAACTACAAAATTGTTTGAGCCATAAACCATAAATCCTAAGGATCTAGTTTTCCATGTTAATATCTTGTACATCCACAGATCCATGCCATAAACTTGGATAACTTTGAAGTGACCTAGAATTTTTTAAAAAAACTTTCTAGGATATTTATAATACTAATTATTATCATAAAGTAATACTAGGTCATCCTCTTTAAATTCTCATACTTTATTGTTTTGATCATGCCAAGCCTTTCGATGCTTTTACATTGCTTCTAAACTTTGTAAGGTCAATAATAATTCCTCATCTAACTTTACCAATCGTAAAATCCTTGTTTTCAATAATTTAGCTTCACCTAAATATAACAAAAGGATTATATTTAAATTAGACAACTCTTGCTCAATGAGAAATATAGTATTGGGTCCATAAATCAAGTTGAACTGTGTCTTTTACATAGTCATCTTATAAGTCATTCTACAAGCCCAATTGTGTTATGAAGAAATCTACCTAGTTTGATCTATGAGAAACAACCATTTTAGTTAAACTACCACAAATAATTTGGTTATTCACTTCTACTTGGCCATTAGTTCTATGATAGTAAGGCATTGATATGTAATGCTCGATCTTATATAATTTTGTTAACTCACTAATCAAACCATTTAAGAAATGGAAACCTCAATCAGTTTATTGATTCCATTAGGCAACAAAAACATATAATAATATTTTCATACATAAATATAGCCATCTCAATGGGTTTATCCATTTAAAGCAGTTTTTCTACCACCCACTTAGTAATATAATCACTATAAATGTAAGAGGCTAGAAATAATGTTGAAAAATGCTAGCTACATTGGCTCATATATAATGTGTAAGGACTTTTATTTTTTACTATCAATTAATACAAAAGTCTCTTCATATTAAATCTTCTCTCTCTCAGCCTCCATGGCTTCTCTTACCTCTTTCTTGTCTTTCTCTCTCCTAGTTCAAACTTTCTTTCTCCTTTACATTCATCTTCTCTCTTCCTATAGTCTTCTCTCTCTCTCTCTCTCTCTCTCTCTCTCTCTCTCTCTCTCTCTCTCTCTCTCTCTCTCTCTCTCTCTCTCTCTCTCTCTCTCTCTCTATCCCCTAGCTCACTTCTTTACAAGTGGTGTCAGGGCTTAGGCTCTTGGTCCATTTGATTTTTCTCATTTTTCAGACACATTTTTCCTATTTTCCACCATAAAATCTAAGGCAACAAAGTACAAGAGCCACATGGCAAGTACTTGTAGGGTATCTGCATGAAGTAGGGACTATCTTAGACCTTTGACAAGACTCTTAAAGCAAGTTTCGCAACTTAATGGCTAAAATGGCAGGTTATCGGCCGATTTACAATCATTTTGAAGAGCATTTTGGAGCAAAATGACTATCTAGACTAAAGGAGTAGGAAGTCATACTTTTCAAAGTGAGGATTCTCTTTCCCCTTTCTCCAAGATTTTCTATGGGTTTCATGGAGTTTTTAGCAAAGATCTATTCTTCTCTCTCAAACCCTAGCACTCAAAATATATCTAATACTAGAATCAATTGCTCCACTTGATTTTCTTCAAGCTCAATATCATTAGTGAAGATTGCTTGCTATCCAACAAGAAGAAATAGCCTCAAAATTGCAATGCAATTTACAGGATGATTACTACTCTCAATCTCTCATTCTTCTTGTTGACCATCATCAAAGTTGCTTCTCTTGATCATGGCAAGTTAAGTTTTCAAGAAATCATGAAGATTGGTGCAATGAGCAGACTACACGGGAACTTAAGGGTTAGACACCTAGTCACACTGTCCGAGGTATATAAGGTGTAAGAGACTCAGTTTAGGGCATCTAGATGTTATCAAGAACTGATTCGTCACCTTTATCTCAAGCTTCTATGGCTTCCTCCCTCTTTCTTCCTTCTTTCCCATCTTTCCCTCTTCTCTTCTAGTCTTTCTTTTTCTTCTTCTTCCTCTCTTTCTCTCTCTTCAGCTTATTCTCCTCTCTCCTCTCATGTTCATTAATTACAAGTGGTATCAAAGCATCATGCTTTGGTCATTTTCTCCTTTCCTCTTTCTCTATCTAGTTCCCTTTTCAAATCCAAAACCCTAGTCACTCAGGTCACATGTATAGGTACAACAAGAATGACTACAATTAGTTATAGTTTTCTTAGAGTAAGCAAGAGATATGTCTAGAACTCTTGACATATCTCGAGGTAAAAAGGTTAGCTTAGCATGTTGTCACTCCTTTTCATGCAACTTTTAGGGATTTCAAGACCAAAGTTGGAGACTCAGGAGTTAGAAGAGGGCATAAATTGTAGTTACTTTTTGTTTTAGCCCCCTTCTCTCTCTTCTCATTCAAGTTGCCATGGCTGCCATGCCCAAGAAGCTCCAAGATCTTGCTCTAGCCTATCCCAAGTCATCAAATAGCACTAGAACTTCACTCCTTGCACGCTAGGCTTGAGATCAAGTAGTGAATCGACCAATGGTTGCCCTTTGTGGCTTGTAGGACAGCCCCTACAAATTGTGATGCAATTTGCACTAGCTACTTCTGCTCCCTTCAACTATCCTATTGCTCTCCTATTGCTCACCCAAGTTTTGGCAAACCTTGGGCACTCATTTAGCACTCTTCTTTCCCCCCTTTTGGCACTCCTACCCTTGGAGCAAACCCTAGAAGGTGGACAATAGCTAGATAGTTTGGGCAGCCATGGATTCTTCATTTAGAGCGATCTCAGCCACATTAAATCTCAAGACTGATTTTCCACCTCCGAAATCTCAACCCTTAGGAGCTCCTTTAGCTATTCTTGACCTCACTTACCTGGATTGAAGACATGAGAGCTCATCATGTAGGGATTTGTTGTGGGCAGCCATGAAAGCTCCATTTCAAGCTTTGCATTCTTGAAGATAAAGCATGGAAAAAAGCATGGGAGTCCCCACCATTAGAGGAAGCATCAAATCTTCGAAGGGTTCATCCATTGGAGCGCTCTAATCAATCGGCTTACTTGATGGAGAACTTGGCATCATAATGGATCATGCTTCATCCATCCAAACACTAAAGAGGTATGCGAATCCAATCTTGATCTCTCATTTTAATCCATGTGCTAAGCTCAATCCCTTTTGTTGGAGAGATTATGATTGTTTGTGACCTCTTAGTTGAATAGGTTCAGAGGGAGATTAGGGACTCCAACACCTCAATGAATGATGAACCTATCTTGGCACAATATTGTCATGGTGATGTGCATGAGGAAGTGCCTAATATGGATCCCTACAGCCTGTTCAATCGCACTTTATGTTGGCAGCATAAGCTTCATTAAATGGAGAGGCATAATGACATGGTTGCCAACTATCACTAGATATTGTCTAAAATTGATGTAGCAATTGAGAAAATGGCCCTCTCAAACTCTCGGACTCAACAAACCCTACAGCAACTCACCTCTCTATTGGGGTAAAGGGCCTCTAGGCCTACCCGTATACACTGTGACCGCCCATTCTTTATTCATATATAATATGATAGTGCAATAAGGCTGTCAGTTTAGTTGGATAGCACCTACATTGTGTGTGCTCTTCTCTCCCGCATCTTCCTCTTCTCCTTCTCCATTGCCATTGCATCCCCTTCAACTGGTATTAGAGCTTTGGATCAGAGCTTGATCGTGGAGCTTGGCCCAGTATTACTTCTGCTCAGATTGAAGACCTAGAGCTTGGATCTTCAATGCCATCCATGGATTCTTCCACCCGAGGTAAGATTTCATCTCCCCCCTCTCCCCGGCCCTCATAGGCTCTTTGCAGGTGTTTCTTGGCTTCATTGGGCACCTTGTATGCCCCCATTTGCCCCCTTATCCTCAGCATAACTAGTATACCCCGCAGTAGCAAGTCACGTTTTTTTGCGCCTGTTTCAAAATCTGGCTCAAAATATCAAGTATCTGAAACCCGATTTAGGCAAGCTAAGAGTCTAACTTGGGGTTTTGGCACGCTTCAGATGCAATGGTGATGTCAGATTTGCCAAATTTTGATCACAAATTTTTTTGTAACAGATCTGAGTTGATTTACAACAAGAAAATGTCATGCTCTTAGCTTATGTGATGCTCCCAAGGCCTTGGTATTTGATGCCCAAATGCTTTGGGGATGTTTGCCCAATGTTTTGAGATGCTTTGGGACTTGGTTTGAGCTTCCATACTCGATTTATGCAAGGATTTATTGCTATACATAGTTTGGGTAGTAAGGTTTTATTAGGGATGGCTTATGCATAATGCTCTTTGTTGATATTCATTTGTCCTGTTGGATGTATTGATACGTGGTCATCATGGTTTATGCCCGGATATACTATCTGAGAGCTATTGAGCCTTGATTTGGATGTGGACTTTGTTCTTGGTTGGGATTTATGCTACCTTGGTTAATAGATTATTTTATCTCCAGTTTGGTTATGCCTATGGTCTACGGGTGCTCCCAACTACTCGGGATGATATGTTGATGTATTTGGATGATGCCACTTTGATGTTTATGCTCCAAGATGCTTCTTGAGCAAAGAGTAGAGCTCAATTCTTGGTTCACTATTATTTTCTGCTGGCATTTCACTTGATAAGGTTTATGCCCCATGCTACCCATTATGGGACTGATGTCTGATGTGGATGCTTTTGGGTTCGGCTACAGTATGGCAGATGTTTGGGCTTGAATCAACTTGCATTTGAGAATTTTGTGGAGTAGTTTGCATTTGGTTGGCTTATCACTTATGTAGCTTGGATGCTATTTGGCCCTTAATGCCCCGATTATGGATCTTGGATTTACTTGGATGCAGATACATGTTTTGAGCAGTGCTTGCTCCATTGTCTTGGAAGTTGGTTATTGAGATTTCATTGCTCATTGATGCTTGGTTCTTTGCAGGTTACTCCTTGATCACTAGACTTCTTGACAGTGCTTGGGTTTAGCAGTTATGGCTTTGTTGCTTCTATGTTGCCTAGCTTCTATGCTAGTTAGGTTGCTTTTGCCCATACAGGTCAGAGAGCAGTTGCTCTTGATGCTTACCCCGCTATGCACTTTGCCTACTATCATGTACTTTACAAAGCCACTTATTTGGATGTTGTTGTACAAATACTTAGGCTTCTCCTGGAGCTTGACCAATGCAAGATCTTATGCTACTTACTAGTCTTGCATTGACTTGGATGCTACTATGTGGTCTGATGTACTGTAGAGTCATGTTTGCCATTATGGTTATGGGCTAATTTCATGGCTGCATACCATATGATCTTATGACAGATGTCTTATGCTTTATCATATTGTGGTTGGTTATGTCATGCAGTTGGCTATGACTCTTCTTCATGTGGGATCTTTTGCATCCTTGGTTGATGCCTTTATGTCCTCCTGTCTATTGAGGTTTCATGAGCCTTTACATCATGCTTCTACCACTAATGTACTTGTAGATGATTGTCTTTATGAGTAGGTTCCCTCCGTTGGGATAGCCCTTGACTGCTTGAACTCCCTAGATGCTATGAATAGCCGCATTTTGCTGCGTTCTTCATCGTTGCAAGAGCCAAGATATCCGTTTGCTGATAGTCGTTGCATTTTGTTTTTCGATCCTACTCATGATGACTTGGATTCCTTGTCATCTTCTACAGGTTCTTCTACTTCAGATGTTGTTTACTTCCATTATGGGAAGCTTGGGCATGTTCAAAGAAAATGCTTTAGATGGATTAGAGAGCAGTAGAGACAGAGGTGGACTCGACATCAGTAGAGAGTCAGAGATACAACAGATGCAACAGGTGTTACCACTCTTACTAGTAGTGAGGTACATGCAATTAACCATGATGATGCAATTGAGCATGTACTCATGTCATCTTGTTTCCCTACAACTTACTTGCTTAGTGATCAGGCCTATGCATTTGATTGGATTTTGGACTCTATGGCATCTTGTCATGTTACCCCTCATAGAGCATGGTTCTCTTCTTACATGGAGGTTGACGGATGTATTGATTTGGGCCTTGAGCAGTCTTATGCTATTGTTGGTATGGGGGATATACAGCTAGCTTTGCCTAATGGGACTTCTCTTATAATCAAGGATTTTTTACATGTTCCCATGCTTAGTAAGAGCTTGATTTCTGTCAATCATCAGTTGCATAATGCAGTACATACTATTTCTCTTCAGAATAGGTCATGGAAGATGTGTTGTGGTTTCTTGGTTTTGGCCATAGGTTCTAGAGTTGGTTCTCATTACCTAGTGCATGTCTCTCATGTGGGAGATTCTATGGTTGCAGTTATCTAGATACCACATGCATTGTTATGGCATTATCGCCTAGGCCATATGCACCACAGAGAGATGGAGATCCTGTCTCATTTAGACTCATTGTTGCCTCCTATGTCACTTACAGATCTTGATGCTTGCCTTGATCGTACTCTTGGTCCTTGCAGAGCCCCCTTGGCTTATGGCAATTGTATGTGGCATCCTGCTCTAGATCTTGTCCATTGTGCAGTATATGGATCTATGCCTTCCCAGTCACTTGGTGGAGCATCGTACTTTGTGACCTTTGTTGATCATGCTACCCACAGTGTTTGGGCTTTTCCCTTGGTGCAAATTGAGGATGCTGCAGTTATGCTTGACAGGTTTATGGATTATTCTTGTAGCAGGCCTAGGTGCTTGTTGCAGATGGATTATGAGAGTCATGCTCTCTCTCCCAGCTTTTGGAACTCTTGTCAGCAGTATGGCATTGATTTCTTGTGCCCACGATATTATGGGATTGCTCATGGCATGTGCCTGACCTTATAGGCAAAGGTTGCTTCTATGCTTATCACCACAGTTGGGTTGTCTTATGGATTTTGGGTTGAGGCCCTTATGATGGCAGTCTATTTGGTTAACAGGATGCCATGCTTAACCTTGGATGGTATTACACCCCATGAGGCATGGAGTGGCATGTAGCCCTCCTATGATTACTTGAGGATGTTTGGCTGCCAGGCATCTGTACATATGCCACATGAGCCTATGTCACGTAGATGTATCCTCCTTAGTTATGGAGACGGTGACTTTAAGGCCTACAGATTATGGGATTTGGATGCCCAATAGGTCATACACAGCCATCATGCTGTCTTCTATGAGACACAGACACCTCTCAAGCCTCTTGATGAGCATTTAGTAAGCTTTATGGCTAATTTTATAGCAGCTATAATGCCATTATAGCAAGCTATTTATGCTGAAAATGAGGCACTTATTGGCCCAGATGACATAGCTATGCATAGCAGTCAGGGTCAGGATGTTGGTAGTCAAGTGCTAGACCTCTCGTAGGCTCATGAGAGCCATTTTCTTGTAGTTTTGCAAGTTGGTGGTCAAGTGCTAGACCTCTTATAGGCTCATGAGAGCCATTTTCTTGTAGTTTTGCAAGTTGGATAGCCAGCCATATATCAGTCTTCCGCTTTGCTGAGGCCACATGTAGTCTTGAGACCCCATTGGACGAGTGTCCGGGATGTTGGCTCTCTTTCAATGATTAACTCTAGAGAGTTTGACTGCTCTCCGCTGTCTTGTATGTGCTACGGTGATGCTATGCGCGACTCTAATGCTTTACAGCCGTGAACTTATGAGTTGTCCTTGCTTCATGAGAAGCATTCTTGGATTGCTCCATTGTATGGAGCTGCGAGATCACTTATCTCTTGGATGCCATGGAATCGGGGATGCTTGAATCTTCTTTTGTAGAGGTTTCCGACACTTCTTGCACAGCTCGCTGTCGGATTGGGCATTGGGTAAGATGTCATGATTCCTCACATTGTCTTTTTTTTTCTTTTCTTTGTTTTCACTCCCTAGCCACATTGGCCTTTTAGCAGGAGGTTGTTGGGGTAAAAGGCCTCTAGGCCTACCCGTGTACACTGTGACCACCCATTCTTTATTCATATATAATATGATAGTGCAATAAGGCTGCCAGTTTAGTTGGACAACACCTACATTGTGTGTGCTCTTCTCTCCTGCATCTTCCTCTTCTCCTTCTCCATTGCCATTGCATCCCCTTCACTCTCTTGTAGCCTAGTTAGCTACCACTCTGGCCCAATAAAAGGTGAACAAGTTCAAGTGTGAGTCTCAATGGCCTCCACCACTAGAGCCACTACATGGTCCACATGGCATTCTTGGATCCAAGGGTATTCTTCCATTTCACCTATGAGATTGGAAAACCCTCTCATGCTAATGATGAGCCTCTTTTATGCTCCTCCATCATCCATGTAGCCAACCCTCCAGTGAGACCCTCACCTACCATTGGTAGAAGCTCCCACACTCTTCCTAGGAGACCCAATGGAACTTATATGGCTCAGTCCCATCATGGACACTATAGTAGTGATGGCCAAGATGTCAATAATGGATAGCATGGGATAAAGACACAACATGGTATGTATGGAAAGCATGGTATGTATGGCCATTATGGTATATATGGATAGCACGGCTTCCATGGGCAACAAGGCTATGTATGGCCATCAGTATATGAACTTGACTATGTATGTGGAGAGGATTAGTGTGATGATGCTAAATTCTATAAGTATATTTATGGATTGGAACAACCAATCCTATCAATTGATGTTATGGTGACTTAAAAGCCTACTATCCTATTTGATGCAATTGAATTGGCTGAAAGATATACAAGAAAGTACCATAAAAATGAGAGCTCTCAGCAAGGTTATGGACAACCTCGCACCTCATTGAGGTCATCACCATATGGCGGTGTTTCTAGAGGTAATCCCATGCCTAATAGCAACCCCAAAATACCACTTATCCCCCCTTCCATACTAAAAGAAAACATGGCCCTTTTGGGATAGCACTTGGCTCTAATGGTGAGAGAAAATATGCTAAAAATAGATACCACAATATATCACCTTCGGATAGTTCAAGTGGTCAAAGGTTCATTCGCCTAGATATTGTGAAAAAAAGGAAAGAAAAAGGCCTCTGCTTTAAATGTGGAGATAAGTGCATAGCTGACCATGCTTCAAAATACCCTTACAAAATAGCTAAGGTCAAAGTGCATAGCATGTATGTAATGGAAGATTGAAATAATGACGAGGAAAAATTACCTACTGAAAATGAAGAGTATGTTGAGGATGTGGAGCAAGAGTAGTTCTATGATCTGAAGTATGGCCTTTGACCTAGGGAGTTTCCCCTCCCATGCTCTTGATTTTACACCCCACCCAGATTACCACCTCCCTTTGATCCATCTCCTTGAATACTTGGACTAGTTTTAGGAGCCCCAGCATCTTATGCATTCAAGGCAATTAATGAAAAGCATGTGTTTATTTTTGTGGATAGTGGTAGTATACACAAATTTGTCAATAAATTAGCCATTGATCGGTTAAAATGCACCCCTATGGAATTACAACATCCCCTAAAAGTTCAAGTAGCAAATGGCAATGAAGAAATCCCAAAGTCCCCCTATGCTTGGTTGAGAATTATGTGCCATTAGTTGACCTAATCGCATTAGACATGGGCCCCATTGATGTCGACTTGGGTTGTGACTGGTTGAAACTATTGGGAAAATTTGCTATGGACTTCTATAAGCTCTACATGGAGTTTATGATGCATGGACAACTCATCCTCTTAGAGAAAATTTATGATAATACTAATTTTCAGCTAATTATAGCAAAGTACCTCAAATGGGAGTTTAAGAAATGCTCATAAATCTTTGTTTTGCACTTGAATAAAGAAAATTTAGATCATCCCTCCAAAGTATCTAAGGATTCAACCTTGTAGGCTTTACTTGAGTAGTATAGTGATTTATTTCAGCTGTCTACAGCCCTCTCTGAGGCACCACCCACTTGATTTAGAGCCCCATTCCAAGATGGTGAGCAAGCCACCTTATCGACTCTCCAAGTGTGAATGTGAAGAATTTGCAAAGCAAAAAGGAGTTACTTAAGATGGGTTTTATTGAATTGAGTTTTTTCCCTTATGCATCTCCTATTCTGTTAGTCAAGAAGAAAGACAGCTCTTTCCGTGCATTAACTACGGGGACTTGAACAAAATCATAGTTAAGAAATGGTACCCCATCCCATGCATTGATAATGTGTTGGATGAGTTGAAATGGGTGTAATTCTTCATTAAAATTAATCTATGCTCATGCTACCATCAAACATGCATGAGAGAGGGCGATGAGATCAAAACAACTTTTAAGATTGATCCTAGGCTTTATCATTTTTTGGTGATGCCTTTTGGGTCAACTAATGCCCCTACCACATTTCAGAGTCTCATGAATAAAATCCTCCACCCCTTCCTATTCAAGTTTGTGCTTGTTTTCTTTGATGATATTATCATTTACGACAAGTCACAAAAGGAGCACTTGGCACATGTCAGAAGGGTGTTTGATGTCTTGAGAGAGCATCAATTTTTTGCTAAGGAAAGTAAGTGTATCCTCATGTAGATGTCAGTGGATTACTTGGGACTCATTGTTAGCAAAAATGGCATATGGGTTGACCCCAAGAAGGTGCAATGTGTAAATGATTGGTCCACACCATTCACCACTACTTCATTAAGAATTATGCCACCATTCTAGCAGATTTAATTGATTAGTTAAATTAAAAAAATTCTTTTTGGGATGCTACTATAGATCATAGCTTTATCAGTTGAAGGAAATGCTTACTTCAGCACCCATCCTCATATATCTTGATTTCTCCAAGGAATTTACCATTTAGTATGATATCGGTGGCAAGAGTATTGGTGCTATATTGCTACAAGAGCATGGTGTGATTTCTTTTTGAGAGCCATAACCTTGATGACAAGGAGATAAAAATGAATGTTTATGACTAGGAGATGTTGGCCATCCTTCACACTATTAAGAATTTGCACCACTATCTATATGGTAGTCTTTTTAGAGTGAAGAGCGACCATAGAGACCTCTAGTACTTCTTGAATCGGTCTACTTTGACTCCTAAGCAAAGTGATGTGGGTGGTAGTCTTGTAAAACTATGATTTTGACATATCTCACACTCGGGGCAAAGATAGCATCATGGATTATTCACTCTCACAGATGTTGGCATGCAGAGTATCCCGTATTTTAGAGTTGCATAGTGATTCGATTGAGGAACTTCTTGAAGTTTATTTATTAATTATGGACTTTAGCCACATATTTTAGAAATTGCAACATGGGGTAATGGCCAAAAACCCTCATTATTAGCTCAAACATGGCTTATTTGGTCCCATGGTAAGATTGTCATCCCCACACTTCCCCCTTCACATAGAAGATCATGAAAGAGATGCATTCTTGTCCCATTATTGGTCATTTGGGCGTTTTCAAAACATATGATAGGATTTCCAAGAGCTTTCACTAGAAAGGCTTATGGAGGCATGTCAAGGATTTTGCGATCAAATGTATTCCATGCCAATAGAACAAGGATAACACGCTTAGACCCGTTGGCCTCTTGCAGCCCCTACCTATTCTTGAAGAAAATGGACATATATCACCATGGACTTTATCATTGGCCTTCCCATCACCAAGAAAGGATGGAACAATATATATGTTGTAGTTGAACTCCTCACCAAGGCTGCCCTCTTTATCTCCACTAAGACCCAACACATTGCCTCTCAAATGTCTACTCAATTTATGGAGTTTGTAATCAAGTTGCATGGATTACCACAATTCATAGTGCATGATCGGGATGCCCAGTTTATGAGAAAATTTTGGCAGGTAATTTTAATGTCTATGGGCACCAAGTTTTCTCCATCTGTCTACTGCATACCACCCACAAATGGATGGCTAGATAAAAAGGGTAAGTAAATGGCTTGAGATGTACCTACAGTACTTTTGCCATGATGTACAACACAATTGGGATATGTGGCTTCACTTGGGTGAATTTTCATATAAAAACTCCACCCAATCTAGCATTGGGGTTTCCCCTTTTAGGCATTATATGGGTGTAAGGTTCCCCTCCCTACAATCTTGCTCCGATGATAAGATCGACCTCAGAGTAAAGTCAAGTTAGATTGCATGCAGGCCTTGGTTCAACAATGCAAAGTGAATTTTCAAAAGAAACAAACCTACATAAAGATTTATGCTGATGAGGAAAGAAGGCATTTGGAATTCCAAGAGGGAGAGTTGGTTCTCTTGAAAGTGCCCAAGCCCCGTTAGTTCACTCTCAAAGAGAACAATAATAACAAGTTAGCCCACCATTTCTATAGCCCCTACCAAATCCTAAAGAGAGTTGTTGACTTGGCTTACCGATTAGAGCTTCCCCCTACCACCAAGATTCACAATGTGTTTCATGCCAGCCAAGTGAAGCCCTTCATTGGCACCTTAGTGGACAATGTGGAAGAGCTTCTCCCCATAGAGAAAGAAGGTATCATTCAGTACATCCTTGATGTAATAATTGGGCAATGAGATAAACACTTGAGATCTTGATCCATCAAGGAATACCTCATCAAATGGCAAGGCCTACCCTTTGAAGAAGCCTTCTGGTACCAAGCCACTATTGTGGATGAGTTTTCTCACCTCCAAGATGCCCAATGGGCTGAAGACTAGCAAGTTATGTCCCCTTTTGACTACAGCCTGCCTGCAGAGACTGCACACTATTTTAGAATAGTTTTGAGCTTGCCTGAATTATAGCCATGTGCTTTCTACATGAGCCAAAAGTATACATCATAAGATCCATTTCAATATGTATCATGTCCCATTTGAAGTAGCCTATCAAAAGTTATAGTAGATTTATCCGAGCAAGCTTATAGTGGACAACATGCTATCCATAGTCTTCACCAACCCCTTTTCATTATAATATATGGATCAAAGTAGTAATCTATACCCCACTCCTTAGCCCCTCTATCAAGTCCCTCCATTTGTCTTTTGTTTTTTAGGGCAAAAACTTTTAGGAGGGTGGGGATGGAATATAACAAACAAGATACACATGAACTAAGGATTAGACACCCAATCACACTGACCAGGACATATAAGGTGTTAGAGACCTAGTTTAAGGCATAAAAATATTATTAAGAAGTGACTCTTCAAATCCATCTCGAGCTTCCATGGTTTCCTCCCTCTTTCTTCCTTATTTCTTACCTTTCCCTCTACTCTTCTAGTCTTTCTTCTTCTTTTTCTTCCTCTCTTTCTCTCTCTTAAGCTCATTCTCCTCTCTCCTCTTAGCTTCAGTCATTACAATTGGTTATCTTTTCTTCTTCTTCTAGTATCTTGAAACCTTAATAGTTTAGTCTATGGAAAATATGAAAGGTTGACTTCAAGCTTCAACTTCTCATAAATTTCTTAAAGATTCTTTATCATTCTAGCCCAAGGCTCATCCTTGTGAAGATCTTTAGAAGAAATTGAAGATAGTGAGCAAGAATAGCCAAGATGCAACCAAAAGAGTTTCCATGGAGATAAGATTTGGGGCAAATGGATTCAAGGCTTTAATATCAAGCTACTGAGGTTTCAAGATTGGTATAAAGCATTCAAGGAGCAAGGATTGTAGGTTGTTTAAGCAACATTGGTCATTTAGGAGCACATTCAAGCAATTGGAGCAGTCAAGACTTCTTCAATTTTATGAAAGAGGTATTTCTTATCAATTCACATCGTGGGACATGTCTTAGTAGTCCATCGAGAGATATATCTAGAAGACGCCGCCTGGCACTCCCAAGGAATGACACGGGGTTTACCAACTACGGTCTCTCGAGTCTGCCCCGCAACGGAACTTATCTGACTGTTCCCACTAGGATCGACCTGAAGTCCGGGTTCCTAGTCAACATTGTCTAAGGTCATAGACCAACTTTTTCCTAACATTTCTCGTTATCATTTCCTTTGAAGAAAGCTCTCGGCTAATTGAGACTACCCTTCCGTAGGATAGACCCATTGGTCACATCCACCACGCTTCCCTCAAGGGTTGTTTTAGTTATCTAATTACCTACCACGTTATGTTTGACACATAAAAGCAGCTTCCTTAATTAACCCGTTAGTCACATGTTTCTTTACGTAACTTAGGGCACATATATGAAGACAAGATAAAACAAGATCAAACACTTCCTTAACTTATCTTTAGATTAATGTTTGTCTCCCACCCATACAAGAGAATTAATTGTTCCTTTCTGCCTCCGCAGAAAAATCCTTCCGTCTCCCGGCAACAAAACCTCGAAGGTTTATCCTACCAAGATTCCGCCTTGTAACTAGTATCAAGGCCTTGAGATTCCATCTTGAGTCACATAGAACACTTGTGTAGGGCTCCGAGGCATTGGGATTTATGGCCAGAGCCCCCACTAGCACCCAAGCGTCCTTCGCCAAGTGATTTCCACGGAGAGACCTCTCGCGGCAGGTTCGGTCCACATTCCCAGCGCGGATTCATAACCCCCTTGGTTAGGGTTTGGCGGCTCGCGGGGGGTAGCTAGCACCATCCTTCCTTAATTATCCCTTTAGGAAATCAACCATAGCTGAAGCAACCAGCTTAATAACAATCGCTAAGGAAAACATCCCTTTCGTTTCCATGGCAATCAGTCATCTCAGACTCGGCCATGCAATCATCAAATACACCCCACTTGGGTTAACATTCAAAACCACATTAACAAATAGTTGAATGCACACCCTCTTGCTTCAAGGCATCGCAATACCATTGCATGTACAATCAGAATTTAACTTGGATGTATCAAAACACTTGCTCAAGGGATTTACAACCTTTTCAAACAACCAAGCATAACTTGGGTGAGCAATCCATTTAGGGTTAGGTCACCAGCTTCAATTAAGCTAGGAGCATATCCATTTGCGATAGTCCATAGCATGATCAATAAAACAATTCGCAGGCACTTATACTAATTCCTAATGCACCGAATCTCATGATGGTCTAGGTTTCTATCCATCGGAAACTATCATTTCATGTGTTTCTTTTAGTCATTATCGCGAAGCATGAATTCTAAATGACTATTCATGCGCTGAACTGATTTAAAGGCTATTATTTTATGTGAAATAATGCAAAAACCTTATCATTTTATGCGTGTAAAAGCTATAATTTCATGTATATAAACTTATGCAAACTCCATACTCTATCATTTCATGCATGCAACCTAGCGCCCAAGACCCGTCCATGTTCCATGCACGTAGCTAACCCCCTTCATTTCTTTCACGAGAAATAAATGAACTATAACAATTAAAGAACCTAGGTTTGATTCGTGTTCGTAGGGGCGTTTATTGTGATGGTCGCTCCGCTCGCCTCTCCCGCATTACCGGTACCAACGGTTGCTTTGGCTCTTACGCTTCTCGCGATTTTCTTCTTGGGAGCCATTACTACTCGGGGTTTGGATAGTCAGGCCCTTAGCGACCTTCAGGATGACCGGTTTGGGAGGGAAAGGTCATGGCCAGGGGATCCTTTTCCGATGAGGGGTGGCTTGAGTGTGGCTCCTCGATCCATCTTCACTCCCCAACTCTCTCCCTCTCCCTCTCTCTCTCTCTCTTCTTCTTCTTCTCTTCTCCTTCTCTCTCTTTCCCTCTTCTTCTTCTTTTCTTCTTTCCTTCTCCTACTCTCTCTCTTCCTATTCTTCTTTCTCTTCTCTTCCTCTTCTTCTACTCTCTCTCTTCCCATTCTTCTTCTTCTCTTCCTCACTCCCTCTCCTCTTTCTCTTCGACCTCTTCTTCTTCTTCTTCTTCTACTTCTCTCTTCTCTTCTCTCCTTCTCCTTCTCTCCCTCTTCTTCTCTTCTCTCTCCCACTCCTCTCCTTCTCCTTCTCTCCCTCTTCTCTCTCTTCTCTCTCCCTCTCCTTCTTCTTCGCTTCTTTCTCCCACTTCTTCTTCTTCTCTCCTTCTCTCTCTCTCTCTCTCTCTCACTCACTCTCTCCCTCTTCTCCTCCTTCTTCCTTTCCTTCTTCTCCTCCTTCTCTTTCCCCCTCTTCTTCTCCTTCTTCCTCTCCTCTCTCTTCCTCTTCTTCTCCTTCTTCTTTTCCTCTCTCTCCTTCTTCCTTCTTCTCCTCCTTCTCTTTCCCTCTTCTCTCTCTCCTTCTCTTCTTCTCCTCCTTCTTAACAACGATCACAGGGGGGCGTCATCACTGAAGGGGGGGCCTGTGGATGCTGGAGGGGGGCCGCTGGACAGGATGACGGACAGGGGGTGGCGCGTGCAGCAAACGGGGGGGGAACCTGTGTCAATGGAGGGAGGGGGGTGTGCGAAATACGTAGGATCTAGAGCATGGCAGATGCGGAAGCTATGGAGGTTGAAAGAGGAAAAAGAAACTCATGAAAACATTGACCTTGACTAGGAGAAATTTTTACACAAGTGAATTAGATTCCAAGATTGAGACTTGGACTCATAAACACAATCTTGTGTATTGACAGTGACATGACACTTTACTAGAAAGAAAAGAGTACTATCATTGCATTAGAAAAAGAGTGCAAGTACAATGCTTTATAGGAATTGAGTGGTGGTACTTTCTCCTACTGTGCATATGGGATTTTGGTCCTGAGCCCTCACTGCTTCTCACAAAGGGACTAAAGTAGGTGTGATTGCAAATATCTCAACACCCCTCCTCAATCACAACCAAAAGTACAAAGTGTGTAGAGGCTTTAGTGAAAGCAACACCTGCAAAGTGTGGTCACACCATAAACATGGCAAAAACACCAGAGGCTGTCACAGAAAAGGCTAAGTGTGGGTACCACAAACATGATGGACATCTAGAGGCTGTAGCAGGGACCTCACAAGTGTGGCTAAGTGTGGGTACCACAAACATGATGTACATCTAGAGGTTGTAGCAGGGACCTCACAAAGTGTATAGAGGCTGTAGTACAATGATAACTGAGGAGTTTACAAATTTATGTTTGAGGCATTAGGGCTAGGAAATACAAAACTAAAAAAGTCTAATCGGAATAGAAGGACTGATGAGGTTTGTCCTTCTCCTGGTGGTCTTCTTCTTCTTCTTCTTCTTCTTCTTCTTCTTCTTCTTCCTTTGCTCCATTTTCTTCTTCTTCTTTTAGATAGGCCTTTTGGGACCTCTTTCTGGCGTGGCAGAACTTCTCAGTGTGTTCAGTCCTTTTGTAGAAGTCATAGAAGAGCTGATACTTCTTGCCTTTGTACCTGTTGCCAACATATAATGCATGCTCATCTCTAGAGGTACTTGGTTCTTCCTTAGTTTTTAGATTCTTTTCCTCCTCTAACAGTGATGCCTGGATATCAACAAGTTCAGGATTTGGCCTGCTGATTAAAGTTGTTGATACATTATTATATTCAGGAGGCAAACTCTTAAGTAGAACATTGATGCAAACATCTTCTTCCATTTTAATGTTGATTCCTGCAAATTGGGTTAGATGTCATTCCATGTAATTTAGATGTGTGGCAAATGATGTGCTGGACTTCATTTCAAACCTGAAAAACTCAATTAGGAGACCGTACTTTGCTGATTTAGATTGTGCACCGAACAAGGTGTCAAGTCTCTTCCATGTATCCAGTGAGGTCTCATAGTTATCCACATGGTGGATATAGCTATCATCTAGCTCCAGTTTGATAACGGCCTGAGCCTTATCATCGTTCTTTTGTCAAGTGACAACAAGATCCACATCACGAGGCTTTGTTAACCCCAAGTCGAGATGACCCCAAGTCGAGATGGTGGAAAAAGGAAGGAAAAAGAAAAAAAGAAGAAGGAAAAAGAGCAAAGACACGCAGGCGACCTCCAAAACTAAGCCGGGACAAAAAGCACAATTTTAAATGAAGGGTGCCTCAAAAAACTTGAAAAACTCTTGTAAAAGAGCTCCAGGCTCCCTCCTGTGCCAATTGTAAAATACTAGACGGGTGTAGGCTAAAGACCTTGCCACAAGGGCCGGTCAAGGTAAACCTTTCTCAATCCTCTTCATTTAACTCAATTTTCAATTCATGCATCTCATTGAATGCCCAAAGCTTCACCTAAGCCATGCAAAGCATCCTTATCTTCTAGAACACTAGTATTGCTATGTATGCATACCGACCAAGGAAGAAAGTCAAAGCCAGACAAGATAGCAAGACAAAAGAGAGGTGATCCTCCCTTGCTATTTAGGATTCTGTAGGGGTATACAACCTAGCCTAGAAGGAATTTTGCACATCTTTCAAAATTTTAGAGCCCATTTAGGTGCCCCTATTCACCATTTAATCCCTCACCATAGGTGGACTATGCAGGAAAACTCAAGATAGAGTGGATGAAGATTGAAGATAATTGGAAAATAGGGCACTAAAACTAGGTGAAACAAGGTAGTGAATACAAAGAAATCACAATATATTACTACTTTACTAACCTTTTACAAGTGGATACTTAATATTGGAAGGGTATACATATTGTATTTCAGTGGACGCAGGTGTATGATGCATGCCATGGGTCAAAAAAGTGACAAATAGGGCAATTAGAGGGTCAAATAGGGTGTTATCATAGTTTGGACATTCACAGAAAAATGAATTTCAAAATTAGATATTTTTATTATCACATAGAACTCTTGTATTCATTATATAGAGGAAAAATAAGTCTTTAATTCCAATCAATAATTTTGGCAATTTAAGTTGTGAAGCAAAAGTTATGCCCATTTTTTTACAAGTAGTCACTAAAAACAACACTTAGGCAGCATAAGAGGGTAACACTATTTGTCATTATTTCACCTAAAGAATTCATTTCAAGTTGAAACCTCTTTAAATCTCATATATTCCAATCTCATAAACTTACCATTGAGCTATAGAACACTTAAATTGGAGCTATATTTGGGGAGGAACAAATGATTTACTAATAGTAGGCAACCCACTATTACATCACTTTTCTTTGAATGGCCAGGAACAAGAAGAAGGACCCTATTTTAGAAGCAATGAATGATGATCTCAGAGAGTTTCACAATGGTAAAAATTACACTAATGAGCTCAAAATGAGAAAGGAGATGAAGACATTAGTGTAGGAGTTTCCTACAATAAAGGATTGAAGATACTCATGAGCCACATGCAGTCAATGACTACTTATTATTATCTAAAGAGATAAGGCACATGAATGAAGGGATTTCCAAGGACTTCAAGAAATTGAATGAAGGATTGACATAAATGAATGAATATTTGATGCAAGGAGTGGTACAAATGAATAAAGGGATTATTGAAATGCAGCAAAGCAATAAATCTCTATTTGAAAATATTATTTCAGTCATAAGAAACATGGATAGGAAATTACAAAGGAATCCCAACATATTGGTGGCCCTCATATGGTCTCTCATGATGCCAATCTAGCACATCTTAACAAAGCAAGTTCTCAACCTGTTATGCCTACCTTTGAAAGAGGTGAATCATCAAAAGTGAGAGGTAACTTCTTTTCATCACAAGCTCATGGAAATCATATTTGAAGACCTCAATTCAACATCCCTAAAGATGATCATAGACATGCGGAACAAGATGACATTAGGTTGGATGAAGATTATCATGGATGTGATCTCTTTTAGAAATATTTCTACCATCAACCCACCAGTGTGCCTAAAGGGAATGCAATCAATAACCAAGCTCATGTTGGAGGGAGGAATGATGGAAGAAGATCAACCCAAGATCATTAAAGTAGGGAGTATATCTCAAATGCTCAACCCTCGTTACTTATTTTTGGTCAACCCTTCCTTAGGCAACATTCTTGGAATAAGGATTCATGGAGACAACACTCTTATGGACAACCAAATAGCAATTTGCAACTATCTTAGAATGAGAAGGAGTATAAAGAAAAGATTAATATCACAAACTTCATGGGAGAAAAATTTTCATCTTTGGAATGGGAGGAGTAGATCAACAAACTTGAAATGTATTTCACTTTCTATCCTCAAAACGATGAAGCAAAAATTTATTTTGTGGCTCTTCACATTGAAGGCTATGCTCACACTTGGTGGCAATATATGTACAAGATTGGCCAACATTTTTCCACATGGGAAGAGTTCAAACAAACCATGCTTGATGGTTTTGTTTCCCCTTTGATTGTTCTAAATAGTCCTTATTTTCTTCTATGACATCCTTATCTATAGCAAGTCCAAGGAAGAGCATTTGAGGCATGTATGAGAGGTCTTTGATACCCTAAGAAGATACACACTCTTTTCCAAGATGATAAAGTGTTCCTTCATGGAAGATAAAGTGGAATACTTAGGTCATCTTGTGGGGAGAGTAAGGAATTAGAGTGGATCCAAAAAATGTAAATGTGTTAAAGAATGGCCTACCCCTACAAATTTGGCATCTTTGAGATGATTCCTTGAATTATCTTCTTTTTATAGGTGGTTCATCAAGAACTATACTCATGTGGTAGCTCCATTTTGGGACTCCATAGCGGACAAAAGCTTTAATGAGCTGAAATCTCTTTTAATTCCTTGCATGTCTGGATTTCTCTAAGGAGATTTCAGCTTTAATGAGCTAAAATCTCTTTTAATTTCAACATCTATCCTTGCATGTCCAGACTTCTCTAAGGAGTTTATCATATGTGCATATGCTTGTGGAAGAGGAGTAGGGGCTATTTTATATCAAGATCATGGAGTCTAAGCTTATGAGAGCCAAAATCTTGTTGATAAGGAGCACCAACTATATGTTTATGAGTAAGAGATATTAGCAATATTGCATGCTGTCAAAAAGGTGCATCATTATATCTATGGCAAACATTTAAAAATCAAAAGTGATTATTGTGTGCTGAAATACTTTCTTTTGTAGTCAAAATTGTCTCCCAAGAAACTAAGATGGTTGGCTACTCTTCAAGGATGATACTTTGATATACCATATATGGTTGGAAAATATAATGTGGTAGCGGATGCCTCGTCAAGAATGTTGGCATGTTCATTTCTACCATTTCCATCATTGTCAGAGGGGTTTAGTCGAAAGATCATATCCATCGGGGATCAAAGATAGAAGGAAGTAGAGAATAGAGATAGAAGAGAAGAAAAATAATAGACAAGAGGTACACAAGATAAAGACAAAGCACTATGTATTGATAGAACCTGAGAGCAAAAAAAAATTCCTTGTTTGGCACCACTTAGAAGCAATATCCAAGCATTAGATCTCACGGAGCTCCCTTGTAGACCAAAAACATGTATCAAACACTAGCTTTTTCTCTACTGCTCGAACCGCAAATCCGATGGTTCCATTGGCTCCGAAAGGGGGGTAAAACTGGAGGACACCTAATCAAAAATCTCCTAGATTACTCCTTCTTCTCCTAGTTCGGAGTGATGTTTGGTGCCTATAAACTATGATTGCGCTTCACGCAATTTTGTTAGTCCTTCTTTTTGCACGAAATCTCCAAAACTGGTTGAAAAAGCAACTTGCTTTTGCATGTCACCCTATTCTAAAAGTTTCCATAGCTTTTTAGGATATTTACAAGAAATAATATCCAAAATATCAAAAATAGGCTAAACTTGTCCATGCACCTTTTCTAGACGATGCATCAAAATCCTTTCACAATCAATAATATGGTCTATAACAAACTTTTTGCACCCATGAGCATCCATCTCTTCATTTTTTTCATCCACTGCGCACCCTTAGATTGGAACATCATCCAAGAAGGGCATTGTCAATTGTGGTATAAAATCCATGAGTACCCTATTCATAGCATGTGTCATGTGTGCCGCTGATTTTGTTGCACCTTGCGGGAGAGTACATATTCGTACTAACGCCAAGGGAGTCTTCATGGTTGTGATATCCTTGCTCTCAACTGCAAGCTGAAACTAATCATACCCCGAGTAAAGATCACCCAAAGAATAGATTGCTCTGCCTACAAAAGCCTCTACAAATTCATCAACCATAGGATTGGCACCCACATTTCTTATAGTGGTCACTTTATTGACCGGCTGCATGTCTTGAATAAATCTCAAAGCCCCATTCTTTTTGGGCACAGTAAACCAATGATTTGAGTACGAAGCTGAAAAGGCTCCAAGATCTTCATGCAAATATTTTCAATTAGCAAATCCATTAGCTTTGGCAAGTAAGCTTTAGGCATTAGAATAGGCCTCAAGTTACATGGTATATGTGGCACAGTAAATATTACGATAGGAGAGAAAACATTTGGGTCCACACAAACTATTTTAGTTGGCTCAAATGCAAATGATTTTCCATGCCTAGCCAACATCTACATAAAATAGACTCTTTCAGAAAAGTAAAAGAAACCCTTCTGCATCAACTTTCAATTCCTTAATGTTTCAACCATAAATTTATGATCTATATCTTTAAGATCTCGTAAGCTTGGCTACCTTGACACTTTTTCATACAAACCCTAACTTTTTGGTGAAAGTGGCAAAGCAACTAGTTTCACCTTTTTGTCAACTGTCTTATACTTTGTCTCCACAAGTGCTTCAGCCCATTGTAATCCTGATGGGACCTAAAATGGGCCAGCACTGGCTATAGCACTACTCGGACCTCCAACATGCACAAGACAGCCCCACGATCTCGCAGTCAGAAGCATCTATAGGACACAATGCCCTACCATCGTACATACATTTTGCATTTGTATCGTGTTTGTAGTCCAACCCTTAACCTTCTCAGACTCCTCAGAGGGAGACCCTACACATTTTTGTGTAATTCACCACGTAGAACAACATAGGAGGCACCCCTCGGCTAATTGCCGTGGCCCCACTGCGACCCTCCTACACCTTGGGGATTGGCCCCTCGATGCATCGCTAACACATATAACACATACAAAACGGACTCCACTCTTGGTACCAATATTATATCATTCCAGGAATGTACCAGTCCTCACTTACTTGTCCCCTTGGACCTACCATCTAGACCTACAGCTTGGGTGCCTTACTCTCTCCAGCATGGGTCATTTATAACTCAACCAGTTGCTATGCGTGCCGAGAATAGATACCATGTGTATATGATTCATGCAATGGTGGATGCCTTATTGTGCACAAACAGTTATAGTTTGCAATCAGCCTATGTGTCGTGCAAAAACAACCCTTTTAATGAATTTCCGCTAATACGCAATGCTTCGTTGCAAGAACCTAGCACCAAGGCGAACCTCGTGCTGCTAGATCCATTATTTCTAAATAAACTGCATCCTAAATGTTATGCATAAAGAGAACAATCATATTTTGTATTATTTCAATGATTAAACTGTTGTATAACATCATCCTCCCCCTCACCATTTAAATTTTGCTACGTTGCATAGGTGTAGAGGTTCCTTTATGTCATTTTTCATATGTAAAAGCAATACACATGCACTTTAACACAAAGGATAAGGGCCAATTTGAGGCTTAACCTCATGTTTCAGTCATGTCAGACATTCACATACATAGATCTTATTTTTTCATTTTTATTTAACGCAAGAAACCCAATTTTCTCTATTTTTCTCTATTTTTTCCTATTTATTTTTAATAGAAAATAGGTATTTTTTGTTTTTTTCTAATGGCTGATCATTGGATTGAAACTCAACATTTTCCCTTATTTTGCCCCATGTCCACTCATTTTTTCCCACTCAAAATCAAAGAAATTATCAATTTCCATCAAAATTAGCATTTTTTCGGGTTTTGAAAATTTATAATTGCTATAAATCAATACAGATTCTGCATAATAGTGATGCCCCTTAAACATAAATCAAGGAATATTTGAATAAAATTTCAGCCCATGTGCACACCATTTAGACCATGAACGATAAAAAACAAGCAAAATTCTTTCATACAATAGAGCATACCGCCTTTTTGCATGTTTTGGGTTTTTTTAATATTTAATTGGGACTGTGTATCGACCAACTAGCCATGGATTTCAGCATAGATCTTCAGTCTTCAGCCTCGTCAGCCCCTTGGAACAATCCAGTGCCTCTCGGACAAGCATTCATCTCCCAATTCTCTTCTGGATTCTTGCCACATGAAGTGCCTCTATGCAGGAGAGAGAAAGACTTAAACTGCATCTCCATAACTGGGCAGCCATCTCTGAAGCCGAAGACGGTGATGGAGAGTGAAGACAGTAGGAGAATCAGCCATGTAATCAAAAGGGGTGATTGTTTGTAAGTGCCATAGCCCCCCTCCTCCACCAAATAGAATAATGGCGCCTTCTTTTGCTTGCGTCGAAAAAAATAGATGCCCCCCCCTCCCACAATTTTTATTTTTCTAGGGGCTCCCAAAGGGAGCCCCCAAAAGGCACGTATTTTGGGCTCTCTTAAGTCCTTTGCCACTTGCTCTTTGGCCTTGGCCTCCCGAGCACTCCCATTTCTACGTCCAGTACCCGATTCGAAGACTGAAAAATTTTGGCAGTTTATCTTGAAGTCCCACACTGTCAGGCATCTCCCAAGGTCTCATCTGAAAAGCCTAAAAATTATGAAAATTCACCAACTATCATCTAGTGGGTCTTTTAAGCACTTTCGGGCATTGCCGCTTAAAATTGTACTGATTGCAACCGCCGCCTTCGATAAAGTTTATTTTTTCCCTGAAATTTGAAAATTTTTGGCTATTTTTAAGCACTTCTCGGCATAAAAAATCATCTGTCATTGGCGACCACGAGATAGGGTGACTCAACCTATCGAATCCCATGAACAGATCTGCACATAAACACAACCACAAAGAGCATCAAGCTGATACAAAAAAGATACACACGAAAGCACATCACAGCTCGCACCCTACCCCTTGTCAAAACCAAGATAGGAAATCCACCAGGAGTAGACCTAGCATAATCTGACAAAAAGCCCAAAGCTAGTCACTAACAAACTGCTGCAACATAGCCAAGCTAAAAAGAACTATCAAAGAGGTCATCCTAAGTGGTGGTCTGAACTACCTACCTAACTAAGGACAACTCAACTAGGAGCTCCTACTAGGTAAAAACTCCTATAGTAGCCTGATCAAAAAATAGTTTCTTTTGGTAGCATGTTTTGTATTTGGTATAATTTCATGGCTTCTTCAAGATGATACTTCACTCATTGAGTAGTAAACAACTTACTATATTAAATTTTTGTGAAGAAATTAATTGTTCTATCTTCATCAAAATTGATTTTTGATGGCATGCCTAGATACTACATATTGTGCTCTACATTTCTATAGCTTGTACACGGAAATGAGGCTATTCTACTTTAAGTTATGGCCAAAATTGTACTCTAGCCTATTTTACACAACCTACAGCAATTTCTTTAGCATACATACCTCTTCTTCATCGACTTATGTGAACTTCTTCAACTTGGAGTTTCATTTCAACATGGATCCATATGGTTCAAGCTATCCTTGTAATCTTCCTTATATCTTGTCCAGATTTCAGCTTTGAGTACAAAGCTCTTTTAGACCGAGATGGCTTGTGATAGAGCAAAATAATATCTTAGCCAATATTTAGCCTTAGATCTAGGATTAGATACAAAAGGCTAAGTTGTAACTTGCCAAGCATCTTTTTCCAATTCTAAATATTCTTGTTTGAGGTTCCACCTCTGTGAGGTTCCTCCTCCAATAGACCCGGAGGAGTCCTCTAGTAGTCGACTAAAATTCATATCCACGCACATCACCATCCTGTCTCCCCATGGGAAACCTTGAACTTAGTTGAACATGGGAATCTCAGTTCTACTACACAGAGGAAGCGTGGACAAGTCACCCCTAACAACAGTCTAACGCCCACCTAAGAAAGACCACTTTGTAATCAATCAAAGGTAGGAGTGAGGTTAACACTGCACTTGGTTCAAAGAGAGTGAGAGACGGAGGAGTGTAACTCGATCCCCCTATCCATAAGGTAAAATCTTAGCTCCAGCCCCCTAAAACGGTGTTCAACTTGATAACTAATCCTACCGATCTTGGGAGAGTCACGATTTAATCAGCTCTATCTAATGTTGGAAAGTTACCCGAAGTTACCCGACTTATCGGGTCCACCTAGCCATTGGCGTCTAATCATCACGATCGAAGCCTCCCACTTTTCTCGATGGGTTTGCTTAGTTTTCTAATTAGCAAAGCATACTACCACACTATTTGGACATATAAAATCAGCTTCCTTTTATTACTTTGTTAGACTAGGTTCATTAAACTCAACCTTTAACACATCACAAACAATTCAGAAAATCAGATACTTTATTTCATAATAACATCCAGAGCCATCACTCTGCACAGTGTTATAAAACCATCTTTCCGTAGAAAGACACCGTCCAACCTAGGATAGGACCTTCCAATCCCTCGGGATTGGGTTGTATGTGATCGCATTCCATCTGCGGTCAACAGGGCAATTTACTGGCTCAGAGCCCCTCTAAGCTTCCCTGAGCCTCAAGAGCCGTCCTACATAATAGGGGCACTTACCACTCGGCCCTTTGCCCTCTCAGGTGCTCGAGTGATCAAAATAAAAAACTGCTACCTCCCTTAGGAGCGTAGAAACCCCACCTGCAAGTGAGTTTTTCCACACTCCGCAGAGTGTAAGGGAGCATTGGGTTGGGGACCCTAATGTCTTGAACCACCACAATCCACATCTCATCCGTCTGTGCAAGCATGGAATCATAAGAGCCATAACTCATCATTCACAAATCCAAAAGCAGTCATAACCATAAGACATTTTTACTAGTTGTCAATGTGATGCATAGAATATATCCCCTTCATCAATTTCAGTATTCCTTCTTAAAAAGCATGTTGAGTGTTGAAATGACTTGTTTTTTGGCTGATTTTTGTTGTTTTTGAGAGCTGAATGGTTGATTTTAAGGGATGATTGATTGATTAGGAAGTGGTTTGAGAGTGTTTTGGATGATATTGATTGTGTTTTGGAAGATCATGATGTTTGTTCATGGTTCTGTGATGTTTTGATAGGTTCTGAATGGTTCTGTATACCTTCTGTTTTGTTCTGTTTTGGTCTGTTTTGTTTTGATTGTCTTTTGTAAAGAGGGATGGAGTATTGATTGATGAAGAATGAGATATTGTGAAAGATTATTGAATGGTTTGTGAGAGTTTGGAATGGTTTGAGAGTGAGTTATGTAGTTTTGATGACCTTCTGTAACCTTCTGTAGGTCTTCTGTAGAGCTTCTGCTTCTGTTCTGTTTCTGTTCTGTTCTGTACTGTAACTGTTCTGGTACTGTTCTGTAGACTGTTCTGTAAGTGTTCTGTGGAATGTATGTGTGATTTTTTGGGAAAGTTTTCTAGCCTTGGAAAGAGGTGAATACAAGTGCAAAAGAGCTGAAAGAAGTGGAAGAAGTAGCTGTTGAAGACTCAAGTGAAGACTAGAGTAAAGTGACAGTAGTGAGCTGTGAAGAGACACTGTAGTGGCTCTGGTGACCCTTCATATCAGACATACCTCTTGGGAGGGGTATCCACGACCTAAGAGTGATTATTGGGAGTAATTTTGAGAGATTGTAGTGAGGATATGATGTATTATTGATGGAGTGAGAGAGAGAGAGTCAGAGATAGCCAATTCTATTCAAACAGAGTGATTGTATATGAGAGATTGAGAGAGAAGACTGTGAAGATATTGAAGATGAATACTATGTGATGTATTTCCATTCAAAGATGGTGTACTTCTTTGCTTTCTTTGTTCTATTGATGGATTTTATGAAGATGTTGAAGAATATGGTTGATTCTATTAAAACCGTGGGAGATTTACATGATGCTGCATGAAGATTTGTTGTGCCTGGTGTTCTTTTCTTTGTGGTGATCATATGAAACATGATAAACAAGCTTGTTGATGTTACAAGATAGATTTTCTTACAAGAGAATTCCCTTTTCCTTGGTGTTCCTCTTGGGGCTCCATGTTTTTGGTGCGCAGCCGGGGAAACTTGCCATCAACAAGCACCAAAAGAGGCTGAAAATGAAGGAATTGGCATTGCCAAGAAGAGAAGAATTCAATGGATGTTTGTAAAGTTCCTTCTTCCACTGAAGAGTTAGAATTCCTCATAATCAAAGCCACTTTCCACAAGAAGTTCATCCCACAATGGCGGAAGCACATCACCATCATGATGTATGCTCTATGTGGTGGACAGTTTCCTCTTCCTGTTGAAGCAGCAGAAACTTGCATCTTGGTGGCAAACTGTTTGGGAACAAACTGAAGAGCAGAAACAGAGAGAATGAACATCCATGGAAGATTTGGCATTCATTGAGAAGTTTCCAGACAACATCAAGTGGGAGATTGTGAAGAAGCTTCAGGAGTCTTGGTCTGTAGAGGTTCACAGGGACAAGAAGGAAAAGAGTTGGAATTTGTTCGTGGACGCTCAACAGCAAGATACATGGGATGCTTGGTGTACTGATAATCTTCTGTTTGTTCAATTAGCAACCCACTAGAAGTTGGTAGACACAGTGCTTTTCACAACATACACTGTTGAAACCATCAGAAGCTGGCATTACTATGATGATGGCACTACCACAATGCTCAGACGTATGCATTTTGACACCTTCAGAACCGAATACCTTCCTCTGTGCAGTGGCATGAAAGCAGAATTCAGGGACGTTGAAAAGAAAGAAGTAGAAGAAATGTTGGCAAGAGAGTCCTCCAGAGACTGAAGCCTTCTGTTAACCCTCTGTGGAGCACTAACAACATAGTGGAGTCAACCCCCTGATGAATGACGCAATAAAAAGGCAAGCGTTGGAACGAGTCCAGAGGTACGTGAGAAGAGAGAAAGCAAGAATCCGAGCCGAGAGTGAGCTCGCAGCAGAAGCCGCCTTTGACGCCCTTGCGGAACTCTTTACAGAAGTCCCAATGGCACATCAAGCCCTTCCTCCTCCTGCTGGAGGTCCACTTCCAAGCCAGATCCGTCCTGGAAATATTGATGACAGACCAGCGAATGTAGTCCCATTGCCAGTTTTTAAGGGAGAGTACAGTGAAGACCCCGATCTTCATGTAGCAGAGTTTATGGTAGCGTGTGTGGCTAACAATGCCAGAACCCCTGAGCATTGGTTGGCAATATTCCCCGCCACTTTCAAGGGCGCGGCGTTTCAGTGGTATGAGAGACAAGCAACAGGAACTTTTGGCACATGGGACGACCTGAAGTTGGCCTTTCTCACTAAATTTAGGCGTGAAGGTTTTGAAGAGCGGATGAGAGAGGAATTCATGAACCTAAGTCAGTCCTCTGGAGAAAGAGTAGAAGCCTATGTCTCACGAATGGAATCCATCCTGAAGAGATGGACTAACCATAATCTAGATGATGGCATTCAGAAGGGAGTGTTTCTCAGAGGATTACAACCAGAAGTCCGTAAGTTTGTGGAGCTTCAAAGACCAGCCACTCTGCAAGCTGCAACAGAAGGTGCAAGACTGTACGATGAAGTGGAAGCTAGATTAGCAATGAATACAGGAAGAGGAGTCCTACCTCCTCTGGTGCCAGGAATGATGTACCCACCAAATGCAGTTCCAGGGACTCTTCCCTACCCCTACCAACAGATGCCCTCGGTATCACAGTACAGTGCACCAAATCCACAGTGGCCACAATCCATGCCTCAAATGATGGCTCAACCACAACAACCATGGTCTCAACCAATTTCCTCAATGACAAGTCAGCAGCAACAGTGGAATCCTACCAACTGGAGCCAACAGCCAACAGTTCAAACAGGAGCTCTGAATCAGAACCAGAACAGAGACCCCTCTGTACCAGCCCAACCCGTTTATGCAGTAATTACAGAGACTCCTCAAAACCCTCCTGCCAGTACATCAGGAGGAGAAAGCTTGAAGGATTATTTATCCAATTCAGTTGCAAACATAAAAAAGGAGTTGATGGATGTGATTACAGAACAACTACAGACGTTGAAAGTAAACACAGCGAGCATATCCAACGTTGCTGGAGTAGGAAGAGATGTGATGCGGTTAAATACTTGGTGTGGTAAGTGTCATCAAGCAGGCCATTTAGCCACTGAATGTACACGGAAACCAACCATCCCTGGAGCCTTCTATTCCTACTGTTTGCGGAAGAATCATACAGAGGACATTTGCTCTCTGAAGGAGATGCATGATAGGAGAAGAAAGGAAGAAGACGCAAGATTCAACTTGCTGGAATCCAAAATGACAACACAAGATATTGGACCCAAGCCTAGGGAGTTTGGTCCTAATTTCGGACCCAGAAGATTTCCTTCCCAAAGTTACAGATGAAGACAGTCTGGCGGTGGTCAGAGATCAGAAGTGGAGTGTTACAGATGCGGAGAAAAGGGACACATCTCACCAAATTGTCCAAATCCTCGAAGGTCAGTGGATTACAAGCCCTTATGCAGTCGTTGCAAAGGAGAAGGCCACACTGCAAAAGACTGTCCAAGCCCAGCCCCAGTGAAAAACAGTGCTACTGATAGTCCGTCCAAGGCCCAAGAGCCTACCTCCAATTTGGTGGAATTGGAAGTTGCTGCCATCACGCGTGCAAAGCAGAAGGAACCACCTATCCAGAAAGAAAATAACCCCCCGGCCAGAACAGTGAAGTTCAATCTTCCACCAGAAGAACAGAACAGAACAGAGCCTAACAGTGCCGTACAGAGCCCTACAGTGCCACAGAGAGTCACAGAGACAGTTATAGAGACAGGACCAGAGGTCCAAGAGACAGAAGAGGAGGAAGTGCCACAAGTGGCAGAAGAAGTTCCTGTAATTCCTCTGTTGGAAGAAAGAGGAAAAATGAAAATGGGTGTTGCCCCATTCCCTAATCGGTTAGAGAAGCCAGTGAATCCTATTAAGGAATACGATCTGGTCAGAGATCTAGATACCTTCAGACCAAACCTCACATTCCGACAATTATTGATGTTGTCTCCCAGTTGCCGGAAAAGATTCAAAAGTATACTGACAAAAAGACGTGGTTTAAGGATTGCTCCCTCAACAGTGACAAAGCCCAACAAGGCTCCAGAGCCTGTAAAAGAAGTGGATGTGGCTAATGCTTTTCTAGATCCGGGTACTCCAGAGACTGGTGTGTGGATAGAAGGTTGCTTCATTGCAAATGCACTGATTGATGGAGGTTCATCAATGAACATTATGACGGATGTGACAATGAAGGATCTAGGCTTACAAGGTGTGCAACCCACCCAATGGCTCATCAGACTGGCGGATCAGAGTAGAATCAAGCCTTTGGGCATTCTCCCATATGTGAAGACTATAGTGGCTGGAAAAGATTATTGGCTGACCTATTTGGTGGTGAAGCCAAACTCTTATGGTACATCCTATCCTCTGTTACTGGGTAGACCATGGCTTTTTGAAGCCAGAGCAAGGACGGATTGGTTCAAAGGAACCTTGACCTTGGGCAGAGGACCCAATAAAGTGGTGCTGAAACTGTATGGTTCTCAAAAAGGACATGGATCCACCTCCTTGGAATTATCTTCTGATTCCCCTAACGAGGCTACAGATGGAACATCAGCAGACGAAGATGCTGTCAAACAGATCCTTCCCAAGAAAACGGTGGCACATTCCTTAACAGTGGATACTGTAAGCCGACTTCCAAAAGATGCAAAGCCATTATCAATGGGTGAATACTTCCTGCCTGAACCAGGCATGACTTCTGAAATCACTTCTGACAGTGAGATATAAGCATGGATGTATTGCTCTCCCTGTTACACGGCCATAGCAGAAGCAGAGACAGAGGTAGAAGAGGAAACAGAGAATTTGTTCTTCTGTTACAGAGCTCCTACAGAAGCAGAGACAGAAGCAGAAGCAGAAACAGGAACAGAAGCAGAAGCAGAAGCAGAGACAGAGACAGAAGAGGATGGATATGATATGGACGAAGAAGATTATGAAAGTGAAATGGAAGAGTCTATCCCACCTGAAGAGGATACATTTGAGGAAGAAGTTCCAGAAGTATCAAAAGCCGATGAGCTCATGCTATGGGACAGAATGGCAATGATACCATTTGGTCTGGTAAATGGATCTTCTCATATGCAAAACCTTTATAAGAAATGGATTAAGAAGAGCAAGCCGTCTTTCAGCAGTGGCTCATGCCGTCCTAACCCATCTTTGCCAAACAAAGATGATGATGATGCATCGTGCCAACAAGCACCAGTCCCACCAACCCAACAAGCATCAGAGGGTCCCTGTTATGTGACGTTTCTGGATGTGTCATCATCAGAAGATGAGTCTTCAAGCCACGAGGTAATTAATCTTGAAACCAAATCCGAAACGGCGCTTATCCCATTTCAACGTCTTAAGAAGCAACCTAAGTCTCCACGGAAAGAAGAAGTTGGTTCTAGTGGGACATCAGAAGAGGACACCACTCCCTTGAAGGAGTCGGATCTGTATCCAAAAGCAGTCCGCGGGACCTTCATCCGTGAAGTAGAAGGTGAAAGGCAGTTAACCTTTGTGGATGCAGAAGGCACTGAACGCCACTTGAAGGTGGGTAGCAGTCTTCCAGAAGAGGAGTTGTCAACCTTGTACAACTTGTTGAAAGAAAATTTGGACGTGTTTGCATGGTCTTACAAAGACCTAAAGGGGATTGATCCCACAATATGCCAACATCATATTGACTTGGAGCCTGATGCCAAGCCAGTACGGCAACGACAGAGGCGAATGAACCCGAATTATTCCACATTGGTGAAAGCGGAGCTGTTGAAGCTTCTGGAAGCCGAGTTCATCTATCCAGTGGCAAATAGTGAATGGGTTTCACCCATCATGGTTGTACCCAAGAAGAATGGCAAATTGCGAATATGTGTGGATTTTCGAAAGCTTAATTCCAAGACAAAGAAGGATCACTTTCCAATCCCTTTCACAGACCAACTGTTGGACACAGTGGCAGGACATGAACTTTATTCTCTTCTGGATGGATTCAGCGGATACAACCAAGTGCAGATCGCAGAAGAAGACCAGTCCAAAACAACCTTCACCACAGAATGGGGGACCTACGCTTACCGAGTGATGCCATTTGGGCTCTGCAATGCCCCTGCTACTTTCCAACGAGTCATGATGGCCGCATTTCAAAATCATCTGCATGACTTTATTGAGGTATATTTGGATGACTTCTGTGTCTATAGTTTGATCAGTGAACACTGGGACCACCTGGAGCAATGCTTTGATCAATGCCGGGAGTACGGGATTTCCCTCAACCCCGACAAATGCATCTTTGGGGTCTCTTCTGGAGTCTTGTTGGGCCACATTGTCTCAGCACAAGGGATATCAACAGACCCTGCAAAGATCGAAAAGATCTCAGCTTTGCAAGCACCCACCAACCTCAAACAGTTGAGGGGATTCCTAGGCCATGTGGGTTACTACAGAAGGTTCATAGCCCATTTTGCAACAAAGGCAACCTCCTTGCACAAGCTCCTGAGGAAAGATGCAGAGTTTACTTGGACGGAAGAATGTGACAAAGCCTTCCACACTCTGAAACAGTGTCTGATAGAGGCACCCATTCTGCAACCTCCTGATTGGACGAAAGAGTTCCACGTACACACTGATGCATCAATTGAAGGCTTAGGTGCTGTCCTCTGCCAAAAGGGCTCCTCGAAGTTGGATCAACCGATCTATTATGCAAGCCGAAAAGTCACTGATAGGGAACGGAACTATACAGTGACAGAGCTGGAGTGCTTGGCAATGGTGTTTGCCCTGGAGAAGTTCCGCCATTACCTCCTATCTACCCACTTTAAATTTTATGTGGATCATGAGGCCCTGTCCTTCTTGATGAACAAAGCAGATGTGAAAGGACGAATGATGAGATGGCTCCTTTTATTCCAGGAGTTCGACTTTGAGGTGATTACTAAGCCTGGTCGTTCCCATGTCCTGGCTGATCATCTGTCGCGTATCCCACAAACTGCAGACGAGGAACGAGATGATCCAGACCTCCCTGATGCTTCCCTATTCTTGGTAGAAACTGTAACTCCCTGGTATGCAGACATTGCCAATCTGCTGGCAACCCAACAATACCCTCCTGGTATTTCTAGTCGGGAAAGGAAGAAGCTCATGCTAGAATCAGCTCCATACACCCTGCTAGGCGGTGCACTGTACAAGCAAGGTAAAGATGAAGTGCTCCGAAGATGTGTTGCCGGGGATGAGATTGGGATTGTTCTAAAGGCTTGCCACGACGAGCCATGTGGAGGTCACTTTGCAGGAGAAGCTACGGCCAGGAAGGCTCTGCTAGCAGGATATTGGTGGCCTACCATTCACAAAGATTCCTATGATTACTGTAAAAGATGTGATGCTTGCCAAAGAATGGGGAAACCCACCAAGACAAGTGCCATGCCATTGCAACCTATCCTTCCGTTGAAGCCGTTTGAGAAGTGGGGCATTGACTTCGTAGGTCCAATCGATCCTCCTACCAGAAGGAAATAGAACCGATACATCCTCGTATGTACAGATTATGTCACAAAGTGGTGTGAAGCTAAACCCCTAAAGCGGGACGATGGTAACAGCGTGGCCCTGTTCATGTACGAGAATATCATCACCCGTTTTGGCAGTCCCTTAGAGCTGGTAAGTGACAAAGGCACTCATTTCCTTAACAAAGTCATGGAAGAGTTGACAGAATTGTATAAGATCCGCCATCGCAAGTCTACTCCCTATTACCCCAGAGCCAATGGCCAAGTCGAAGTCACTAATCGCATCCTTTGCTCGATTCTGACAAGGACGATTGCCGCACATCGTCGTGATTGGGATGATCGACTTACAGAGGCCCTCTGGGCGTACAGAACCTCCTATAAAGCAGCAACGGGACAGACACCTTTCCAGCTGGTGTATGGTACATAAGCAGTTTTTCCTGTTGAACTGGAACTACCCTCTTTAAGAGTGGCTATCAAAGAGCGTTTGGGGGATGATGATTCATTGCAACGCCGTCTTCTGCACTTGGAATGTTTGGACGAAATTCGTCGGATGGCTCTACAGTGCATGGAAGCCACGCAAGCTCGACGCAAGGCTTACCATGACAGCTTCATCAAGCACAAGGAGTTCAAAGAAGGTGATTTGGTCCTAGCCTATGATTCACGCTTTGGCAAGTTTCCTGGCAAGCTCCAACAGCGGTGGATGGGCCCCTATAAGGTACTTGCCGTCAACCCTAATGGTTCTGTCCAAGTGCAGACCGTTGATGCCTCTGATGATCCCTTTCTGATCAATGGATATCGCCTGAAGAAGTACTTCCCTCCTTGGGGATCTTGACAATTACGGTCACTTGCTCTTTTCCCTCGTTGTCGCGGCACTGTACTTCTTATGATGACACTTCTGTTAGCCATTCTTCAATCACTCCTGCTGAAGTGGATGCAACCCTCTGTTCCCTCAAAACCTCCTTTCAGCCTTGATCTCTTATCTTCTATTTTCCACCAGCGACAGTACAGAGGTTGGTTCTGACACATGGTCTTTCTACCATTCCCTTGCTCACTTTGGAAAAAAAAAAGAAAAAAAGAAAAAAAAAACAAAACATATCGGTTATGGGAGAAAAGGACTTAGGTCCCTGTCATGCCGACCTCTTCTTCGAGAAAAGGTGGAAACACCCTCGGGGATAGGGAAAAAAGAAAAGAAGAAAAAGAAAAAAAAAATCAAAGAAAAGAAAAAAAAAACAAAACAAATCTGTTATGAGAGAAAAGGAAGCAATTCCCTGTCATAGCAGGCCTCGTTCCAAGAAAAGGTGATAAACACCCTTGGGCGAGAAGCTGGCTGTGGAAAAGGTGGTAACACCCAGCAGTCCAGAAAGTGGATTCATTGATTGATATCCCTCGGATCCAATTCCGAAGCTGCCTCCCTTGGTACGCTGTGTCATGGGTCTTTTTGCAAAGTGACTAACTGTCCTCTAGCAAACGACATATTCCTATCCAACACAATGTTCGAATTTGATGGCTACCTCCCTGGGTACGCCTCCTCAACAACTGATGACGCGATCTTCATTGACAACCCCTTGAGTGATGTGAGCTTTCATCCTAACCGGATGGGGAAGTGAGTATGGGCTGCCCTCATGTATCTATCACCAGAGAGTGAGACAGAGGGTGGGGCGAGAGACCAGTCTTTTCCCTTCAAATCGAATGAGAGGTGAGAAGTATGAATGAAGTGTTGCACGCACGGGATGGGCCTCTCAATGCACAAAGCACGATTTGTTTCTGTGCACTGCACCATAAGGCTCCCTGGCCTTCCTTCTTGCACCGTATGCCGGCACAGGGCGGGATGCACGGTTGCACCATCAAATGCGCACAAGGCATACAACCTTTGCACAAGTGACTGTGAGGATTACATCAATGGGTTTCAGGAAAAGGCTGCCCTCCTGTATCTATCAACAGAGAGTGAGACAGAGGGTGGGTTGAGTGTGACTGGAGTTTCTTCAATCATTTCCCGAGAGGTGAGATTGAGGGACGTTACGACACTTGGAGTCAGGTATGTTCCCGTTTCCCTATGCACCCACGGGATGGGTCTTTACCATCAACACAAGACACATCACCCTGTTCTGTGCACTGCACCATAAGGCTCCCTTGCCTTCCTCCTTGCACCTATGCCAGACGGGTTGGACGCACTAATGCACCGTCAATCGTGCACCCTGGCATACTCCTTCTGCACCATTCCCCCCTTGTCGATTCCTCAACCGGGTATGGGAAATGGGTTTTAATCATTCTTTCTCGAGTGATATCAGTCATGGGGCGAGTGACTGATCTTTCATTTCAATTGAGTGATTGTGAGTTGAGTGCAATATCCCTCATCATCGACGAATTTCCTGCGATTCCTTCCATCAGCTACCTCCCTGGGTGCTGCCGCGTGGTCCCTGCCATGACGGACGTGTGCGCTGTAAAGATGCCTTGGTCCCTCCAGCGCCGACAACCACACTGGACGTGCCGTTGACACTCAACCTTGATTCTTGACGAAACGGGCCAAGTTTTTCTAACCCTACAACTTCTGTTTCTTAGTGATGTTCATGTTTTAAGTGTGGGGAAGTTAGTGGATGGTCTGTGGCATGGTCCTAGGTCCCTAATGTTCGGTTAACCCTATCCGTTAAGGTTTTAAGTGTGGGGACGCGTCCCTGCGCGTCTACAGTGCATACCTTTCTGCATATGCCTTATCTTGCTCATGCATGAATGCCTTGACTTGCTTTTATCCTAATGGGATCCCTTCCCACCCACCCGGTTATTTTCCACCCACCCTTGGGGCTGTTCCCTTGCAGTTTTCCTTCATTCCCTGATTTTGAAGTTTTGCCATGTGAATGCACCCTACGTTCACTTAAATCCAAATCCAACCTTATAGCCTTGTTTCTCCCATTGAACGGTCCATTTTTCCTTTTTACCTGCCCCTGTTCCGGTGCACGGTTTTTGAGTTATTAATTTTTGAAGCATTTTACGCAATTTAGCTGGTTTTCCATGTGAATGCGCTTTTCTTGCTTCGGAACCGTGATCTGACATCATAGCCCTGAACAAAGCTTTTCCCCTGACATTTTTCCTTTTTATTCCACATCATTCCGATACACGGTTTGTCCGTTATTAATTTTTCGGGTTTTTCACGACTTTTTCGTGCGTATTTTTGACATTTTTCCATGTGAACTTGCCCTATTTGTATCGGAATTCCAATTTGATTTGCCAGCCGTGTCCGCTGTGCCTTTCCCTACCTTTTTCCTTTTTCCTCCACCCTTTTTCGACTTCTCGATTTTCACTTATTAATTTTTAAATGAGTTTTCGGGAGTATTTTTGGAGTTTTTCACATGTGAACCCCTCCTATTTCCGCCGGAACTGCGTTTTAACGTGATAACCTTGTGCCACTCCTTCCTGCGCACATTTTTCCTTCTTACTGCATGTCATTCCGGTAAACGGTTCGTCCGATATTAATTTCCAATCCCATTTTTGGGTTTGTTTTTTGGGTTTTTCCCGTGTGAACGCATCTTACCTTAGTCGGAATTCTGCTTTGACAGGATAGGATTGTCGGGCACATCTTTTTGCCCAGTTTTCCTTTTTTCCGCACCTCATTCCGATGCACGGATCTTTCGATATTAATTTTTAAATTACGTTTTTGGTTCGTTTTTTGTGTTTGTTGCACGTGAACGTCCTTTACCCCTCCCGGAACCCTCATCCCATATTTTTCTTGTTTCCCCCCTGTCGTCCTGTCCACTTTTCGTTTTTACGATATTTCGTTTTGACGTCCGGATTGGGAGTTATTAATTTTTTTTCTTTATTTTTACGTTTTTTCGCGCGCCCTTTGTGCGCGTGCACGCGCCCGTTTTCGATTTAACGCGTCTCCACGCGCCCCGGTCGTGTCCGCGTACCCCGTACCGTCATCCCAGCGTCGTTTCAATCCTGTCACGGCAAATTTTTTTACCCCGCCCCGCGCACGTGCGCGGGACGGGGATCCGTCCCCTCTTGACCCCGCCCATCCTCCCTAGCCCCTGCCCACCCCAACCTGCCCGCCCACCTCTTTTTGAAAAAACAAAAGAAAAGAAAGAAAAAAAAAAAACAAACGACACCCCCTCCCGCCAACCGTCTTCCCCCACTTCCTTTCCCCTCTTCTCTCTCTTTCTTCTTCTTTCTCTCTCTCCCTCTCTGCGCGTACCCTCTTCTCCCTCTTCCTTCTCCCTCCATTTCCACCATCTCTCTCCTCCTTCTCTCCTGCCCGCCATCGCCCTCTCCTCTCTTCTTTCTTCTCTCCTCCCTTCCTCCTTCTCTCTCCTCTCCCTTCCCTCTCCCTCCTTCTCTCCTCCCTCCTGCCGACCTTCTCCTCCTTCTCTCCTCCTTCTCCTCCCCTCTTCCTCCCTCTTCCTCCCCTCTTCCTTCTTCTTTCTCCCCTCCTCCTCCCTCTTCCTCCCCTTCTCCTTCCTCTCCTTGCCCCCGTCGTCCGCCGTCGCCCGTCGCCAGAGCCGTCGTCCGTCGCCACGTCGCCCGTCGCCAGAGCCGCCCCGTTGCCAGAGCCGCCCCGTCGTTCGCCGTCGCCACGTCGCCACGCTGCCGCCGTCGCCCGCCGCCGACGCCGCCGCAGCGCCGCTGCGCTCGCCGACTCCACCTCCCCTCCTCTCCCCTCCACCTCCACCCTCCACCCTCCACCCTCCACCTCTCCCTCAGGTCCAAACCTAACCTAAACTAATTTAGTCACACCCTCACCTACTTAACTTAGTCACAACCTAATTAAACTAATTTAGTTAGACCTAACTAAACTAACTTAGTTAGTACTAACTTACCTGACTTAGTTAGAACTAACCTAGGTTGATTTCCATGACCACCATGACTAACCTAACTTAAGTAACCTAAGTAACTTAAGTAACTTAAGTGACTTAAGTGACTTGTGACTAATGTGACTTATGTGATTTATGTGATCAATGTAACTTACTTAATCACAACATTCATTTTTTCATTAAAAAATTTCAAAAAAATTTCTAAAAATTCCTTCTGTCTTTTGTTACTTTTTGGACCTTTGTCTGCTAGGAATTGCCTTTCCTATAATTTTAGAAAAATTCATCTTTCCTAAAATTACCCATAAATTGCCAAAAAAATAGGAAAAATCATTTAAAAAATTGTAAAAAATTCTAAAAATTTCTAAAAACATTCTAAAAAATTTCCCTCACCTCCCTTGCTCATTTTCCATTTATTCAAATAGATAAAAAATTACAACTAAAAATACAATCAAATAAATAAAAATAAAAACCCAACATCAATCAACTTAATACATCTGCTAAGGTGTTCATTGTTGTTTCATCAGTGCTTTTTGCTTTTCCTTTACTGGGACTCTTTCGTGTGCATTTCTGCATTTCATACACACCCTGCCAGGTATTTATTTTTTGTTATTTCTTTATTTATTTTCCCCCTTAATCACAATTAATTGTTAAAATAAACCCTTTAATCCACCCACCGTTTCCACGCGCATTCGCGCTAAATACACATTTTTTTAAATTAAAATAAACCAGCCGTTCACTTAGCACGCGCTACGTGCGCTAAAGAGGCACTCTAAAATTTTAATAAAATAAACCAGCCGTCACATGAGCACGCGCTGGCAAAAAAGCGCTCCACATCACTTTAATTATAATCAATGAATTGCATTTAGAGACCCAGTCGGGAATCGAAGTCCGGGAATCGTATAAAAGCACCGGTTTAACCTAATAATTGGTAATTAAATTTGTAATAAGGAACCGCCGTTTTCTTATTAAGGTTTATCACCTAATAAAAATTCACCCATTTTTAATAATTGATTAAAATCAATCCTTCATTAAATTAACTCCCCCCTCATTGCACTTAATCCCCTTTTTAATGAACCGTTTCGTGGGATGGGTATACGCAGTTCTTAGTGATGTTTTCCATGGTCCACTCTTGGTTCTATCATAGATGTCGTATTGATATGTGTTGGATATGGTATGGTTTTGGTTTCATGCCTTAGTTACGGTTACGGGTACGGTATGCAGTTTTTTATTTTATTGCCTGATACGGGGTTCAGGGTGTTTGTTTGATGCATCGCATGAAGCTTTCGGTCGCATTTGTCTCGAGGTCATGTCAAATTTTTTCTAGGATGTGGTTTGCTTGGGGTTAGTCGGTCGAGTTACGTTTTATTGGTAATTCTCTTATCCTTGGTTTTTGTCTGTTGCTTTGCAGGCATTCACCTTGATTGTCTGTGTTTGTGGTGTGTGTGTAACCATCTGAATGGCGCCTTCTCATGCTCCTCCCCCTATCCAGTACGTCCCACTAGTTAGTAGGGATTACTCGTCCCTACTTACTTTTGAGCCCCTCACGAAGGCAGGACTTGCTGCTTTTGTGGCCACTCCTTTTCCATTACTTCCAGAGGATCCGTCCGTATGCGATGAGTTCCTGGCCTCTTATAGCAAGAAGACAGGAGTAGTCCAAGGCATGTCTATGACATTGACGTCTCGAGGCTTAGGGAAGGCTTTGTCTTTACCCTTCAAAGGAGAACCTTTTGTGACCACTCGACAGCTCTTCTCTAATGAAGAGATTCTCAAACTGTTGCAGAAGCAGACAAGGGAAGTCCTTGATGTTAAGAAAGTGATAAACTCTTCAAGAGTTTCATTTTCTATGATTACTGATCCCGTCTGGAAGACCATGTGCTAGTTCCTTCAGGACAGGTTCATGCCTGCCAAAACGCCATCCCATTATTTGTCCAAAGAGCTTTTCACAGCTTCCAGGATGGTGCTAAAAGGAGTTGCCATTGATTGGAGCACATACCTCCTTACTAAGATGGATCAGCATTTTGTTAAAGTCACGAGGGGTAATGTTACCAATGTTACCTATGGATCCTATTTGTCAGCCTTCTTGACCTATTCAGGTTTACAGAAGACTGTACCTCTACCTCCTCCATCAGATCCAGTACCTCCTCCTCCACCTTCAGAAGAGTCAGCACCTATTGACATTGAGGATGATGATTCTCCGCCTCCCCTGGTCATACAGCGCAAACGCTTGAAGAGGGTAGCGGACAAAGCCCCTGCTGTACTTCCCTCAGTGCCTATCCCTGCTACTTCTGGCAGTGAACTCCCTGGGTTTCTCACTTGCAATAACCTATTCAGGGCACATAGAGAAGGATCCTTGGATATATCAGTTCCTTCCTTAAACAGTCTCGTTTCAGGAGATGCCATTCCTTTCCTCTGCAAGGATATTCAAAGTTCCATTGAGTTGTCAGTGACAGCTTGTGTTCAACAGCTGTACGCATCTTTCTATGAGGAGCTCATGCAGTCCAAAGACCAGTTGCATAAGGCAACATCTGAATTAGCTTCTACTAAGGATACCCTAGCAGATCTATTTAAGCAAATGGAACAGCAAACCCAACTGGTTGCCACTCAAAGCGATGAGATTTCTTCATTGAAAACCCAGTTATTCGAGGCTCAGTCACAGGTTACTAGCCTTTCAGCGGAGAAGGAGAGGATGTCCAGTGAAGCGAAAGAATTCCAAGTTCAATTAGATGACAAGCTTTCAGCTTTACAAATGGCTAATGACACAGTGGCCAACCAAGTCTCCCAAATCCAGCAGTTGCAAGATCAGCTTGCGAAGTCCCGCTCTGTTCCTCCAAGCCCTCATGTTTCATTAATTCCTTCTCTTTCACAGCAGGACTTGGCTGCATTACAGAGACAGGCTACTTTGTGCCCTCTATTCCAAGACAAAGTGGAAAGATTGCAGTCCAGAATGGACTTGTTATGGTCTACCTTTGAGCAGTTTCAGGACTTTGTCTTACCTGACCATTCTTTCTTTGTCCACTACCACTTACAGAAGCTGGTCTTCTATATGAAGCTTTCCACGATGGATTTACCTTTTCCAGAGGATGGTTGGAGTGGGGCTTGGTCTGCTGAGTTGTTGACAGAGGTAGTCAGAATGCTCTTTGAAGATTCTGTCACGCCAGACACCATGCTGATGTCATACATGTATCTCCGAGGAGATTTGTTAATTCCAGATGAGGTAGATATGGCATGGTATGTGGGGGATGTGGTCTTACAGGCTGTTCTATATGTCAATCATTTGGAGTTGCGCATAGCTGATATGTTTCAGAGTTATTCCTCCAAAGTAGCTGATTGTCAGGATAATTCGTGGCATCCCATGATTGATTCAGTGGTCCTAAATCAAAGACAAAACACAGCTCCTACCTTTGTACAGAGTACTAACCAACTGAGGATGGATCTCTTAACCTATCTTTCCAAACATAATCCATTTGATGCTACTTTCTTTGATGCCTATCAGGGACGATCTCTCTTGGGACCTTCTGTTCCTACCCTCCTTTATTACCAACAATTGGCTCACCGCTATGCTATCTATTTTTCCCTTTGTCAAACTCATTCCACAGTAATTTTACCACTTCTTTTCCAACCTTCCAATTTCCCTCAAATTCCTATTTTCACTTACTGTTCCTTTATTGAGGATAGGGTATTTTCCCCTTCTCCACCCTGTCCTTCACCCCTCATAAATGTACCCTCCACATTTCCTATTTATCAATTAACATCGTTCCTTAGTGATTCCTTACAAATTTTTGCCACTCCTTCTTTAACCTTTTCTTCCTTTTATGATTTTTCCTATCCTTCCCTACATCCACTTTCCCTTATTCCATTACCCTCTCCTAACACTTCCATATCTCAACCACCTCAGTTGGTTAGTGACTGTGCCGGTTTTGATACTCAGATTTCCAGAAGAAGGGGATGGAGTTCGGATGATTGCCTTACAGGACCGCAGATTAATTGGCCAGTAATTCCAGGGGAATGGACAGTTTCAAGTCAAGCTTATCAAAACTATGTTCATTTTGCCCAACAATATTCACAGTCTGCAGATCCCTCAGTGAGATTAACTGCTCACTTTGCTTGGTACCTGGCGTATATGCATAGGCATTCCCATACTGATTCAAAGCCTATCCCCAAGTTGTGCATGAATGTCAATGTAAGCATTGATTCCCAACAGTTGGAGATACTGTATTTTCATGCCCTCTGTTTGCCTAGCAGATACTTAGTCCTATTGGAAAGGATGTGCTGTCTCCAATTTTTCCAAAATCCTCCTAAAAACTTTGTAGATGAATCCTTATCTATGGATCGATTCAGACAACATCAATCTTTTAAAATGGATCATCTTCATTGATACCTTTCCAATGTATGGTGCAAGCTTTTTAATGCCAAACTCTTCTTTTTGAAGAAGTCATTCAGATGGTTGTGTTGTGTATTAGTGTTGTGAGTGCATGTATGTCAAACGAACGTGGTGGATCTTGTGTACGAGCTATATTTTGGAGATTTGTAGAGATGGGGTCGTGGTTGGAGAGTTGAAGAAGATGAAGATGATGAAGAAGAAGCAAACTCTTATATCCTTTACAAATTTGTTGTGATTTTTAGTTTGATAAGAGGTGTTAATTTCAAAAAGAGTTTTCCTTTCTTTGTATTTTTATATCAGAAACAGGTTATAAGATGGGGTCGTGGTGGATGGATTCTTTGTGAGAAGATATTGAAGATCAAAGTGAAGCTTTGAAATGAACTTGTATTCCCTTTTTCCTGGGTCGCGAGGACGCTTCCTTATTAAGTGTGGGGATATGTTGAGTGTTGAAATGACTTGTTTTTTGGCTGATTTTTGTTGTTTTTGAGAGCTGAATGGTTGATTTTAAGGGATGATTGATCGATTAGGAAGTGGTTTGAGAGTGTTTTGGATGATATTGATTGTGTTTTGGAAGATCATGATGTTTGTTCATGGTTCTGTGATGTTTTGATAGGTTCTGAATGGTTCTGTATACCTTCTGTTTTGTTCTGTTTTGGTCTGTTTTGTTCTGATTGTCTTCTGTAAAGAGGGATGGAGTATTGATTGATGAAGAATGAGATATTGTGAAAGCTTATTGAATGGTTTGTGAGAGTTTGGAATGGTTTGAGAGTGAGTTATGTAGTTTTGATGACCTTCTGTAACCTTCTGTAGGTCTTCTGTAGAGCTTCTGCTTCTGTTCTGTTTCTGTTCTGTTCTGTACTGTGACTGTTCTGGTACTGTTCTGTAGACTGTTCTGTAAGTGTTTTGTGGAATGTATGTGTGATTTTTTGGGAAAGTTTTCTAGCCTTGGAAAGAGGTGAATACAAGTGCAAAAGAGCTGAAAGAAGTGGAAGAAGTAGCTGTTGAAGACTCAAGTGAAGACTAGAGTAAAGTGACAGTAGTGAGCTGTGAAGAGACACTGTAGTGGCTCTGGTGACCCTTCATATCAGACATACCTCTTGGGAGGGGTATCCACGACCTAAGAGTGATTATTGGGAGTAATTTTGAGAGATTGTAGTGAGGATATGATGTATTATTGATGGAGTGTGAGAGAGAGAGTCAGAGATAGCCAATTCTATTCAAACAGAGTGATTGTATATGAGAGATTGAGAGAGAAGACTGTGAAGATATTGAAGATGAATACTATGTGATGTATTTCCATTCAAAGATGGTGTACTTCTTTGCTTTCTTTGTTCTATTGATGGATTTTATGAAGATGTTGAAGAATATGGTTGATTCTATTAAAACCGTGGGAGATTTACATGATGCTGCATGAAGATTTGTTGTGCCTGGTGTTCTTTTCTTTGTGGTGATCATATGAAACATGATAAACAAGCTTGTTGATGTTACAAGATAGATTTTCTTGCAAGAGAATTCCCTTTTCCTTGGTGTTCCTCTCGGGGCTCCAAAGCATTTAATAACATTAACATGCTTTTATAAGTCTAAGTGAGTTCTAACCAATCGTGATCCTTTTCTTATGTACTAACCTGATTATCTTCGTTTAACCATCCATCGTGCTTACAATTTATAGCTGCGACCTCGATTTTTTTTGGGATGGCTGGTTCTTCAATTTGAATGGGTTCCGGGTTAACTTCCACTTGTGCTTTAGGATCATGTTGAGTTTCCTCAGTAGTAGTGGTGACCACTTCCTCATGTTGGGGAGCTCTCTGAGTGTGGCCTTGCTCAGCATCTCATCGTCTCTTAAGAGCCATGGGAGAAGCTTGATGGACAGCGCTTCTGTGTAGGGTTGGAGAGAGAGAGAGAAAGAGAGAGAGAGACTAGGTTGATTACAATAGAGCTTCGTCGCGTCAATAGCAGCAGAGAGACTTCTGCATGATTCATTATGTGTCTTTCACATGACGCTCTACCCTTGTTTATATAGTAGTGAGAGGGGGAGGGGTAAAGAGAGGGCGCTTGCTTTTTGGCATTTTTGATGACATCATCGATGACAAAGATTTTTCGTTTACTTGTTCCCTGCAACTTGTTTGGATCATATCTTCGTTGTATGAACTCCAAATATAGACATTTGGGTACTTAAAACGATTGGATCACATCTGGTCGACAAGCGTGCATAGGCAAAATTGCGAAAATTCATGAAAAATAGGAAAAAAATAATGATTTTGGTAAATCGTGTTATTTTTATCGATCTTTTGTCTGGGATGACTTATTCCCTTCAAATCAAGTCACAGTATATATTTGAATCCATCTAAAGTGGAAATTAAGTCATCTAAACATGATACTAGAGATTTTAGACTATTCTAGTAAACCAATCCTGCTTCCTGTAAATCCAGTAGAGATTCTGCAGTTTTTTCCATGTGTGGATGTGCAACATAAATCAATGTTCTTTGGAATGTATACGCACATTGTTTATTAAAATAAACTAAGTAATGGGGACATTACATTCTCCCCTCCTTAGAGAAATCGAGATGTCCTCATCTCGAGAGAAACTGGGGATATTCTTTCATAAGGGTTGCCTCATCGACCCACGTGGCATCTTCTTTAGGATAATCCTTCCATTGTACTAGGTGTTCTCTTAGGATTCGGTTTCTTAGAGGTTTCTCCCTTGTATCTAGAATCTTCATGGGTTGCATTTCGAGAATTCCTTGGGCAGGCATGACTATTTGTTCATCATTAAGCACATTATCGGGGTTTGATACATAAGGTTTCAGTAGGCTTACATGAAATGCATTGTGATTTTTGAGATGAGGTGGCAATTTAAGCTTGTAGGCTTGCCATTACTTTGATTACTTCATATGGTCCACAGTACCTTGGACTAAGTTTTTGTGTTTCCCCAAGGATAATGAGCTCTTTTTGGGTCTTACCCTTAGAAACATCATGTCACCTTCCTTGAATGTTCTTATGGATCTTTCAAGATCTGCATAGGATTTTTGCAGATCTTGAGTAGCTTGGATGTCATGTCAGATCAATTGGATTTGTTTGTCCATCTCTTCAAGCATAGCCTTAGAAGCCTCTACTTTGAGAGTGGGATCTAAGAAGTTTAGAGGTGTACGACATTCTTGCCCATACAAGGCTTGGAATGGTGACATCTTGATTGTTTGTTGAAAGGCAGTGTTATAAGCAAACTCCACCAAAGGTAAATGTTCAATCCACCGTTTCGGTTCTTTGCCACAATAAGACCTTAGAATATCTTCAATGGTTTGGTTCACCCTCTCAATTTGGCCATCAGTTTGAGGATGATAAGCAGTACTAAAGCATAGCTGCATTCCAATTACTTGAAATAGGCAAGTCCAAAACTTAGAGGTGAACCTGGAGTCTCGATCACTAACTATGCTCTTTGGCAATCCATGTAACCTTAATACCTCTTTGTCGAGCAATGTCAGATGACTTATAAGTTGTTTTGACTGGGATCAAGTGTGTAACTTTTGTCAATCTATCAACCACTACCATGATGGAGTCATATCCACCAGCAACAGTAGGTAATCCAACAACAAGGTCCATACTTATCGACTCCCATTTCATTTGTGGAATGTCCAAGGGTTGTAACTCTCCAGGCATCTTGATCCTTTCTGCCTTGACTCTTTGACAAGTCAAGCACTAAGCTATATACTTTAATACATCCCTTTTTAATCCTGGCCAATGATAGCTCTTACGAACTGCATTGAGTGTCTTGGCATACCCCGGATGTCCTGCAATGGGGTTGTCATGGGCTTCCGATAAGATCTTGGCCTTCACTTCTGGTCTTTTTCAGATACAAAGGCGGTCATGGTAATATAGAGAACCATTACTAGCACGATAATCCTTAATCTTAGAACTTTCTTTGTGAGAGCTTCCCCCTTGAACTACCTTAGCCATGAGTCCTTCATATTCTTTATCTTAAGAAATAGCTTGGCGTACAAGCTCAAGTACATGGTTATAAGGTATGGATACGGTTCTTAAGCTTTGAACTTCTACAACGCTATTAAGAAAGACTTTTTGGCTTAATGCATCTGCAATAACATTGTCCTTCCCAGGATAATATTTGATTTTAAAATCAAATTCTTGCAGTATCTCTATCCATCTTCTTTGTCTCATGTTTAGTTCAGCTTAGGTGAAGATCCACTTAATACTTTTATGATCTGCATTAAAGTGAATTCCCTTCCCAATAGATAGTGTCTCCATAGTTTCAAGGCATGAATTACTGCGAGTAACTCAAGGTCATGAGTCGCATAGTTGGATTCATAGGGTTTCAATATTCTGGAAGTATAGGCCACTGTTCTTCTTTCTTGTACTAGCACCCCACCAATTGCAAGTCCACTTGCATCAGTGATCACTTCAAATGGTTGATTGAAGTCAGGGAGTTTTAATACAGGTGCAGTGGTTGCAGCTTCTTTAAGCTTATCAAAGCTTCCTTGATGCTCAATGGTCCAAAGGATTACTGTATTTTTCTTCAAAAGATTTGTCAAGGGTGCAGCAATGAGGGAATAATCCTTGATGAAGATTCGATACCATCCTGTCAGTCCCAAAAATCCTCAGATTTCTTTTACTGTCTTAGGTATTGGCCATTCTAGGATATCTTTTACTTTGGTAGGGTCTACAAAGATTCCATTAGCGAAAGCAATGTAGCCAACATATTCAATCTTGTTAATGAGAAATATGCATTTACTAATCTTGGCATAGAGCTAATTTTCATGAAGTATTGCTAGGGCAATCTTTAAGTGACCTTCATGTTCCTCTATTGATTTGGAGTATACTAGTATATCGTCAAAGAATACTAGTACAAAATCATCTAGATATGGTCGAAAGATGTCTTGCATTAGATGATTTAATGTAGCTAGGGCATTAGTCAATCCGAATGGCATGACTAAAAATTCATAATGACAATACCTAATGCTGAAGGTAGTCTTTGGGATATCTTGTTCCTTGATTCGAATTTGATAGTATCCGAACCTTAGATCAATCTTGGAAAAAACCTTGGCTCCGTGTAAGCGATCTAAAAGTTTGTCTATCCTAGGTATAGGGAACTTGTTTTTTTATCGTAACGTGGTTTAGCCCTCTGAAGTCAATGCAGAGTCTAAGTGTTCCATCCTTCTTTTTTTGGAAGAGGACAGGCGCTCCCCAAGGTGAATTACTTGGGCGGATAAATCCTTGCTCTATCAGTTGCCTCAGTTGTTCCTTAAGCTCAATAGCTTCAGGAATAGACATTTTGTATGGTCGTTTTGACATTGGCTCGGCTCCAGGAATCAATTTTATTTCATGATCAACCTCATGCTTTGGAGGTACTTGAGTCAATTCTTTTGGGAAGACATCCTCGAAGTCATTGATCCACGAAGGTAGAGTTTCTTCATTAGTCTTTTTGACCTTATTCAATCGGATCATGTAGATTGGTTGATCTTTCTTCAATCCCTTCCTGAGTCGACTTGCCTTGGCTAGTTGGACTCTAGTTCTTCCAGCTTTCCCATATGCCTTTACGGTTTCCCCTTCCAAGTCTTGAAAGATTATTTCCTCTTCAACAACACATAGAATTTGGACTTTGTTCTTCTCGAGCCAATCCATTCCCAGAATGCAATCGTAGCATCCTAGTGGTAGGATTCAAAATTGTGTTTCAATTATATGGCTGTCTAACTCAAATTGAAGTTTTCCTACAGTTTTGGTTTAGGCGATTTTCTTCCCACTAGCCAATTCTACTATCAGTTTCCTTATCCCCCTGGATTCTAGATGCAATCTTTTAACTGTCTTGGGCATAAACGACGTACCCTTGTAAGTGGCTGGAGATTGAATTACTGAACATTGGTGGTCTGCTCCTTTCTTTTCCACGGTAGCATGAATGGATCCTCTTTCAAATTCTTCACCTAAGGTGTATTCCTTGGGTTGTCCAATCATGGTATTTACCTAGGCACTAGCTCTTCTTCCATGTCCACGGCCTGGGTTGTTGTTGCCATTCCCTCAACCTCTTCCACCAACCTAGTTTGGGCTATGCTTTTGAGGACTATTAGGACAATTAGCCCTTAGGTGTCCAGTCCTTCCGCACTAGTAGCATTGATTCCTATCCCATTTGGTCCTTGGGTGATTGCATTAGTTCTACCATTTCCTCAAGCATTGGTCATGTCGATACCACGGTTTGGGTAACCCCTTTCATAGTTGTTTATTGGATGGTTTCTTTAGCCATTTCAAGCGATTTCTTTGGCCATAGGTTTTTCTCACCACCTAAGAGCATCTTCGAGAGTCGTTGGTCTCATTGATTTAAGGTGAGTGTCCAAAGGTGGATTTAATCCTTGGCTGAACCTTGCAATCTATTGAGATGTTGTCATTGGGGGTGCATATTTGGCAGACTCACAAACTTGAAATAGTATCCTTCCAAGGTTAAGCTTAGTTGTCTTAAGTTGTATAATTCATTTATCTTGATTGATTCAAAAGATGGGGCAAGATAACGTCCTTTCACAACTTCTTTGATCTCCTGTCGAGTTTGGGAAGCTTATGTTACTTCTTTATCTCGGCAAAACTATTTCCACCAAAGCTTAGCTTCGCCAGTAAGACGATGAAGACGAGCAATCATGGATTGATTTGTAGCAATAGTTTCAGCGGCTAGGAAATAGTTGTCCAAAGCCTCAATCCATGCTTTTGTATCTTATTCCACCTTGGGTCCTTCACCACTAAGCCTAGGTGTTGGTGTCTGATTGAGAAGAAACTTATTCTCTTAGAGTTCCTTGTATGTTTCCTCTATTTGCACTAGTTTGATGATTCTGCTTATCTATGTAACTTCTTTGTTACAAAATGAGGTGTCTCTAGGAATCGATAAGACTTTGGGAGATTAGGATACTTTGGAAGCTCATAAATTTTTGACTTTACACTCTTGCATAAGGGTTATCTTGTCGGGAGAAATAACCTTTATATATTGGTTATACACCCAACGATGTAGGGTTATTGGCTCCCCATTAATTGTCACAGTATCACTAACCCTATGTTCTTCAAATAAGAAACATTGAACTAGTTTTAGTTTTTCAAGCCATTTCAACAACTTGAGATGGACTTTCACATCTTTGCATAGAGAACAGGTAAGGGTCGTCCCTTCCCTAGATTTGGGCTCCAGTTTTAGCCCTTTCGTAAGCTTAAGCAATTCCATAGACGAGTCTTCTCTAAGATAGCCATTACACTTTCTCTTAATTCCAACATGTTTGACTGGCATACAAGCAGTGGAGCACATGATCTCAAAAAATAACTCGCATAAAGCGTACTTCATCATTAACTTGTCAAAACAGCTCAATTATCATCATAATCTCATAAGCTCATAACTCACGCTCTTCAAAAACAATAATGAGACTTTATATTTATGAAAAGTACTTACAAAGATGTATTTGATCATACTATGATCTACCAATACGTCATCTCATGGATCCTTTCCTCATGAAAAGTATCAGGGTCTATATTCTCATATCTTGGGGGATTCTCATGTACATGGCAAACAACATAATGTGATGGCTCTTGGGGATAACTAAAACATCCAGTACCAAAATAAGGCCTTCTTGGCACTACAACAACTCTCTCGGGTGGTACTATTTGTAACACTTTCCGGTATACCCACAAGGATTTAGATATAGGCTCATCCCCAGTGTCTAGTAACCATTCAGCAAAGGCACTGAACAAAAGATATATCTTAACTATCCTTAGTTGCTCAGCCCATCGAATCCTCCATAGTTCATAATGAAGAAGAATGTTATGCTCACAATATATCTCCATATGTGACCCATTCCTTGGCCATAAATCTTTCATGTACCATGAGTTAGGATAAAGTTGCAATACAATTGGAGGAATAAATATCATCTCCATTATCTCAAATATAGCCTCGCGGTATGAGAATTTATTTGACCCTAAGGCTACTTGATACATGATGGGAAAAATATCCCGCAAATGTGTAGCTTCCTCATCACTAAGTTCCTGATAAGCACAATGCATATGCTAGTCTTAGTGCAGGATAATCAACAACAGTTTTCTTCAAACAAGTGTGGTTATTTTTTTAATTATTTTTATACGTTGAATACTTAATCTTACACTAAAAGCTCTTTTGAAACCTAGGCTCTGATACCATGTGTGAGGTTCCTCCTCCAACAAACCCGGAGGAGTCCTCTAGTAGTCAACTGAAATTCATATCCATGCACATCACCATCATGTCTCCCCATGGGAAACCTTGGACTTAGTTAAACATGGGAATCTCAGTTCTACTTCACAGGGGAAGCGTGGACAAGTCACCCCTAACAGTAGTCTAACGCCCACCTAAGAAAGACCACTTTGTAATCAATCAAAGGTAGGAGTGAAGCTAACACTGCACTTGATTCAAAGAGAGTGAGAGACGGAGGAGAGTGTAACTCGATCCCCCTACCCATAAGGTAAAATCTCAGCTCTAGCCCCCTAAAACGGTGTTAAACCTGATAACTAATCCTACCAATCTTGGGAGAGTCACGATTTAATCAGCTCTATCTAATCTTGGTGGAAAGTTACCCGATTTATCGGGTCCACCCAGCCACAGGCGTCCAATCGTTAGGATCGAAGCCTCCCACTTTCCCAGATGGGTTTGCTTAGTTTTCTAATTAGCAAAGCATACTACCACACTGTCTGAACATATAAAATCAGCTTCCTTTTATTATTCCGTTAGACTAGGTTAATTAAACTCAACCTTTAGAACATAACAAACAAATTGGACAATCAGATACTTTATTTCATAATAACATCCAAATCCATCACTCTACATAGTGTTACAAAATCGTATTTGTGCAGAAAGACACCGTGGGCAGAATTGCGAAAATCCATAAAAAATAGGCAAAAATAATGATTTTGGTAAATTACATTATTTTTATCGATCTTTTGTCCTGGACGACTTATTCCATTCAAAGTAAGTCACGGTATATATTTGAATCCATCTAAAGTGGAAATTAAGTCATCTAAACATGATACTAGAGATTTTAGTCTATTCTAGTAAACCAGTCCTGCTTCCCGTAAATCCGGTAGAGATTCTGCAGTTTTTTCCATGAGTGGATGTGCAACATAAATCAATTTTCTTTGGAATGTATACGCACATTGTTTATTAAAATAAAGTAAGTAATGGGGACATTACAAACTCCCACTATCCATTGAGGGTGCATACTCTTTGGTCACCATGGCATTGGGGTGGATATTATTTCCCCTTCATAGCATGAGGAGGATATCATGCTGCAACCTCTCATTGATGATTCTCAGCCATTGTATTGATTGGTAATATGATTCATGGCACCCTAGCTACCTTGGCTATGGCTTTCTTGGCATTATGTGTATTTCTTGTATTTTCAGTATTTCAGTTTGCTATAAGAATTAGCTTCTTTACAATGATGTGCATAAATGGGTTCGTTAGTATGATTCATGTTAATGGTTGGTCTAGCCTTTGAAGGATAATAAATCTCAACCCATGGCCACTTGCCTTTTCAAAGATATTCGTAGCTAGTATGGAGTCTGTTGGAACTAGTGGGATGGTCACTTTCTCAATAAAGTCATTAAGTGTTTGATGACATTTGTCCTAATTATTCATAAGAAATCTTCTCCATACTATCCTTACGCTAATGGATTAGTCAAATACACTAATAAAACTTTGTGTAAAATCCTCACCAAACTTGTAGAACATCATTGAAAGGATCGGGATACTAGGCTTCCCACTTTCTTATGGTCATATTGTACTTTATTTATGATGGCTATTGGTCTTTCTCCATATAAACTAGATTTTGGCTTGAAAGCTGTTACTAGCTTGAATTTCTAGTTTTTAATATGTAGATTACAATTTTGGGATTGGAGGATTCATTGCCTTTTTTATTGGAATCCTTGGGCTAGTTAGATGAAGAATGGGTCTCAAGTGCCTATCTCTTCTTTGAGATCCAACTTTGGTAGAAGTAGTAGGTTGATCTATTTTCCAAGAAATTCTTATTTAAGTGTGGGCAAGTAGTACTATTGTTCAATACCTAGATGGGCAAACTTTTAAGAAAAGTTGAAAGGGTGAGCAAGAGTAAGAGTGAGAATAGCATAAGCAAAAGCAAGAGCTATAGGTAGGAGCGAGATTGAGAAGAACACAAGTGAAAGTAAGAGCTATGCTATGGAGATTTAAACTTAAGAGAGCAATACCACTATATGGAAACTCCAATAGTCAGAATGTATGATCTGGCTTCCCTTTATTATTCCATAAAAGTAAAGAATAAAGAATAAAGATGGCAATGATGGGAGATTGCCACCTATAATGTTTAGATAGGTGGCTAGGCACAAATGACCTTTAACCCCAAACAGCCTTCCACTTGAAGGCAAATGTGCCAGGAGTGAGAAGGAGAAGATACAAAATGTACATATGAGCACAATTGGATGAGGAAAGATCTTATGCCATCCTACACTGATCATCTTCTTAAGCAAGACATAGTGTTTCATATTGGGAGACTTTTAGTGAGTAGATCAATAGGATTCTCATTTGTAGAGATCTTGAAAAAGCTTTATCTATCTATCCTCAATCACCTTTAACTCGATCACTTCTTTTGTTGCAACTTGACTCCAAAATCAAGTGGTAGACCAAAGGCTTACATCAAGCTCAGTAGCACTTTACCTTTCTTCTCTCTCTCTTAGGTGCCAATGAACTAAGCTTGATCCTCTCCCTACTAGTAGTGATGATTATCATAATGTCAATGCACACTTGCATCATCAATATCTTTTGATGGGGCAGGTCCAATAGTCATTTTGGTTCCCTCTCCAACTACTTAAGGTGAGTCTTCTTCTCTTCCCACTAAGTCTGTATTCATTGGGTTTTGTATCATTACCCAAATAGGTTCTAATCTAGGGGATCCAGAAAGGCACGTTCCATTGGTAGAACTCATACTCAAGCCCAATACCCTTTGCATTCAACCCTATCCTCTTACTTTTACTTCCCATATCAAGGAACTTTTTATGGAGGATAAGGCAAAAGGCAAAGACTTTGGGCTAGAGAACCTTGTATTGCTCAACAAGATGAGGATGATTGCCCTCCCTTCTCTGATTCCCTAAGTGCTAGTGGTGGCTTCGAGTGGTAGTTCAAAGAATATATAGATGGAATTGTTATTGAGACATTGTCAAATTTTGGAAAAACAAAATGTTGATCTTTGGGAGAGGATCAAAGCACTTAAGGATGATACTCTTTATCATCATGCTGACTTTGAGGTGAAGATAACTATCTTCTAATGTATAAGTAGATGTGAGATACCCTAGCTTCTAGAATGCAGAGGGATCCTATGGCTCTTCTTGTCCCTGGTTCTTCTAATCAACCTTAGCCTTGAAGGTTTCAAGAAGCTATCCATCTTGGCGTGGCATATTCTATAGTTAGGAGGCTGGGCCAACCCAATAGAATACTCAATTTCCCATTACTCATCATCAGTACGCTATAATAAACAATGTCTTCATTACTTAGTATGGGATAATAAACAATCTGCTTACACATTCCACTTAAATAAAACAATGTATAACAATGTGCATTTCCCAAAACAAGTTAATTTTTATGAACTTTTTTGGAAAAAGTATTTTCATTGATGGAATGTTGAAATTTGGCTCATTTGCAAATTTGCACATTACCAAATACAAGCTATAAAAAAAACCGCCACATTTTAAATCAATCCACTTTAACATTAAAGAAAAGAAAAATTAATAGTATAGGCATGTTCATCTTGAAAAATTAGTCATCTATAATTTTATAGCATATTAATCAAATATCAAGAGTGCATTAGACCTTACACATAAGGAACTTGACAAAAACACTTTGTGTTAATTTTAAAAATTATAACGAGAAGGAAAACAGAATTTAGAGTGGAAAAAAAGAAATTCGAATCTGCATTTGAGAAAAAAATAGAGAAGCTATGTTTTTAAAGGAAGAGAAAACTTTCAATTAAGTAAGACTTCAAAAAAAGGGGGGAAAGGAGGAAAACTTTCAAAAAAGAATGATTTCAAAAAAGTAAGGAGCAAAAATAGGAAGAGCATGTTGAGCTTCTTGTTTCCTCTCTCTCCCCTAAAGAATCTATATAGACCCCTTCTTGATTAATGCAAGCTTCAATATTTAATCAAGCCACTCATACCTCTCCTCTCTTAAACTATGTTCACATCATCTCTCCCTTCCTAGTCACTTATTCTAAGCCCTTGTTTCTACCTATAATCCCCAAAGGCCATCAAAAGGTCTAAATCACATCTAAAGGATCCAAACATTTTTGTCAAGGTTAGTGTAGTGCTAGTCTATCCTCAAACAACAAAAAACTTGAGTCTTAAGCTCTGTTCACATGCGCTTTGAAAACTCGCATTCTGAAGACTATTTATATGGCTCATAAGAAACATATAGAATCTCTATGAGCTCTTGCTATTAATGAAGAGGTTGTTGATGTTAAGGCTCAACCTAAGGCTGAAGCATATAATGAAGAAATCCCCAAACTTGTGCAGCTCAAAGAATTTGTCATTGTACCTGAAACTAAAGTTATCATCACACCACACAGCAATAATGGATGGCCAAGTGATAATCATGTTTGCTACAATAATTAACAGTTATTTTGAATTTCTCCAATTTTTCTTAAAATTTTGTAATCACTTTAATTATTATTGTAGTCATTCATGTGCATCTGACGCATCTCACTTATTAAGAATGCTCCGAAAATAATGTTTAATAGTTATGTATGCTTTTGGATTTGGATATGTGATGAGAATACCAAAAACATATTAGAAGTCTTATTTATTTTCAAAAAATGAATACAAGACCATAAAAGGATACTTTACACACATCACACATATTAAAAATGCCCTAAAATTAATGTTTATGGTTATGGGCTACTTTTGAATTTGGACATGTAATGAGGTATACATCTAATAATTCCATGCTTGTAACGACCAGGAAAACTAAGGATTTTGGTGGTTCAAGAGATTGGGATACCTAGCACAATGTTCCTTAGCATTGTGTAGAATGTTGGAAAACTCACTTGTCGATGGAAGTCCTATAAACTTGAGGGAGGCAAGTATTTTTTGAACGTACATGAGAGGGAAAAGGGCTGAGTGGTAAGTACCCTTATTATCTAGTACACTTTGGAGGTGTAAGGAAGCTTAGAGGGGTTTTGAGCCAATAAATTTATTATGGCTATAGAAGAAGTGTGATCACATATAGTCCAATCCTGTGGGATCAAAAGGTCTTATCCTACGCTCAATGGTGTCTTCTCTATGGAGAGGCAATTTGTACCACTCCACAGATTGAGGGTTTTGCTTATTTAATTATAAAGAATAGCATTGATTTTCAAAGTGTTTGTTGTGAATCAAGATTGAGTTTAATGAACCCTACTTAACAAGTTAATAAAAGGAAGTTTTTTTTATACGTCAAAAAAGTGGGCCAGCATACTTTTCTTAATTAGAAAAATAAAGAAAAACCTAATTGAGGAAAGTGGGAGGCTTTGATTTTAACAATCAAATGCCTACGGCTAGGTGGACCTAATAAGTTAATGCTAAATAGAGTTGTTTAGTTCATGACCTTCTCAAATTTGTTAGGACTAGTTATTAGGTTCAATACTATTTTAGGGGGTCATAGTTGAGATTTTACCTTATGGTAGGGGATCGAGCCCATGTCTCTCACTCTCTTTAAACTAAGTGTGATGTTAATCCATGCTCTTACCTTAGATTGATTACAAAATGATACTCTTAGGTGGGCACTAGATAGCTATTAGGAGTGACCTATCCATGATTCCTTGTGAAGTAGAACCAAGATTTCCATATTTAACTAAGCTTGATATTTCCTATAGGGGGACTAGGTGGCATGGCATAGACACAAATTTTGATTGACTACTACTAGAGGACTCCTCTGGGCACAATGGAAGAGACATCTCATAAATGGGTTTCCATTGAGATAATGACCTATTATCCAATTTATTTGAAAGAGGGCAGGTTTTAGGGTTACTTTTAATTTTCTTATCTATTTTCTAATAGGTTGTGCTTCTTTCTATGTCTTTGTATTCATTAGTTTGGTCCTTAGTCCTTGACCCACACCACTACTCCCCAATCATTTTATGTCTAATGAGAGAAGTATATTTTAAGAACTCCTATCAAGAAATTGCGTTAAAGATAAGCTAATGGGCTTCACTTAGTATCAAGTCACCTAATTATCATCACGTTCATAGACACCTCCTACCAAGATAAGAGAGATTTTCCTTGGACTATTATTTTTGAAAAGGGTTAAGATATTGGCATCCTAAGCATATGTTGGGTGAGTTACAATGAACTTCTTGAGGCTTCAAATGACTATGATTTGGATTAACTAGAACTTTTTGAGGTTTCAAATTACTATAATTTGGATTAACTAGAATATCAATTAGTGATGTTAATGCCAAAAGTCCAATATTCTTTTTATTATCTATGGTTTAAAAATCCTATTCCTTTATCCATTTATTTATGTAAATTTTAAAACCTACATGACACTCTTTCTAATTCATGACATTACCATTCTATGTTCTAAGAGATATTCTACAACTTCTTTGATTCTATCTCGTTCATTAATACTTGATCAATGTTTAACAAATATTTATAGTTAAAATAATACTTCACTTATTGTCACAACTTTGGAAGAACTCAACTAATTATCTCTTATCATTTATTGTAATTTCATGATTTATTATTTAGTTCTAAGAAAAAATGCATATTAATGATTTCATTTAGTTTTCTATACATAAATACTATGTTTGATTCTCCACTTAAGAAACTACCATTGCAAGTTCAATGATTTTACATTAGGTACGATTTTCTTTTAAGGTTATTTCTCTAAAAGAATACTTTGTCTAATGATAAATACTTGTCCTTGCCTATCTTTTATCATCCTTCTTATTTATTAATTTTATTATAGTAATAATATATTTGAAATATGATGCAAAGGGCATCTAGCCTTCATTGTTTGAACCATCAATATTTGTACTCACATTTTTTAGGGCATTGTTGCTCTCAATGGTCCCCTCATATCAATGTGTTTGCATGGAAGTATGATGTAAATGGAAGGGTTAACTTGGTTAAATGCACTTGAGCAATATTGTTTTTCCAAGAAGATAACACCCTCATGGGATATCTATGCATAGTAAAAATAATTCACTTTCACATATGGTGATAATTTAAAAATGCACATGGAAAAAAGAATTGAGATCCTACATCTATGAAGATCTCTAAAAGAGTAGGAAATATGCTTATCTTTCAATAGATCTTCTTATACAAGTAGGGAAACCCCTTATAATGTAGTGTGAAACTTTTAGCAAAGATGAGAGGAGAAGGAAAATTGGAAATTGAAAAAATACACAAAGAATAGGGTAGAAAGTAAGGAGAAAAATGCTCAAAATCCATGCATATCTCCTAATTCCTTAACTTCATTATCAAATCAAAGACATCCCATTCATATCATTTTCTAATGGAAAACCTAAGATTTGGAAAGAATTCACTTAACATGGATGTCAACATCCAACCTTCCAAAGGACAATCCAAAGTGCTCACATCTTTCAAGAATACTTTCCTAAGGGCCCTTTCAAGAGACCATTGTTTTCCTAATGGTCATTTTGCAATCAAGTATTCTAGAGCTAGATAAGGTTGTTAACATCATGGTAATTTATTTCTACTATGTAGACACTATTATTGGTGTAACAAAGTGATGGGATTTAGTAATTTGTTCCCATCCTAAGACATAAGTTATATTACCTTTTGTTTCTAAAGGATCACTTCATAGTCAAGTGGTGGTTAGAATAAGTGTATTGACTTATAGATTGTTATTTTCTATATATTGAATAGTTTTCAATAATAAATTATCATTTTTCATTTTAAAAGAGCAAGATTGTTTTGTTGGTGGTACTTTAAATTAGCTACTTAATCTGAATGTTAGTGGTGGATAAATGTAACAAAGATTAAAATCTCTATGTTTCCCCAAGATACAGCTTTAGCTTGTTATGAGAAAGTACTAGTTCAACCAACATAGTGGATACCTTATTTCAAGTCATCAATGGGTGAAATATGTATTGTGCATTGACTACCTCAACAAGTAATCTTTTTAATAACTAAATTAGGTCAAATTAAAAGTGTTTAGTTGAATTTCAACCCAGAATGGTAATGTTTAATAGTGTGTCATTAGATATACATGTAAAGGAGAAGTAAGTAGAAAAACATGTAGAATGGAAAAGGCATTGACATTAAATACATGAATATGTGAAAATTTTTTGCTAGATTTTATTGCATGTTCACTTTTTTTTTTGACAAGGCATTGAGATGTGAACAATCGCTATCATCATAGATGCATTGTTAATTAGTACAAAATGCCTCTCAAACATATTTCAACTTGAATGAATGAGGGATATATATAATATAAAAAGAACAACAAGGCACATAATTTCAATGTCTAGTTTAATTTGATTGCATCTATGTTAGTACTAACTACAAGAAAAAACTTTGGATGTTGCTATAATACCTTTCATATAATGCACTCATTTATATTCTGATTGAATGTGTTCCCTTATCAAACAATGCCTTGCTTTTTTCTTTTGGAATTTATATGCCTACTTTAGATCATGTGGGTAAAATATATAGTTCACTCAATTATAGATATATGCCTTGCATATAAATGGAAACCTAAGAAAACATAGCAATTTTGAAGTGACTCATTGCCTTTGGATATTTTCTATCAAACTGCACCATTATCCATGTTTAAATTCAAAAATGATGATGTCATCGTGAAACTATATATCAATATTGCTACTATCATGTATAGAAAATTAAGTGGCTTTCTTTGCACGCTACTTGAAAGGTTCACCACTTTTGGAAAGTTATCACCTATATAGAAGATTGATAGTCATGTGAAACATAAATGAGCCAATGTAAGCAATCATGGATGTGTGTGTACTTTAAACTCAAAAGACTATCCTGGTTAAAGTGTAAGCTATCTACAAATGTAAATAAAGACACAATATCATGCTCCATTGCTGCATTATACGTGGATCTAACACCATTATTTAATAGCCTTGGACTTCTTATGTAGCTAGGTGCTAGAGATTCTCATCTAGCATTCTAATAGCTATGTTGGTGTGAGTGAGTATTGATGTAGAGCCTTATCTCTTTTGTGACAACGAGGTTAAGTTTAATAAAGTGGTGAGGTATAAAAGATGATTTGATATAATGATTTGAAGTTGAGGCAAAGATGTGGAAACTAGAGATAGATTTTCTCACATGTGTTTTAAGCCTATCTCTTTAAATAGTTCATAGAAACATTGCATATAGGGCCATTATAAGTCATAAAGCATAGTCATCCATTCAATATTTGTTTCTCCTTTTGTCACCTAAATATTTTCACTATCTTTATGCCCATGGTTGTGTTTTATTTCTTGTGTGTTGCTTGTTTACGTTTTGTTTTCAAATTTTCAATCAGATATCTTACATTTTATTGAATAGTTTGATGATGAGGGTCTTTCCACAATGGATTTTTATAGATTACATGTAAAAAAAGTTTATCCAAAGAGTGACAATAATGATTTTTTGAGCTTGTCACTCAATCGTATATTTAGTATAAAATGATAGAGACTATTGCCATCATTTGTATTGAACTTGAAGTAATTGAAAATAATATAAGTACTCCATATTCATTTGGAAATACTTCAGACAAAGAAGTAAAGTAAATTAAAGGTTCAAGTTGTGAGACGAAGAGAGATAGACCAGTCACATTGCAATTTCTTGAAATCATTACCACTCATGAATGTAGTCTAGATAATTGGTTTGGCCTTGTGCATTGTTTAATAACTTGTGAATGTGGATGTACCCTAGGTGCTAGGTGTGGCTTCTGAACTATTTAAACTTGATTCAATTCTAAATACACAATAATAGCCACTCATATCCACTTGCATATCTCATAACATTAGATAAGTAACCCATTTTTTACGAAGTATGAAATTTTTAAGAATCAAATAGATGATACCATTGTAAGAAATATTTATAAAGTAATCAATATAATAAAGAATTTTATCAACAAAGTTACAAAGTATCAAAGATAACATTCTATATATAAATAGTAAATGTGCCAAAGAATCATATAACATCAAATAACCACCATTATAAGAAGTTTTTGAAAAAAAAAGCAAATATTTAAAAGACAATACAAGAAATGATTCAAAGAATCAAACAAAAAATTACAAGAAACATTTTTTAGATAATTGAAAAGATAACATTAGCTAAATATGATTGTGTGAAATAATTTAATTAATCAAATAGACACCATTATAATAAATATTTTAAGAAACCAAATAGATTATGATAGGAATGTTGAGATAAAATTAAGTATTAGGAAGAATCAACATAAGTTATATAAATTCTTACAATTTGACTTTTAAAGATACATCAAACAAACAAGATATAATTTTTCTACTATAGACCATTATACTCAAAATAAATACTACCTCTTCAAAATAAACTTTGCATGTATCCAATATTAGTAGGATCCCCCCTTCTTTCTTCTTATAAACCTTGATAAGTTCACATTTTATTCTCACATGCCTCATTATATCATGATTATAAAGTACAAAACAACATAAGAGAAATCAATTATTCTAAATATGAAAACCTCTCAAAAATGTTACACATGAAAAAAAAAGTAAAACACATGTGTCATCTATGATATGCTTCATCCATGTCTTTATTTCATGATGCTTACCATCCCAAAATGTGTACTTTTTTCTTCACATTATCCTATGCCTCAAGCACTCTCCAAATCTCCTATTGACCTATCCACAAACACCCTAATCTTCTAGATTTTGAGTAATACTATTCACACTCTCTACAACAGGCCCTTTTACAAACACTAGATTTCCCCATTGTTTTGTGATGGAAACACTATCAGACAAGGAAATCAACCAATGGGTAGTATTTTTAGTAAGCCTAATAGCATTATATTCCACATCTGTATATAGAGGTGATAAAAATGCACACTATGTGGCTTTCTTGCTCTCCTAGTTAAAAAAAAGAAATAAGAATTTCAAACAAGAATGTCCCACATAATTTTCCATGGTTATCGATTGCTCTCCAACTTCATTTTAATTATCAACAACCACTTCTTTTTCCTGTTTCACATTATGTGCTATCTCTATAGATTGCTCTTCATCTTAATTATAATAATTTAAAAATACCTCATTTTCCTCTAGAAGAATTTGGAAATCCAATGTGACCTCTTTCATTGTTTGATTACCTTCACATTTTCGGTCATATTTTCACTAGTGTTTCTCTAAATAAAAATGAAGCATTTAATAAGAAGGAACGTACATAATAATTCTAAGAAACATAAGGAATACTTAAGCCATAGCCATTCCATGATAAAGCTACTCATTAATACTCATGGCACAATGTAGCCATAGCATAGAATCAAATGAAGGTAAACAATGGAAATGTGCATGAAACACACCTTATGCAGTGTTGGCCATGGAAACACTTCCATGAAAGGTGGGGGGTCTAAGAAGAGATTCTCAAGATGAAGATTACAAATGACAAGTGTGAAAGACGTGCACATTTCTTATTCTCTGCCTTTTATATCGAAATCCTAAGTCTCAAGGCTAGCCTTAATTTACCTACATGAAAATGCATCCCAGCCCAAAAAAGTTTTGTTTTCAAATTTGATATATGGTGCAATATACAATGGAAGCTCAAAGTATTAACACTTGGGTTATATAGGTACTTGTCAAAAAAGCATCCATTGAAGTGATGAAGTCCTCTAATGTAATAAGCTCTAAACTATACATTTATAGTTAATTATTAATAAGGAACAAGGTGTAAGAAGCTAGGAAGAATAAGGATTTAGTGTACAAATAATATTGATGTTATGCCATGTCATACTGACATTGGTATAAAAGGAGAGGACATGTAATTTTTCACATCTTTTGACACATTAATACAATTACTGTCCTTCTCTCGCATCTTGCTCACAGCTTCTATGGCTTCTCCCTCTTTCCTATCTTTCTCTCTCCAATTCTAGTCTTTCTCTCTCCTTGTCACTCACTTTCTCTCTCTTCTATAGTTTTCTCTCTCCTCTTTCTCTCTCACTAGTCCACTCTTTGACAAGTGGTATCAGAGCATTGGTCTTTTATCCATTTTTTCCTTCTATTTTCAGTCCTATTTTCCCCATCAAAAATCAATTTCAGACAAGTACTGGACAAGACAGTGACTAGCGGAGGGTTGCGGACCATCTACAGTTAGTAAGAGACTACATCTGGAGATCTCCAAGGTCAGATATGGTGGAGGATGGCTAAAGTAGCAGGTCATCATCAAATTTCATGCAAAATTGGAGGTAACTAGGGTAAAGGAGAGTTAATTAGGCTTAATTTGGGGTTAAACTGTGGTTACTTTTCAAAAGAGGTCTTCCTTTCCTCTTTCTCCAAGATTTGGCCAAGCTTCCATGGAGTTCTTCAGTAGAGATCTTCTCTTTATTCACTGATCCTTGCTCTCCTTCAACAATGGCATTCATAATGGCCTTCTAAGCATCAAGTGCTACAGGTTGAACACCATTTTTATGATTGGAGGAACAACCACATATCCAGGATAGCAGCTCGAAATTTGCGCTGATTTTTTTCAACTTATTCTTCACCAATCTTCAGCTAATCTCCATCATTGATGCTTCTCAATGATCTTTGGCATTGTTTAGTTCAACTCTCTGATGTGTAGACTCTTAAATGGGGCTATATTCTTCATCCTTTCTCTCTCTTGAAACCCTACATGAACAGTCCATGGGCAGCCATGAAAGCTTCAACCCAAGCTTTCATTCTTCAATAATTTCTTGAGGATTCTTCATCAATTCAGCTCGTGGTACCATTTCAGTGAGGATTCTTCAATAAATTGCAAAGATTTCAGCTTGTGGAGGACATTGGAGCTCATATTGAAGGTTTATTTTGGGGTTTTCCTTCAAGAGGCTTGAATCTTTGGTATTCAAGTGTTCAAGCAAACTCGGGGCATTGATTCTTTATAGATTTGATCATATTGGAGCTCATATGGACTGATTTAATAGATATTTCAAGCTTCATGGTGGATTTATGGTAGATTTTGAAGAATTCTTCCAACAATGGGATTGGAGCTGACATCTATCATTCTCTTTAAGCTTAATCAAGATATTTCTCTTGCTTAATCTCTAAAATCTCTCAATAATCCACTTGCTAATGCTTTTCCACTTGTTGATGAGAGATTATTGATCAATTAATTCTTTGAATTAATCAATAGATCGAAGATTAGTATTATTTCCATTAATCTCAACCTATTCCATTGAGTTTCAGTATTGATTCAATCATAATCTCATCATAGGTATCATTTGCCAAGTTTGATGCATAACCTTGACTTTTTTGGTTGAATTATTTTACCCAAGCTGAAATATTGTAAAAAGGGTAAGTACTAAAGCAATTAGTGAGTCACTTAATTGCATTGGTAAGACCCTTTTCTTATCCAAATTTTTCCAGATTTCATTCAATTGCATCTCATGAAAGGGGCTCAATGAATATTTCAGCAATGCATTTCATGCTGGTTGATTAGAATAGAATGCCATTGCCATGTTGATATACCGACCGAGGAAAAAGGTGGATGTCGAGGGAGATAGTGGGACAAAAGAGAGGTGACCCTCCCTCACTATCAAAGATCCCAAAGGGGTGCAACCAACCGACCTGGGGGGAACTTTGCCCACCTCTCAGTGATTCGGAGCCCATGTAGGGAGCCTGTCATGCCGTTTTATCCCTCACATAGGTACAATGAGTGGAGAATTGAATATTCAAGAGCTTCCAAGGGCTCAAGTACCTTCAAGAGCAAAACAGGGTAAAACAAAGATTTTACAAGACACTGCATGGCATTTACAGGTTATTACAGGTACACCCTTCATTACTGAAGTACAGGTACAGGTACTACAGGGTACCCATAGGTCCTATTCAGCCTTCTATAGGGTTCGGTAGCCATTTTGGGTTACTATTTTACCTTACAAGGTCAAAACAGGGCATTCACATGTTAAAATAGGGTGCAGGCCTATACAATTTAGACTCAAAGATTGAGTTGCAGAGTTTTTTGTCCTTAATTTGTTATAGCGTGCTATATCTCATCTCAAAGAGGGCTTTCTTTCTTCGATTTGAACTAAAAAAATTTGGAATCGGAGTTCCCTAGCCAAAGTTATAGCCATTTTTCTGACAGAGGGTACTGCAGGACTACACTATTATGGTAGGGCATAAGGGTAAAAATAAGGTCCAAGATGATTATGCTAAGAAAATTAGAGATTCTATATTGGATAATGGACCTCAAGAGAGCCTTGAAGAGCCTCAAAAACAAGGGGAAATCAGTGCAGTTAATGATACTTAGTGTGTACATGAATGAAGTCATAGAGATTGCCATGAGGTCCTATTACCAAGAATGAAGCAATGGTTTTATCTATTGACCAAATGAAGTCTTGCATTGAGAAATTAGTGGATTCAACGACTCAAAAAAAGGCTTCTATTGACAAGTTTGTGGAATCCAATGCTCAAATTATGGCTCAATTCTCCCAATGGATGCAAATGCAAATGGGATCTAAAGAAGCAAAGGAGAAAGCTTATTCAAACAGTGAGCCTTCAGTCCCACTTCAGCGATCTAATCAAAATGGTCATGGTCATGGAATTATTGGACGAAGAGGCATGCCAAATAGACAATATGAAGTAGGTGAGACTTCACAAAGGCATGATGACTATTTAGGCAGTTTGAATGGAGCCAACTCTTAAGCTTTTGGGCTAAATACTCAACTTCCTAGGGGCCCTCTACCATTGGGAAGATTGCATAGTGGTTCTCAGCCACCTATTGGGAGATTTCCATCTCAATTTGGGGGCTCAATGCATGGCACTCATGATCAGTCTATTTTGGGACAATAACCATTCCACGAAAGAGAGCTGAAAGATAAGATTATTTTAGCCAAGTTTAATGGTCAGTCATCTTCACCATCTGATTTAGAGGAGTGGACCTCTAAGATGGAATCTTACTTTGACATATTCCCCAAAACTGATGACATAAAGATTCATTTTGCTTCTTTGCATTTGGAGGGATTTGCCCATACTTGCTGGAGGTATATAAAAAGGGAAAACATACTTGTAGAGAAAAGGGAAAACATACTTGTAGAGAGTCTCCCCTCTTGAAAAGGAGAAATTGGCACGGAGATGGTATGGTTTAAAGCAAAGAGGCCTAAGTGTAAGAGAGTACACTAACCAATTTCTCAACCTAACCATGTATGTAGAAAGCATCAGTGATGAGGCTAAGCTCCACAAGTGCATGTATGGTTTAGAGCCATCTTTATCAACTGATGTCATGGCACAACTTCAAGACCTCAAAGTAATTTCATGACAACAAGTAGTCCTAGAGTTAACTTCAAACAAGGGGACAACAAGCCTAAATACATTTCACCCAATATGAATCCTAAGTCTATTCCTATGGATCTCTACAAAGAAAGAAATGAGAAATGCTTATGTTTCAAGTGTGGGAAAAAGTATACACTTGATCATGCCACAAAGTGTATATACAAAAATGTCAAACCCAAGCTTCAGATTATGTTACTATTTGAGGATCCTAAAGATGAGATTGATGAAGCTAATGCAATTGCACTTAATGCTGAAAATGAAGATCTTGAGGAAGAAGTTGGGCAAGAGTATTTCTACGATCCAGTCAACTCTTTTCCTTTTGATCTAGGTGGGACTTGTCATGAGCCACTTGCTGCCACTAGTTGTTCTATTTCCATGGATGCTTGGACAGGTTCTAAGAGCCCTAGCACATTCCGTATGAAGGGTAACATTCATGGAAAGGCTGTGTACATCCTAATAAATAGTGGCAGTACCCATAGTTTTGTGAATAAGTCCATTATGGACAAGCTGAATTGTATTTCCACTGATTTACAACAGCCCATTAGAGTTCAAGTGGCCAATGGGAAAGAATAAATCAACACACAAATATGCCCACAGGTTTCTTTATAGCTAGCTGAAAATTTTGAAGTAAAAGTAAACATGATTATTTTGGAAATGGAGCCTATAGACATTGTACTCCGGTTGTGATTGGTTGATGACGTTAGGCAAAATCACTATAGAATTCTCACAATTGTATATGGAGTTTATCTTCAATGGACAGCTCATCCATTTACGGGGAATTCCTAGTAGATCAGATTTTCAGCTTATCACCATTCAACAACTCAAAATGGAGTACAAGAGACGTTCACAAAAATTTGTTTTGCATTTGAATAAAGAGATGCAAGATCAGCCCAATAATTTAGCAAGTCATCCAACCTTGACAACTCTTCTTGAGGAGTATAGGGATTTGTTTGAGGTGTCTACTTCATTGCCTCCCAAGAGAGCAGTAGATCACCCTATTGATTTGGAGCCCAACTCAAAGACAATCAATAAGCTACCTTACAAATTGTCTAAGTGTGAGCGAGAGGAAGTAGGCAAGCAAATCAAGGAACTTCTTAAGATGGGATTCATTGAACCAAGTTCTTCACCTTATGCATCTCCAGTTTTGTTTGTCATAAAGAAAGATGGATCTTTCAAAATGTGTATTGACTACGGGGATCTTAATAAGATCACAAGGAAGAACATGTATCCGATACCCAGGATTGATTATTTGCTTGATGAGCTCAAGGGGGCTTGATTCTTTATGAAGATTGATTTGAGGTCAGGGTATCATCAAATTCGCATGCGAGAGGGTGATGAAGTCAAGATTGCTTTCAGAACTAATCAAGGGCTCTATCATTTCTTAGTGATGCCATTTGGGCTTAAAAATGCTCCAGCTACCTTTCAAATCGTGATGAATAAAATTTTGCAGCCTTTCCTCTTTCAGTTTGTCTTGGTGTTCTTTGATGACATTCTGATTTACAGTAAGACTTTACAGGATCAATTAGCACATATGAGGAGGGTTTTTGATGTATTGAGACATCACAAGCTTTTTGCTAAGGAGAAGAAATGTTCTTTCATGCAGACTGAAGTGGAATACTTGGGACATATTGTCAGTGAAAAAGGGATACAAGCTGATCCCAAGAAGGTGCAATGTATAAAAGATTGGCCAACACCCACTATTACTACTTCTCTTAGAGGATTCCTTGGTCTATCTTCATTCTATCGCTGACTCATCAAGTATTATGTGGCTATTGCACCTCCTTTGACTTACAGGTTGAAGAAGGAGGATTTCTTTTGGGATGCTCTTGCATATAGTAGCTTCAACCAGTTAAAGGGACTCCTTACTTTTGCTCCTATCTTAGTATGCCCGAACTTCTCCAAAGAATTTACCATACAGTGTGATGCTAGTGGCCGTGGCATTGGGGCTGTTTTGTTACAGGAGCATGGAATGATTGTCTTTGAGAGCCATAAGCTTACAGATAAAGAAATGGCCATTAATTTTTATGACCAGGAGATGTTGGTGATTCAAATTCTAGAGTGATCACACGGTTCTTGAGTATTTTCTTACTTAGTCCAATCTTACTCCTAAGCAGCATAGGTGGCTAGCTACACTACAAAATTATGATTTTGACATCACTCATACGAGGAGCAAAGAGAATATAGTGGCTGATTCTCTTTCTCATATGCAGGCTTGAAAAGTTTCAGCCATGACTGAACTACATAGTGATTGGATTGAAGAACTACAAGAGGCTTATCTTTTGGATGAAGAATTTAGCTATATTTTTCAGAAATTACAGCAAGGTCTTATGGAAGAAAACTCGCATTATCAGTTTAAAAATGGCCTTATTTGGTTGAAAGGCAAGATTTTCATTCCTTCCACCTCTTCTTTTACATGGAAAATTATGGAGGAACTACATCCTTCACCTTTAGTTGGACATCTGGGAGTTTTCAAGACCTATGACAAGATCCACAAAAGTTTCTATTGGAAAGGGCTATGGAAATATGTCAAGGACTTTGTCATGAAGTGTATGCCTTGTCAGTAGAATAAGGACATCACCCATAAGCGAGGAGGTTTGTTGCAGTCATTACCTATCCCTATAGGTAAATGGACTCATATTACCATGGATTTTATTATTGGCTTGCCTACTATAAAAAAGGGATGGAATAGTATATATGTAGTGGTGGATAGACTCACCAAGACAGCCCATTTCATTCCAACCAAGACCCAGTTTACTGCTTCACAAGTGGCTAGTCAGTTCATGGAGCAGATCTTTCGACTACATGGATTACCGCAGATGATTGTTCATGATAGAGACTCAAAGTTCATGAGTAACTCTTGGTAGGCAGTATTCACATCTATGGGCTTTAAACTGGCTCATTCTATGGCCTAATCCACAAACTGATGGATAGACAGAAAGAGTAAATAAATGGTTGGAGACTTATCTTTGCCATTTCTGCTATGATGTCCAAAATTCATGGGATTCTTGGTTACACTTGGCTAAGTTTGCCTACAACAACTCTACTCATGCTAATATTGGAGTTTAGCCCTTTGAGGCTATGTATAGCTACAAGGTGCCCTTATCTACAATCATATTTAATGAAAGGATCAACCCTCAAGGGAAGGAAGAGTTGGAACGAATGCAAATCCTTCTTTAGCAATGTAAGATGAATCTTAGGAAAGCTCAAGACCAAAAGAAGATGTATTTGATGAGAAGAGGTGGCCTTTAGAGTTCCAAGAAGGAGAGTTGGTCTTGTTGAAGGTGCCCAAGTCTAGGTACTCTACATTAAAAGATGGATCTAGTAATAAGCTTGCTCACAGATTTTATGGCCCCTACCGGATCCTAAAGCGCATTGGAGACTTGGCATACAGATTAGAGCTTCCTTCTTCCACAAAGATTCACAATCTTTCATGTTAGTCAGCTCAAGCCTTTCTATGGTGATCCAGTTGATATAATTGATGAGTTGCCACCTATTGATGAAGAAGGTCTTATTTAGTACATCCCAGAGATTGTTATAGGTTAGCGTGAGAAGAAGCTTCAATCTCGTTCTATCATGGAATATTTGATCAAATGGAGAGGTTTACCACCTTAGGAAACTTCTTGGAGGCCTGATTCTATATTGGATGAGTTTCCTTTCTTAAGGGATACATTAGTATGGCTGAAGCCTATTGATTATGGAGCTAGTTTTAGTGCAGATAGGGTCAGGACATCACGCTGTTTTAGAACAGTTTTTATTGTGCTTAATTTTTAGAATTAAGCTGTATACATGGGGTCAAATTAATCTTCAAGAGCTACGTTTTGATATATGGCACACCTCATTTGGACACTTCTACTAGAAGTTATGGCAAATTTGGTTCAATAGAGTTTGTTTACACAGTCTGTTTACATAGCAAGCTGTCTACTTCATTTTGAGATTATCAATTGAAGAATTTTATGGCTCCATATACTTTTGAATTATTCTTGATCATGTATATAGCTGATACCTACTCTTGTTCTTCCATTTTAGTCCATATGTCGGTCATTTTTCATTCATTTTCCCATTTGTAAAGCTGTAAAATAGAGTAGTACTCTATTCTATCCATCCTTTTCTAGTCTTTCAAGTTTGTTTTTTAGGGTAAAAACCTTTGGGAAGGGATGTATTGTAAGAAGCTAGGAAGAATAAGGATTTGCTGTACAAATAATATTGATGTTATTCCATGTCACACTGACATTGGTATAAAAGGAGAGAACATGTAATTTTTCACATCTTTTGACACATTAATACAATTACTATCCTTCTCTCCCATCTTGCTCAAAGCTTCTATGGCTTCTTCCTCTTTCTTGTCTTTCTCTCTCCAATTCTAGTATTTCTCTCTCCTTGTCATTTACTTTCTCTCTTCTACAGTCTTCTCTCTCCTCTTTCTCTCTCTCTAGTCCACTCTCTGACACAAGGTTGGTGATAGTAAAATGACCATAGTTCTTCATAAAGTCTAGCTCCACATTGCACAAATGAAGTGGAAAAATTTAGTTATATTTGAAAATCATAAAAATACAATCTTGATAAAGATATGGTAATTTAACCCATCAAAGAATGCAGCAATATGTTCTACATAGTAAATTCAATCATCTCCCTGCATAAGCCATGGAAAAGAATCAAGGTATAAAGATGGTTTCTTAGTTGACTCTCTTCCAAAAGTAGGGCTTGCCATTTAACAACATATCACAACACCCTTCGATTTCTTAAAACCTTTTCTTGCTTTTACCAAATGACCTTCTTAGGTTCATATAAAATCAAATCTTCTTTATCCATAGAATTCCTCAAGTACTTTGATTTCAAGACCCACATGCTTCTTGAGTTGAAAGAAATGGAAAACATCATGAATATGTATGGTAGAAGGAAATCTAAGACGATAAGCAAGACCCCCAACTCTCTTGATGACTTGGTAAGGACCATAAAGTCTGTGAGCTAACTCATTGTGTCCACCCTTGAGTGAAGCATACCTAGACTTGGGAACCTTCAAGAAACCTAATGGCCCACGTCAAAATACAAATGCCTTCATCTCTCATCAGATATCCTTTCATGATATCTTGAGCCTTGTGGATATTATCAATATATTGGTTCATTCCCATAGGAGTTATTATGGATCTTGTTAAAAGGATTTGGCTAATCCAAGATGTCCTACCGATGGTAAAGAATGCATCTCGTGTAAAATCCAGTGCTTGAAAGTTGTTTGAGGTGTCAAATACAGTCTCCATCAGAACCAAAGGAGTCCATTATACCATGTAAAATGAGGACATTCATCTTCATCACCCTATTGCAATTTCCTCATTATGATGGGAACTTGATCATCCAACAAATACTCATCTTGAACATATTGTATCCAATCTTTGTGTATAGTAGACATGGTAGATATGAAACATGGCCATGAAAATGCATATCTCATTGTTGGCCTCCTATATGCTCTCCACCATAGCCTCATGGTCCACAAAACTAGAACTTTCTTTTTACTAGTCTCACTTCTCAAGAGGAAAGACAATTTTACTAGTCTTGCTTCCCAAGTGGGAACTCTAAAATTATCTCAGATGAGGCCTCTTGATTAAAAGTCCTAAGCTATCAAGAAAGGTTTGATTGAAGCCTACAAGATGTGTATCTACAACCTTAAAAGTATCCCAGATGTGGCCTCTTGGTCGATAGTCCTAAGCTATCAAGAAAGGTTTGATTGAAGCCTACAAGATATGTATCTACAACCTTAAAAGATACAACAAATATCTAAAGTAGGAAATGAAAGTGTCCACACTTACATTGTATGTTTTGAAAATAAAAATTAAATTTCATTAAGAAGAAATATATAGTACAAAATAAAAACTATTGAAGATAATGAAGTTATCAACATCTACATTTAATTGGAAAAGCATTCAATCTTTCAAAAATTTATTGAATTAGTACAATCTATGCTTAAAAAGGCATCTTGATGCCACCCTTTTCCTCATCTCCTTTCAAACATCTTTGATCTCTCACCATAAATAAATTGAAAAAACCACTAAACAATCAAATTTGAAGTATAAAAGTAAATCCAAAAACATTTGCAAGGGCCTAATACAAAAACATTAGAAAAATGAAATGCCCAATCCAAAAACAATATAATATTCTACTTTCAATTTAGAAAAATTTACCTATGCCAAAATGCTTACTACACCTTATCTGATTAACAAGTTACTCCTTTCATTGTATCCCTTACCTCTATTCATAGAACTTGTTGGGATGTGTAGAAAGAAGAACCACCAAAAAGAAAATCCCAAGGATACTATCAATTGGAAGCAATTATAGTCCCAAGTAGAACACACTACACTATCACTTTGTCACATAATATAGAAAGTAAAATCACAATGTAGTTCAATACAACTCCGATTTAGCTCAAGGTTGGATACAACACACTCTTATATCATGATCATGTAGAACATGGTGAATAAGGGCTTGTCTATAATACACCTCACTCAAAGATGAATGACAGCAACCCTCCCACGAACATAATCAACCACAAAACCAGGGACAAAGCACACAAAATTTATGTGTATGGCTTTGCCATTAATCTCAAAACTGAAAAGAAACCATAAACCTCTCTTTTAATAATGAACCAATTTGTCATCATCATCATATTCATCCATAGCTTCAACCATTATGCAAGAACAAAAGGGAAAAGAGGAATTTTTGCACAAAAGACAAAGGAGAGAGGAGAGAGAATAAATTTTTGCACCACCAAAAAGCAAGAATATGCGATTGGAGAAGAGAGAGGGAAGGGAAAGAGGCACATAACCACTCGTGCATTCCACCCCACCTCTTCCCCAAAAAGCACACCCCTTCGTATTTTATTATTTCTTTGAAACTTTGATACATTTGATATTATAAGGCCTTTGGCCTTTAATTTTGAGTATTCCTACCCTTTACAAATGCATGCACCTAACACTTTTGTGTATATCATTTATTTATGATGGATGTGGATGTGGATGTGGCCCCCTCATGTAAGTGTGTATTTTAGTGATTTTGAAACAATGTAAATGTTATCCCCTTTATAAAAGATGAAATTATAATATATGCATGAACATTTTTGTGCCTTGTTTTTATGCTTCTTTGGGTGTCATCATATTCCTCCCACACTGGGATGTGAAGCGTCCTCACGTACCTTCTCAAAGAAGAATCACTGTCTAACACAAATCACATCCAAAATTGTTAGTAAAACAACTTTGATTACAAGGATGAGGCCTACCCATGGTAGGGTATGGACTCCAAATCCATGACCATCAGAGTAAGGGAACTCCTGCCTCAAACACTCCCACATTGAAAATATTTTATACTCTCCAAAAGATAGGGTTCAATCTTCAATAAGGGATCATAAGCACAATGCCCCCATCACAATGTGAAAAAAAAACATTACTGCATCTTTACGTAGCTCAGAGGGAAGGAAGGGACTATTGTTGAGAAATGGGTCTTCTTAGGTCCTCTCAAGTTAGACTTTTGTCTCATCTTTCAAAGGCTAATGTAAGGCATCAATGAGATAAGGAAGAGCAATGGGATTGATATTTTATGCGATATGTTTTTTATTTTTTATTTTTTATTTTTTATTTTTAAACATTAATCTATGCTTATTATTCTGATATTTTCTCTAGTAGGGATCAAAAGCATTGTGGAAATAATCCCTTTGAAGGATATAAGATAAACTTGCCTTGTTGTCATGTGAGGCAAGGTGGGAAGGAAATTGAATTGGTAGATGAGGAGGAAAATTGGGATAGAAGAGGCACCATCAAAGGGAAAATGAGGCTAGAGGATAGGACAAGGGAAGGAAAGGACATAGAAACAAAGTTTTCTTTTCCTTGAGAAAGGGTTGTTTAGTGTATTGAATAGGTTTACTAGGACTTTTATTAAAAATTTAGGGTTACGAGACAGGATGAGATATTGGGGGGAAAGAAAGAAGGATTAGTCGCGATGCTTCGTAGGTAGGAGAAACCACCATGGCGAAGGAATAATGAGACGATTTCTTCTTGTTACACCTCTTTCTTAGACCACTTGCTGGACTTCTTTGTCATGTTGAGTGCCATTTAGGCCTCTTCTTGATTTCTGGTTGTGGCTCTGTGTGCTTCAACTATAGCTTCTGCATTGATATACCTCAGTGATCCACAATACCCTACATTTGTTGCAATATATCCCTGCTTTGTTATGCTCTTGGTAGCCCCTTCTACATACGGATGCACCCTCTCTTGCACCTATTGTTGCAACTACTCTTTGCATCTTGTTGTTGGGTTTATCCCATATGGAAAGCACTTGCAAGATAAAATAATTTATGTCCATTAAGGGGGGAACCACAGCATGAGACATCCATTTTTTGGGTAATGGAAGAAGAATATTGGAGGGGCATGGTCAAGGTAGGAGAGAAGCATTAATGGGTCTTCTATGGTTTCCTTTTATTTCTTGCTTATCCTTCTTCATATGTTTCTTCCTATTGATTATTTTGAAACATTTGGGCACTAGTGGAGGCCGCATGTGCACATGTGGCAGGCACATATCCCTTCCTCTGGAGTGTGATAGGTATCCATGCTCTTACGGCCAGGTTGTCAGGTAGTCTTCTTCTTCTTCTTCCGATTTGATGCATTTGTTTCAATTTCTTTCTTTCCCCAGTGCCATGATTGTCATAGTCTAGGCTCATTCCACGGCTTATCTTGCTCTACGAATTAGGGAACCATATGGAGTCAAGGGCCGCACACAAGCCATCATTAAGCCAGTGGTGATTGTATAGAGGGAGTAGCGAGGGGGCCTGGTCCTCTGCTTGTGATGTAGGTTTTGCTTTCGCATCTCACAAATTGGCTTGCTGGTGATCAATCTAGGGAGGGTAGCATCATGCCTCAATGCAGAGTATCGAGGACCCATCTCCATCCATCTCTCTCTCTCTCTTGCTAATCTTGCCTCCCTTCTTCATCATTTTGTTGGCAAGATGGGTACCTCCATGAGGAACAGTTACCCTTGAATGCCACCTCTCTCTCTCTCTCTCTCTCTCTCTCTCTCTCTCTCTCTCTCTCTCTCTCTCTCTCTCTCTCTCTCTCTCTCTCTCTCTCGCTTCCATCTTCTTCATTTTCATCTACCGCTTCCTCCATGGTGGTCGTCTCGTTGCAGGATGTTCGGTTTGCAAGCAAGGGCAAGGGTTTCATCATCATCATCTTCTTCTTCCTTCTTTCTCTTATTTCTTTGCTAAGATATTATTAACTTGCTAGATTTAGGAGGAAACTAAGAACCTATCTATACTATAGCAGGGCACTGGTTTTAGTAGTACGAGAGGGATGCCATACTTTCTAGGAGGAGGGGCGGCCATGTGGCAAATGAAAGTACATGTTGCTATGTTCATTGTATATACGTTCATGGAAGCCATCCTTAAGTTTTGTGTTTCTCTTACTATTCTCTCTTCCATTATGCTCTAGGGCTTCTCCTCCACAAGGAGAAACCTAGCCTTTTTCCTCTAAATTTCTGTGAAACCAAAAGTGCTAGCACAGATACGGGATCTTGTTGTCCTCTTTTTCTGGATCACCAAAAATGGATACTCCTCCACCCTGAATTCTCAATGCTAAACAAAGAACTCACCACCATAGATCTTGTGGTTCTTCTTCTCTTTCTCTCTAACCACTTTTTGCAATGCATATCCTCTGTACTTGCAATTCCTCCTTGGATTGTTTTTGTGAGGGATAAGGAAGAGGAATAGGGACATGTTATGGAATGAAACATATGCCCAAGGAGGAGAAGAAAACAAATCCTCCCATGATTTCTTCTTTCTCCACCATCATTTTTTAAAACCAGATTGCATCCTCTTGAAAATGCATCCTTCTGACCTTCTCGCTTTAGGAGCATGTACCATGAATAGACTCAATCAAGACTTGAGATCAGCTTCATGCACCAAAATGACACCAACCCTCCCACGAACATAATTAACCACAAAACCATGGACAAAGCACACAAAATCTATGTGTATGGCTCTACCATTAATCTCAAAACTGAAAAGGAACCATAAACCTCTCTTTTAATAATGAAACAATTTGTCATCTTCATCCATAGCTTCAACCATTATCCAATAACAAAAGGGAAAATAGGAATTTCTGCACAAAAGACAAAGGAGAGAGGAGAGAGAACACATTTTTGCACCACTAAAAAGGAAGAATATGCGATTGGAGAAGAGAGAGGGAAGGGAAAGAGGCACATAACCACTCGTGCACTCCACCCCACCTCTTCCCAAAAAAGCACACCCCTTCGTATTTTATTATTTCTTTGAAACTTTGATACATTTGATATTATAAGGCCTTTGGCCTTTAATTTTGAGTATTCCTACCCTTTACAAATGCATGCACGTAACACTTTTGTGTATAGCATTTATTTATGATGGATGTGGATGTGGATGTGGCCCCCTCATGTAAGTGTGTATTTTAGTGATTTTGGAACAATGTAAATGTTATCCCCTTTACAAAAGATGAAATTATGATATATGCATGGACATTTTTGTGCCTTGTTTTTATGCTTCTTTGGGTTTCATCAATGAAACAAAAATATGTAACGACAACAAGGAACTTCATATGAATAGGCATCATCTCAAGTATCATGAATATAGTCCAACTCTCATCATGTGATTTAATAGCTCCTTCATGTTCTTAATCATCATGAAAGTACATAACACTTCAATCTGTCAAGATTGTGGGAGAGAAGGAAGGAGTCTCGCTTGAAGCTTTCTTGCTTGCACAATGGGGGAAGACACACAAGGGTGGAGGCTGAAAACAGTTTTCCTCTTCTTAGTTGTGTAAGCCAAAAGAACTCAAGTACAAAGAAATAGAAGAACCCTATATATGGGTCTCAAACCAAACTCAACTAACTAAGGTGGCATACTAACTGAGCCACGAACTAGAGTAGATAAGGATAGCTATCATGTAGCTATTATTCATGGGCGGTGTACCAACCGCGTCTGCAACTGACAAGTCGGTGACATAAATATACAACGGTCACCCTGGCGTATCACGAGTGGAGCTCGATATCTCAACACTCCCCCTCGAGCTCAATCCCAATTCCTGCACACCAAGCAGGTCTCTGAACTTGCGCAGCTTCTCTGCGCCCAATGCCTTCGTGAATATGTCAGCTACCTGATCCTCTGTGCTGACATAAACTAGATCAATAAGACCTAGTAAAACCCTCTCTCGCACATAGTGATAATGCACCTCAATGTGCTTTGTTCTAGCATGATAGACTGGGTTATTTGCCAAGTGTATACTACTCATGTTGTCACAATAAATGACAACTGGCCCATCTGTAGACTGATGCATATCATAAAGTAGCTTATGCAACCAAGCTACCTCACATGCAGCCATTGCTGCACCCCTGTACTCAGCCTCTGTGCTCGACAAGGCAACTGTAGGCTGTTTCTTGCTGCTCCAAGTGACTGCAGCACTCCCAAAAGAGAATACATATCCACTGGTAGATCGTCTATCAGAAATACTACCAGCCCAATCAGCATCAGTGTATCCATGCAACTGTATCTGAACCCCAGTCTCATAAAATAGTCCATACTGCAATGTGGACTTCACATACCTAAGTATGCGTCTAGCCGCATCCAAATGTGGTTTCCTTGGAGCCTGCATAAACTGACTTACCAATCCAACAGCATAGCTCAAATCTGGCCTGGTAATAGTCATATAAATCAAACTTCCTACTATGCGTCTGTACATAGTAGGGTCTTCTAGAAGCTCACCTGCATCTGTGCTCAGCTTCACATTTTGCTCCAAAGGAACTGAAATAGGCTTACAGCCTGTCATCCCATATTTGGACAGCATGTCCAATCCATACTGCCTCTGCAAGAGCTGTATCCCACTTGGTGATCTAATCACCTCAATGCCCAAGAAATAACGCAGCTCTCCCAAATCCTTCATCTCAAACTTCTGCTTCAATAGCATTTTCACATGAAGGATATCTTCATCACTGTCACCTGTCATAATCAAATCATCAACATAAATGACAAGCAGCATAATACCTTTCTCTGTTTTTCTCACATAAAGTGAGAAATCTGCCTTGGAAATCTGAAAGCCAATAGTGACAAGATACTGTCCTATCTTGTCAGACCATGCTCTAGGTGCTTGCTTCAAGCCATACAAGGCTTTCTTCAACCTGCAAACAAACTCAGGATGAACAGCATGCACATAACCTGGTGGCTGCTCCATATAGACCTCTTCTTGCAAATCACCATGCAAGAAGGCATTCTTTACATCCATCTGATGTAAAGACCATCCCTTTGATGCAGCCATAGCAATGATTGCTCTTACGGTTGCCATCCTTGCAACTGGACTAAATGTTTCTTCATAGTCAATGCCATATGTTTGTGCATACCCCTTGACTACTAATCTTGCCTTGTATCTGTTCACAGAACCATCAGCATTGTGCTTCACCTTATAAACCCACTTACAGCCAATTGCATTCTTACCTTTAGGCAAAGGTACTAACTCCCATGTAGCATTTGCTTCCAAGGCATCCATTTCTTCATCCATGGCTTTCTCCCATTTTTCTTTTCCCATGGCTTGCTCAAAAGATGTGGGTTCTGGTTCCTGTATCACTTTGACCATATATGCATAGTGAATGGCTGTAAATCCATCATATTTCAGCCTATCCACAGGATACCTAGCTCTTGTAGACCTGCGCAAAGTAGGTTCACTCCCAGGTGCTCTCAAAACATCCCTGGTCTTCCTTACTCCAGGTGTAACAATAGAAGGAATACCCAACTCATCATCAATGCTCTGTTCTGAGCCACTGGATTCACCATCCACATAAGAGTGACCTGCATTCACATCAAACATGGGCTGATCAACCTTCTCTTTTCCTTTTCGTGATACCTGCATACCACTATCTGCATTGCTTTGAGAAGATTCTCCTGATCTCAATCTGCCTGTCCATGGCGAAGAATGTGAACCACTACTAGAGGACGCTCCAGGTCCACTAATATTTTGTGACTGCTGCTGTGAATTCTGTGTAGCATTACCATTTTGTGCATCTTCATCATCAATCACATTTACTGGTTTATACCAGCTACTCATCTCATCAAAAACAACATCTCTGCTCACTGTAAACTTACGAGTAGAAGGGTTATAGCATCTATACCCTTTTTGCTGCAGAGAGTAACCAATAAAGATGCACTTCTCAGCTTTTGGATCCAACTTGGATCTCAGCTCATCTGGCACATGTACATAGGCAATGCAACCAAAAATTTTCAAATGAGAAATATCTGGTTTCCTACCAGTATACCTCTCCTCTGGAGTCATTCCATGTATTGCTGCAGTGGGAGTCCTGTTCATTATGTAGACTGCTGTAGCAACTGCTTCAGCCCAATAGAAATCTGGCAGGTCTTTTTCATTGAGCATGGCACGAGACACCTCTCCAATATGTCTGTTTTTTCTTTCTGCAATTCCATTTTGTTGTGGGGTATGACTGCATGAATATTGCTGCTTTATGCCATGCTCCTGCAGGAACCTTGCAAACTCATTTGAGAGGTACTCTCCCCCTCCATCTGACCTTAGGCATTTTACTTGCAGACCTGTTTCTTTTTCAACCATAGCTTTAAGAGTTTTGAAATGCCCAAAAACTTCACTTTTCTTTTTCATAAAATACACCCAAACTTTTCTGCTATAGTCATCAATAAAACTGACAAAATAATGACAGCCTCCAAGAGATGCAGCTTTAGTAGTCCACACATCAGAGTGGATTAATTCCAATGGCTTCTCACTCTCTTGAACATGTCTAGGAAATGGTTTCCTTGCCTGTTTTCCAAACTGACAGGCTTCACATACCTTATGCATTTCTGCAACCTTGAACTTAGGCAATCCTGCAACAATATTTTGGGCCTGCATTGATTTAAGTCGCTGTACATTAACATGACCAATGCGTTTATGCCAGATATCAATATCTGCAACTACACCGGTCCCATGTGCAAACATTGCTGCACTCAATTCAGACATGTCTGCATCCAATGTAAACATTCTGCCCTTCTTCTTTCCTTTTGCTATCAAGCGACCTTTATTTTTCATATCCTCAACAAAGCATCCATGAGGATTAAATCTGACCTGCAAGCCCTGTTCAACCATTTGACCAACTGAAACCAGATTCTTGGTGATATTCGGGACATGAAATACATCGGACAGGTATTTCTTTTTCCCACCCTGCATAGACAAGGGAATTTTTCCAATCTGCACAATAGGATGTGCAGTATCATCACCAGTCTCCACAAATCCTGGTTTTTCCATTTTCCTTGCATCCTCCATCCATTCTGCATGACCTGTCATGTGGTTTGATGCACCTGAGTCAACATACCATACATCATTGCTTTCTTCTGCACTTGTCATAGAATTGTTCATGTGCTGCACCATGAACAAATGCTCATTTCTGTCATCACCCTGTCTACTAGAAGATGCATAATTCCCTTGTTGCAGTTTTCCATTCATGATGTCATTCTGCTTTTTATAGCAGTCTTTAGCCATATGACCCATTTTACCACAGTAGTAGCATTCAACATTACTGTTTGCATTTTGGCCTCTTTGCCATCCACCACGACCTCTTTGGCTCCCCCTGCCTCTAGAGTTACCACGTCCTCCTCCATAGGACTGGTTTTCTTGAGTTTGCTGCATATTCTGATTTCTGCCACGGCCTCCAAATCGGCCTCCTCTACCTCTGCCTCTACCTCTTCCAGCATTTGAGTAGAAGACAGCTTCTTTTGAAGTTCCTCCTGAAGAAGATGCACCACCATTTCTCTGTTCCTCAGAAATTAGAAGAGCAATCAACTCCTCAAAATCAGGAAATCTTTCACGAACTGAAATGGATGTCCGAAACTGTGCATAATCCTTTCCTAGACCATTCAAGGTCACGGAAACTAAATCATCATCTTCCACTGGCGACCCAATGGAAGCAAGTGCATCTGCAATCTTCTTCACCTTCATGTGGTAGTCGTTGATGCTCATACTTTCTCTTTGCACATTGTGCAACTCTTGCTTGAGCTGCATTTTCCTGGCTTGCGTATTTGTGCTATACATTTTTGACAAAGTATCCCATGCCTCCTTTGGCGTACTTGCATCCTGAATATGCACAATCATAGAGTCTGAAATACTGATAGACAGCCAATACATAACTTTCCTGGCTCTCTCATGCCATGTTTTAAATGCCTGCATTTGTTGTTGATTGGGAACATCAGGAAGAACTGGTTCTTCTTCATTTCCTGCAACAAATTCCCAATATCCTTTTCCCATAAGGAAATTCGTCATTCTAAACTTCCATGCCTGGAAGTTGTTCTTGTCAAGCTTTTCAGTGACAATCTGTGAAAGAGAATCAGATGCCATTACAGAATACTGCAAGAAATTCTGTCACTGCAAAAAACACAGCTTCACCCTCACAAGGGCAAATCTGCAAAACTGGCGAAAGTGGTATTTGACCACACAGTCACTTCCTAGTGACGATTTTGCATAAACAGGAACCAAGGATGATTCTGAAACTCCCAATGTCTCTGCGCACAAGCATACGATGCAATTTCTACAGTAACTTTTCACCGACCTGTAGAACAGTGGTCGCACAGCATAAAACTGAGCCTTTTCTTGAGTGCGTGCAGAAAACTTCCGTCTGCAAAACAGGCCTCGAAGTGGCCTCAAATCAAAAAAACAAGGTCGCCGAGGGCTAAAGCCCTCTCCCGCAGCATATACTGCCCTCTTGCTTCACCGCGAAGGGCGTCTCAACCTGAGACAATGCACTCCTGCAATTTCCGGCTGTGCTACCTGCAGAGATCTGCTCCCAAAACAGGAAATGAAAGCAACACTGCTCCTCTTACCAGACCACCGCGAGCTTGGCTTGCTTTCTTGAGCTCCTTACCACGAACAAGGCTCTGATACCATGTCAAGATTGTGGGAGAGAAGGAAGGAGTCTCGCTTGAAGCTTTCTTGCTTGCACAATGGGGGAAGACACACAAGGGTGGAGGCTGAAAACAGTTTTCCTCTTCTTAGTTGTGTAAGCCAAAAGAACTCAAGTACAAAGAAATAGAAGAACCCTATATATGGGTCTCAAACCAAACTCAACTAACTAAGGTGGCATACTAACTGAGCCACGAACTAGAGTAGATAAGGATAGCTATCATGTAGCTATTATTCATGGGCGGTGTACCAACCGCGTCTGCAACTGACAAGTCGGTGACATAAATATACAACGGTCACCCTGGCGTATCACGAGTGGAGCTCGATATCTCAACACAATCCACATCTCACAAATCAATAACATTAGTATCACATTTTTCTACAATCATACTAGGGTAGTGGGAAACTAGAAGCTCTCAACTACTCCACTATGGAGATCTCAATTCCATAGCCTCATCAATGCTACATGAGTTGCCACTAGCTCTCAAGTGTCCTTTACATGTCCACAAACACCCCTCAATGGTTGTTGGGTATTTGGCAACATGAGAAGTTCTTCTTTAGATCTCCAAAGTCTCTCTCTTGTCTCATGATAATCAACTCTCACCACTTTTAGCCCTTTGCCAACTCCACTACTACAGTGGTCCACTCCGCATACCATCAAACTAGCCCATTCTTCTCCATGATCTTTTGTTCTTCCATCTCTCCTCCTGAAGTTGGCCTCTAATCCTCTCCTGACGCCACACGTCCTCCATGCATAACCACCTCACATTCACCTTCCATCAATAAAGTTAGTCTTATAAAGGCTTTGTAAGTATACTTTTAAGCACCAAGCTCCTAGAAAATGCCTAGAGAGCCTCTATGTTGCTTGCATTTGTGTTGCCAGTCTTATTTTTCCATCCATTGCTAAGAGGCTCTTCGCTAAGGGTTAAGTGTTTCTAAGGATGGGATAGTGATACATGGCCTAGGCATGGCATAGAAGTAAAGGAAAATTTTACTTATGTACTAGAAGGTTTTTTTTTGTAGGGTATTATGAGAGGGTTTCTCATATCAGATATTGGAGGTTTTACCTAGCATTGGTATGATTGCAAGATAAGCATTTGGTTTGATTTGGATATGTGACTCAAGGGTTTGAGGTTTGATAACTAGAGTTCTCTTTGATAGTGTAAAGGTCTAATTGATAGACATATAAGATCTTGTGGCATCCAAGGACCATAGTTAAGATATCTTTTATGGAGACACAATGGTGGAAAAAGTGGCTAGAAAATGTGCTATTTTTTAATACATCTTTTGTAAAGGAAGCGGATGGGGATTTTCAAGGATCCAATGAGAATAGATGGGATATTAGACACAAAAAGTGGAGACTTTGCATGTTTTTGTTAAGGTGGTAGCATAGGATGTAGCTACCATTGACAAAAAATAGGAAAAGAAATGTAGCCACAACAAGTAGCCACATTGAAGAAGCACAAGTCACTTTAAAGCTATTAACTAGCTTGTATATAGACATGATGTGGATGCTATTAAGAGAATAAGATTTAGCATGAAGGTGGTGGATATTGGTTATACACAAGTTGAGAGAAAATGAGAGGTGATGGTGGGGTTTCTAAGAAGAAAGAGATAACATTGTAGATCGAGGAGAAAAAGCTCTCACAAATTGTGTGGTGGGGGATTTGCCCAAGCTACTATACCAAACACACATAACAATACATGTAAGGAGAAGCTCACTCAAGAATGTAAGAAGAGAAATATAGGCCAAAACATTTCCTTGCTATTTTTTATTTCGTTTTTCTCGCATAATTAAATGTACACATAGTATAGATCAGCCATAACATAATGAAAAGTGACCTACCAAGTTAAATAGTGCATAATTGATTATATTAATTATTTGGTGCTATAAGGATGCCAACTATAGGTAGATGTAACTAACCAATACAATAAATTATGAGTCAATGGCTATGTGAGCACATAATGATGATTAGCATGCTAAGTGTAGACATGCATATCCAACCAACTCAATTGTCCATCATGAATATCTACACATGTTGAGCTTGCCATCTCAACACTCCCCCTTAAACTCATCTATATTTTTGAGCTACAAGCTTTGAAATCTTAGAAGCTTCTCTACACCCAATGCCTTCATAAAAATGTCAACCACCAAATCCTTTGTGTTGACATGTAGTAAGTTAGATTCACATTTAGGAATCTTCTCTCTCATAAAATGGTAATGCAGCTCAATATCTTTTAATATAGATCTCCTAGCTAGTTGTATATTACTTGTGTTGTCACAATGAATGACAAGTGGACAATATCCGTACAGATTTGAGTAATTCAATAAATTTTGTAGCCATATCACCTCACATGCTACCATACCACCTTTGTGCTCAATAATTTTTTTCCAAATACCATTACACTATCAAGAGAAAACATGAATCCACTAGTAGATATTCTATTAAATATGCTACTAGCCAAATCTATATCTATTTACCATCGTTATCTATCTCTCATTGAAAAATTCCATAATGCAAGGTGAACTCCACATACCTCTATGTGCATTTGACTGCATCCAAATGAGGCCTCCTAGGTACATACATAGACTAACTCATACGCCTAATACCATAACTCAAGTCTGTGACCTTGTGATAGTCATATAAATCAAACTCCCTACTATCCTCCTGAATGTAATAGGGCCTCATATTTAATCCCCAACATTAGCAGTCAACTCTATATTTTTCTCCAATGGCACTTAAAGAGGCTTCTATGCATTATACCATACTTGGATAACATATTCAAGCCATATTGCCTTTAGGATAACCATATATCATCAACACATCTCATCATCTCAATACCATACTTTGATAACTTATTCAAGCCATATTGCCTTTAGGATAACCATATATCATCAACACATCTCATCATCTCAATACCAAGAAAGTAGCTTAGCTCACCCAAATCCTTCATCTCAAACTTCTACTTCAAAAGGTCCTTGATATCAATAATCCCAGTGTCATCACTACTTGTAATAATCAAATCATCCACATAGATGACTATGACAACCAAACCTCCATCACCTTCCTCACATTAAGTAAGTAATCTATATTTGAAATATAAAAGCCAATTTTAATAAGATAAAGTGAGTGATCTGATGTAAAATACTCACATAAAGTGAGTAATCTCTATTTGAAATATAAAACCTAATGTTGACAAGATACTCTTCAAATTTATTAGACCATTTTCTAGGTACTTGCTTCAGCCCCTTAGAGCACCTTCTTTAATTGCACACATATGTGGAATGCTCTAAATCCTCATAATCTATTGTCTACCCCATATACACCTCTTCTTGCAAATCACTTTGCAAGAATGCATTCTTCACATCCATATGCTACAATCTCCAACCTTTTTCTACTACCAAAGCAATCATATATTTGACAATTGCCATCCTACTATAGCTTAACTAAAGGTCTTTTCATAATCTATGCCATCATATGTCTATGCATAGCCTTTCATAAGATTAACTTGACCTTATGCCTACTAATAGATCCATTTGCATTATGCTTTATGAGAGGTGTACTTAGGTGCCAAAAGTGAAGCAAAAAATAGCATTTATAGTAAAAATCAAGAGGCATCAGAGTTCTTTAAGAGAAAGCAGGTGGTTTAGAATGCATTGGAAGAGTCCATTTGTCAATTGAAGTTTGTTAGATGGCCCATTTAAAGAGGTGCAACATGAGCATTATTGCAACCACATACCAAAAATAAAGTAGAAAATGAAGTATTTGTAGTAAAAATCAAGAGGCATTGGAGTTTTTAAAGCAAAAGTAGGTGGCTTGAAATGTGTTGGAAGAATCCATTCATTAATCGGAGTTTGTTAGATGGACCATTCAAAGAGACACAACTTCACGTCACAAAGCAGCTACTTAATCCAGAAGTTGAAAATAGCATCCAAGAGGCCAAGTCAGTAGAAAATGGCACCAAGAACGTGCTTATGTTTTCAAAAATCTCCAATCTAAGTTTGTTTGGGGCTTGTATTTTAAGCAAGCCATATAGAAGTAGTGTAAATACAAATGTCTAAACTAGTTTTTTAAGTAATTAAGCTTAAACGGGGTAAGAACCCACAAAATTTTCATGAGAGGGGGGGAGTGCACTTTTTCCAGTGCATTTTTGCTACTGCTTGAATCAAAAGAAGCAACCCCATGCATGAGATGCATTAATTTTTTGCCTCAAATTATCACAATAAGCACAAGAAATGATGTAGTATTTGTGTTTATAATAAAAATAATTAAGAAAAATCAAGGAAACATAGAATAAAAAGTAAAAATTTGAAAAAATTAAGAAAAAATAAAATTTAAATTGAAAAAAAGAAAAAAAGTAGAACATGTTTGGATGTATGGTCCATATAATGAATCAATGTGCAATGAAGGCTGAAATGCCAAGTTTTATTTCATGAAAAAATAAGTGATTGTGTATTGAAGTGCAACATTTAAGTTTTGTTGAATTCTAAAGGAGTGAGAGTACGGGTTATCTTCTCAACGCCACACTGGATTAGGGAAAGGCATGGAAATAATGTCTTTGCACATCACACGACTAGTTTTTAGTTAAGAATTTAAGCATGCTAGAGCTACATATGCATGAAGCATGGTATCAAAGAAGAACTTTTGGATGCATAACACTTATTTGCCAAATTATTTACCTATGCTGAGCAAAAGAGGTTCCTTTATCATAGGTTAGAGCAATTATTTTTGGGGAAAAGATTGTGTGAGGAAGTAATAAATCTCTTAGTCGAAAAAAATAAATAGAGAAGACTATGTTTCATCGTTCTTTATGTGTTAAGATGGTTCATCTTAGGGTCAATCCGAAGGATGTAGGAGAGATGTAGGGGCCACATCATCAGGCAAAGTACCCTCTATATGTGTAAATTGAGGTGAAGTAGTCACCTATGTATGGGAAGCTCCTTGTGCTTCAAGTCTTTGAAATCTATGTCTACAAACACATAAGTTAGATAAACCATTTTGTATTATCTAGATGCTCTGGCTCTATGAGGTCCTGAGGGTTGTTTAGTGTGTGTAGAAGCCTGATCGGCTAGAGCTAATAGAGCTAGTGTCATGCCCATTTTTGGTCTTGATAGGTAGTCCATTTTTTGAGAGCTACTAATAAGTGGCAGTTACCTTAGCTAATAGGGACCTAGTGAGTTAGTGTATGCCAAAGAGTGTCGAGATAGATCCAATATATCGTGATAGAAACCATCGAACCGAGATTCAACATGAAGAAAGAGCTGAAAGGACTAGATGGAGAGTAGAGATCCTTAGGAGGTATTCTCCTAAGTGTAGCAATCCAATATCATTAAGAGTGAGAGGTCTTACTGACCCAAATATCCTAGTTAGTCTAATAGGGGGAGGAGGAAGCTTTCGCATCCCCGTTTTTCCAAAAAGTCAGTCTACTTCTCGAGTGGGAGTGTAATACCCCCCGACACAGATCCCTAGAGCAAACCCAATTGTTATTATGGCACAACCAATTGTGATGCCTGTAAAGAATGGTAGATTTGCCAATGCTTAGTTTTCTCCTATATCCATTTTTAATGGATTAGTAAAAGAGGATGCAAAACTTCATATTAGTGAGTTTCACTGTGGTGTGGTATCATGGCTTGGAAGCTTGAACCATAACTATGATAGATCCATTTTATGTGGCCTTCTAAAGAGAGTTTTCCCTTGAGAGAGGTGATCGATATTGATTATGTGTTTTGAATGTAACACACAAGAGCCTCATGAAGATTCTTGAGCTTATGCTAAGAAATTGAAGAAGATGCTCCAAAATTTCCAAGACCTTATTCCCATTTCACATGTTGCCCAACTACAGTACTTCTTACATGGATTGGATTTCAAGATCCAAGTGTAGTTGAGTAGTGTTCCTCTTGCTAATATAGATAGTATCATTACACGAGCAGAGGAGATAGAGTTGCAACTACAAATGGCCTATGTATCTAGGGAAAATCTCTATTCAAGTCTAGGTCCTAACAATAATTTGGCATTAACTATAGCTAGTGGAGATTAAGGTGCGATAAGCCCAACCATAAAAAACCCTAATGCAAGAGAAGGCATCATGAAAAATATACCTATGTTGTCAGTTCCTCCTAATGCTTCTTGCCAATGGCTAGCCAAATTATGGGCTCGTTAAATAGTGGAAGCCAAATGATGAATCCTAATGTAATGTCAACTAATCAACCATCAATACCTAACTAAGTGGTTAAGCCATTGGGATGCTAAGTGGATGATTACGATTATGAGTCTAGTGTATCAAATGTTCTTGGGTAAGTGAAGGACATGATAAATCATTATACTGACATGATATTTTAACAATATAGACAAATAGCTATAGAAGTAAACTTCCTAAAGAAGTAACAAAACTTAATAGGAATTCAACGCACTGAAGAGAATGGTTCATCAAGGTTTAGATGTAAATGTGTGGTGGTCAACACTTCCCTCCAAATTTTCCCAATGTTAAATGCAACATATGTGAGAAGTCTAGCCACTTAGCTAGTGCCCTATTGGAACATGATTAGTTCCCTTCAATAAGAAAGTAGATAGCCAAGTTCTATTAATCATTTAGGATAAGGAAACAATCTTCAACAAGATTTGGGATTAAAGCATATTTTTCAAAGAGGAAAGGCTTAGTGGAAGAACTACCTAGTGGTAGTGGTGTAAGTCTCATAGAAGCAGTGTGTGTTAATGGCACTAATGCTTCTAATTTACGAGAGGTCAAAAGGCCAAAGAGGAAGATAGAGATAATGTAAAACTTGTTGAGGAAACCCCTAAGAGAATAAGGGTAAGAAAATTCTTAACCCCGATGTGCAAGGTGGTCCTTTGAAGGCTTTTGATGGCAAAGCAGACGTGAACAAGGAGCTGACAAAGAAGAAAGTAAAGGCCAAGAAAGAGGCATCTAAGCCTATGAAGTGACCAAGAGAGCAGATGGTTTGGCAGGAGAAGAGGTATATTGTTAACTTTCAAGAATTTGATTTGAAAAGTTCTCTTTGTGAGGTCAATCATGTCGTCAATCTCTTGAAATTAATTAAACTATCCCCAAGGGTGCATAAGGAGTTTAAAAAGATCATTTGCACTAGATATATGTTGAACCCTTGGGTATAGCCTGTGTTGGTGATGAATGGTTTGAGCATGCCAAAAAACATTGCCCAATAGTGCCAGCTTATGTTGACAGTGTATTACTGGACCATGTCATTGTGGATATAGGATCCTCCATCAACATTATGAGCTCAAAACTAATGGAGAGGCAAAAATTAGAGATCCAAAAAGATGAATTCATAAATTTAAGGATGGCTAATAAGGGATATGCTATTTGAAGAGTTACAAATATGGAAAATTTATGCATAGAAATGGTCTTTGCTACAAAGAAATTCAGGCACTATATCTTGTACAAGTATATCTTGTATAAGAAAGTAGTATTTTATACAAAGATAGATGGACTATGATTATTACTGAATAAGAGCAATCGCCTAATTGCATAGAAAAGTGGTTAATCACTTTGCAAGAATTCGATTTGAGATCATGAGTAAGCTATTGAGATTGCAAGGCATTGTGGAATGTCATGTAGACTTCAAGAAGCTGAAGAAAGTATTAGCTAAACTTAGTGACCTTGAGGATTTGTTGAAAATAGATACGTCCCATTCCATCCCAGTATGCTACAATAATTCATTATCTATATATAGGAGAGACTAGAGCCTCTCTATCTAAGACTAAGAAAATGAAGATTTGGCAAGGGGTAGATGATGTTTATCATCGTTGTTTTATGCATGATGAGGTTCCATTTATCTTAGAAGAGTGTCATGACTTTGCTTGTGGAGGGCACTTTGCTGGAGATTTTGCACAAAAAGCCTTAACAATCAAATATTGATGGCCATCCATCTTTCAAGATGCATTTGCACATGTAAAGAGATGCAATATATGCCAGAGACATGATAATCGATAGAATCAAAAGTGCCCACTGACTTCTATTATGGCTTTATTACCATTTGAGAAGTGGAACATTGATTTTGTAGGTCTAATTATCCTGTCATCCTCTACATAGAAGAGGTATATTATAGTAGAAATTGACTATTTTACAAAATGATCGAAAGCATGAGCGACGAGGAAGGATGATGCAAAGGAGACTACTAGCTTTTTCTTAAATAAATAATATGTTGGTTTGGCCGCCAAAAGAGCTAGTGTCTAGAACATGGAACTCATTTCTTGAATAAGGTGATCAAAATCTTGACTTGCAAATACATCATAACAAAATGACACCTTATAATCTATAAGTGAATGGACAAGTTGAGAGTACGAATAAATAACTTGTGGAAATTCTACCAAAGATATTTTTAGAGAAGAAACAAGATTGGGACATGAAACTATATGTGGCAGTATAGATGTATAACACGACCTTTAAATGAGCTACAAGCCACACCCCATTTGCCCACAATATTATTCATGATTAACCATTCTCTAGGGGATGAAGATGCACTTCTCAAATGCTTTACAACCTTAGCACATCTCGAGCTAAAACTTCAAAGTTTTTTACATCAAGAGGTGGTTAAGCGTCGCATGAGACAAATTCATGACATGAAAGCAAAGAAGTACACCTTTAAAAAAGGGAAATCGTTCCTATACTATGATACTTGTAGGGAGCTTTTTCCTAGAAAGTTAGAGCCTAAGTGGGATGGTCCCTAGAAGATAGTTAAAATAGGTAAAAATAAGTCCACTACATTATTAGTAGATCTATAAGGGATGGAATTTAAGAATAAGTTTAATCTTAATAAGATTAAATCTTATTATCCATAAGTGTACTTATGGGACAAATGCTTTGCAAGTTTATGCTAAATTGATCTGAAACCTGCAAGAGAAGTTACAACTAGTTGATGAGATAGCTAATTCCCTATTTGGAGCATCCATACCTAGAACAAAGATACTATCAAGAAAGGTTAGTTTGGTGGAGTAAAAGATATAAGGTGATTGAGAAAGAAGATAGGACGTTTGTTTGGAAGATTAAGGTCTTTCACCATCACTGTATGAGTCTCCTAACAAGTATCCCTATAGGTTTTAATGAACAAGGTAGGATGGAGCCTTTGGTTCACCCTCTGAACATGCTGAACTTCGATTACCATGGTTACAAATAGAGGATTTGAGCATGGTGATTGTGCAAACCCTTTATGGACCTATATAATGTATTTTGATGGAGAGTCCAATGATCCCAATAAGAAAGGGAGAATCAAGGTAGCCATTAGAGATCCCCAATAGAGAGTCACGATGAAATTGGCTGCCTACCTTGGGCTTTACTAACAATATGGCAAAATATAAAGCCCTAATACTAGGACTAAGTGTTACTAAGAGAGGTGATATGTGCCATTTATTAGCAAAGGGGGATTCCCAATAAGAAAGAGAGTATTGAGGTAGTCATTAGAGATTCCCAATGGAGAGTCACTATGAAATTGGCTACCTAACTTTTGGGCTTTCCTAATAATATGGCAAAATATAAAGCCCTAATACTGGGACTGAACTTTGCTAAGAGAGGCGGTATTTTCCATTTATTAGTAAAGGGGGATTTCCAATTGATATTGAATCAGCTAAACGGGATATGCACAATACACAATCCCATCCTTTGCATGTATTATTGTGTTGGTATAGACTTGATTGGGGAGTTTGAAAGGGTGTCTTTTCAGCTAGTTCCATGACATTGGAACCAATTTTTTGATTCACTAGTAAATTATGCTTATGAAGAAAACATCTTTTTCAATTGTGGTCATGGCTTGGATATATCTCTTAATGATAAGATGAGACATGGTCAAGTACGGAGATTATTATTTGTACATGCTTTATATGATAGGTGATGGTTAGTTTGGGTGAAAATCTTTGCTAACCATTTCAATAACAATTGATCATAAAATGATGAAATCTATATTTTTCTCATAAAATCGCTCGTTATGATGCACGTATTTTGAACTTGGAGGCCCACTGATGCTCTTCCATAGTTGTTGACGATTCTTCCAACCTTGATTCACGTCTCTTTCCACTCCCGCATCATCACACAATCAAAAACTTCCATCTCAGCCCATACCCCTCTCTTTTACACATGATCCATGATGAGAACAAACCATAAGAGGAGAGAGAAGAGAGGAAAGAGAAATACTAAAATCTAATCTTCTTGGCCAGTGCATCATTTTCAATCATTTCAGTGGCGATGAAGGGTGAAGAATTGATGAAACTTGTTGCCAAGAGAATTCATAGGATGGTGCATGACAGAAAATTGATTAAAAAATGAAAAATTTGGGGCACAAAAAAAATGGTCCCCCCCCCCGATTTTACAAATCGTGCCCTTTCATGCCTCATAAGCTTATTTAAGCTTTAAGCTTTGGTTTAAAAGAACCAGTTCACTTTTTCTTATTCACACTTCAGCCTAAGTGGTTTTTGCACTTTCAAAGGGACAAATGAGATCAGATTTGAGATCCGACTGAACCACTAAGTTTGTGACATCAAAGTTTGTAAACTAGCCATTGTCATGCACTTTTCGACTTTTGGATCACATAGTTGCTTCATAATGTAAAACCTTACAGGGATTAAATGGGAGGTCAAACGGACTCCAATGAGGAATTGAGACTTGAGTTGGGTTCCTAGCATTGAACTCCATCTAGGAAAACTCCAACTCATCGCTCCGCAATCGTTTCATTTTGCATGAAAATTTGGTCTTTTACGGTCACTCGAGCTCTTTTCCACTTCAAAAATGACCTTTAAAATCCGCTCTCATTCTACTTAGCAAAGAGTCAATGGTGTCTTAACATATAAAATACATTTCTCACATGTGATGGATGGTTCTCCAATGTCTTTCTATAAATCAACATGTCATCGAAGAACACTAAAAACAACTTGAAGAGGAAAGGCTTCAATATTTTGTTCATTTGACACCTTGGAAGGTGGTTGGGACATTGCTTAGCCCAATTGGCATCACTATAGGAAATGGTATAACCCATGATCCATCCTAAAGGATGTTTTAATCTCATCACCCTCTTGCATGTGGATTTGATAATATCCTAATCTTAAGTAAATCTTTGTAATAAAGAACTTAGCCCCCTTGAGCTCATCAAGTATGTAATGTCCCCATTACTTAGTTTATTTTAATGTACATATACATTCCAAAGAAAATTGATTCATATCACACATTTATTTTTTTTTAAAATACTAGCTCTAATTATGAAATTGACTCTCATTACGAAGATAATTAATGAGGTATTATATGCCATTCATGGAAGAAAGACTTGGGAGACCCTCCCAAGACTAGCTTATTAAAAATATGTTTGTAGTCTAGAACAACAAAAAAAAGAACTAGCCTAGTGGATAGTCACTTGGTAGTTAAGCATACTTGGGTGACGACATTGCCGGGATGGGTGATCTCCCGGGAAGATTTTCCTACAAGCTAGTAGAAGCTTCTCACGCACAGCCAACGGTGCAAACGAAGCCTTCATAGCCCATTGCCAAGTATGCCAAGGCCAAGATGCCAAGGCCTATGCCTTGTTCTATGCTACTCTATGCCTTGGTCTATGCCTTGGTCGCTGCCTTAGTCGTGAGCCTTGAAGTGACAGTCGTGCGGTGCTCATCGTTAAATTCATAAATTTTTATCTTCATGCTACAAAAATGGATCTCCCTCTCTGGCATCATCAATGATGCCATCAAAAGTGCTAAAAGAAAGCATTCTCTCTTTGTCATTGATGATGTCATCAAAAAACACTAAAAAAGTAAGCTTCCTCTCTTCTAACCCCCCCTCTCCGTGAAAAACTATAAATTGAGGGCTTGAGGATGACTAGAAAGAGTGACAAGAGAAATATTGATGGGATGAGATGCTGATTGAGAAGGAGGAGACTCTATTCCACGAGACGAAGAGACATCATTTTGTTCAACCCAAGGAAGGGGATACACTGAAGGTCTCTCATCCTCTTCTACTCTGACTCGAGAAGAGAAGACACTGAAGAACTCTATCCTATTCTATCATACCTCTACTCTTGTCTCTATTCTGTCTACTAGAGAGAGTTAAGTATTGCTCTCCACAAGGCAAGAAGAATCATTTGCAAGGCCTATATCATTGAATCCCCTAATATCCATCATCATCATCATCGAGAGTCTTGCAACCTTGCCAACCGGTATTACTGCCGTGTTTTTCTTATTCTTCTACAAATCATATTTCCGTCATGGCCCCGAAGAAAAAGAATTCAAAAGATGAACTCACAAATGACCCTACTATCGTGGAAGTAACAGTTGGAGTTGTGAGCACATGAGTCACTAACGGAGTCACGAATACGGATAACAACCCTTTACCAATCGTGATACCACAGGTTTTTCTAAAAAAGTTCTATCCAAATAAGATAAATCTCTTAAGAAATACTGACTTAAGGCCAAGAAAATTTGTTACAAGAACCCAAAATCTAGATACCCTAATTAAATTCCAAGGGGAAGATTTCATTATGTGAAACTCAAGTATCGATTACTACTAGAATTAAGCATCACTTGAAAGTTGCATGATTGATTGAAGTCATAACTGCTTGCAAACATCAATCTTGTTTGTGATATTCTAGATTAGATCTTGATTGAATTAAGTATTGGAACAGATAAAATTTGAGGAGCCCTATACCTCCCCCAAGGATAGGTGATGAATCCCCATACCAAGAGGGGATGTTTTTACCGCCACGGAAGCATGGACCGCCGGCTCCGATGGCGAGAGGTTTCCCAACAAGGATCGTATTAAGTAGGAGGTGGATAGGGTGCCAGGGGGGCTCTAGCTAGTAAATCCCGTTTTGCACCTAAGAAATACTTGGTCCCCTATATGGCTCGAGTTCTACTTGGGACACCTATAAACAGTAGCTATAGGTGGATTTGATCTTGATGACGTGCAGATACACCGGATGAGGTAGCACATGAAATTGTAATTTTCTCTTGTATGGGTGGGAGAACACACATTATGGAATATAATCAATGAAATTGTTTTATTTTGATTGTATGTCCATGAGTAAATTACCTAGATGAATAATTGTTCATAAAAGGATTTTAATTAATGAAGCTATTTTTATATGTTTCAGTTAATGTGATAGGTAATTAGATAACTAAGAACTTCCATAGAGGGAAGTGTGTGGATGGATTCCTGACGCGAATCCAGTCCTATGGCAGGGTGGTCTTGGTTAACTGAGAGGTTTTCCCAAAAACAAACACTAGGAAGGGTCGATTTGTTGACTTACTTAGGGTTTGGTCTCAAAACCCAAACTATAAATTATATTAGGGGAAAGGTACAACGGTTGCGCTAGAGCATTGTGAGGGATTTCATAAATCCTTAGTTTGCTATTGGAAAAAAGCGTTGTACTCCATGAACTAAGGGTAATGGCCGTCGCTCCTTCTGAATAAGAAGCCTCTCGAAGGACACCTCCAGATGTGTGTTAGTTGTTGATAGGTGATTGTTAGGTCAATTAAGAACCTTCAGGTTGGTCCTTTGTGGGTAACAGCAGGAGACTTCCCTTGTGAGGTAGACCTAGAGTTAACTAGCCGGATCCAATCATTCTGATTAGAGTATGGATAGCAATGGCTAGAAGGTAAACTCTGGGCAACTACTAAAATGTTATCCGTCAAGAAATCAAGGTGGGTACATTACAAAGTAAATCATCCACTCTAGGAATAGCATACCTATTTTTCAGTGTGATCTTGTTTAGATCCCTGTAGAGACATATACATCTCAAAAGATCCATCTTTCTTCTTCATTAACAATATCAATAAAGCACGTAATGAAGAACTAGGCTCAATGAAATCCATCTCTAAAAGCTCCTTGATTTTCTTGGTCACCTCTTTGCACTCACATTTAGAAAATATGTAGGGTGGCTTATTGATTGGCTTGGAGTGAGGCTCTAGGTCAATAAGGTGATCCACTACTCTTATGGGAGGTAGTGTTGTAGGCACCTCAAAAAAATCCCTATAAACCTCAAGCAGAGCTTTTAATACTGAAATATCAATTGACTCCTTAGACTGATTGACTACCTCTTTATTCAGGTGTAAAACAAGAATATGAGAGTGCTTCTTATACTCCTTGTTGAGCTTCTTAATGGTGATAAGCTAAAAATACGACTATGGATTCCCTCTAAATGGATAGACTACCCACCAATGGAAAAACCCATGTGCAATTGCAAAAAATCCATAGTAATCCTTTCCAAAGTCATCAGCTAACCACACCCAAGTACTACATCTATGGGCCCCATGTCCAAGGTAATCAACTTCAATTTTGCTTCATAACTTCCAACCAACTATCTGTGAACCTATGGACACATCTAAGTGTTGATTTCGTCTTTGCCATTGGTGACCTAAACTTTTATGGGTTGTTGTAAATTGGTAGGGAGAAATGTAATCTATCAATAACAACTAACTTATTTACAAAGGTGATAAAAACATATTCCTCATGAGTGGTATCCTTCACACAGTGTATTTGGGCTCCTAAAATGTGTCCAAGCATCCATGGAGATAGAACATAATGTAGTGGCAATAGTACATGTCTAAAAACCACATAGATTAAAAGGGATATACCCACTAGGGTCAAATGGAAAACCATCAAGAAGATCAAAAAATTTTCTTGATTAAAATATTCTTCAAAGTCTTCAAGAATAATCACATTGTAATTCTTAGCCTTTTAATTCTTGAATTTGCACATAGTGTAGAACACCAAGGCACCAATATATGGCCTAAGCAAAGCATTAAATGCCCTAAACTACCTTTACTGGGTCTTAAAAATGCCATATTTATCAATGCAAGCCCTATTTCCTCCTATTAAACTTGTAATGAGTTGAGGAAAACTTCTAAACTAGTGCAGGTGCTAGAAATAGGCATGGACCTTCAATCATTAGGAGGTGGGCAAAATTCCCCTTGGGTCAGTCGCACCCCTTTGTGATCTTTGATAGTGAGGGAGGGTCACCTTTCTTTTGTCCCACTATCTCCCTTGGCTTTCATCTTTTTCCTCAATGATATCTCAACATGGTAGTGGTATTCTAAATTACCATGCATGAAATTAAATCAAAGCTTTTAGTTTTGAATGATATGCAATGGAGCTTTTAAAATATTGTAGTCGGGAATATGGATTTATCATAGGTAGGCTATGACTCCATAGCTCCATAACAAGATCACTTGAAATCCCTTGGATTAGGTGTCTTCAACTCTCTATATAATTTGGAAATAAAGAAGCTCCATGCTTGATAAAGAATCAATAAGCTCTTATCCAATATAAGCTTGAAAGAGTTTAAGAATGCCAATAGACTCCAAATCTTGCAAAGATATGGAAGAATCTTACTATAGATTCAAAGGGTGAAGAAATGCAAAAGCCCCTTAAATTTGAGAAATTTTAACCAAGTTTCGATTGATGTCCATACCCTACACCATTAGGGTTTCAAGAAGGAGAAATGCTTGAATAAGTGAGATCTTATGGCTCAATGAGCAACAAGAAAAGTAGATTGTAGCTCCATGATATGGAAGAAAGGCTTAGAAGTAAGAACATGGCCATGGAGAAGGGAGTTTATACCAACAAGCTCTGTGCATTTTGTGCTATTGATGCCTACATGTTGTTGCCATTCCAACGTCAATGCTTGTCACAACGGTGCTCTATGTTTTGCTTATGATGCCTACAAGTTCCATATGTTGTCCATTCTTAAAAAGAAGCAAGATTCATGAAGTAAAATGGAGATGATGGGCTGAAGGTTCCATGGATGTTTCAAAAATGAAGAAGAAGAAGCTATTTCTCAAAAAGTAACCACAGTTTATTAACCTTCAACTTAGCCTAGTTATCCCTCTTTCTACCAAGTTATCTTCAAAATGGCTTGTAACTTGATCACAACGTGCTATTTTGGCTAAATTCCTCTCAAAGATCCTTGTCAGAGCTCGAAGATTGGCATTTGAACCATGTAAATATCATGCAAGTACTTGTCATGTGTCCTTGTACTTGATGTATTTGAATTTTCAAAAATGGAAATAGGAGAAATTGATAGGAAAATAGGAAAATCAAATGAACCAACAACCTAAGATCTAATACCACTTGTAATGAAGGAGGTTAGGGATGAGAGAGAAAGTGCAAAAGATAGAGAAAAGAGGAGAGAGTGTGAAAACACGAGATCTAGAGCATGGTAGCTATGGAGGCTCATGGACATAGACCAAACTCATATGTACTTGGACATGACAGAGACAAAGTGACTTGACTAAAGGACACAAACCAAGTAGTAGGTACACTAAACTGAAAAGCAATTTGAGAGTGACATTACGTTCATCTCATATGAAAGTGACAACTAAGTACAATTTTATATAGAGATGGGTAGGTGCTAGTTTTTCTCTCTATGCCTATGGAATTCCTGCAATCTGCATGTCCTCAATCCATTTGCTCTTACAACGAGGTAGCATGGATGTGATTGCAAATCTCAACACCGCTCCTCAATCACAACTAGAAGTACAAAGTGTGTAGAGGATTTAGTGAAAGCAACGCTTGCAAAGTGTGGGCACACCATAAACATGGCAAAACACCAGAGGCTGTCATAGAAAAGACTAAGTGTGGGTACCACAAACATAGTGGACATCTAGAGGCTGTAACAGGGGCCTCACAAAGTGTACATAGGCTATAATACAAGGCTACATGAGGATTTTACAAGCTTATGATAGAAGCATTTGGGATTTAGACATTACAAGGCTCAAACAATCTATCACAGTAGGCATAGAAGGACTGATGAGGTTTGTCCTTCTCTTGGTGGTCTTCTTCTTCTTCTTCTTCTTCCTTTGCTCCATGGTCTTCTTCTTCTTTAACTTTAGCAAGATAGGCCTTCTGGGACATTTTTTTGGTGTGGTAGAACTTCTTGGTGTGTCCGGTCCGTTTGCAAAAATCACAGAAAAGCTGGTCCTTCTTGCCTTTGTACCTGTTGCCAACATATAACACTTGTTCATCTCTAGAGTTGCTTGGTTCTTCCTTAGTTTTTAGCTTCTTTTCCTCCTCTAACAATGATGCCTAGATATCAATAATCTTAGGGTTTGGCATATTGATTAAGGTTGTTGATACATTATTATATTCAGGAGGCAAACTTTTAAGCATAACACCAATGCAAACATCTTCTTCCATTTTAATGTTGATTCCTGTAAGCTGGGTTTGAAGTCATTCCATGTAATTTAGATGTGTGACAAGTGATGTGCTGGACTTCATGCCAAGCTTGAAAATTTCAATCAAGAGACTATACTTTGATGACTTAGACTATGCAGGAAACAAAGTGTCAAGTCTCTTCCATGTATCATGTGAAGTATCACAGTTATCCACATGGTGGATATAGCTATCATCTAGCTCCAGTTTGATAATGGCCTAAGCCTTATCATCATTCTTTTGCCAAGTGAGTGCCATGCCTACTTCATGAGGCTTCTTTTCTTTGCCACTTGTGATGGCCCAGAGACCCTTCTTCATTAGGATAAGCTTGATGCGGGTCTGCCAAGTGTGAAAATCGACCCCCTTAAAGCAAACTATTGGAGAGTCCTTGCCCATGTTGGAGTTGCAGGAACAATAGCAATCAGCTCCAAAATTCTCAGATTTCAGCAGTAGAAGAAATGATCTTGAGTGTGCTAACAAGCACAAGTGCCCAAAAAGCACTAAGTGACTAGTATCAAGAGATACTAGTGGAGCTAGATGCTTGGAAAATCTTCAATAGGTCTTCAAGAACTTCTAGGATCTTCAATGTTGTATTCCCCTCCTTGATTTGATGTTGGAGCAAACCAAAAAATCTCAGATCTGATGTAAGCCAAAGCTGACACGAGTGACAAGAGTCACTAAATAAGTGTCAAGAGACACTATGCTTGAATCTTCTTGAAATGCTTCCAAATCTGCCAAGATCTCCCCTCCTTGTTGATTTGATGCCAGAGTAATTGCTAGGAACTGAGTAGGATGTCAAATCAGAGTGGCAATAGGTTGATTTAAGTGGCAGGAGAGAGAAAATGAAGGAGAGATACAAGTTCTTGTCTTGTCTTTAATCTAGTCTTGTATTAAGGTCTTGTCTTGTATTGAAAAACATAGTGTTATATGTTATTATAAAAAAGAAATAAGTTTTTCTTGTTTTTCAAGTTATTCTATTATAAGTTGTGAGGCAACAATCCTTGGTTTGCCAAGCTCTTATTCCCTCATACAAATTTAGTCATCCAAGACTTTCAAAATCAAGCCCAAAATTTCCAAGAGGAAAGTCTATATCAAAAATGTCTTTTCACATGCTATATCCACCCTGCTAGTTTCAAGGAGCCAAATGCTAGCCTATGAAAAAGTTTGATAGAATAAGATCAAAGTTTAGGGTTTTTTGGTAACAACTATGATTGCTTATCAACACACTCCTGTTAGGTATGACCATGGCTTGGTTTACACCCTTCTTGAGAAGGACTCTCCTCTACTTCATCTTTTCAAAGATTTGAATTCTCAACTATCTTCAAAGACATTGATAGAACTAGAGTTGCCAAGGCCATAATAAGAAGTCTATGTCAAGGATCTAAACTAGCATTAGATTATCCATTTGAATTCTAACAACTCACTTTTGATTTGACTTGACATGAGGATTATTTTATTATCCAATTTTGTTGGGGATTCAATGATGATGTGAAAAATATTTTGTTGAGAATGCAAAAAGGTTTACACATCCAGTGACTTCATTTCTCAAGTAATAGAATGTGACAATTGGCTATGTGAGAGACATCAATTTGCACCCTTCTACGGTCTTCTTAGGCTAACATTACCTCCTTACCTAGATAAGAGCAAGTATCTTGGCATGTTGGTATGATGTCACATCAACATGAGGGGCAACAACAATGAAGGGTTAATGGATGGAATGGGAGTTGCTAAAGCTAATGAGGTGGAGATTGATCATGTTAAGTAGATATTTGGCACACCTAAAACAAAACATTATGTTCTCCATAGTATTAGTACCTAAACCTATATGTGCTAGTGGTGCATGCTTATGTAGTGCAATTGGGAAATGGATATAACACCAAGTAGGTTGAAACCTCCTAGATATGTCCCATAATTGAGGACCCAATCAATGAACTAGTGGATGTGTGATGAAATTCAAGACAAGATTTTTGTCAAAGAAAGGATGGGGTACCATTACGTAAATGTGTCATGAATTTATGATGTGGTAGAAAATGGACTAGAGGTTGGAGTTATGTCATGAATTTATGATGTGGCAAAAAATGGACTAGAGGTCATGAATTTATGAGGTGGTGGAAAATGGACTAGAGATTAGATATGGAGCAAATAGAGTAAGCCCATCAAGCACCTATAACATGAGGAATCTATCTACAATGTTTATTGCATGAACCAAACTCTAGATGAATCTATTTCTCTCTTTTGTTGCATTTACCATTTCCTCTTTTTTGGTAATTTCTTACTCATTAAGTAATGGGCATAAGGTTTGAGTGAGGCAAGCCTCACTAATCAACTAATCCTTCTTGGCTAGTTGCATCCCGATGGGAGATTCTAGATGGAAGGGATAAGAGCAACAAGAAAAACAACTCTAATCCACATCCTCCAACAACTCCAAGAAATGCACTAGTAATGATGTCACACAAAGAATGAGTCTAGCCATGGTACTCCAATCAACTTTGACATTCACATCAAAGAATAATAATGGCAGCTAATTCTCAAATATTATGCATTTTTATCTTAGTAGAAGAATCAATAGGTGCAAATAGTCATAACTTGATTTAAAAATACTAGATCTTGACAACTTGTGAATGCTCCAATAAAGGAAAATAATTATTGTATCAAGTCCCTTTGCTAGAATAAAAGCACATGGATTCAAGGTCCTTGGCATTCATATTTGGAATTTTTGGAATTTCAAACTGCCTATGCATGTCATGATTGAATGAGGCTCCATGCCACATTGCATAAGGGGAGCACATTAGATTGACTTTTTTTATTGTAGTTGTCCTATGAAAAGAAAAGTACCTTTTAACATCTTTTCTACTTTGGTTAAAATCCAATCAACTTTTGAATTTCAACTTTGAGGTAAATAAGATTTAAAACTTGATATACTGAGATTATATAACACCAAAAAAAACAAAAAGAGAGAAAATGAACATGCATCACATCTAGATGTCCTTCAATTAGAGATGCCTAGTGGCTTTGATCACTTGGCTTCATCTCTAATTCCTTAGGCCCCTTTCTTTTACCCTACATACACTTCAATCGTAGAACATACCTAGGGTTCCCTCATCCCTAAGTCACTTACACCTTTATGCAGGAAAACCACTTAATTTTTCATGGTTTCGGAGATGTATAGACCACCTACCACCACTAACACTCCACATAGTCACTATCAACCACCTCTATTGTTAAAGAAGGTCTATTCTACCATGAAAATTAACAGAAAACTAATGAACTGAACTAAGGAAATAACAGGAAATAACATGAAATGCTTCAATCATGGCCAAGCCATAGACATCTTCCATTATACGACAGCACAATGTAGCCATGGAAGCTGGAATCAAGATACAAGAAACAAAGCTTGGTACTCACCCCGAGATGGTGATGAAAAATAAATCTCAAGAAAAATTTTGTAAGTGCCAAAAAGGTCCCTACATTAGCACTTCTTGCCTTTTTATAGTAAACCCTAGTATCATCATGGCTAAGGTATTTACATGGTTTATTTTGCTAAAGGTAAGTGAGCTAATGTGGCTAATTTGCTTCATTACAAACCATCCCTAGATGGTTTTGTCCTCAAAACTAAAGATAATGGGGCAATAGAAAAGTCATTAATGAAGAAAATCATGTCGATGGAGATCTAGAAGAATGTGGAAGCACTTTCCATGAAGAAATCTCATAATGAACCTGAAACAGTGAAATGATTGATTGTTGTCCAAACCGGGCTGAATTCGTAAAACTGCCATAACTTTTTACTGGAGTGTCCAAATTGAATATTTGAAGTATAGAAATGAAGTACACAACCTAAAGCATCAATCCATACCATCAAAACCACTTCTTGATGTCCTTAATGCAATTTAATTCATGACAGCATTTTTATACAACAAGTTGTTCCTGTATAGACTATCATAATTCTTCTTGTAAATGCCATGGAAAAACATCCAAGTATGAAGAGGGTTGCCAAGTGGACTCTTCCATAGGTAGAACTTCCATTTAATCATAAATTCAGTAAGTGTTCGGTTCCTAAGAACCTTCTCACACTTCACAATGATTTTCTCATTATCATAAACTATAAGTCCTTCTTCATCAAGTGGTGGAAGCTCTTCAATAACTTGTATATCTGGCCCAACATGTTTCTTTAATTGTAATACATGAAAAATATTACGTATGTGGGTAGTAGAAGGTAATCGGAGCTTATATGCAAGCTCTCCAATCTTTTCTAACACCAAGTATAGGCTATAAAATCTGTGAACTAGCTTATTGTGCCCTCCTTTGAGGGTAGCATAATGAGACTTGGGAACTTTCAAAAAGATCCAATCTCCAACATCAAAGTCTACGTTTTCGTGATGTTATGAGAACACACTGTGAAAAATTATGGAATGCATCATCATCCGACTTCTTTATTGATCTAGAGCGTCAATGTGATTTGAGCCATTAGTACTAGTGTGAGTTGCATGGATTATCCAAAAATACTAAATTTTTGGATAATTTTAGCTTATTTTTTATATTATTTATTGTAAAAATCCAAAAAATTTAGAAAAAAGCTTCTAGATTAGGATGAGATGCAAAAAGCTAGTGGCTTTTTCAGCCAGTTAGGAGATTTTTCATAAAAAAAGACAAATTCACAAAATCGCGCGCAGTTGCGATTGCTGTGAACAGGCTGAAAACTGCAGATTGAACTTAAAGAAGAAGAAGGAGTAATTTGGGAGATCCGTGATAAGGTGTCTAGGGTTTTACCCCCCTTTCGGAGCCAACGGAGCCATTAGATTTGGGTTCCGAGCAGCAGAGAAGGAGCTGTAATTTTTATGCATGTTTTGTTCTACGAAGAAGCTCTAGGAGATCTAATTCCTGGAGATTGCTTCTCAGTAGTGCGAAGATTCCAGGTTCTTTCAATACATATTGATTCAATTCATTGTGCTTTGTTTTTGTAGTTTTTACCACTTGGGTATTCTCTATCTTCTTTTCCATCTTCTATCTCTACTTCCTTTTACTTTTGATCCCCAGTGGATTTGACCTTTCGACAAAAACCCCTTCAACATTGGTGAACCTGACATGAAATGTCATCAGAAGAAGGAAAGACAAGATGGAAGAATCTTCGAAATAATTCTCCAGTGATGTTTTGCAACAGTTAGTGCAAAATATGAATATGCTTATGCAGGTACAACAACAACAACAGGTGATGCAAGCTTCAACTCAAACAGAAAGTGTTGTGATGAATGCTTTGCAAGCAGTTGAGCGTGAGGTGAAGTTATTCAACGGTAGGAATGTTTCTGCATATGTACATACCTATGCTCAGAAGATGGAATTCTTTGGAGTGGCTCAATCTGCATGGAGCCAGTATTTTGTACATGTTACTGTTCATGAACTGAAAGCACGGATTACTGAATTATACTTGCAGGATGCAGACTGGGTAGCCTTTAAGAAGACACTCTAGGAAGAATTTTACATTGAGGATACCAATTTGATTACGCGCAAGAATTTTCAAGAGTGGGTTTTACAACCCAATAAGGGTCTTGTGGCTATGAAATTGTTAAGAGAAATTGAAAGTCGATTTGAGCAGTTGGATCTTGCAGAACAGCAAGCTCTTGCAAGTTAGAAAATTGAATTTTTTCTACGACAGGCAACTGATCCTGAGCTTCAAGAGAAGCTTGATGATTTGCTAGAGGATCAGACTACAGAGAAAGGTTTGAAAACAGAGTGGAGACATGTCAAGGAAGCTGTTACTGCGCTTGTGAAGAAGCACAGAAGAAGAGAAAGATTGCATGTCTCTAGCTTGCCCATTGTTACGGGCAAAACAATTGAAGTATCCAGTAAGCCACCCGCTTCTGTGGCTAACCCTATGGATGTACCTGCTATTGTTCCCTATGTTAGGGAAGATGTCTTGGATGAATTGGTCAAAGGGATGCGGGATCTTCAATTGAAGGTTGCAAAATTGGATGAAAAAGGACAAGAGGAAAGGGGACGGACATCAGCCCCTAAACTTGGAAAAAGATGTATGTGGTGTGACAGTTTGCAGTATGAGAGAAAGGATTGTGTTGCTTATCAGGAGGCCTTGGCACGATAGCTCATCTTTTGGAAAGATGGCAAGATCCATGCACAAGAAACGGGATTGCCTCTTGCTTTGAATTTTGGAAAGGGAGGTATGCATAAGTTGTTGGAAGACTTGGTTGTCAGAAATGCTTATGCGGCGGTACATACTTCTACTTTTGGTCTATAGTTGGATAGAATGCATGGCCAAGTGATGGTTGGTCCAAAGGCTGAAATATGGACACATGCTTTACATGTAGCTGAAAAGAGATAGGTCACTGATAGTGAAATTTCTCATGCAAGGCAAGACATTCGTGGCATAACTAGTTGGGAATCACCGGTAGATGCATATTCAGTGTATGCATATTTAGCAAAGGTATAAAACACGGATGTACTTGTGGAAGAAAACCGAAAAAGAGATGAAGATATTGTAGAGACATCTAAAACAATGACAAGAAGAAGTGTGGATTAGCCTAAAGCTACAAATCAGCCACCTCCCGAGCATGTTATGGAAGAGGTCAGTCAAGAGAAAAAATAGGATAACAAACAAGAGGGCAAAAAGAAGGGCAAGCAGCCAGGATATAAGTTGCAATTTGACATTGAGACAACCACATATCTTAAGAAGGTTCTTGAAGAACAGATCTTAAACAATCGGGTGGAATTTACCTTGGGAGAGGTGCTTAGCATTGCCAAGAGAGAATTTCATGACGAGATCATTGACATAATTAAAAAGAAGAGTCAGTTTCTTGGTGATACCACTAGTGCATTGCTACAATTTGAAGCGGAAACTGGTTTGTTGGGTATTCGGGCTGAATATGAGCATGAAGTAAGTACAAGATTGTCTATGCAAGATGCTATTAATCAATGGAAAGCATGTGGAAAAGAGAAGAAAGTGGCTGAAAATGCATTGTCTTGTAGCAATATGCATGGTGAAGTAAGGAAAATGCAACAATATGGAGAAGAGACTCTAGGATTTATTCCTCGAAGTCACTACACAAGAAATCATTACTTGACCATGGGTCTGAGATAAATGTCATTGAGCGGGATTGTATGAAAATGGTGCATGGCCTATGGTGGACACTGATCATGGTTGGCATATGAGGTCTGCAAATAATTCTTCAAGGGAGCTCTATACTGCATGTCCTAATGTAAAAGTGAGGATTGGTGATGTACAGGAAGAGCAACACTTCTTTGTGCAAGATAATTCCTCATATGCAGTGATTTTGGGACAGCCCTATATTACAGGTGTGTGTATGGAAACAAAGGTGCTTGATGATGGTTCTGCTTACGCGAGAGTCAGAAGCAAGGATGGGAGAAAATCAGTCCAATTTCTTACTGTTTGTGTTAATCATCCTAGAAATCGTGATATGCTTCGAGAGTCTCCTTTGGTTCCAAATGCAAGGGAATTCAAAGACCTGGATTTTCATTAAGCACTGTTGTAATGCGGGGCTATAGTAGTGCTGTTCAGATGGTGTACTCACCTCTTGATAAAATGAAGCATGTATTTACTATTGGTAATTCTCAGTTTACAACAAACAGTTCATGTTGGTTTAAGCCTATGGAAGCTATGTGTAGGGCTGAACGCATATCTATGAAACGAGCTACTAAGAAACTGAGAGCATTGGGATTGTAAGCTGAAAATGATGGCATTTCAGGCATCTTTTATGGGTTGAATATTATTGACACTATGGCTGAAATTTCAGCAACTATACATGCAGAAAATGAGGTTGAAAACAAAGTGTTGTCAGTATATTCTTTGGATATGTATGATGTTATAGCATTGTTTGCTCAGCAGGAAGGATTACAATGGGCTAAAGCACTTGTGGAGACAAAGTATAAGACAATTGACAAAAAGGTGAAACCAATTGCTTTGCCACTTCCACCAGAGAGTGAGGGTATGTATGAAAAAGTGTCAAGGCAACCACGCTTACGAGATCATAACGATATAGGTCATCAGTTTACATCTGAAACATTACAGGAATTGAAAGTTGGAGCAAAAGGGTTTCTTTTGCCTGCTGAGAGAGACTGTTTTATGCAGATGTTGGCTAGACATGGGAAGGCATTTGCATTTCAGCCAAGTGAAATAGGTTGTGTGGATCCAAATGTTGTCTCTCCTATGGTCATATTTACTATGCCACATGTACCATGGAACTTGAGGCCTATTCCAGTGCCTAAAGCTTACTTGCCAAAGTTGATGGATTTGCTAAATGAAAAGATTCGCATGAAGATCTTGGAGCCTTCTTCAGCCTCATACTCAAATCTTTGGTTTACTGTGCCCAAAAAGAATGGGGCTTTGAGATTTATTCAAGGCATGCAACTGGTCAATAAAGTGACCATAAGAAATGTGGGTGCAGGTCCTGTGGTTGATGAATTTGCAGGCAGAGCGATCTATTCTTTGGGTGATATTTACTCAGGTTATGATCAGTTTCAGCTTGCAATTGAAAGCAGGGATATCACAACCATGAAGACTCCTTTGGGGTTAGTAAAGATGTGTACTCTCCGACAGGGTGCAACAAACTCAGTGGCACACATGACAAAATGCTATGAATAGGGTACTCAGGGATTTTATACCACAATTGACTATGCCCTTCTTGGATGATGTTCCAATCAAAGGGTGTAGTGGATGAAAAGAATGAAGAGATGGATGCTCATGGATGCAGACAGTTTGTTGCAGACCATATTGTGGATTGTGAGAGGATTTTGACATGTCTAGAAGAGGTGCATTTAACTCTTTTTGGACAAAAGTCTGTCTTTGGAGTTGAAGAGGTTTTGATTGTTGGGCACATGTGTGGGCCTTATGGGCAAAGGCCATCACCAGTAAAAATAGATGGGATTGATAGAATGCAAGATGTATGCACGAATGTATCAGAGGTGCATAGATTCTTGGGTGCATGTGTGTTCTATTTGATATGGATTCCTCACTTTGCACATGTAGCCGATGTTCTTTATCAGCTTCTAAGGAAAGGTCAGAAATTTCATTGGGAAAGAAAGCATCAGAAAGCAATGAAGAAATTGAAGCAACTCTTAAAATCTGCTCCTACATTGAGAAAGGCTGATTATTCACATGGAAAGCCTATCATTATTACTGTTGACACAAGCCCAATCAGGATTGGATGGGCAATTGGGCAAGATGATGAGGAAGGACAAAGATATGCAATTCGCTTTGGTACTAAAGTATTGATTGAACAACAAAGAAGATATCCACAAGTTAAAGGAGAAATTTGGGAAATTGTGACAGCCCTTAAATGTGATAAGGAGTATTTTATGGGTGTTCATGTAGTCATTGAGACTGATTGTTTGCCGGTATTGGGTATGATTACTAGTTGTGCTACTCCAGACATTGCTATGCTCCGGTGGATTGCATACATCAAATCTTTGAACCCTGAATTTCAGCATATTGCAGGAAGAGATAACCCAGTGGCAGACATGTTATCTCGAGCACGTTATGAGAATGAAGATGGGATGATGGATAAGGAGGAAGAAGATAACTTTCTTATGACTGAAAATGATGTTGCAAGAGTGAATTTAGCAATGCAAGGTGTTGCTACAGCATTAAAAGAAGCTTAGACAACAAAGAGAAGACACTTTAGATGTTTTGTATCTTGTGTAGAAGTCTTTCTGGAAGACAAATATACAAGAGAGTGGCTGAGAATTAGTCAATACCTCAATACATTAACAAACAGAGATGAATGGTCAGATGAGGAGTTTAAGAAAATCAAGAGGAAAGTGTATGGGTTTTTTTAAAAAGATGGATACTTATGGAAACATGCTAAAAAGAAACAAGGTATGCCATTGTGAGTTTTGGGTGACAGAGCTTCACAAGTAAAAGTAATGTAAGAATTTCATGAAAGCTTGTGGGCTGGTCATAGAGGTGTTTGGGGTACTTTTACAAAGATCAAAGAAAGATATTGGTGGCAGGGTATGTATAAGGATGTTGCTCACTTTGTGGAAACATGTAGGACATGTCAAATGTATTCATCTGTGAGACATCAAGATGGATTACAACCCACGTATCCATTGTCTCTTCATTTTAAGTGGGTGGTGGATTTGTGTCAAGATTGTGGGAGAGAAGGAAGGAGTCTCACTTGTAGCTTTCTTGCTTGCACAATGGGGGAATACACACAGAGGTGGAGACTGAAAACAGTTTTCCTCTTCTTAGTTGTGTAAGCCAAAAGAACTAACATACAAAGAAATAGAAGAACCCTATATATGGGTCTCAAACCAAACTCAACTAACTAAGGTGGCATACTAACCGAGCCACGAACTAGAGTAGATAAGGATAGCTGTCATGTAGCTATTATTCATGGGCGGTGTACCAACCGCGTCTGCAACTGACAAGTCGGTGACATAAATACACAATGGTCACCCTGGCGTATCACGAGTGGAGCTCGATATCTCAACACTCCCCCTCGAGCTCAATCCCAATTCCTGCACACCAAGCAGGTCTTTGAACTTGCGCAGCTTCTCTGCGCCCAATGCCTTCGTGAATATGTCAGCTACTTGATCCTCTGTGCTGACATAAACTAGATCAATAAGACCTAGTAAAACCCTCTCTCACATATAGTGATAATGCACCTCAATGTGCTTTGTTCTAGCATGATAGACTGGGTTATTTGCCAAGTGTATACTACTCATGTTGTCACAATAAATGACAACTGGCCCATCTGTAGACTGATGCATATCATAAAGTAGCTTATGCAACCAAGCTACCTCACATGCAGCCATTGCTGCACCCCTGTACTTAGCCTCTGTGCTCGACAAGGCAACTGTAGGCTATTTCTTGCTGCTCCAAGTGACTGCAGCACTCCCAAAAGAGAACACATATCCACTGGTAGATCGTCTATCAGAAATACTACCAGCCCAATCAGCATCAGTGTATCCATGCAACTGTATCTGAATCCCAGTCTCATAAAATAGTCCATACTGCAATGTGGACTTCACATACCTGAGTATGCGTCTAGCCGCATCCAAATGTGGTTTCCTTGGAGCCTGCATAAACTGACTTACCAATCCAACAGCATGGCTCAAATCTGGCCTGGTAATAGTCATATAAATCAAACTTCCTACTATGCGTCTGTACATAGTAGGGTCTTCTAGAAGCCCACCTGCATCTGTGCTCAGCTTCACATTCTGCTCCAAAGGAACTGAAATAGGCTTACAGCCTGTCATCCCATATTTGGACAGCATGTCCAATCTATACTGCCTCTGCAAGAGCTGTATCCCACTTGGTGATCTAATCACCTCAATGCCCAAGAAATAACGCAGCTCTCCCAAATCCTTCATCTCAAACTTCTGCTTCAATAGCATTTTCACATGAAGGATATCTTCATCACTGTCACCTGTCATAATCAAATCATCAACATAAATGATAAGTAGCATAATACCTTTCTCTGTTTTTCTCACATAAAGTGAGAAATCTGCCTTGGAAATCTAAAAGCCAATAGTGACAAGATACTGTCCTATCTTGTCAGACCATGCTCTAGGTGCTTGCTTCAAGCCATACAAGGCTTTCTTCAACCTGCAAACAAACTCAGGATGAACAGCATGCACATAACCTGGTGGCTGCTCCATATAGACCTCTTCTTGCAAATCACCATGCAAGAAGGCATTCTTTACATCCATCTGATGTAAAGACCATCCCTTTGATGCAGCCATAGCAATGACTGCTCTTACGGTTGCCATCCTTGCAACTGGACTGAATGTTTCTTCATAGTCAATGCCATATGTTTGTGCATACCCCTTGACTACTAATCTTGCCTTGTATCTGTTCACAGAACCAGCTGCATTGTGCTTCACCTTATAAACCCACTTACAGCCAATTGCATTTTTACCTTTAGGCAAAGGTACCAATTCCCATGTAGCATTTGCTTCCAAGGCATCCATTTCTTCATCCATGGCTTTCTCCCATTTTTCTTTTCCCATGGCTTGCTCAAAAGAAGTGGGTTCTGGTTCCTGTATCACTTTGACCATATATGCATAGTGAATGGCTGTAAATCCATCATATTTCAGCCTATCCACAGGATACCTAGCTCTCGTAGACCTGCGCAAAGTAGGTTCACTCCTAGGTGCTCTCAAAACATCCCTGGTCTTCCTTACTCCAGGTGTAACAATAGAAGGAATACCCAACTCATCATCAATGCTCTGTTCTGAGCCACTGGATTCACCATCCACATAAGAGTGACCTACATTCACATCAAACATGGGCTGATCAACCTTCTCTTTTCCTTTTCGTGATACCTGCATACCACTATCTGCATTACTTTGAGAAGATTCTCCTGATCTCAATCTGCCTGTCCATGGCGAAGTATGTGAACCACTGCTAGAGGACGCTCCAGGTCCACTAATATTTTGTGACTGCTGCTGTGAAGAGACGGGACCTGGTCACTTGTGGGGTTGTCTGTTGAGTGCATGAGGTCTGGCTAGTGCCTTAGCCAGTGTCGAACCATTTTAGGTCCCATCAGTGGGGAATGTTATCAGACCACGCATTATATGGTAGGCGATGGTTGATATGGGTAATGAGAAGAGTAGCCAAGACCCATCGACCAATATTATCTTGGACCCATAGGTTGATTCGATGACATGTTATGCATACGTCTCTTGCTGTATATGCAAGAGATATGGGTCATAACTTGATGCATTTAGTTTAGGGCTGAGCGCCCTGTCTTTCCCCTTGGAGTGGAGTGTGTGTTTGTATATCTGCCTTCTTCCAAGGAGGGATCTATATGAGCAAGTTTTCTTGATTTCTTTAAGCCAAGAGGGCCAGTTGTTTTCAAGTTTTAATGATCTATTTCCTTAGGCTAGGAGGGCCAGCTGCTTTAAAGTTGGTAATGTCTGCGTTCTTTAGGCCAAGAGGGCCAGCTAGTTCACAATGAAATGTGCTATTTCTTTAGGCCAAGAGGGCCATTCGTTTGTTTGGTGCAGGTACATTTAATGGTTTTTTGTTGTAGTGATTGCATGATACAGGTTAACGAAGTCGCTGGAGGGAGCCTTTGCTGCGAAGGAGCTTCTTGTGTCCATTCTAGGTGGTTTCGTCCTTTTTTCGAGTCTTTTCCCTTAAGCAATTAATGATATATGTGTGTGTAAGGGTTACTTTCTTTTGTTTGGTGGGGACCGACACTCAAGGCATAAAGTCCCAGGATTAGGCTCTGAATGTCTAGGGGAGGTCTAAGTATTCATTGCCTCTTGGAAGGCATTATCAGGCATTGTAAGACCTGTTTTAGATGGGAATTCTAGTGACCCTATTGTGCTGACCTACTGGGCAGCCGTTCTAGGAGTTCCTGTTAGTTGTGAGGCAGTTAGAGAAGCCTACTAAAATAATGATGGAAAGAGACAAAACCATAAATATCTGAAAGACAATATATGAATATACGGAGGTGTGTAAAAAGGGGTTCTAACCCCTATAAAAATAGAAATGGAAAGAAAGAAAAATCCTTGAGCTATTGTTTATCGCCTTGCGAAGGCTTGTAGGTTCATGGGGACGAGACAAGACCCGAGGCTGATGCCTTATCTTCCGAGGGGTGGCATCTAGCTGAAAAACAAAGAATATAAGAAGGTTGGAGCGAAAATAAAAGTGAGTGTTAGAAAAGGATTAAGTGTCGCCTTGCACGGGCTTTGTAGGTTCTTGGGTACCGAGATAGGACCCAAGGCCGATGCCTTGTTCTCCTTGTGTCACTACACTCAGCTCCCTCCTTTTTACACGCCCGAGTATGGAAAATAAGAGGCTAGAGACCCAATGTGCTAAAAGATAATATTTGTTGATCAGGCTATAGGAGTCCTTGCCTAGTAGGAGCTCCTAGTTGTGTTGTCCTTAGTTAGGTAGGTAGTTCAGACCACCATTGAGGATGACCTCTTTGATAGACCTTTTTAGCTTGGTTGTATTGAAGCAGTTGGTTAGTAACTAGCTTTCGACTTTCTGTTAGATTATGCTAGGCCCACTCCTCGTGGATTTCATGCCTTGGTTTTGACAAGGGGATAGGGTGAGAGCTGTGACGTGTTTTGTTGTGTATCTATTTTGTATTAGCTTGATGCTCTTTGTGGTTATGTTTATGTGCAAATTTGTTCGTGGGGCTCGAGGGGCTAAGTCGCCCTATCCTGTGTCACCAATGATAGATGATTTTTGATGCCGAGAAGTGCTTAAAAATAGCCAAAAATTTTGAATTTTAGGGGAAAAATAGACTTCGGTCGAAGGTGGTGGTGGCAATCAGTATGATTTTGAGCGGCAATGCCCGAAAATGCTTAAAAGACCCACTGGACGACAGTTAGTGAATTTCCATAATTTTTTTACATGTCATACGAGACCTTAGGAGATGCCCGACAATGGAGAACTTCAAGACGGCCGTCCCGGTTTTTTCGGACTATGAATTGGGTACCGGACGCAGGAGATAGGATGTCCGGGAGGCCAAGAACCAAAGGCAAGTGTGAATGGGACTTAATAAGTCCAAAGGACATGCCTCTTGGGGGCTCTCTTTAGGAAGCCCCACAAAAAAATTAAATTTGAGGGGGGTGCCGTTTTTTTTGCGCGGGGAAGATGAAGGTGCCATCTTCCATCATTGGTGGAGAGGAGGCTACGGCACCTGTAAACAATCCCCTAGACCAATTGCATACATGATCTACACTTAATCTTTGCTTCTAATCGCTGGTCTCTGCTCCTCCATTGGCTGCCCGCTTGTGGAGATCAGATTTCAGTATTTCTCTCTCCTCTCTCTCTCTCCTACAAGGGGCAAATCTTCCTGCGTCGTGTGAAGAAGAATGAAGCCCGATTGGTGAATGCTCGTCCGACGCGCGGTATCGGAGTGCTTCCAAACCATAAGTGGGCTGAAGATGGTAGTGTGGAGGCAAGCTGAGCATCAAACGGGGCCTGGTTTGTAGACCCACAACAAGTTTCAAAACCCGAAATAATAAAAGATACACAATAATGGCATTTTTTTACAAAGGAAATAGCTCTTTTTTCGCATTTGATGGGGTTAACAATGTTCTTATGGGCTGAAAATTGATGGACATATTGTTGCTGCTGGTTTTAATCTTTTATAATAAAAAACTCAAAAAACAAACACTTAAAGTGTGGGAAATAAATGGGAAAAACCCGAAAAGCATGGTTTTTAGAGGAAAAATGGGGTTTTTGGGCTTAAAATCGGAAAAGCATTAAACACAACACCAATAAATCTACATGTTTGTTGTTCAAGGAATCAAGTGCCACAGCTCTGAAATAATTCTAATTTTCTTCCATTTTTATTGATAATAAATAAGGATAAATAAGGAAAAATGGAAAAAAATACTTTTTAAAAGGGGGAAAAATAGGGAACGGATGAGAAAAATTATGAAAAATTATGGAGGTGTCTATGAGTGTATAATGAGAATAAAGCATGAGGGTTTGCCTTAGGTTATCCTCATTTCTATGTTTTTGTGAGTATTTACTGCGTATTTCGTGCGAAATACACATGAAATCACCCCTTTACCTATGCAACGAGACAAAACCTTAAACGGTAGGGGAGGAGGGAAGTTTGAGTGCTGAAATATAATATAAAATCTGATGTATTTTTTGCATTATTCATATAGGATGACATTAAGTTAAATAAAGGGAAGTACAGCACAAGTGTAAGGCTCGGCGTCTTCTCTCATCGCAGCAATTATGCATTAGTGTATGGAAACATGAAAAGAATGGATTTGTACAATGTATGAGGCTGTTTTTCAATTGTTTGAGAACTTAATCATATACAAATTTGCATCAAGCATCGTTAAATAGTATCAATTACAAGCTTCTGGATGCGATTTTCACTCCCTAGTCATTGCAACTAGATCTAATGCATGAAAATGACTTCTAACAGGATCTAAACTAAAGCTCTGATACCAATGTAAAGAAGGTCTATTCTACAATGAAAATTAACAGAAAACTAATGAACTGAACTAAGGAAATAACATGAAATTCTTCAATCATGGCCATGCCATAGACATCTTCCATTATACCACAGCACAATGTAGCCGTGGAAGCTGAAATCAAGATATAAGAAAAAAAGCTTGGTACTTAACCCAAGATGGTGATGAATAAGAAATCTCAAGAAAAGTTGTGTAAGTGTCAAAAAGGTCCCTACATTAGCACTTCTTGCCTTTTTATGGTAAACCCTAGTATCATCATGGCTAAGGTATTTACATGGTTTATTTTGGTAAAGATAAGTGAACTAATGTGGCTAATTTTCTTCATTACATCTATGCCCTCTCACTACATTTTCTACATCTTATCACTATTCGATACCCCTTTTCCCCCATCCTCTTAGTCCACATGAACAATTATGGGGAGAGAGAAAGAGGAGAAAGAAATACTAAATTTCTAACTTTTAGCATAGTACGTTATTTCTTGCACTTATTATTGCCATCTGAGGTGAAAATTTACTACATCTCATGCCAATGATTGCTCCTTCTAATTCAAACAATTGCAAGATCCATATTTTAAGGCCATGAGGGGATGCACTGAAAAATGTGTCTCCCCCTTGCTCTCTTACGAAGTTCTTGTGGGCTTTCAACCTTGTTAAGCTTAATTCAAACAACTAGTTCAACCCTTTGTATTCACACTACCGACAAGTGGTTTGCTTGAAATTGTAGGTCCAAACGAGTTCAGTTTCAAGATCTGAAAACATAGATGTGTTCCTAACATCATTTTCTTTTGAGTTGGCCTCTTGGATGCTATTTTTGGATTCTAGATTAAGTAGATATTTTGTAATACAAAAGTTGTGCCTCTTTAAATGGGTTGTAATGAACTCCGATTGATGAGCGAATGCTTCCAAGCCACTTGCTTTCACTTAGAAAACTTTGATGCCTCTTGATTATTACTACAAATACTTTACTTTTTGGCACCTAGTCACACTAATGCTTAAGTTGCGCCTCTTTAAATGGGTTTTCTAACAAACTCTGATTGATGAATGAATGCTTCCAATGCATTCTAGGCCATCTGCTTTCACTTAGAAAACTTTGGTGCCTCTTGATCTTTACTATAAATTCTCTATTTTTCACTTCAATTTTGGTGTGTAAATATACTTGTCATTGGTGACCATGGGATAGGGCAACTCAACCTGTCGAACCCATGAATGGATCGATACACAAAGAAAACATAGAGATCATCAATCTGCTTCAAATAAAATACACAACATAGCATAAAACATAGCTCTCACCGTATCCCTTGACAAAATCAAGGCATAAACTCCATGAGGGATAATCTGACAAAGAGATCAAGAGCTAGATACAAACCAATTGCTTCAACATAGACTACCTAAAAGAACTATTAAAGAAGTCATCCAAAGTGGTGGTCTGAGTTGCCTACCTAACCGAGGATAACTAGACTAGTAACTCCTACTAGGCAACGAATCCTATAGCCTAGTCCACTTAAATTCATATATTTTTCATGTTTTCACATTTGTTATTCCTCGTTATTTACTACTTGGATGTGTAAAAAGAAGGGAGTTGAGAATATTGTGACCCAATGAGAATAGGGAATCAGTTTCAATCTCATTACCTAAGAAACTACCAAGTGCTCGCGAGTGACACTAGATCCTCTTTTCATGCTCACTTTTATTTTTACTCCAACCATCCTTATTTTCATTTGGTTAGAGGTTACCTCCTGGAGGAAAGGCAAGGTATTGGGTGTGACTCATCCCCAAGAACCTATCAGGCCTCTACAAGGCGATGAACATCTACTCTTTTGATTTTTTTCTCTTTATTTTCTTATTTCAAGGGTTAGTACCTTTTTTACACATCTCCATATTGTAGATATTTTTGACATATTTATCATTTTCTTATTTTATTCTTCAGGATTCCCTAACTGCCTCAAAACTAATGGGAATTCTTAGAACCAACATCCTGATAAGCTAATATGGCAAGGTCACTAGGGCTATTACTAAGACAAATATTTGCATGCTTGACAATGTCTTTGTTGGAGGTGGCCAACTACTCAAACCTCCCTAAACATGCCTAACTTGATCGTGGTGTAATGTTTCCATTACTTAGTTTATTTTAATGTGCATGTACATTCCGAAGAAAATTGATATATGTTGCATATTTTTAAACACTAACTCTAATTATGAAACTGTCACTCATTATGAAGATAATTGTTATTATTAATGAGGTATATGCGAGTTCATGGAAGGAAGAATTGGGAGATCCTCCCAATACTAGCTTATTAAGACTATGTTTGTAGTATAGAACAACAAAAAGAACTAGCCTAGTGGATAGTCACTTAGCAGTTAAGTGCATTTGGGTGACGACACTATCGAGATGGGTGACCTCCTAGGAAGATTTTCCTACAATCTAGTGGGAGCTTCTCACACATAGCTAATGCCACCAACGAAGCCTTCGTAGCCCATTGCTAAGTATGCCACGGCCAAGATGCCTTGGTCTATACCTTGGTTGCTACCTTAGTCGTGAGCCTTGGAGTGACATCGCTCGATGACAAGATGTGCATTGCTCAGCCATATATTTGTTAAATTGGTATCCTCGCACTACAAAAATGGAGACCCTCCCTGACATCATCAATGCCATCATAAAAAATGATAAAATAAAGAATTCTCTCTTTATCATCAATGACATCATCAAAAATGCTAAAAAGCAAACATCCTCCTTTTACCCCTCTTGTTACTATATAAATAGGGGTAGAGCCTCACGTCAAGAACGAAGCTCTCCTTTTACCCGTGTAGAAGTCTCTTTGTTGGTTGACGCAACGAAGCTCTATTGCAACCAGCCGAACCTCTCTCTCTCTATACCTACATGGGAGCGCTGCTCGAATGCATCAGCTTCTTCCATGGCTCCCAAGAGATGTCAAGATGCTGAGTGAGGTGACGCTCAGAGAGCTCCCCAATGCAAAGAAGTGGCTGTTGCTGAAGGAAACTCAACATGATATTGAATCGCAAGTGAAGGTTAATCTCAAACCCATTCAAACCAAAGAACCAGCCATTCCACAACAAATCGAGGATACGGCCATAAACAGTAATCACGATGGATAGCCAAACAGAGATAATCAAGTTTAGTACATAAAAGAATGATTAATTTTTAAGCTATGAGTTCAACAATTTCCTAATGAGGAATAAGCTAGTCTGTTACATAGATTACAATTAGTTAAAATTTACAAAAACATGTTAGTATTATCAATCATTTTTTAAGGAAGGAACATAAAAATTGATGGATGGGATAGATTCCATACATTGCATTGACAACTTTATTAAAATGTCTTATGGTTATGACTACTTTTGGATTTGTGAATGATGAATTATGGTTCTTATGATTTCATGCTTGCATAAACAAGTGAGTTGAGGATTATGGTGGTTCTGGACGTTGGGGTCCCCAACCCAATGCTCCTTAACACTCCGCGGAGTGTGGAATAACTCACTTGTGGGTGGGGATCCTATGCTCTCGAGGGAGATAAGTGTTTTTCTTTAAGATCACTCGAGCACTTGAGAGGGCAAAGGGCCAAGTGGTAAGTGCCCTTGTTATGTAGGACGGCTCCGGATGCTCAGGGAAGCTTAGAGGGACTCTGAGCCTATAAATTCCTTGTTGACCGTAGATGGAGTGCAATCACATATAGCCTTCCAATTACGAGGGATTGGAAGGTCCTATCCTAGGCTAGACAGTGTCTTTCTAAGGAAAGACGGTTTTGTACGACTCTGCAGACTGATGATTCTAGATATTATTATAAAATAAAGTATTTGATCTTTCGAATTGTTTGTTATGTGCTAAATATTGAGTTTAACAAACCCAATTTAATGGAGTAATAAAAGGAAGCTGATTTTATATGTGCAAACAGTGTGGTAGTATGCTTTTCTAATTAGAAAACTAAGCAAACCCCATCGAAGAAAGTGGAAGGCCTTGATCTTGACGATTGGATGCTTATGGCTGGGTGGAGCCGATAAGTTGGGTAACTTTTTGACACTAGATAGAGCTAATTAAATCATGGCCCTCCCAATATCGATAGGATTAGTTACCAAGTTTAACAACGTTTTAGGGGACTGGAGCTGAGATTTTGCCTTATGGGTAGGGGTATTGAGTTACACTCTCCCCTGTCTCTTACTCTCTTTGAACCAAGTGTGGTGTTAATCTCACTCCTGCCTTTGGTTGATTACAAAGTGGTCTTTCTTATGTGGGCCTTAGATTGTTGTTAGGGGTGACTTGTCCACACTTCCCATGTGAAGTAAAATTGAGATTCCCATGTTCAACTAAGTCCAAGGATTCCCATGGGGAGATGGGATGGTGATGTGTATGGATATGAATTTCAATAGACTACCAAGAGGACTGCTCTGAGTCTATTGGAGGAGGCACCTCACACGTGGTATCAGAGCCTAGGTTTCAAATGAGCTTTTAGTGTAAGGTTAAGTAGTCAATGCATAAAAAGAATTAATAAAATAATCACACTTGTTTGAAGAAAACTATTATTAACTATTTTGCAGTAACACTAGCATACACATTGTACCTTTCATGAGAGGTGCCTCCTCCAACAACACAGACCCAAAGGAGTCCTCATAGTAGTCGATTGAAATTCATATCCATATACATCACCATCCCATCTCCCCATGGGAAACCTTGGACCTAGTTGAACATGGGAATTTGAGTTCTACTTCATAGGGGAAGCGTGGACAAGTCACCCCTAACAACAATCTAAAGCCCATCTAAGAAATACCACTTTGTAATCAATCAAAGGTAAGAGTGAGGTTAACACTGCACTTGGTTCAAAGAGAGTGAGAGACGGGGGGGAGTGTAACTTGATCCCTCTATTCATAAGGTAAAATCTCAACTCTGGCTTCCTAAAAAGGTATTAAACCTGGTAACTAATCTTACCAGTATTGGGAGGGTCACAATTTAATCAGCTCTACCAGTATTGGTACTCAACTTATCAAGTCCACCCAGCCATAGGTGTCCAATTGCCAAGATTGAAGCCTCCCACTTTCCTCAATGGGATTTGCTTAGTTTTCTAATTAGCAAAGCAAAATACCACACTGTTTGGACATATAAAATTAGATTCTTTTATTAATCCATTTCCTTAAACTCAATCTTTATAACAAAAAATTCAAAAATCAGATACTTTATTTCACCATCACTTCATAGAGTGATACATAATCATCTTTCCATAGAAAGACACCGTCCAACCTAGGATATGACCTTCCAATCTCGAGGGATTGGAATGTCCTACCTGTATGTGATCTCACTCTATCCGCGATCAAGAGGGAATTTACTCTCTCAAAGCCCCTCTATGCTTCCTTGAGCCTTCGGAGCCGTCCTACATAATAGGGGCACTTACCACTCGGCCCTTTGCCCTCACAAGTGCTTGAGTGATTAAAAACCAAAAACACGTGCCTCCCTCAAGAGCGTAGGACCCCCACCCGTAGGTGAGTTTCTCCACACTCCGCAGAGTGTAAGGGAGCATTAGATTGGGGAACCCAATGTCCCTTACCACCAGAATCCACAACTCGTCCAGTTGTACAAGCATGGAATCATAAGAGCCATAACTCATCATTCAAAAATCCAAAAGCAGTCATAACCATAAGATATTTTAACATAGTTGTTAATGCGATGCATAGAATCTATCCCCTTCATCAATTTTTGTGTTCCTTCCTAAAAAGCATTTAATAATACTAACATACTTTTACAAGTCTAAGTAAGTTCTAACTAATCGTGATATTGTTCTTATGTACAAACTTGATTATCTCCATTTGACTATCCATCGTGATTACGGATTATAGCCACAATCTCAGTTTGTTGCCGATCCTTCGGGTTGAATGGATTTGGGGTTAACTTCCACTTGCGATTAAGTAGCAGTGACTACTTCCTCACATTAGAAAATTCTCCGAGTGTGATCTTGCTTAGCATCTCAATGTCTCTTGGAAGCCATGGAAGAGGCTGATGGATTCGAGCAGTGCTTCCACATAGGTGTGGTGAGAGAGAGGGTGATGCCAGGAGACATATTCCACGGTGGATTTCGTGAGGTTTTACGGTGGATTCCGTAAACTTAGATGACCGGGGCTCATACACAAAGAGGATTCTTTGTGCGAGAAGTTGATGGGGACACCTGTCCTTTTCGGGCGTTTCATTAATATAGTGTGTACATGGGTGATTCCATAGCGGGTGATTCTGCAAAATGCATATTAAATTAATAAACGTTTATGAGTTTAGAGTGCGCACTCGTAATAAATTAAGGTTAGGATTTATTTCTAACCAATTGATTTATTTATGTAGCTCAAGACTGCTAGGTATTCACTTTTGTTGGTTTAATTGTATTATTTTACTAACGATTGTGAATGCTTCAGTTGATGTGTAGAGATAGCAGCAGTGGCGGAGGAAAGCATTGGAGTCTAGCGAGTATTCGACCTTTGGATTATATTTTGATAGGCGCCACACCTATATTTTGTTATGTCTATTGAGACATTGATTATTGATTATTATTTTGTATGCGCCTATGCGCACGGATATGTTATTTCTATTTGGACATTGAGATTGGGCATGCCAGACTCTATGGGCACCGTCCATTAGCTATATTTCCTATTTTTGTAGAAAGCAAACTCAAAAGCTAAAAGCTTGTCATATTTTTGTAAATTGGGCTATTATTGAGCATGAAGATGGAAATATACATAAAATACATGCTTTGTGAAGCGCTCACACAAGGCATGGGGGAAGATTGAACCCAATTGGTCTCTTGCTTCTTGTCGTTCATGCTTTTACATTGTTTTTTGTGCAAAAAGGTAGAGTTCATTGTTCTTGGGGACCTTCCGGGATTCACTACGTGAGCATTCTGCGACCGATCTGCGCACCAGTGGTATCAGAGCGGAGCTGAGATCAAGAGCTTCCAATCGCTACCAATCTCAGGCGAAGGCGGAGCTCCAGGAACGATCGGGCTCTACAGTCAATCTCGTCGCGAACCGTCGATACAGGCAGACTTCTGGCGATCAAGAACCCCTGTTTCTACTGTCAGATCGCGAAGGAAAAGGCTGTATAGGCGGAGGACCACGCAATCATCTCCTTCATCAAGTCGTGGAAAAATCAGAGATAAGCTTCATTATTTTTCTCATTATTTCTTTCAAAAAGCTTAAGAGAAAGCTTAGAAGCTTGGTGGGAAGCTAGGAAATCAATCGATTGATCCAGGAGGAGGCCCGCGTTTTTCGCGCCGTCACGAAAACGGCCCCCCCCCACGAAAATCAGACGACTTACAGATTAAGCTTTTTAAGCTTAATCACCTAGGTCTAAGCTAAGTCACTCCAGTTACACAGGGCAACAAAGTCACCAAACTCCGGGTCCTGCGCATCAAAAGTCAAGTTCTGCAAGTTAAGTGGAATCAAGTCCTGCAAGTTCATCAAGTCGGCCTAAGTTCTGCAAGTCCGCAACTCTATAAGTCGGCTAAGTCTGCAACTCTGCAAGTCAGACTAGTCAACTGGAGTCAGAACTGACTAGTGCTTAAAACTCCTAGAAGGCTTGTTCCTACGCAAAAACTCTGAACTGGAAAGTTATTCATGGCAAAGTGTTCTACCTATCTACAGCTTCACTGAAGTATTTTCAACAAATGAAGAAGGAAATATTGCAGATTTTCTGAAAATTGAGAAAGAAATACCCAAAAATACATAGCCTTGTAACCCCGAATTTGAGCTATGCTCATCCCGCTAACCTGATTTTGAGTGAGAAAGGTTTATTGAGTTTTACAGGATGACAATCCCCCATATGGATGATCCTATGGCTGAAGACGACCTACCTGAGCCTACCATGGAACAAAAGCTGGATCTAATCATGCTACAATTGGAAGAAGAGCGAAGGGCTAGGCAAGCATTGCAAGCGCAATTGATAAAACTACAAAGAGCGTCCACTGACAAAGAAGAACCTCAAGCCGAAGATTTGATTCGACGTACCATCGACGCCACTCTTGAAGCACAAACCATTCGCAAGGAATCCAAGATAAGTAAACGAAGTTTCAAATTTCGCACTTTCAATGGCATACGAGAAGGAAAGACTGTTTTATCATTCATTAGCCAGTTTGATGACTATTTCCATGAGGAAACCTATCCAGAAAAAGATAAAAACAAGTGTGTTACTAATCATCTGATAGACAGAGCATCACTTTGGTGGACTGTAGTACGCAAGAGCATAGAATATCCTGCTACTTGGGAAGATTTCAAGAAGAAGTTCATGCAGAATTTCCTTCCACCGCAATTTCATGAGAAGGCTATCAAGCAATGGGATTTACTTCAACAACGGAATCGTGAACCTATTCCACAGTATACAGAGCATTTTTGGAATGCACTCCTACACCTACGCATGCTTGAAGACGTACCAGAGACGACACATAAGCGGAAGTATATGTCTGGACTCCTTGGACCTTACTACGCTGAAGTGAACATGTTCAAGCCTGCTACCCTTGAAGACGCCATCTCTCTAGCTCACGACACTGAAGATAAGTTACGCAGAAGAGACAGACGACCACAGCAATTCCAAGCCAATGGTAACTATGGATCTAAACAATTCAATTCCAATTTTAGAAGGTTTAATCCAGGTAGTTTCTCTTCACCATCTTTCCGCAAGAATTGGGCTAAACCACATGCATTACCATCCAATGTCAATCCAAATCCTAAGCCTATTCCACAAGCAAATCCAAATGTACCCAGACTTCCAGCCATTGCAAATAATGTAACCAAAGCCAAGCCAATAGTATGCTATAAGTGTCACCAGCCAGGGCATCTCGCAGCAAATTGTCATTCAAAGAAGCCACCAGCACATATCAACTATCTTGGAGCCATGGACGAAGACGAGCATGAGGATATGCCTGATTTCACTGAAGATGAGAATGATCCTATTACTACTTCCGACACTTTACCATGTATGCCTACTCCACATTCATTGTTGACTATGAAATGTATGGTGCATGGAAAGGAAAGAACTATCTTGCATGATGACGGTAGTACTCATGACTTTATTTCAGCAAAATTGGTAAAGGAATTGAAATTACAGACTGTACCTACGCATTATCGCATAAAAGCTACATTTTTAGGCACTAGGTACAATGGCACACAAGAAGTACAAGATTTAGAGATTCAAATTGGTTCATATATTGAAAGAAGAAATTTCTTAGTTGTCCCATTAGAGTCAAGCGACATTATTTTAGGAATGCCTTGGAGACACCAGCATAACCCAAATATAGATTATTCCACACACACAATGAATATTAATTTTCAAGGAAAATCTATTACCTTATATGGTATGTATGCATCTAATATTTTTCCACTGCTTTCGCATACTCAAGCAAAACGTGCACTACGCAAGAGTACCAAATCATATCTCATTTGGGTGAATGAATTGCAAGCAAAGGAAAATCATATGCACCCTAGGCATAAGGAATTTCTTGCATATTTTAAGGACTGTTTTGCAGAAGATCTACCACTAGGTTTACCACCTTCATGACCAGAAGACCATAAGATTGATTTAATCCCTGGCACACAACCACCTTGCAAAGCACCATATAGGCACAATCAAATAGAGCAAAAAGAAATCCAGAGTCAAGTTGAAGAATTACTAAATAGAGGCTTAATTCGACCTAGCAGTTCTCCATTTAGTGCACCTGTACTCTTAGTCAAGAAAAAGAATAATACTTATCGTATGTGTATTGACTACCGAGCATTAAATAAGATCACTGTAAAGAATAGGTATCCTATACCTAGAGTTGATGACCTTATGGACAAACTGCAAGGATCTTCTATATTTAGTAAAATTGACCTTAAGTCTGGATATTATCAGGTGAGGCTAGATAGATCCGACATATTTAAGACTACATTCAGAACACAGTTTGGCCATTACGAATTCTTAGTCATGCCATTCGGATTGACTAATGCACCTGCTACTTTCAGTAGAATGATGAACCGTATCTTTCTGAAATATCAATATTGTGTGATTGTTTTCTTTGATGATATGTTGGTGTTTAGTCAAAGTGAAAAAGAGTATTATGAGCATTTATCATTAGTTTTTCAATTACTAAAAGAAAATCAATTGTTTGTAAATCCTGAAAAGAGTGAATTCTTTAAGACAGAAATAGAATATTTAGGTCATATTGTATCAAAAGAAGGAATTAAAGTTGATCCTAAGAAAATTGATGCAATATTGCATTGGCCTGTTCCTAAAAACGTGCATGAGTTACACTCATTCCTTGGTCTTGCTAGTTTCTATAGGAAGTTTGTACGTAATTTTTCATTACTTGCTTTACCATTAACCAAACTTCTTAAGAAAGGAATTGTTTATCAATGGACTGAAACTCAACATAAATCCTTTGACTTACTGAAACGTGCATTAACCAATGCCCCTGTTCTACAGTTGCCTGACTTTAATAGACCATTCTTTCTAGTTGTGACCGATGCTAGCGGATTAGGAATAGGAGCCGTACTAATACAAGACAATCATCCAATAGCATATTCTAGTTCTAAGCTGAAACCCTCTGAGCTGAAATATTCCACTTATGGCAAAGAACTATTAGCAGTTGTACAAGCATTAAAACAGTGGAAACACTATTTAATGGGTTCAGAATTCATGATAAAGACCGACCAGCAAAGCATTAGACATCTACTTAGCCAACCCCAAATTTCTGATCATCATATCAAATGGGCTTCCTTCATTCAAAGCTTTCATCCTATCATTCAATACCAACCTGGAAAAGAAAATGTAGTTACTGATGCATTGAGTAGAAGACCTGCAATTCATAATATTTCTGTCATATCTTTTGATTCTTTAATTGCTATGAAAGATACATATCATCAGGATATTACTTTTCATTCTGATTGGCAAAAATTAGTTCAAAATAATTTTATTCATGTTGATTCATTGTCATATAATGATGGATTTATGTTTTTTGAAAAGAGACTGTGTGTTACTATTCCATTCCGATCTTTTGTTTTGAATGAAATTCATTGTCCCCCATATCAAGGTCATAGAGGTATCATATCTACATTACGCATGTTAACTGAAGATTTTCATTCGCCGCATATGGATGCAGATGTATCTAATTTCGTTTCTGAATGTTTGATTTGTCAAAGAATAAAGAGACATCATGGTAAACAGTATGGATTACTAATGCCTTTGTCTATTCTATCTAAACCTTGGGAACATATATCTATGGATTTCATTACTGGTTTACCAAATACTAAATCTAACCATGATATGATTTGGACAATTGTAGATAGATTTAGTAAGCAAGCATATTTCATTCCATGTAAGAAAACTTTAACAGCATCACAAGCAGCACAGTTATTTTTGAAAACTATTTTTACTAACCATGGATTGCCAAAAGTGATTATTTCAGATCGTGATTCTAGATTTTGTAATAATTTTTGGATTACACTGTTTGCAAATCTAGGCACAAAGATTGATTTCTCATCTGCATTTCATCCAGAAACAAATGGACAAACAGAAGCCACAAATAGCACCATTCTAGATCTTTTACGTGCATATACTATCTCTAAACCTCAGACATGGGATACTCATTTGCATTTATTACAGTTTGCATACAACAATACACCACACACATCTACAAAGAAAGCACCTTTTGAAGTCATTTATGGATATAGATTATCTACACATGTTGCATCTTTGTCTAATAGAATTCACAGTGCTGATAATATTGCTACTATGCATAATAGTATTTTTGATGAGGTTAAGGATATGATTGCTAAAGCCCAACAATCATATACCAAACAAGCCAACAAGAAAAGACAAGCTATGAATTTCAAAATTGATGATTATGTTTGGCTTAGAATAGAAAAGCGTAGACTGCAAAGTGTAGATAGACATCCAGTTGTCAAATTAGCTCCTAGATTTTATGGACCATTTAGAATCATTCATAAGATTAATGATAATGCATTCAAGTTAGAATTACCATCTCATTGGAAAATTCACAATACATTTCACATTAGTTTATTGAGACCATTTAGAGGCCAATTACCTATCCACCCTGTTTATGAAAACCCACCTTTATTAGAGGAAGAGACTGAAATACTTGAACCAGAAACCATCATAGACACTGACTACATGACCACTAGAACTGGCCGAAGGTATTCTAGATATTTAGTAAAATTTAAGAACCATCCTGTAGAGGAAGCACAATAGATGCACGCTAGAGACTTAAATGCTTTCCCCACTCTGTTAGCTCCACATTGAGCTAATAGCAATTGAGGTCAATTGCTATCCCACCTCGGGGGTATGATGCCAGGAGGCATATTTCACGGTGGATTCTGTGAGGTTTTACGGTGGATTCCGTAAACTTAGATGACCGGGGCTCATACACAAAGAGGATTCTTTGTGCGAGAAGTTGATGGGGACGCCTGTCCTTTTCGGGCATTTCATTAATTTAGTGTGTACATGGGTGATTCCATAGCGGGTGATTCCGCAAAATGCATATTAAATTAATAAACATTTATGAGTTTAGAGTGCGCACTCGTAATAAATTAAGGTTAGGATTTATTTCTAACCAGTTGATTTATTTATGTAGCTGAAGATTGCTAGGTATTCACTTTTGTCGGTTTAATTGTATTATTTTACTAACGATTGTGAATGCTTCAGTTGATGTGTAGAGATAGCAGCAGTGGCGGAGGAAAGCATTGGAGTCTAGCGAGTATTCGACCTTTGGATTATATTTTGATAGACGCCACGCCTATATTTTGTTATGTCTATTGAGACATTGATTATTGATTATTATTTTGTATGCGCCTATGCGCACGGATATGTTATTTCTATTTGGACATTGAGATTGGGCATGCCAGACTCTATGGGCACCGTCCATTAGCTTTATTTCCTATTTTTGTAGAAAGCAAACTCAAAAGCTAAAAGCTCGTCATATTTTTGTAAATTGGGCTATTATTGAGCATGAAGATGGAAATATACATAAAATACATGCTTTGTGAAGCGCTCACACAAGGCATGGGGAAAGATTGAACCCAATTGGTCTCTTGCTTCTTGTCGTTCATGCTTTTACATTGTTTTTTGTGCAAAAAGGTAGAGTTCATTGTTCTTGGGGACCTTCCGGGATTCACTACGTGAGCATTCTGCGACCGATTTGCGCACCAGAGGGAGAGAGAGAGAGGCTTGCATCGCATCAACAATAGAGAGACTTTTGCACGGATTCTTGTGTGTCAGTGTGTGTGTGTGTTCTTGACGTGATGCTCTACCCCTGTTTATATAGTAACTCAAGGAAGTTACTATATGTATATCCTCTATATCACATGTATTCAAAGACTATTTATAAATATCCTTATCTATGAATTTTTCATGAATAAAGTATAACCCTTTTATATTCAATCTATAAATGACTCTTTTATATTACACCCTTATATATATATAAAATGTATAAGAATGGTATTTTTAAATATCTTATTTCAAACCCACGTGATGCACACATATATTCATGAGTAACTTACTCGATTATAGTAATCAGGGGGAGGGAGGAGGGGATAAAAGGATGGCGTTTGCTTTTAGTATTTTTTATGACGTCATTGATGATAATGAGGGAATGCTTTCTTTTAGCGTTTTTGACGACGCCATTGATGACGTCAAGGAGGCGCTCCATTTTTGTAGCATGAGGATACCAATTTAATGAATATATGGGTGAGCACCACACATCTTATCGTCCGGGCGGCATCACTCCAAGGCTCATGACTAAGGTAGTGACCAAGGCATCTTAGTCTTGGTATACTCGGAGGGCTACGAAGGCTTTGTTGGCGCCATTGGCTAGATGTGAGAAGCTCTCACTAGCTTGTAGGAAAATCTTCCTGGGAGGTCACCTATCCTAGTAGTGTCGTCACCCAACTGCACTTAACTGCCAAGTGACTATCCACTAGGCTAGTTCTTTTTGTTGTTCTATACTACAAACATAGTCTTAATAAGCTAGTCTTGGGAGGGTCTCCCAAGTCTTCCTTCCATGAACTAGGATATAATACCTCATTAATAATAATTATTACCTTCATAATGAGAGTCATTTTCATAATTAGAGTTAGTTTTTAAAAATGTGCAACATAAATCAATTTTCTTTGGAATGTATACACACATTAAAATAAACTAAGTAATGGGGACATTACATTCTTCCCTCCTTAGAGAAATCAAGATGTCCTCATCTCGAGCGAAACTGGGGGTATTATTTTATAAGGGTTACCTCATCGACCCAAGTGGCATCCTCTTTAGGATAATCCTTCCATTGTACTAGGTGTTCTCTTAGGATTCAGCTTCCTAGATGTTTCTCCCTTGTATCTAAAATCTTATCGGGTTGCATTTTCAGAATTCCTTGGACACACATAACTATTTGTTCGTCATTAAGCACATGATTGGGGTTTGATACATAAGGTTTCAGTAGGCTTACATGAAATACATTGTGAATCTTGAGATGCGGTAGCAATTTAAGCTTGTAGGCTTGCCTTCCCATTACTTTGGTTACTTCATATGGTCCACAGTACCTTGGACTAATCTTTTTGTATTTCCCCAAGGATAATGAGCTCTTGTTGGGCCTTACCCTTAGAAACACCATGTCAGCTTCCTTGAATGTTCTTATGGATCTTTCAACATCTGCATAGAACTTTTTCTGATCTTGAGCAGCTTGCATACATCATCCGATCTACACATTAGTGGTATAAGAGCAAAGGTGAGATTAAGAGCTTCTAATCGCTTACCATCTTGCATGAAGGCGAAGCTCCTAGAACAAACAGGCTCTATAGGTTGTCTCGCGACGAACTGACAACACAGGCATGTTCATGGCGGTGAAGAACCCCCTGATGTACCCTTTGATCGCAAAGGACCTCTCCTAAGAGGTGAAGGACCACTCGGGAAGTCTCCTCTTCAAGTCTTTTTTCTCAAAGATAAAGCAATTCACGATTAATGCAAAGCTAAGCTTAATGCTTAAGCTCTAAGCTCTCCAAAACTTCAAGAATTATGGCGAAAGCATGTACTCATGGCCATCGATTCCACCAAGAACGTGCCACCGTCTTGTCTCGCTGATCCCACAAATTATTTAAGCTTTTTGTTTAAAGCTTTAAGTCACTAAGCTTAATCTAAGGCTTAACGTTCAATTATCAATCTATTACCTAGCAGGTGTTCACATATGGTATTCTCGAATCAATTTTGAAGCGTCAGCAAGCCCCTGTTCCTACCTACAACTTGGCTGAGCAGATTTACAGCAAGTAGGTTGTCACGCGCAGTCTATGCAGAAGGCTATTTTGCTCGGAAGAAGACCATGTCCAATTTTCGTACCCAAGAAAAAAAAATCGTAAAAGAAAAAACCATTTTTAAAAAAAATCAAGTCTTATAAATCCAATTTTGAGCTACGCTCATCCTTCTAACGAGATTTTGAGTGTGCGAGATTATTTGAGATTTTTGCAGGATATCTGATCACCACATGGATGATTTAATGGGCGAAGGAAATTTTCCAAAGCCAACTATGGAACAGAAATTGGATCTAATCATGATGTAGCTTCAAGAAGAGTGAAGGGCGCGTCAAAACTTGTAGGCACAATTGGCTACACTTCAAAATCCATTGTTGATCAAGACGGAGTGCAACCTGAAGATGTTATTTGATGTACTATTGATGCGATACTTGATGCACATGCTCTTAGGAAAGAGGCCAAGATAAGTAAAAGAAATTTTAAATTCCACACGTTTAATGGGCAATGTGATGGAAAAATTGTTCTTACTTTCATTAGTCAATTTGAAAACTATTTTCATGAAGAGCAATATGTTGAAAAAGATAAACTTAAATGCGTCACTAACCATCTGGTAGACAGAGCATCATTATGGTGGACTGTTGTCCGCAAGAGTGTTGATTGTCCCTCTACTTGGGAAGCCTTTCAAAAGAAATTTTTGGAAAATTTCCTTCCACCTCAATTCCATGAGAAAGCTATCAAACAGTGGGATCTCCTACAACAAAGAGATCATGAATCCATCCTGTAATACATTGAGCATTTTTGGAGTGCCTTACTTCATCTTTGAATGCTTGAAGATGTTCCTGAGGTGACCCACAAGCGCAAGTACATGTCTAATTTGCTTGGTCACTTCTATGCGGAAGTAAATATGTTTAGGCGCCAAAGACTTTAGAGGATGCGATTTCTTTAGTGCATGATGTATAGGATAAAATTTGTGGACGAGAAAAGTGACCGCAACAATTTTTGGTTAATGGTAACTTTGGTATAAAGCAATTCAATTCTAACTTCCAAAGATTCAATCAAAATCTCTTTGCTCCTTCTTCTTTTTGTAAACCCTGGACTCAACCTCCTGCTTTACCATCAAATACAAATTCAAACATTAAGCCTTCCCTCCAGCCAAATCCCAAATAAACCCAAACTTCCAACCCTTACCAATAATGTCTCCAAAGCAAAGCCTATGGTTTGTTACAAGTGTCATCAGCCTAGACACTTAGCAGTGAATTGTCAGTCCAAGAAGCAAGCTGTTCAAATCAATCACTTGGGAGCAACTGATGATAAGGACCATGAAGATATACCAGACTTCACTGAAGATGATGATGATATCGGCGATGCTTCAGATACTTTACCAAGTATGCCAAATCCTCATTCATTATTAACAATGAAATGTTTTGTGTATGGTCAAGAAAAGATTATTTTGCATGATGATGGAGCATGCATGATTTTATTTCCACAAAGTTTGTCAAATAATTGAATTTATCTACTATTCCAACTCATTATCGCATAAAGGTTGTATTCTTAAGCACTAGTTTTAATGGTACACAAGAAGTGCATGATTTAGAGATTAAAATTGGTGATTATGTTGAGCATAGAAATTTTTTGGTTGTGATGTTGCAAGCTAGTGATATTATTTTAGGAATGCATTGGCGTCACAAATATAACCCTGACATAGATTATTCCACACATTCCATGAAAATTCATTTTAATGAAAACCAAATCACATTACATGGATTACACACCTTTGATAATTTTCAATTGCTTAGTCACATACAGGCTAAACGTGCGTCGAGAAATGGTAGTAAATCATATTTAGTATGAGTGAATGAAATTGAAGCTAAGGAGAATCAGATGCATCCTAGGCATGCACAAGTTCTTTCACAATTTAAATATTGTTTTGTTGTTGACTTACCACCTGGTTTACCATCTACACATCTTGAAGATCATAAAACAGATTTAATCCCAAGTTCTCAACCACCATGTAAAGCACCTTATAGACACAATCAGATTGAACAATAATAGATTTAATCCCAGGTTCTCAACCACCATGTAAAGCACCTTATAGACACAATCAGATTGAACAAAAAGAAATCCAAACACAAGTTGAGGAATTGTTGAACCAAGGACTCATTAGGCCCAATAGTTCTCCTTTTGGTACACCTTTCCTATTAGTTAAGAAGAAAAATAATACCTATAGAATGTGCATTGAATATGGTGCCCTAAACAAAATCACTGTTAAGAATAGATATCTAATCCCTAGGGTAGACGACCTCATGGATAAACTACAAGGGGCCACTGTTTTTAGCAAGATAGATCTCAAATATGGATATCATCAAGTACGTTTGGATACACCTGACATTTTTAAGATTACATTTAGAACTCAATTTGGTCATTATAAATTTCTTGTTATGCCTTTTGGTTTGACCATCGGGGTCCTGGTTTTAGGGCGAATCTAGTGGGGGAGCTAATGGAAAGGCTAAAAATCAAGCGCAGGCACTCTACTCCCTACTACCCACAATGTAATGGTTTGGTCGAAAAAGTGAATGGGCTAATTTGTAAGACAATTACCAAGCAAGTACACATGCACCCCAAGCACTGGGATAAAAAATTGAGTGCAGCTCTTTGGGCCTACAGGACTTCATTCAGAACCTCACTTGGCTATACTCCATTTCACCTCGTCTATGGCCAAGAGACTTTGCTTCCTATAGAGGTGGAACTAGCCAGTTTGTGTGTTTTAGTAACCAATCGAGAGAAGAATCATCAAGACAAGAAGCTAGAGGAAAGGATCTTGGATCTAGAGAGGCTAGAGTTAGACAGAGAAGCAGCAATCCAACACTATTCCATGCAACCTGAAGAGAGGAGGAAGACATTTAATAAGAAGCTGCTAGCAAACACATAAGGGAAGGATCACTTGTGCTACGCTATGATAACCGCTTTGATAACAGAAAGGATGCTAAACTTGTGTTCAAGTGGGAAGGGCCATTCATGGTCATAAGGAGATATCCAAACAGCACCTATAAGCTAGGTGACATGGATGGGAAGGTTCACAAGACAAGGGTAAATGGATGGCGACTGAAGCCTTATTTTCAAACAAATATGAACACTTTGGAGCAGTCATTCAATGAAGAGCCATCAATGAGGGGGTGCAGTCCTCCTTGCTCTATTGGACCATCATTAGCAAGCTAGAGGCATGAATGCCTCTAGCCTAAGGGGAGGGCTAATGATCCGGGTTTTTTACAACCCGGATTTCTACCACAAAATTTGGCCAAAACCCCTATCAAGAGTTTTACCATATCACTTTGGGTTTACTCTTCAAGTACTAGGTATGCTACATTGCTTCTCGATTATGATAACTCTAGCAAATAGGGGGAACAAGTTCTTAGGAGGGATATCAATGTAAAGGGTAAAAGGGATGGTTATCTTAGTGAAGATGGAAATGAATTACACCCAGGAGTTAAGTGAATGCATAGATTTTTCAAAGAACTAGTCTCCAACTACACGTGGGTTCCGCCTGCATCACTAAGATTTGGAATCTATCACCATCATTAGAGGACACCTTACCCTAGCACACAAGTCAATATCCACATCATGGTGTCATTTGGATCTTACACAAAAGCTTACAAGCATGGACCCCTTCGGTCACATGCTTATATGTATTTATATATATATGGGGAACTAAAGTCAAAGCAACTTTTGGAAGCCCTTTTTTATAATCTCAATAACTCCCAAGAAAAAGTGAATTTCAAGAAAATTCCCTCGTTGCCCGATCAGTTTCGACATGGTCTACAAAGTTGCAGAAGAAACTTTTTTCAAATTCTTCACCGATTTGAAGCTACGAAGGTGCAGACTGCTGGCTACATGCAATTTTCTTCTCTCTTTTACCACACCAACTTTCCATTCTATCCTTCTTGTAAATATATTATAATAATGTGCTTTGGACATCTATCTCTTGTAATCTAGCTCCCTTTCTCTATTTTGTCTACCACCACCCTTGGCTTCTTGCATGATGACCAAGGTGGGGACTTGTCCCATCCACTATTCTCCATATTTTCAAAGGTGCCATACATCATCTAGGATTATGTTAATCAAGAAGATTAGCTTAATCTAATCCCTCATGGAGGCTATATAAAGAGCCCATGGAAAATGGAAAAGGGGGGAGAAATACAATGACAAGCACGTGAGAGCACTCTAGAATACCCTCATGCTAGTCTATCTCTTTGAGGTAAGCTATGCGTAAGTTCTTTTATTATGTAGCATAATGGCAAGCTTCCTCTACCTCTTCTCCTCTTGTCTCCCTCTCTTCTCATCTTCTCATTCCATGAATACATAATGGCAAGCTTTCTCTACCTCTTCTTCTAATGGCAAGCTTCCTCTACCTCGTTTCCTCTTGTCTCCCTCCCCTCTCATCTCTCTCTCTCATATTCTAACAGGGTGTCTAGTACATATATTCTCTCCTGTAAATTTATGCCTTGGTTCTTTTGATTCTCTTTGAGAAAAGGGATGTCCTAGCCCATCCTCCCTTTGGCTAGGTGGTGCCCCTCTTTAGTTCTCTTAGTGAGGATTGGAGGTTGGATGGGTAAGAGGCAACCCGTTCATCATTTTAGCCCTCAGTATCCATGCCAAACAACCCAATTCTTGCGCTAGCTAGAGAAGAGGCATGCCATGATCCAACCTATCAGAAATTGCTAAGGGAGATCCCTATCAAGGATCAAAACCCGAAGCTACAGGCAAACTATCTAGAATTCTCTATCAATAGTGGATTCGTCTACTATTGAATGAGATTATGTATACCGGCAAGCCAGTCACTTAAGCAGAAGATACTTTGGAAAGCTCATGACTCCCCTTTTTCAGGATATCCTAGCTATGCCAAGACCCTCAATGCAGTCAGAAATTTTCTAGTATTGGGAGAGGCTTAAAGGTGACGTTCTCAAATATATCGCTGAATGTTTGTCTTGTCAACATATTAAGGCCGAACATGTCAAAATGCCAGGGAAATTGCAACCACTTGACATTCCCCAAATGAAATGGGAATTCATTAGTATGGACTTTGTTGCTGGCCTACCTCAAGTTCAGGGAGGATACAACTCCATTATGGTTATGGTGGATATGCTCACGAAGGTTGCACATCTTATTCCTGTTAAGACAAACTATAAAGCCTCAGACATTGCAAGGTTATTTATCAAGAAAATATTCAAACTACATGGGTTACCCAGAAGAATCATCAGTGATTGTGACTCTCTTTTCACATCACATTTCTGGAGGGCTATCTTCGAAGCCATTGGGACTCAACTTTATTTTAGTATAGCTTACCATCCCCAAACCGATGGTCAAACGGAGCGAGTCAACCAAGTTATTGAGGATATGCTAAGGACACACTGTTGTCGTGAACTCAAAAAGTGGATTCAATATTTGCCACTGATTGAGTTTGCCTACAATGCTTCTTACCAACAAAGCATTCAGATGACCCCTTTTCAAGCATTGTATGGGCACAATTGTCGAAGTCCTTTAAACTTCTCAGATCCAACCTTGAGGGTTGAAGCCTCAAAGCAGATGCTGAAAGATATGGATGACCAAATCAAGTCAATAAGACAGGACATCCAAGCCGCCAAGGACAGACAGAAGGCTTACGCGGACCTGAAACGTCAAGATAGATCCTTCGTTGAAGGTGACATGGTCTTCATTTGCATACGTCCAAAGAGGAGTTTCCTATCCTTGGGTGAATGCAAAAAGCTACGTCCAAGGTATTGTGGACCTTAAAAGATCCTCAAGTGCCTAGGGCCTAATGCTTACAGACTTCAACTCCCTGAGAACCTAAAAGTTCATAATGTATTCCATATCAGCCTACTGAAGAAGTATGTGCCTAACCCTAGTCATGTGCTTGATGATCAGCAAGTTGTAATGCCTAGCCAAGGAGTCCTTAAGCTACAGCCAGATAGGATCTTAGATGTTAACACAATATTAGTGAGTTTGGGAATCTCCAAATTCCATTTTTTTGAATACTAAAAAGGTGGCACCCGGATAACATGCCCATAAGTTTCTCAAAACCATATTATGTGACCTATCATTGGAAAGCACTTGAAAAATGGAATCTATTGAGCTATAGAGCACTTGATTTAGAGTTATAGTGTTCAAGTTATGACAAATACAAAGATTTGACCACGTGTCCCAAACTTATTGGAAATTCCCATATTCCCCAATATGGTGTTTGCTAGGGAGAGGCATTTGAGATCTAGAACCTTGAGAGAATACCTCGTCCAATGGAAAGATTATCCCGAAGAGAATGCCACTTGGATGGATGAAAGTACTCTCAACCAAGAATACCCCCAGTTCTTCTTGAGATGAGGACATCTCGATTCCTCTAAGGGGGAGAGAATGTAATATTTCCGCACGGAATATTAAAGAATTTTGACCACTACACGCCTGCGCAAAAGCAGTGCTAATTCATCTCCCGCAACGGAATAATGTTAGGGCTAAGTCCTTACCTCTCGTGCTTCAATAAACACCTCACCGCATCGAGCGTAGGAGGCCGAGGCTAAAAACCCATAGGCCGCATGGGAACACCCTTCTCCGGGAAAGGTAAATGGATAATGGTCAAATTTTGTGCAAATTTTTTTATTATTAACCCCCTCCCCCCAGCCGATGCAGGGTGGAGAGAGGGAGTATGGGGGAGACCTTGTGTTATGTGGAGAGCATGGGGGAGAGAGGAAGCATGCAAGCCACCCACGTGGGAGTCTATCTCCCCCCCCTTAGCCTATATGATCCCCCCTCGGAGCTTATGAGGGGGGAAGAGAGGGAGGACTGTTGCTACTACCTGTGCCGTGCTGCCCAGACCATCGCCATCCGCCACACCACAGCCGCCTGCTACCACCTATTGTTGCACTGTTGCCGCCTACCCACCCCATCGCCATCATCATCACTATTATTATCATCATCTTCATCATTATCCCCATCATCATCTCCTCCACTATTACTTTCTCTCTCCACATCACGTTGCTGTCTCACAGAAGACAGGAAGCTTCTTTAGAAGCTTCTAAAACAAGGCCTCCATAAGCCTTGTTCATCTACATTATCTCGGGTTTCTTTAAGAACCGCGATTATAAGGCCATATCCTGCACGAAGGAGAAGACATAGGGCCAAAAGGGATTCGTAATGCATAAAGAGCCAAAGAGAGTTGTTGAACCAGAATTCGACTCGTCAATGGCTCCCAAGAAAATGGCAAGAGGCGCTCACGCAGGAGTTTCTACCCCGAGCACGCGTGTGGGCAATATGTCGAACCCCAATGCCCAGGTTCTTAGAAGATTAATTCCACATAAAAGGAATGCATTAGGCACATTTAATTTTCATGGGAAGGATGCATTTAAGCATGTCTTTAATATATGTAGTTGGGTTAAATACATTTAAAAATTTTAAACACAATTATCCATTCGTTTACGAAGTTAGTGCATGTCATGCCTTCGAAAGATGCTTGCACCTCCAAGTTGCAATATAATGCATAAATTAGAAGAGGGTTCGTGCTAAGAAGGATAGAGCTTGTCGCATGTTGCATTGATGATTTAAATCCATGGACGTGATTCATATAAAGGTTAATCTTAGGCACCATTGAATATTGTCCAAAGAATTACATTGCATGGGAAGGAAACCATGAACTTGCCTGCTGCGTGCGAGGATGCTTGCATTCTAAGTCGGGTTAAGTGCTGTAGGACGGATTAAGTCAATAAATAGTCCTATGACATTCACTCATGCATGAACTTCTTTATCGAAGTTGTTTTGAAAAAAGATGCATTTCATATTAAATCATGAATTCAATGCATTGGACAAAAGGTTTATAGGTATAGTTTTTGTTAAAACTCAACGTAGGTTTCTATACGAGTTAGTCCTAATTTTTCAATCATTAAAGCTTGGTTCTGTTGCATCATTATAGTTTTAGCATAAGGGAAAAGAAACGATTAATGAAATCTAGAAGGAAAAGTCTATGAATCATGGAATGTTATGTTTTGCAATTATTTACATCTCTTAGGAAAAGGTCTTGCATCTCTTCTAAGGAAAGATCACTTCTTGTCGCAAGACAATTAGTTCGATTAGGTAATTCGCTTGCAGTAGTGTAACTCAAACGATGATTACCTCAATGCACTAGGTAGAGTTTAGTATGCTAAAATTCTGCCTTGTATCGCACTTGGGATGCCAAGTCAAGACTCCCAATTCCAAAGAGTCGGCCTAGTATGGTTAGGGCTGGGTTGGGTCAAGAGGACTCCCAAACCCTACATCTTGACCAAGGTATCCTTGACCAAGAAATACCATGCGATGGGAGAAACGATCCCACGAGTTAGGTACGACACTTGTCTCATACAACAAGTTGCAACCTTGCATGGCTTTGTGTTTAAGTCACAAGATAGATTTACCACTCTTTAGAACAAGGGTTGGTAGGTTCTAAGTACAAGTTAATTTGCAAGAGGATGAGTATTTATCCTGCTATATCACCTTCTGTGAGGCTGAGTTGCCAAATTAGGATAACTATGAATTGCCTAGTAAGAAATTGACCAATTGAGTTAGGGCAACAAGGTTGCCTAGCATTTACTGTCTTAGTTTAAGGAACCTAAGGCGTTTGTTAATTTGGGTTAACAGGGTATAAACCCGAACCCAAGGATAAAAGGGTAAACAAACAACAAAACCCTTGGGGATCTGGGATCTTGCCAAGTCGCAATTGATCCTGGATCGAACGTTGGATGCGTTCGGAAAGAAGGATTCACACCTTAGCAATCGGCCAAGTAAACGACCACTGGATTGATTGTGTTTGTATAAGTTAGGAGCACTGTTTGTACTTCTTTGCTCAAGGAACTAAAGATGGAAAGATAATTAATGCTTTAAGTTGAAGGCCTGGAGGGAGAGGCAACATCAGTTACCCTCGACTGTCTGCCTAACCCTAACCAAGGGGGTTGTTAGCCACGCCCGGTACATGGACCGAACCTGCCGCGAGAGGTCTCTCCATGGGTGCTACTTGGAGCAGGAGGACGCTTGGGTTCCAGGGGGGTCTCTGGCCGTAAATCTCTTGCCTCCGAGTCTTGCACAAGAGGCCACGTGACTTAGGATTGGATCTCGAGGCCCGCATACTAATCTACGGGCGAAAACTTTGATTAGTAATCCCCGAGGATTGCTGGATTGCCTTCGGGCTGGATTATGGATTATCCTTTGAGCTGGATTATATGATGTATTCCAAAGACTGATGAATAAGATCAATTGTTGAAAAGGAACTTGTTTGACATTGTTTTTTTATGTCAATGCTTAAGTTATATGAAGGAACCAGTGACTAATTGGCTAATTAAGGAAGATGTCTTTGCATGTCAAACTAAATGTGGTAGGTAATTAGATAACTAAAGCAACCCCAAGGAAAGTGCGGTGGATGTGACCATGGGTCCATCCTACGGAAGGGTGGTCCCGGTTGGCTGGGAACTTTTCTCGAAGGAATTTGACAGCAAGGAACGATGACCTAGAATCTAGGATACTAGAGTCCTGATTTATGCTATTTTAGGGAAACGGAATGGGACTATGCCTTATGGCAGAGAGGTCGAGCTTTGCATCCCTCTCATTTCCCATTCTCCTTGAAACAAGTGCAACACGAATCCGCTTCGACCCTGATGTTTTTGCGTAAAGTAGTTCACCTGGGGTTCGACGCTAGCTACTGTTCTAAGATTTTGACCACTAGGGAAACCCTAATTCAAGTCGGTCCTAAGTGGGAACGGTCGGAATTCTTCTGCTTTGTGGCAGACTCGGGAGGACCTAGATCGCAAACCTCGTGACATGCCGTGGGAGTGCCGGGCGGTGCTTTCTAGACTCTCTTCCTAATGGGCTGCTAAGACGTGTCCTGCAAGTGAACATGTGGACACGTTACAAGAACTGAAGATATGGTGGTCAATCTCAATGCCAAGTGTCAATCGTCGATGTCAGGGTTCATTGCCACTAACCAAGGGTGTAACCAAGGAGAATAGGTTGCCATTGAGCTGGAGTAAAAGTGGGAGAGGACTGATCTAAGAAGAACTAGGTTTGGGTAGCTAGCGTGAATTTGCGCCTACTATTCTTTGGGCTGGGCAATACCAAATGATGGCTCATAAGCCTCAATCAAGGCTATATGCAAGCTAAGATAAGCCTAGACCAAGTCCAAGCAAACCTCCATTGCAGGCCAAGAGAAAAAAAGGGCTGCAAATCTCCATGTGTAGGCTGAGGTGAAGCTGCCCTATAAACTAAGCTGAAAGCTCACTATCTTGAGCTTAACACAAGCTCAAAGAAGCCTTGCAAAGCACCCACAAAACCGGGGAACTCCTCATCCTGATTTGATACCATGCTCGGAAGTGAAACACAGATGATGGAGGAGAGAAAAATAGGAGCTCACTCATGCTCACTCTCTTCGTTCATTATTCCTTTGTTCTTCTACACTTACTAAAGAGTAAGTTATACACTAGGCTTCACTAACCATGACTTTGGTTAGGTCACATTGACTAACCCGACTTATTAAATATCCCACACATGTATAGCTAGACACAACTAAGATACTATCAATCACACACAAGATAATGAGCTTAAAGTCTCAACATTTCTTTAGATTGTGTGCTTCCACTCTAAGCTCACTCCCTTCAAGCTATGCACTGTTTGACTTAGTAGGCCAGTTTTCTTTATATTGTATCTTATCTATACTTTATGTACATTGTATTGGGTGTAAAAAAAAAGGAACTATTAAAAAAAAATTAGACTCCATCTGTCTTCTTGTGTTCTTGAGTGAGCTTTTTCTTATGTGTATGGTGTGTGTTTGGCACAAGGGCTCAAGCAAATCCCCTTGCCATATGATTCATGATATGGTATCAGAGTGATGCCACTAAGAGAGGCTAGTTTTGAAGGTTTGAGTGAAGGAGAAGAAGCAAGGAATGGAAAGCAAGCAACTAGTAAGAAGCTCTCCCATTTTTCCACTCTTTCTCTTGGATAGTGCATGTGGAGTTACTAGAAGCATCATAGAGCAAAATCCTTAGGTTGCTATGAAATTTGGTGTGTGAGCAAAGAATTGTATATTGTATAAATAGGTTGTTTGGGGCTATCTTATTTTTTTTAAGCATCTGAGGCTTTTTAAGGCCATGTTGTAGATTCATAAGGTTGTGAACAACTATTTCACGATATACTACAATTTCCATTTTGTCGATTGAAAGTGGGTACACAGCTACAGATTTCAAATTTGTAAGTTCTAATGTATTTGCTAAGAAGAAAACAAAAGTTTTATCTACAAACATGTTGTAGATTACATGTACTATTGAGCAATCAATGAAAAAGGATACTTGGAGTATTGTTATGCACTTGTAAAAGGTTGCAGAAGACTTGCTTACTGTGTTGTAAAAGGTTATAGAAGACATGGTTGCTATTTTGTATTAATTTTGTGAAAATGGTAGAAAACAATGGAAACCCCATCATTGAGAAGTTGGATAAGAGCAATTGCCCATCATGGAAGTTTTGTGTGATGAACATTCTTATTGAAAAATGTTTCTATGAGTTTATTTCAGGCAAAGAAAAGGAGCCAAAGCTAAGTAATCTTGCAACTATAGAACAATTAAAGGCGTGAAAAGAATGGAATGCAAAAGACAAAAAGGTGATATGTTGGCTATTTACTGGGACATATCAAAAATGCAAAAACTTCACATATGTAGCTTGGACAATTTCTAAGAGCATATTTTTAGTAAATACAAAGGTATGGAGGATTCGACTCAAGCAATACTCGAATACTTTGAAAAAAGAGAAGATATCTATAAATGATTATATTTTGAAAGTGAAAAGCATTGCAGATGCCTTAGTAGCTATTCATCCAATGCTTGATTATAATTATTTGATTTCATCTATCTTGGGTGGCCTTAATAATGAGAAGTCATGGAAATCATTTATCACTTTGTATGTAACGAAAGCCATTTTCAATTTTTGATGAGTTAGTCTCTCTCATAATCATTGAAGTGATCAAGATGCAAGGTGAATCATCTAAAAGAGGAGCTGCCTACAAATGGCAGTTTTGGTGCCTTGTTCAATCGGGACTTATTTTCTAGTGTATGCTAGAAATTAGTGAGCTATATTCACCAGACCATCAAGTGGATCTCCAAAAGCAAGAAAGGGTTGAAGGAGCTAGACAACAGGCCGAGATAAATAGAAGATACTCTCTGCAAAGGAGTGGCCCAATATCTTTGCAAGGGCAGGTTTTTAATAACCCTAGCTCGGCACCCAGTCCATTAGGGGGAGGAAGCTCTAGTTCTCCCCCCCTTCCAGTTAGTCACTCCACTTTGCGTGGAGCTAGAGTTCCAGTTGTTCGAACCCCAGCAGTGAATCCAGTTGTTACCATGGCGGCACAACCTATTGCTATACCTATTGGAATGGTGGATTTGCTAGGTTTTCCCCTATCCATCTTTAATGGATTAGCAGAAGAAGATGCGGAACTACACATTAATAAATTTTAGAAGTTGATGTTCAACTATCGAATTCAAGATGAAGGACATTTAATGATGTTCTTTAACATGACTCTCAAAGGAAGAGCTACCATATGGTATTACAACCTAGAGGCTGGAACCATAACCACTATTGATTTATTTTTCGAAGCCTTTCGAAGGGAGTTTGCCCCAAAAAGGGGTGGTCAATATTGGCTATGTGTACTCAACGTGATGCGTCAAGAGCCACATGAGGATATTTGAGCATATGCCAAGAAGTTAAAAGAGGTCTTTTGCATATTACAAGCCTCTATCCCTGTCCCAGCAACTACCCAACTGCAATATTTTTTGCATGGGCTGGATTTCAATATTCAGGTGCAATTGAGTAGTGTCACTTTGTCGCATGTAGACACTGCCATTAGATGAGCACAAGAAGTAGAATCCCAACTACAAGTGGTCTATGCCTCTCAAACTAATCTTAATATGAGTCTAGTTTTGGGAAATAAGTTGGCATTGACCAATGGCAATGGAAGTCAAGGGATAACTATGACTAACCCAAATGTGAGAGGAAGCATGGTCCAAAATGTGCATTAATTGCTAGCTCCCCCCACAATGACTATGCTTATGGCTAGTTAGATGGCTCCATCAAATGATGGAGACTAAGCATTAAACCCTAATGTTGTTCCTATGAGTCAGCAACAACCAATGCCCAATCAAATTGTTAGGCCAATGGAACAACAAATAGATGACCATGGCTATGAGTCAAGTGCATCAAATGTCCTTAGCAAAGTTAAGGATATGATGAAGCATTACACTGATACGATTTTCAAACAATATAGAAAAATAGTTGTTGATGTTAGTTTCCTTAAAAAACAATAGAATCTGATAGGGAGTCGACACCCTGAAGAGGGTGGCCCATCAAGATTTAGTTGTAAATGGTGTGGTGGCTAGCACTACCCTGGAAAATTTCCAAATGTCAAATTTGATATCTGTGGGAAGTCCGGCCATTTTTCTGCCACTTGTTGGAGTAAGATTAGCTCTCTCCAACAAGGTAGTAGACAGGCAAGTCCTGTTAACCATCGTGCGCAAGGGAACAATCCTCAGCAAGATGGTGGGCTGAAACAAATACTTCAAAGTGGTAAGGTTATTGTAGAGGAGCTACCTAGTGGCAGTGGAGTTAGCCTCATTGAGGCTGTACGGGTTAATGACACCAAAACTTCTAACCTGCAAGCCATTATGAGAGGTCAAAAGGCTAGAGAATGCGATAAGGATAATGTAAAACGTGTCAATGGAAACCCTAAGCAAGACGACAAAGAGACACAAGTCCTTAACCTCAACATGGTGGAAGGGGGACCTTTAAAACCCGTTGAGAGTAAAGTCGATGCCAAGAAGGATAAAGCATTACCAAGGAGAAAGGCAAAAGACAAGAAGGAAGCACCAAAAGCAGTTCAATGACCAAAAGAGAGAATGGTCTAGTGAGAGAAGAGAGCTCTAGCAAATTATCACGAATTTGATTTGGAAAGCTCTCTTTGTGAAGTTAAACCAGATGTGAATCTCTTGCAGCTGATTAAGTTATCTCCAAGAGTCAATGAATTTAAAAAGATCTTGCATACTAGGTATATCGTAGAGCATAGCACGAGTAAAAGATGATTGGTGGGAGCATACTGAAAGAAATTGCCCAAGGGTTTCAACCTACGTTGATGGAATACTAGTGGATCATACTATCGTAGATATAGGATCAACTGTTAACATCATGAGTTCACAGTTGATGGAGAGGTTGGATTTAGCAATCCAAAAAGACACCTCCACAATTTTGCAAATGGCTGGTGACAATTTGAGAAAATTTGAAGGTTGTATTACCAAAGTCCTTGTGACCCTTTGTTAGTGTGGATTGCACTATAGACTTTAGGGTTATTAGATTCGTAGGATGGCCAAGCTATCAAGTATTGTTAGGAAGGCTATGGATCTTGTGATCCAACTTTCAAGTGGATATACCTGCTGGTTGTTTGATTTTTGGTAGAGGTGCCAATCGTGTGGTAGTAGATGCATACCTTGAGTCTCCTCACCGCGAGAGAGCTCCTCTATCCTCTACAGAATTAGAGACATTAGAAGATGTATGTGATGAATCCAAAGAAGGGTCCACTATAGAGGACATCTATCAAATAACTCTGAACGAGCCAATAGAACCTTAAGATTGAATAAGAGACATGGATGTGATTGAGCTAGATCTTGGTACATCAAATGATCCGCAACCAATAAAATTAGGGTCCATGCTCAGTGTGGAAGAAAGGGAGGACCATATGTCCCTTATCTAAGAGTTCCGCAACATCTTTCCCTAGAGTTATGATGAGCTGAGAGGTATTCCTCCTAGCCTGGTTGTTCATACCATTCCTCTAAAGGAAGGTAGTCATCTTGTGTGTTAGAAAGTAAGGCGTATGCCTTTCAAATTGAGGGACGGGTTGTTCAAGGAGTTACAGAAATTGTGGCAAGCTTGTTTGATCTTCCTTGTTTAGCACACTGAATGGTGTTCACCTATTGTTATCACGAAGAAGAAAAATAATCAAATTCAACTTTGCGTAGACTTTAGAGAGCTTAATAATCAGACAGTTAAGAACTACTACCCGTTGCCCTTTATTGATCACATTTTGGACCAGCTAGCAGGTAGGGAAATATATTCATTCATGGATTGCTTTGCAGGTTACAACCAGATGGCAATTGCATAAGAAGATAAGCTGAAAACAACTTTCATTACTATCTTTGGTACCTTTGTGAACCATGTGATGGCCTTTGGTTTATGCAATGCACTTGGTTCATGGCAACGAACATCATATAAGACCTTTGGTGACATCTCTGCAAATGAGTTGAAAGTATTTATCAATGACATGGGGCAGCCACCATAATAGAAAGGTAGTTGATTATTTTAAGAAAGTGTTTTGAGTGTTGCAGACAATTTTAGCTAGGTTTAACATCACACTGGCAAATGAAATGAAGGTGAAGCCATTTGGAGTGTTGAAAAATTGGCCACTAAAGATTGGAGGGATCCAATTCTTTGTTAATGACATCTTGCTAGGCCGACCCTGGATGTGCAATGCGAGAGTCGTAGAAGATTGGGGCAACGGTCTTATCTTTTGTTAATCGTCAGACGAATAAGGTGGAAAATCTGGAAAAGCTAAAGCAGAAGACAAAGGCCAAGGCAAATTGAAATGGAAGATGAAGGCGTACCAAGAAAAATCTAGAAACATGAGAAGCGCAGAAAAGTCCTAAATAAGGAAAAAGGCACACAAGGAAAAGCGCAAGTCAATACTTTTGTAAAAGAGCGCAAGGGCATCGTGATTTAATTTAAGGAGCACCGGGCGCTCACCCGTGCAATTTGTAAATCTAGACGGGTGGTGGAAAGGAAGCTAGGAAGATAGAAGGACAATGGAAAAAAGGGCCTAGGCCTAGGCCGGCCATGTAAAAAAGGGGATAAGGGGATGACCGCCCAAAAGGGATTTAGGGTTTTGTATATAAAGTTGAAAAGTGAATGAGAAGCTCATTCTTGTGTGTGGCCAAAAGTGGGTCTCCTCTTCTTCTTCTTCTTATTCTTCTTGCTTGCTTGAGCTTGTGCTTGAGAGAGGGAGTGTGAGAGTGTGAGGGAGTGAGTGTGTGAGGTGAGGGACCGAGGAGGAGAAGCTCTCCATCGTCTCCTCTCTTCTTCTCTTCTCTTCTCTTCTCTTCTTTTGCTCGTGGCTATGGAGCTTGGAGCGTGGAGCTTGAGGATGGAGCTTGCTTGAAGCTTGCACTTGGATCGTGGAGCTACCGGAGTGTGCGGGAGAGGAGGTAACTTGATCGGCATGGAGGTAAGCTCACTACACCCGTAGATATGGATGTGAGAGGTAGCCATTAGTGCTTGGCTTGGAACGCTTGAAACAATAAGCGGTCCGTGGATCTTGGCAGTTGAGCGAAAGCTCCCACTTCTTCTTAGGCAATTGAACAAAAGCTGTGAGAGTAGAGATGAACACGTGAAAGACTATGCCAACCGACCTCGTAGCCATCTCCACCATGCTGAAGGGTGATGGACAGACTAGGGGATCCTATGGGGCTCTTATCAAGTATATCCCATGCCCTGAGGACGAGCAAGACTAGATACACATTCTTGCTACCATCGACCTACCATTCTCAAATATTGAGGAGTATGAACAAGCCATCAAGGCAATTGATAAGTTAAGGGACACACCTTCAATGCCAGTCTGCATGATAACCAGAAGTCGACGTTGTGGTGCCGCTACACGCACACCGTGTAAAAAAAATCTAGAGTGTGGCTTTCTTATTGATTTAGAGAGCCAATGCCATTTTAGACATTAGTGTTAGTGTCCATGGTTCAAAAATATTAAATTTTTGGACAAGTTTTAGTCAAGTTTTGATATTTTAGATATTATCACTTGTAAAAATCCATAAAACTATAGACAACTTCAAGATTATGATAACATGTAAAAGAAAGCATATAGCTTTCAGCTAATTCGAGAGGATTTTATGTAAAAAGAGAGATTGGCAAAATCTCACAATGCGCAATCGCTGTTTTCAAGCAGTAAACAACACTCCAAAGTGGGAGATGAAGAAGGAGTTATCTGGCTGAATTTTGGCCAGGTGTCGTAATATTTTTACCCCCCTTTCGGAGCCAATGGAGGCATCAGATTAGCAATCTAAGCAACATAGAGAAAGGTATTATTTTATATACGTTTTTGTCTACAAGAGTTTTATCTTCTCATAATGCAGGAATAAACTGATAGCTTCATCTTTGTTAGTATTCTTATACATTTTCTATTTCTTTCTGTGAGTATTCTTTTACGTCTTCTATTTCTTCAAACCCCTTCTCTTCCGTGGGCTGATTTGGGACTGATATCTTCAGCCATATTCAAAGAATTAGCTACATCAGTGTTCTTTTAATTCATTTCTTACTCTATAGAAGACATATTGTCAAAATATGCAAGTATTATGCACTCCTATGGCAGGGCAATGTTTGTAGATCATTTATTTCTTGGTTGTGGTAACTTATCCTTACTAGGAACTCAATTTGAAGCTCTCTTGAAGCAAGTATCTTTGCCCTACAAGCCTTGTAATTGACTCATAAGATTTTATCCCTAACAGTCTACATTGAATGTAATCATGCAAAGTTGATTCATGCTATGGCATCATGTATGAATGATGGGATGTAGAGTTGTTTATGATACATGACAGCATATTGTACTTGATTTTATAATTTTTGATTGCTCTTACAGTCAAGAAAACAAGTTTGATTTGAGTTAGAACTTATGAGATAATACTCTTGTGATTTTTGCTAAGAACATGCAGTTGGAAGCTCTATTAACTTCTTCAAGGACTTGGCTTGAAACCTTCAACCCTTCTCTTATCTCTATCACCTCCGAAGTTTAAGCTCTTGAACCCCCATACATTCTTCTCTCTCAAACCCTTGTGATTGACCGTGAAGTACCTCTTGAACCTTTACATCTTCAACCCTACGTGCTGTGACATTGGCGAACCTGACATGAAGGTCTATGTAAGAGAACTCCAAGATGGGGGATTCTTCAAGAGATACTCTACAATAGTTGGTGTGCATACTACAGCAGACTCAGTAACAACAAATCCAAATGTTACAATAACAACAAGAAAGGCAAGATGAAGAGAAGATTGATTCCAGAGCTATCAAGGCCCTAGAGGAAGTTGAGCGGGAATTAAAACAAATTAATGGTCAAAATGTCTCTATTTTCATTTGCTTGTATGTTGAAAAAATGCTCTTCTTCGGTGTACCGCAACATGCATGGAGTTGCTATTTTGCCAGACTAGTCAAGCATGGTCTTCAAGGAAGAATCCATGGTCGTTTTTCAACGAGATGCGGATTGGATTACATTCAAAAAAGCCCTACGCAAAGAAATCTTCTTAGAAGACTCTGGCCTAATGATAACGAAAATTTTCACTGATTGGGTTGAGAAACCCAACAAAGGTTTAGCTACAACAGCTTTATACCATGAGTTTGAAAGTAAATTTGGACAACTTGATGCTAAAGACCAACAAAGTATGAAAGGTCAGAAGATTGAATTATTCCTTAAGGTTGCAAATCCCATTCTGCAAGAGAAGCTTGCTGATCGCCTAGAAGATGCTACCTTCGAATCAAGAGTCAAACTTGCATGGACAAATATTACTGATGCAGTTAACATGATCGCTCAAAGAGAGAGGATGCGACTAAGATTGGGCTCTAATTCAACTTCAACAACTCCATTGATGGAGCTTGTTCCACCTTCAAAATTCCTTATTCCTTTGACTAATCAACCAACTCTTTCTTATTCTATTCCTTCTAAAAATGATGTCATGGATGAACTCATTAAAAGCATGCATGACCTTCATTTGAATCTTATAAAAATGAGTTCCAAGGTGGAGAAGCTGGATGTCAAAATTGAAGAACAAGGACGATCATCAACTCAAAGACCCATGAGACAAGGCTTTAAGAGGCATTGTATTTGGTGTGACAGCCAACAACATGACAAGAGGGAGTGTTTTGCCTTTCGTGAGGCTGAAGCACAGAAGCTTGTCTTTTGGAAAGACAGAAAAATTCATGTAGCTAAACTTATCTTCCACTGGAGCCAAATTTTAGCAATGGTGGAATAAAGAAAAGATCAGAAGATTTAGCTGTAAAAAATGCCTACGCAAAAATTGATGTAGCTACCTATGGACTGTAAATTTAACCAACTAAATTAAATTTGAAAGCATGTAAAGCTAATGTGCAATCTAAAGTATGGATGTAGGCACTAGATCAAATGGAACGTGGTAAAGCAGCCAAAGAATATTTGGCTAATGCCAGTCAGTGCATTCGAGGAATAACTGGTTGTTGGAAAGAACTAGTAGATTCTTTTTTCACCTTTGCACATTTGGCTTATGTCAAACATAAAGAAGCCTTGATTGAAGAAAAGAGAAGAAGAGAAGATGAACTAGGGCCTTCCTCTTCTGGCCCTCCAAAACGGGTAACTAGAAGAACAAATTTTGGGAAGCAAAATTGAATTCACCTTAGGTGAAATTCTTGGAATTGCCAAAGTGAATTCCACGATGTAATTATTAATGTAATCAAAAGGAAAAGAGAATATGTTAGTGACGAAGCTGAAGAAACAATGCATGCTTTTTTGCAAGTTCTTCGAGTTTTCGTGCAGGATGAAGAGAAGCTAACTTCACAAGGAATTCATCTTGAAGTAGTTAAAGAATTAATTGCAACAATTGAAGCTGAAGATAAAGAAAGTATGAATGCAAAAAGTAAAGAAGTGAAAGCTGAAAATGTAATGGTTCGCTGGTCCAAACTAGTTGGACAGCCCACCTCTCAAAAAGAAAGCTGCCTACAGAACATGCATGAGGAGGAAGAGGCTAGGTTCATTCCAAGAAGTCACTACTCCCATATGCATTGGGCAAGAGCAACAACGGAGACAGTTGTCAAAATTGAAGAAAAAGAAACACCATGTATTGCACTCTTAGACCATGGCTCGAAGATGAGCATCATGGCAACGAGTCTCTATGACAGTGGCGGATGGCCCATAGATGTTGATCCAGGTTGGAAGATGAGAGCTACAAACAACTCTTCTGGAGAGTTATATGATGCATGTCCTAATGTGTAGGTAACTATTGGAGATATAAAAGACAATTTTCAATTTTTTGTTCAAGACTCTTGTAGTTACGCTATCATTCTTGGGCAACCTTACATTTCTGAAGCTCGCTTGGAAACAAAAGCTCTTGATGATGGCTCTTCCTATGCTTGAATCTGAAGCAAGGATAATAAACGAGCTGTCCAATTTCTTACTGTGTGTGTTAACCATAATCAAAACAGAGATCAACTCCATGATTATCCTATGCTTCGTAATGCTCGAGAATTCAAGGGATTTTGAGTTGCACTACTATAAAAGGAGGCTATGGCAGTGCGTCATGTAAAAAAATTGAACCTCCTTATGCTACAGAAACTGTGTCTCTAGGAAATCTGTATGTATGTACAGCCAATAGTATGGGTTGTTATAAGTCTCTTCCAGTCAGGACTAAAGCTGAAAGAAAATATTTATGTCATGTAAAAAGGGTGTTGAAAACTTACGACATGATGGTTGAAAATGAAGATATTTCAGGAAATTTTTGTGGACTGATTACTATGACACATTGGCTGAAATATATACAACTGCTCATACAGAAAATCAGTCCATAAAAGTATATACATTGGATTTTTATCAAACAATTCAAGAATTTGTTGAACAAGAAGACATTGGTTTACTCAACAAGGCTAAAGCGCAAGTAGAGACAAAATACAAAATGGTGGATAAGAAAGTCAAGCATGTGCAAGTCCCACTGCCTCTTGAAAGTGAAGGGCTGGCTGATAGGGCAGCAAATCAGTCAAGTCTTCGTGATCCTTCCAACATTGGTCACAACTTCACATCTGAAAGTATAAAAGAGCTCAAAATAGGTGAAAATTCTTTCCTTTTGTCAGATAAAAAACACTCTTTTACGTAAATGCTAATAAAACATGGAAAAGCTTTTATATTTCAACCAAGTGAAATAGGCTATGTGAATGCTAAGTGAAATAGGCTATGTGAAATAAGCTTTTGTTGACAAGTTTGTTGAAGCTTTTGTAGGTAGAGCAATTTATTCTATGGGCAACCTATATTCAGGATATGACCAATTTCAGCTTTCATTAGAAATCCGAGACATTACCACAATGAAGACACCTCTTGGATTGGTCCACATGTGCACTCTACCACAAGGTGCAACAAACTCCATAGCCCATATGATGAATGCCATACACAAAATCTTAAGGGATTTTATTCCACAACTTACTCTTTCATTTCTTGATGATGTACCTCTCAAGGGATGTGAAGTCAATGAAAAGAATGAGGAGCTTAACGAAGTTGGCTATAGGACATTTGTAGTTAACCATATTCATGATTGTGACAGGATTTTGACAAGGCTAGAAGAGGTACATCTTACCCTTTTTGGAGCTAAGTCGATTTTTGGAGTAGAAGAAGTCCTAGTGGTTTGGACATCTATGTGGCCCCCCTATAGACGTAAACCTTCACCAATCAAGATAGATGACATTAGTAGAATGAAAGAAAAATGCACAAATATCTCAGAGGTGAGAATATTTCTTGGCACATGTGTATTCTATCTCATATGGATACCACATTTTGCTCATGTCGTTGAAAATCTTTATCAATTATTAAGAAAAGGCCAAAGATTCTCTTCGGGGGAAGAGCATACTCTCACTATACGCAAACTAAAGAAGTTGTTAATTTTAGTCTCCACTCTCAAAAGGGTTGATATGCAATGAAGAAGAGCTTATGGAAGAAGATGAAGCTGAAGAATCTATACTTGCTGAATTTCATTCCATGACTGTTGAAAGTACCTTTTTAGTTGCTGCATATACAAACCCAAAGGTGAATCTTGCAGGTGAAGTTGGTCTTTTTAATGGTATAGCATTAAGTATAGTCAGAATAAGAAAAGCTAATGCTATAAATCAGCATACAACAACAAAGATCAAATATTTATCTATGGAAGAAGGGTGGTCAACTAGTAGCCAGCATGCTCATTGCATTGCTCAAGTTCTAGTTAATTTCCTTGAAGAAGATTGGCTAAAGATCTGGCTAATATTTGAGCACAATGAAGAAGGAGGAGTCTTGTTGAGATGGCAAGCTCAACACATGTAGACATTGATGATGAACCGTATGGCTAGATGAGTTCGCACGTCTACACTTAGCATGTTGGTGGTCATTATGATACTCACATGGCCACTGACTTATCACTTATTATATTTAGTTTGTTACACCTACCTACAGCAGCTGACAAAGATATAACGCTAGTCGATTAGTGTAGTCAATTATGCATTGTTTGACTTAGAAGGCCACTTTCTTTTATGTTGTATCTTATCTATCATTTGTGTATATTTTATAGTGTATGGAAGAAGAAAAAAAAATTAGCAAGAAAACGTTTTGGCCTTCATCTCTCTTATTGTGTTTTGAGTGAGCTTCCTATTGTGTATACAGTGTGTGTTTGGCACAGCAGCTCAAGCAAGTCCCCCCACCATGCGATTCTTGACATGATATCAGAGCTGTGCCATTGAGAGAGGCTGATTTTGAAGGATGAAGTGAAGGAGAAGAAGCAAGGTTTGAGCAAGCAAGCAACAGGTAAGAAGCTCTCCCATTCTTCCACTCTCTCTCTTTGATAGTACTTGTGGAGGCACTGAAAGCAGGGTAGAGCAAAAATCTCATATTGTTGTGAGATTTGGTTTGTGAGTAGAGCACTATATATTTTGGGCACCTGAGGCCATTTCAAGCCCCGTTTTAGAGTCGCAAGGTTGCGGACAATAATTTCAGGGTACACTATGATTCCGGCTGTTTTGATCGAAAGTGGATGCACAGGTTACAGATTTTGAATCTGTAATTTTTGAGGTGTTTGCAGGAAGCAAACATAAGGTTTATCTGTAACCAAGTTGCAAATTACATGTACTATTGAGCAATCAGTGAAAGATTGCTTGGTGTATTGCTGTGCACATGTTGTGAAAGATTGCAGAAGACTAGCTTGCTGTGTTGTATCCTTGTTTGTGATAATGGCAGAGAACAGTGGAAATCCCATAATTGAGAAGCTCGACAAGAACAATTACCCTTCATGGAAGTTTCGTGTGACGAACTTCCTCATTGGAAAGGGCCTTTATGAGTTTGTTTCAAGTGAAGAAAAGGAGCCAGAGCTGGGTATCCCTCCGACTGTAGATGAATTAAAAGCATGGAAAGAATGGAATGTGAAAGACAAAAAGGTGATGTACTGGTTATCTGCAGTCATTGATAATACGATGTTGGGACGTATAAGGAATGCAGAAACTTCACATGCATCTTGGATAGTTTTTGAGAACATGTTTTTAGTAAATACAAAGGCACGAAAGATTCAACTCAAGCAAGAGTTGAATGCCTTGAAGAAAGGGAAAATGTCTATCAATGAGTATATATTGAAGGTGAGGAGCATTGCAGACGCTTTAGAAGCGATTGATGCAATGCCTGATGATGATGATTTGGTTTCATCCACTTTGAGTGGTCTTAACAATGAGAAAGCATGGAAATCATTTGTACTTCAGTATACATACGAAAGCCATTTCCAGATTTTAATGAGCTGATCTCTCTCATGAATACTGAAGAAATCAATATACAGGGTGACTCATTTGAAAAAAATGTTGAACAGGTTCAAGCATTTTATTCAGGTTTAGGAAGGGGACGTGGTAGATCCTTGTCGAGAGGCCGTGGTATGGGACGTGTTGGTGATAACCAGCAAAACAGGTTCAATCAATAGTTTGGTGAAATGCAGGTTTCTGGAGGCAGAGGAAACTTTAGAGGGCAGGGAGAGCTCTAAAGGAAGAGGTGGATAGTAGAACAAAGGTTCTAGAAATTCTACTATTGTTTGCCATTATTGTAGCAAAATAGGCCATATTGGAGCCCATTGTTATGCTAAGAAGGATGATATTTGCAGTGGTAAAGTGCAACAAGGAAACTATGCGTCGTCTTCATGACAAAATGAAGACAAAAATGAGCATCTCTTTGTTATACAGCATATGATGAATGCAGTTACGGGAAAGGGGACACATGATGATGTATGATATGTCGATTCAGGTGCATTTAATCATATGACTAGTCATGTTGAATGGTTTGGAGAGATGCAGGACTTACAAAATGTAGGTTATGTGTAGATGGGTGATGATTCATGCCACCCAATTTCACACATTGGAAAGGTTCCCTTGTCCTTGTATGATGGCCAGACAAAGAGTCTGATAGATGTATTACATGTGCCATCAATCACAAAGAATCTAGTGTCTATTTGTAACGTGTCCACATGTTCACTTGTAGGACACGTCTTAGCAGCCTATCGAAAAGAGAGTCTAGAAACCGCTGCCCGACACTCCTACGAAATGTCACGGGGTTTGCGATCTAGGTCTTCCCGATTCTGCCACGAAGCGGAAGCATTCCGACCGTTCCCACTTAGGACCGACCTGAATCAGGGTTTTCCTAGTGGTCAAAGTCCTAGAACGGCAGCTAGCGTCGAACCCCAGGCGAACTACTTTATGTAGAAATGTCAGGGTAGAAGTGGATTCATGCTGCACTTGATTCAAGGAGAATGGGAAACGAGAGGGATGCAAAGCTCAACCTCTTTGCCCATAAGGCATAATCCCATTCCGTTCCCCTAAAACAGCATAAATCGAGATTCTAGTAACCTAGACTCTAGTTCAACGTTCCTTGCTATTCATTTCCTTCGAGAAAAGTTCCCGGCCAACCGAGACCACCCATCCGTAGGATGGACCCATGGCCACATCCAGCGCACTTTTCTCAGGGTTGCTTTAGTTGTCTAATTATCTAACACATTTAGTTTGACACACAATAATAGCTTCCTTAATTAGCCAGATAATCACCAGTTCCTTCAGGTAATCTTAGCACTTGACATACAAAAATAGTGTCAAACAAGTTCCTTTTCAACAAGTTATCTTATTAATCAGTCTTTGGAATACATCATATAATCCAGCCCATATGCTAATCCATAATCTGCTTGAAGGCAATCCATAATCTGCCCAAAGGCAATCCATAATCCGCCGAAAGGCAATCCAACAATCCTCAAGGATTACTAATCCAAGTTTTCGCCCATAGACTAGTATGTGAGCCTCGAGATCCAGTCCCGAGTAACGTCGGCCTCTTGTGCAGAATCCGGAAGGCAAGGGATTTACGGCCAGTGCCCCCCTGGCACCCAAGAGTCCTCTTGCTCCAAGTAGCGCCCAACAAAGAGACCTCTCGCGGCGGGTTCGGTCCACGTTCCCAGCGCGGCTAACAACCCCCGTGGTTAGGGTCAGGCAGAGAGTCGGGGGTAACTGATGCTGCCTCTCCCTCCAGGACTTCAACCTGAAGCATTAATTATCTTTCCATTCTTAGTTCATTGAGCAAAGAAATACAAACAGTGCTCCTAAACTGTACAAACACAATCAATCCAGTGGGCGTTTATTTGGCCAACTGCTAAGGTGTGAATCCATCTCTTCGAATGCATCCATCATTCGATCCGGGATCGATTACGACTTGGCAAGATCCACAAGGGTTTGATTATTTACCCTTTTATCCTGGGTTTAGGGTTTATACCCTATCAACCCAAATTAGCAAACACCTTAGGTTCTTTAAATTAAGGTGGTAAATCCCGAGCAATCCTCGTTGCCCTAACTTGATTTGTCAATTGCTCGTTATCTTAACTTGGCAACTTAGTAGCAGGATGACTACTCATCCTCTTGCAAATTAAGCTTGTACATTGGAACCTGCCAACCTTGTTCCAAGGAGTGGCAAATCCATCTTGTGATCTAACACAAAACCATGCGACATTGCAACTTGTTGCATAGGGGTCGCATCTGACGACTTGCGGGATCATTTATCCCATCAAACGGCATTTCTTGGTCAAGAAATATGTTTAGTCAAGATGTAGGGTTTGGGAGTCCTTCTTACCTAACCCAACCCTAACCTTTCTAGGTCACAAGGCCTAGGGCTTTTAAACTCAATCGGAAGTTTAGTATTAGGTCGATCGATCCTTAGGGTAAAACCCTAGATCGTTATTGTATGGGTGTCCAACATTTCGTGAATGTGGGTAGGACCTTTGGATTCGAAAGTTTCGACTTGGCGTCCAAGAGCAACACTAGTCCGAATTTTTAACATGCTAAGCCCTAGCTAGCACTTTGAGGTGTTCGTTGTACTATCTACTTATGCTTTTAAGAATCCCATGTGGGTTATGTCATTACAAGTGATTTAGCTAAATTGGTCTACTTGTCTTGCGACAAGAAACGATCTTTTCTTAGAGATGCTAAACTTGTTATAAAGGTGTAAATAGTTGCAATACATTACATTACGTGTAAATATGCAATTCATTACCTCTATGCACTATGAGGTTTGCAATAACCCTTTCTTTTCTTGTAAAGTCATGACGAATGACAATTTGGAGAATAACTTGCATAAAACCTACAAAGATTTACATCAAGGAGCTATGCCTACAACCTTTCGTTTAATGTTAATGAATTTCAGGCTTCATTATGACTTGCAACCTTTTCTAGATGCAACTTCGATAAATGAAGTTCATGCATGATGAATATGTGACATGCAACCTTTTCTAGATACAATTTTGTAAATTGAAGTTCATGCATGACGGATGTCATAAGACCAATATTGACTTAATCCATTCTACGACACTTAATCCCTCTTAAAATTGCAAGCACGTTTACATGTAACAGGCAAGTTCATGGTTTCCTTTTCATACCATGCAAGTCCTTGGACAACATTCTAACGGATGTTTAATGAATATCTCTTACGAATCATATCTAGGAAATCATGGCCTAGATGCATTATGCGCTTGTTCTTTTCTGTGGCCAATCAAAGATGCATTAAAGCAATTTCATCTTTTAAACCTAAGCAATATGCGCTTGGGATTTGCAACTTGGAAATGCAAGCAACCCAATTGCACGACATGCACTAACTCTTGTGAATCGTTAAAGGAGACAATTTTCCAAATGTATTTTAACTAGGCTACGTGAATTAGAAACGTGCGTAAATGCATTCCTCCCGTGAAATTTAACGTGCCTAATGCATCACTTAAATGCGGAATCATTCTTTTAAGAACTTGGGCTTGAGGGCTCGTAGAGATGTCCATGTGTATGCTCGGGTTGGAGACTTCCGCGCATGCGCCTTGCATCTTTTGTTTTGGAGCCATCGTTGATGTTGTGGAATTTGGGCTCTGCTGTTTGTCCTTGCCCTCTATGCGATTTTTGAACTTCCTCCAAGCTTTGGCAGAACAACCTCAAAATCTGTATACTTCCCCCTCGCACAGGAATTCCCTTTACAGATGGGGGTTTTTAAAAAACCGGGGAAAAGGCCGCGTGCACAAGGCTTATGGGAGCTTATCCTAAGAGGCTTCTACTTCTTACAGAATGACATGGAGGGGAGGGGTAATGATTGGAAGGGGAGGGGAGATGACAATGAAGAGGTGGTTATGATGGTGAAGGCAAAGGAGATGAGGTGCCGGTGGGTCAGCGCAGTGGTGACCGGTCTTGGCGTGGCGGCGATCTGGTGAGCTGCAGCACGATGCTTCTTCTCACTCTTTGTGCCTCCCCCCCCCCCCCCAAGCTCCATAGGGGAGGTTTTATAGTGTGTAAGGGGGGGGAGATCCACCACGTGGAGGGCTTTCATGCCTTCCCTCCCTCATGCATCCCCACACCACACTCCTCCCTCTCTCCACTTAACTCACTCCTCCACACACTCCCTCTCCCCCTGCCATGCATCAGCTGAGGGGAGGGGTAAGTAATAAAAAAATTTGTACTACTTTAATCATTTATCCATTTTCTTTATGTAAGGGGTGTTTCTCGTGCGGCTTGCGGTTTTCAAGCCCTGGCCTCTTTTGCACAACATGGAGCTAGATTTTAACATTGTGCACGGAGGGAACACTTATCTACCGACATTATTCAACGCGGGGGATTATTTTGCACTACTTTTTTGCAAGATGTGCGGGTTTTATAGTCCACTTAATATTTTGACTGGAAATATTACATTCTCTCCCCCTTAGAGGAATCGAGATGTCCTCATCTCAAGCAGAACTGGGGGTATTATTGGTTGAGAGCACTTTCATCCATCCAAGTGGCATCCTCCTCGGGATAATCTTTCCACTGGACGAGGTATTCTCTCAAGGTTCTGGCTCTCAAATGTCTCTCCCTAACATCTAGGATCCTATCAAGCCGTAGCTCAAGGACTCCTTGGCTAGGCATTACAACTTGTTGATCATCAAGTATATGACTAGGGTTAGGTACATTATTCTTCAGTAGACTGATATGGAATACATTATGAACCTTTAGGTTCTCGGGGAGTTGCAGTCTATAAGCATTAGGCCCTAAGCACTTGAGAATCTTGTAGGGTCCACAATATGTTGGACTTATCTTCTTGCATTCACCCAAGGATAGGGAACTCTTCTTTGGGCGTATGCGAATGAAGACCATATCTCCTTCAACGAAGGATCTATCTTGGCATTTCAAATCTGCGTATGCCTTCTGTCTATCCTTGGCAGCTTGGATGTCTTGTCTTATTGACTTCATTTGGTCATCCATATCTTCTAGCATTTTCTTCGAAGCTTTAACCCTTAAGGTTGGATCCGAGAAGTTTAAAGGACTTCGAGAGTCATGCCCATACAATGCTTGAAAAGGGGTCATCTGAATGCTTTGTTAATAGGAAGCATTGTAGGCAAACTCAACCAGTGGCAAGTATTGAATCCACTTCTTGGGTTCACGGCAGCAATGTGCCCTTAGCATATCCTCAATAACTTGGTTGACTCACTCCGTTTGGCCATCAGTTTGGGGATGGTAAGCTATACTAAAACAGAGTTGAGTCCCAATGGCTTCGAAGATAGCTCTCCAGAAGTGTGATGTGAAGATAGAGTCACTATCACTAATGTCTGGGTAACCCATGCATTTTTAATATCTCCTTGATGAACAACCTTGCAATGTCTGAGTCTTTATAGTTTGTCTTAATAGGAATAAGATGTGCAACCTGGGTGCGCATATCCATCACAACCATAATGGAGTTGTATCCTCCCTGAACTTGGGGTAGGCCAACAACAAAGTCCATACTGATGAATTCCCATTTCATTTGGGGAATGTCAAGTGGTCGCAACTTCCTTGGCATTTTGACATGTTCATCCTTAATGTGTTGACAAGACAAACATTCAGCAACATATTTGAGAACTTCACCTTTAAGCATCTTCCAATAATAGCTCTTTCTGACTGCATTGAGAGTCTTGGCATAGCCAGGATGTCCTGAGAAAGGGGAGTCATGAGCTTCCCAAAGTATCTTTTGCTTGAGTGACTGGCTTGCTGGTATACATAATCTCATTCTATAGTAGACAAGTCCACTATTGATAGAGAATTCTTGATACTTTGCCTGTAGTTTCGGGTCTTGATCCTTGATAGGGATCTCCCTTAGCATTTTCTAGTAAGTTGGATTATGGCATGCCTCTTCTTTAGCTAGCTCAAGTATTGGGTTGTTTGGCATGGATACCTTTGTGGCTAAAGATCTAGCCGTTGATGGATCTTGCAAGATTAGAGAATTGAGAAATACCTTGCGACTGAGTGCATCAGCAACTATGTTCTCCTTCCCAGGCCAGTGTTTGATTTCAAAATCATACTCCTCCAGCACTTCAATCCATCGACGTTGCCTCATGTTGAGCTCATTCTGGGTAAAGATCCATTTGAGACTTTTATGATCTGTTACTAGGGTAAACTTGTTACCCAGCAAGTAGTGTCTCCAAAGCTTGAGAGCATGGATGACAACTAACAGCTCTAGATCATGGGTGGCATAGTTCCTTTCATGGCTCTTCAGTTTCCTTGAAGAGTATGTTACAGGATGACCTTCTTGCATTAGCACACATCCTAAGGCAAGTGTGCTAGCATCAGTTATTACTTCGAACTCCTTACTAAGGTCCGGAAGTTTCAGGATAGGTGCTGATACCAAGCTTTGCTTTAGTTTATCAAAGCTGGACTGTTCAGTAGGTGACCATACAATTGATGCTTGCTTCTTCAGTAGTAGATAGGTCAGCAGTGCTGCAATAAAAACATAGTTTTTGATAAAGACCATATACCATCCTGTCAATCCAAGAAAACTGTGTATTTCTTTGACAGTTGTTGGTGTTGGCTACTCCATAATGTTTTTGACCTTGGCGGGGTCTACTGAAATTCCTTTCGCTGATACAATGAATCCTAGATACTCAATCTGTCGCTTGAAGAATGCACACTTCTTCTTTTTGGCATAAAGCTTGTGTGCCCTCATTGTCTCAAGGACAATGCGAAGCTGGGGTTCATGATCTTCTTCCTGTTTGGAATAGACTAAGATATCGTCAAAGAAGACAAGTACGAAGTCATCAAGATATGGCCTAAAGATATCCTGCATTAACCTATTGAAGGTGGCAGGTGCATTCGTCAGCCCGAATGACATGGTTAGGAACTCAAAGTGTCCATATCTTGTGCTGAATGCCGTCTTTGGAATATCTTCTTCCTTGATCCTTATCTGATAGTATCCAGACCTGAAACCAATCTTGGAGAAGATCTTTGCACCTTGAAGATGGTCAAGAAGTCCATCTATTCTTGGAATGGGATATTTGTTCTTAATGGTTGATTGATTCAACCCTTTGTAATCAATACACAGCCAAAGCATTCCATCCTTCTTCTTTTGGAATAGCACTAGAGCTCTCCATGGCGAACTGCTAGGACGGATGTAGCCTTGGTCTAATAGTTGCTTGAGTTGCTCCTTCAACTCAATTGCTTCCGAGATGGACATTCTATATGGCCTCTTTGCAATTGGTGCAGCTCCTGGCACTAGCTTGATTTCATGATCAACTTCCCTTTGAGGCGAAAGTTCTGTCAGCTCTTCAGGAAATACCTCTACGTACTCCTTTAGCCATCAAGGTTCTTCACTAGACTCCTGATTCTAATCTACCTTATTTAGCTTAATCAAATAGATAGGTAGCCCCTTTCTAACTCCCTTTATTATCCGAGATGATTTGGCCAATTGAATTTTTGGCTTTCCAGCCTCTCCTTGAGTCGTGACCAATTCCCCTTCAGCATTTCAAAAGGAAACTTGGCCCTTTCCATAGTGAATGTGGACATCATTAGGTTTAAGCCAATCCATTCTGAGCAAACACTCATGGATACCTAGGTTCATAGCCCTGAATCAGACCGAAGTTGACTTTCCTCCTAGTAGGAATTCCACCTTAGCAGTTTTCTTGGTATAAGTGACCTCACGACCATTTGCTAATTCCACAAGTAAGGTAGGTGCATCTATTGTGGCTATTCATAATCTTCTTGCACAAACTGGTGAGATAAAGGAATGTGTACTGCCACAATCAATCAAGGTTTTGAAGCCTTTACCTTGATAATCCGATGGTGTGTGAATCACCGAAAACTGGCGATTCGGGCCTTTCTTGTGAAGGGCGGCGTGGACTGTTGCCCTCTCAAAGTCTGCTTCCATGGTCGGGTTTTCTTCATCGCACATCTCCCTATTGGCAACACAGGCGGTTCTTCCTCTGCCCCGGGTAGCGGCTCCTTGGCCACAGGTGGTTCCTTGAAAGGTCCTTGACATTGTCCTCCGCCAAGCTTGGGACATTGCCTTTTGAAATGACCAGGCTCGTTGCAATGGAAGCAACGGAGGTTGTGGCCATTACCTTGGGTAGGAACAAAATTATTGGCATTGTTGATCCTAGCTTTCTTCCTTTGTCCCTGGTTTTGACCTTGAACTCTCTTCGTCTGGGACTTATACACTCCCTTGTTTTGATCCTTATAAGACCAAGTCTTGTTACTTTTTGGCCTGGTTTGCACTGTCTGAATTATGGGCGCAGCTTGAATGAGCGCATCCTAAAGGTCTGTTGGACACATTGATTCGAGGCGAGTGTTTACAGGTGGGTTTAATCCGTCACAAAACTTTGACACCTTTTGTGTCATATCCATTTGTGGCGCATACTTCAAAAGAGAGATGAACTTTCAGAAGTAAGCATCAAGAGATAAACCAAGCTATTTCAGCTCATAGAACTCGTTTATCTTCTGTGTGCGGTAGGCATGTGGTAAGTATCTTCCTCGCACAGCTCTTTTCAGCTTCTCCAAAGTAACGGACCCTTCCGAGATCCCTTGGTCTCTACACCATTGCTTCCACCAAAGTCTTGCTTCACCAGTAAGCTTCAGCTTGGCAAGCATTGCTTGGTTGGCGGGTGCAGTACCTGCCGCTTCAAAGTAATCCTCCATGGATTTGATCCAAATCTCGGCATCCGTTTGGACGGTCCTTCCTTTGCCATCAAATTCTGGTGGCTTGATTTTCTTGAGAAGAAACTTCTTCTCCTGAATCACGGTTGTACTTGGTGTAGGGGTCGGACTAGGAATCTGCACCTAAAGTTGTGCCTGGACATTGAGATTCTTAACGTTAACAACTCACTAAACGTTTCTCATGTTACATTTCATGCCCAATTTAGCTTTTTTCCAAGAGTTTTAATCACTTAACTTTTTTATCAATACTCACAGTCAAGACAATCATTGATAAAAAGAGTCTTATTTCATTCATATGGACATAGCCCTTTCGGAGTAAAATTATTCTTAGGAAGATGCAACAAGCTGATACATTAATTCGGGGAGAATAAGATTGTGTTACATTCAGCTACGAGAACTGAGTAATAGTATGGATTGGGGTCATAGATTTTCAGGAATTGATAGGTCATTTGAAGATTAGGGTATCCTTTCCTTTGGTACCTGTTCTTCTCGTAATGTCCCAACACCTTGATTCTATCAGCAGGGATTATTTCAACCACTTCCTTGTACACATACGTGTTTTGCTTGACCTTTCGACCACCAACATGTAGGGTTGCGTTTGTGTGAGCCTCAACATAGATGAATAGCTTCACGATCTTCAGGTCCTCCAACCACTTGTTTCTCTTTAGGTTGGTTCGAAGGTATGCAAATTGGTGGGCAGCTATGTAATAGATTCTTGAATCACCCGTCCATCTCCATTCCACACGTACAAGGGTGAAGGATTGTAGATGCGGTCTAGGATATTCATCATATCGATCCTCCGTCGATAATCTAAAGCATACATCGTGGTCATAAACATAACTTGGAACACCAAGAATCTATTCCATGCTTCATGACTCTGCAAGTCAGCATTGATAAGTAAGTAAGGAAACGATCTTAACAGCAACATTTGCTCTACTTTTCCTTATTAATTTCCTTGTAAAAGATAGATCCTTCGTTGGTTCACTCTGATACCAACTGTAATGTGTCCACCTGTTCACTTGCAGGGCACGTCTTAGCAACCCATCGGGAAGAGAGTCTAGAAAGCGCCGCCCGACACTCCCACAGAATGTCACGGGGTTTGCGATCTAGGTATTCCCGAGTCTGCCACGAAGTGGAAGCATTTCGATTGTTCCCACTTAGGACCTAAATCAGGGTTTTCCTAGTGGTCAAATTCCTAGAATGGCAGCTAGCGTCGAACCCCAGGCAAACTAGTTTACGTAGAAACGTCAGGGTCGAAGCAAATTCATGCTGCACTTGGTTCAACGAGAATGGAAAATGAGAGAGATGCAAAGCTCAACCTTTCTGCCCATAAGGCATAGTCCCATTCCGTTCCCCTAAAACAACATAAATCGGGATTCTAGTAACCTAGACTCTAGGTCAACGTTCCTTGTTGTTTATTTCCTTCAAGAAAAGTCCCCGACCAATCGGGACCACCCATCCGTAGGACAAGCCCATGACCACATCCACCGCACTTTCCTCAGGGTTGCTTTAGTTGTCAAATTACCTACCACATTTAGTTTGACACACAAAAACAACTTCCTTAATTAGCCAGTTAATCACTGATTCCTTCACGTAATCTTAACACTAGACAAAAAAAAACAGTGTCAAACAAGTTCCTTTTCAACAAGTTATCTTATTAATCAGTCTTTGGAATACATCATATAATCCAGCCCATAGGCTAATCCATAATCTGCCCGAAGGCAATCCATAATCCGCCCGAAGGCAATCCATAATTTTCCCGAAGGCAATCTAGCAATCCTCAAGGATTACTAATCCAAGTTTCCGCCCGTAGACTAGTATGCCGGCCTCGAGATCCAATCCTGAGTCACATCGGCCTCTTATGCAGCCTCTTGTGTAGGACCCAAAAGGCAAGGGATTTATGGCCAGAGACCCCCTGGCACCCAAGCGTCCTCTTGCTCCAAGTAGCACCCAATGGAGAGACCTCTCACGGGAGGTTCGGTCCACATTCCCGATGCAACTAACAAACCCCTTGGTTAGGGTCAGGCAGATAGTCGAGGGTAACTGATGCTGCCTCTCCCTCTAGGCCTTCAACTTGAAGCATTAATTATCTTTCCATTCTTAGTTCATTGAGTAAAACAATACAAACAGTGCTCCTAAACTGTACAAACACAATCAATCCAGTGGTCATTTATTTGGCCAACTGCTAAGGTGTGAATCCATCTCATCGAATGCATCCAACATTTGATCCGGGATCGATTGCGACTTGGCAAGATCCACAAGGGTTTGATTGTTTACCCTTTTATCGTGGGGTTAGGGTTTCTACCCTGTCAACCCAAATTAGCAAACGCCTTAGGTTCCTTAAATTAAGGTGGTAAATCCTGGGTAATCCTCTTCACCCTAACTTGATTTGTCAATTGCTCGTTACCTTAACTTGGCAACTTAGTAGCAGGATGACTACTCATCCTCTTGCAAATTAAGCTTGTACATTGGAACCTATCAACCTTGTTCCAAGGAGTGGCAAATCCATCTTGTGATCTAACACAAAACCATGCAGCGTTGCAACTTGTTGCATAGGGGTCGCATCTAACTTGCGGGATCATTTATCCCATTAAACGACATTTCTTGGTCAAGAAATATGTTTAGTCAAGATGTAGGGTTTGGGAGTCCTTCTTACCTAACCCAACCCTAACCTTCCTAGGTCACAACGCTTGGCCGCCTAGGACATTTAAACTCAATCGGAAGTTTAGTATTAGGTCGATCGATCCTTAGGGTAAAACCCTAGATCGTTATTGTATGGGCATCTAACATTTCGTGAATGTGGGTAGGACCTTTGGGTTCGAAAGTCTCGACTTGGCGTCCAAGAGCGACACTAGGCAGAATTTTTAACATGCTAAGCCCTAGCTAGCACTTTGAGGTGCTCGTTGTACTATCTACTTATGCTTTTAAGAATCCCATGTGGGTTATGTCATTACAAGTGATTTAGCTAAATTGGTCTACTTGTCTTGCGACAAGAAACAATCTTTTCTTAGAGATGCTAAACTTGTTCGAGTGTGTTATTTTTGCGAGCTTTTGATTTCATGCTTTTGCAATTGAAATTGATTTTTAGAGCTTTTTGAAACAACCTTGGATGCTTTCTACAAACGACATGTCATGCATACTGCTATTCTTTAACATAAACATATATTGCGCATCATGCATGCATCATCATTTGGGAGCTCCCAAGGAGAATACTAAACCATTCACAATAAAGTGAGCAATGGTGTTGAATAATCACAACAAATAATAACATTCCAAAGTTTTGCATTACCCAAAAGGAGTACAATATCTAGAAAGGTTCCAAGATTGCTACGCCTTAATCGATCTTCATGTAACAAAAAGGACATGTCACGCCCTAATGGAGTGCATGATGATGAGTCCTCCAGAACAATGAATGAGCCATGCTTACATTGGGCTTCCTACATAACAGGGCATATCTTACGTGTTTGCCCTAACACAAAGGCAAGGTCAGTGGGAGTTAGTGCAGGCTGATGTATGACCATGTGCTCCTTGGGTTGAAGGCCAAGTATGTGCATGTACACATAATACATATGTTTGCAAGCAAGAAATGCCTTTTGGGTAGATTATCTTTTTTGAAAATCAGGACAAGTGCACCTAGGCTCTTCTTTGATGTGCACATCATAACAACTCTCTGTCAAGACTCGAAATACTGAATGTTGTCTCTCAAGTTGCACTACCTCCTCCAAGAATGTCACAACCATGCAACCAGCTGCCTCTATTCTCTTTTGTGCATCTTTGGAAATTCCATGTCTCCACTTGCGTCTTCTCCCGCTTGAACCACATTCTGTAGAAATAGGAGGTTTGCTCTTCTCGTTCCTTGGTGGTGCTGTAAAGTAGGCAAACTTGAAACCGGCCAGTCTTAGGTTGCTACACTCTTCCTTTGATATATTTGTTCCTATATCAACTGGCCACAAAGATGGAACAATTGGTGATGCTATCACTTGTTTCTGCACAGCGTTTGTATGCTTGACATCATGGTTACAGAACCATATCCATTGTGGAATGGCCTTGTTCTTATAGGCTCTCTCAGACCAAAAGCATGGCGCGACTAACCCCATTTGCCGACTCGGTAATTTGCTGCTGCAATTCTTTCTACCCTCCATACCAAAACTGTTAGAAATCAAGCTCACCGTCAGTGTGTCTTCATCTATGACCGACATCTATGACAGCTAGTGTGTACAGCTGTCTACATGTGACTACATTAAATAAGTCGGGTTAGTAGTCAGTCAGTGACCTGACTAGAGTTAGTCTGTCTAGTCTACATTTACACTAGGTCACTTTATCTTGTAGTGGGTGTGTGCTTTTTAGTTAAGTGTGTGGAAATGAAGGAATGAGCTTGAGAGCCTGAAGGCTCATGGATATGGAGTCTTTCCCTTTCTCTCTCTCTACTCTTTGAACATGGTATCAGAGCTTCATCCATGAGGCTGTGGGAGAATGGGCATGACAACCTGCAGTGCAAAGGAGATGGAAGTAAGGAATGAGGAAGAAGCTAAACACTTGCAAATGAAGCCATAGTCAAAGGAAGGAAGCGTGGACTGCCTTCTGAAAATCGTGGACTACCTCCTAAAAATCAGCAACCTGTGTCTGAAAATCGTGGACTACCTCTTGAAAAACAGCAACCTGTATCTGAAAATCTGCGCCTGCTGATCTGAATGGACAGCAACCTGTATCTGAAAATCTACACCTGCTGATCTGAATGGACAGCAACCTGTATCTGAAAATCTGCGCCTGCTGATCTGAGTGGACAGCAACCTGTCAATCTTCAGTGGGGCACCTAGACAAGGTTCATAGAGCATGTATGCTCACTATTGAAGGTATTTGAAGTGTGCAAGAAGTAAATGCTTGTGTGGGAGCTCTGTTATGAGCTGGAGTGATAGACACAGACCTGTAATCATTTCTGAATTGCTATAAACATGAATGGATAGCATGCATTCAGTCATTACTGACACACAGGAGCCTTGTACTACACTCAGAAAGCATCTTTGGAGCACAAGAATGTGTCAAAGCATGTATACATTGGATCAAATGTCTTGAAGCTGAGATCTTTTGCTCAGAATACTCAGATTTGAAAATCAATGACAGGCTAAAAACTGTCATACACAGTTGCTCAGAATACTCAGATCTGAAAATCAATGACAGGCTGAAAACTGTCATACACAGTTGCTCAGAATACTCAGATCTGAAAATCAGTGACAGGCTGAAAACTGTCATACACAGTCAATGACAGAATACTCAGATCTGAAAATCAATGACAGGCTGAAAACTGCCATACACAGTCAATGACAAGTACTGTGCATTATTGAAGCAATACAGGTCATCTTGGGGGTTCCATCATCTATATGAACTGGCCTATACATGCTGAATGCATGGAGAATTGAAGCAAGCAATGAGCATCATTGAAAACTGAATTTTGAAGCTGAAATAAATGCAGTTACACTGTCCTGGTTAATTACAAACAGCTCATGAGGTTTATGCCATTGGTCAATGAAGACAGGTTGTCTATGCCTACTCAGATGCTCGTGTATTGAACTTGCCACTATAAAGTAAATGTATGACATGGTCAAAAGATATTTTGGAGCTGCTTGGAGCTTGGTATGCTGAATTCTAGTTGACTGCAACCTGAAACTGAATTTGTTGACACACTCAGTTTTGGACTTGAAATTGCTGCTGGTTACTCACAATTTACAATTTTCAGACTGCATGTATGTACCCTGGCAGTGAGGTTACATAAGCTTAAGCTGAAGCAAACACATAGCTTATGTATTGACAGTTATATCTACTGTTGAGACCACTTGTTTGTGGGTTGTTTTGGGGTGTCAGTGGGCTGAAATACCCTGGTTTTTTTCTGCAATTTAGTGCAGAAAACTGTCATAAACTGTTACGGACTGAACTTAGTCAGTCATACTTATTGGACTGCAGGGAGTCAGGCACTCGATAGACAGTCTATTGCATCATGGCTAATACACATGGGACTGACAATATCACTCAGATAGTTGGAGAGAAGTTGGATAATAAGAACTTTACATTATGGAAATTCAGAATGAAAAACTTTCTGGTTGGCAGAGGTTATTGGGATTTATGTACAGGAGATGAAGTTGCTCCTGAGTTGCCTGCACACAATCCAACAAATGAATAGAAAAGAGCCTACAGGCTATGGAATGAAAGAGCATGCAAGGTGCTGCATTGGTTTTCCTTATGTATATCTGATGCTATGGTAATTCAAATCACTGGATGTGAGACTCCGAAGGATGCTTGGGACATACTGATGAAAAATTATGGAACCATGACACATGCAAGAAAGATCCAGTTGAAACAACAGTTCAACAACATGTCTAGGAATGGCAAGAGCATCCAGATGTATACCACGGAGATTAAGACCATAGCTGATCAACTTGCTACTATTGGCTCAAGTGTATCAGAAGATGATATGATTGCTGTTGCTTTGAATGGCTTAGGCAAAGAGTACAAAGCTTTTGACACTTCCATTTCTGTCAGAGAAGAGCCCCCTAGCTGGGAAGAGCTAGTTGCTTTGTTGCTGCATGAAGAAGTCAAACTTGGTTTGAATATAGGTTCTAGTGCATCTCAGAGTAGAGACACTGTGTTGTACTCTAGCCAGCATGGCAGAGGATCTAGAGGTCGTGGTTCATTTCGAGGTCGTGGTGACACTCGTAATACTTATGGACAGCAGCAGCAGCAGAGTAATTGGCATGGTGCAAATACACAAGGCCAGCGTGGATCTGGTGGGTTTAGAGGCAGGGGGAGATCACCCCGAGGTAGAGGTGGTGGTTCTGGTTCATGGCAGTCGTCTGATCAGTCCAACAGGGACAAGGACTGCCATTATTGTGGTAAGTATGGGCACATAGCGAAGGAATGTTACAAAAAGAAAAATGACATGAAGACAAAAGGAAAACAGCATGGGCATTATGCATCCTCAGTGGTGCTCATGATGAGTCAGTTGATAGACTCTTTGCCATGCAGCATGTAACTAAAAATGCATCGAGACATGATAGAGATGACAGATGGTACATTGACTCTGGAGCGTCAAACCACATGACCCCGCATGGAGAGTGGTTTGATGAGATGGTTGCAGGTACACATGGTCATGTATGTATTGGGGATGATACCCAACATGACATAAAGCATAAAGGGATTGTTCCATTGATGATGCCTGATGGCAAGAAGAAATGCCTGCATGATGTCTTACATGTACCGACCATACAAAGAATTTGTTGCCTGTGGGTCAAATGGCAGAACAGAATCTGCAAGTGAGGTTTAACAAGGATGGATGTTTCATTGAGGAGTATGGAAATGGCTGCAAGCTAATTGCCAAGGGCAGAAGGGATGGCAGGATGTTTACTTTGGAAGTGACCATTCCTGAACTTAAAGCAACTATGTTTGCTCATGATGAGAGTGCCATCAGAGATGTAGAGATCTGGCACAAGAGAATCGGACATGTCAATGTACAAAAGCTGAAATCTATGCAGCAGAAAGAAGTAGTACTTGGATTACCTAAATTCAAGTATAATGATTTTGGTCATGTATGCCCTGCATGTCAGTTTGGGAAGCAGGCACGGTTTCCTTTCATGAGACATGTAAAAAACAGCACTAGGTCTTTACAGTTGGTACACTCTGATGTCTGGGGTCCTTCACATAATGCTTCCTTTGGCGGTGCACGATATTATGTCTCATTTATTGATGATTTCAGCAGGTACACTTGGCTTTATATCTTGAAACATAAGGATGATGTATTTGATGCATTCAAAGACTTCAAGAAACATGCTGAAAATGAATTGGGGTGTTACATATCATGTTTGAGATCAGATGGAGGAGGTGAATATGTCTCAAACTACTTTGACAGGTATCTTGCTAAACATGGGATCAGAAGACAGCTCACATGCAGTTATACACCGTAGCAAAACGGTGTTGCAGAGAGGAAAAACAGGGTTTTGATGGAGTTAGCTAGAGCTATACTGAATGAAAAATGTCTGCCAAATGGTTATTGGACTGAAGCAGTGGTGACTGATGTATATGTGCTGAATCGAACCCCTACAGCAGGGATTCATGATGTCACTCCGTATGAATGGCTGTATGGTCATAAACCTGATATTTCACACTTGAAGGTATTTGGTAGCATTGCATATGTGCATATACCAGATGAGAAGAGGAAGAAATTGGATCCTAAGGCAGTGAAAAGTGTGTTTATTGGATATGCACAGGAACAGAAAGCTTATAAGTGTTATGTACCTTCTACGCATGAGACACTCATAAGCAGAGATGTGGTATTTGATGAGTTAGCATCTTGGTATGGGAATCCTATTGCAGTGCCTACTGATGGCTCACCCAGTATAAGTCATGCTGAAAATACTCCTGCGGAGAGTACTTCCATGACTGGTCAGACAGGTGATGTATCATCTACAGTGAGTCCTTGGACAGGACGATTACGGAGTCGCACTACTGCATCCACTGACACGGATATGTCAGTGAGGGGGAGAACAGATAAGGGAAAAGAAAAAGTTTTTGAAGATGTAACAGGTCCACTCACTGCAGGTTATGATTCATCTAGTAGTGACAGCTTAGATAGTGAATTGGGGATTCCATCTGTTATGACGCCAGGTGCTAGACAGAGCCGTTATGTGCCGCCTCATGAGAGGCAAGCTCACAGTGAGCCACAGCTCAGGAGATCAGAGAGGGTTAGATGACCTGTTGACAGGTATACTTACACTGGATATTCAGCCCGTCATTATGCTTATATGACGAAAGTAACAGGTTTTAGAGAACCAAGTAAGTTTGATGAGGCAGTTTCAGATGAGAATTAGCGTGCTACTATGGATGAGGAATATTTAGCTTTGGCTGAAAATTGTACATGGGATTTGGTACAATTGCCTGAGGGCAAAACACCTATTGGATGCAAGTGGGTGTATAAGGTAAAATATAAATCAGATGGATCATTGGAAAGATATAAGGCCAGGCTGGTTGCAAAAGGGTATGCGCAGCAGTATGGTCTTGATTATGAGGAGACTTTCAGTCCTATAGCAAAGATGGCTACAGTTAGAACTGTGATTGCTTTGGCAGCAGCTAGAGGCTGGAAACTATGGCAGATGGATGTAAAGAATGCATTTCTCAATGGAGAATTACAGAAAGAGGTTTACATGGAACAGCCTGAAGGCTATGTACATCCAGAATTTCCAACACATGTATGTCGGCTGAAAAAGGCATTATATGGGTTGAAACAGGCACCCAGAGCATGGAATGCTCGCATCAGCAGTTATTTACAGCAACATGGTTTCCGATTGGGAGATGCTGATCATAGTCTGTTTGCGAAGAAGACAGATAGTGGCTATGTTTTTCTAGTTGTCTATGTTGATGACTTAATCATTACAGGAGATTATGAAAATGGGATTGCAGAAATAAAGACATGTTTACAGGCTGAGTTTAAGGTCAAGGATCTTGGAGAGCTGAAATATTTTTTGGGGATTGAGGTTGTCTCTACACCTCGAGGCATATGGCTGCTACAGAAGCAGTATGCTCATGACATATTACAGAAATATGGTATGGCTGATTGCAAGCCTATGGATACGCCTTTGGAGCAGAATGTCAAGCTGCAGATTGATGTTGGGACAGAGATTGAGAATGTTACTATGTACAGACAGATGATAGGTAGCTTGATCTATCTCACGATCACTAGACCTGACTTGAGTTATGCTATGGGGCTGATCATTCAGTTCATGCAGAAGCCTCGCAAACCACACTTGGATGCAGTCAGAAGAATTTTGAGATATGTAAAGGGTACCACAGATCATGGGCTGTTTTATGCATATGGAAAAACCCTTGACTTGATGGGGTACACTGATGCTGACTGGGCTGGTTGCACATATGATAGGAGGTCAACCAGTGGCTATGCATTTGGATTGGTAGTAGCATGATCAGTTGGCAGAGTAAGAAACAGCCTACAGTTGCATTGTCCAGTACGGAAGCAGAGTATCGTGGTGCAGCCTTAGCGGCCTGTGAAGGTAAGTGGTTACAGAAGTTACTGAATGACTTGGGAGTACACTTGGACAGCAAAGTCAAGCTATACTGTGACAATTTGAGCAGTGTTATGTTAGCAAGCAATCCTGTTTATCATGCAAGATCAAAACACATTGAGGTTCACTACCATTTCATCAGGGAAATGGTTTTAGCAGATCAGATTGACTTGGAGCATGTGAAGACTGAAGACCAGGTAGCAGACATCTTTACCAAATCACTTGGTAAAGATAAGTTCATTCACTTTAGACAGCTACTTGGAGTGATGCAGATGATTTGAGTTTTGTTTTTGACCTTGAGGGGGAGTGTTAGAAATCAAGCTCACTGTCAGTGTGTCTTCATCTATGACCGACATCTATGACAGCTAGTGTGTACAACTGTCTACATGTGACTACATTAAATAAGTCGGGTTAGTAGTCAGTCAGTGACCTGACTAGAGTTAGTCAGTCTAGTCTACATTTACACTAGGTCACTTTATCTTGTAGTGGGTGTGTGCTTTTCAGTTAAGTGTGTGGAAATGAAGGAATGAGCTTGAGAGCCTGAAGGCTCATGGATATGGAGTCTTTCCCTTTCTCTCTCTCTACTCTTTGAACAAAAACATGTTCTCACACAATTAGGTGGTGTCCTTTGTAAAGCCCACTCCTCCTGTGCCACTTCTACCTCTTCTACGTGGGTTGATGTTTCCGCATTTGGTGCACTTACTCCACTTGCAAAGGGCTTGATTGGTATCTCCTCATCCTCTTAGATACATATCTCTTCCATCTTTCCATCGTCAAACTGTATACTCCGCGGCCTGCCCCTGATTTTCCTTTGCCTTGACTCCATCACGTACCCCGGTCTATGAGAACTTACAGTTGCTCCACCTCCCTTCTTTTTTCTTTGCACAGTCTCCCTATCACCTTGCATTATAGGCTCCTCGTACAAAGGACTTCCAGCTACAACACCTTGCAACGCACGTGCAACAGAGGTGGGATTTGGGGATTCCCTTTTGCTGGCACTAGCCAACAAAGACTCCATAGAAGGCCCAGATCCAATAAACCTCCCTGTGGTATAGCCCAATCTCTTTGCACATTGAATATATGCATTCAAAACATCACTAACACATGCATCATAAAGTGATATCTTTCATTTTTCACCCTCACCTACTAGCCAAATAGCATGGACACTTTCTGATAAGTTTATGCTTGGAATTTGAGCATGTTCCCAAGGACTTTTGTTAGCCTACGGAGTCAAATCCAAAAATAGAATCAGTAGCTCTCCCCATTGCTACATTGTGCAACAAATCTTAATGAGCTGGAAAAAATGTCACACTTACATGAGATTCAATTCCTCCCCAGTGGGCAATTCTTTGCTCCCACCATTTCAACCACCTATCCAAAGCCTTGATGTGTTCCTTGTTTACATTTCGTGCCCACCAATCTCGGATAGCAGAGGCCTGAAGTGAGGCTAGTTGAGTTGTCGTTGCTAGCCTCCATGCTTCACACAATTCAATGTGGTGCATTTGTTTATCCACAGTGACTAATTTCTTGGTATGCTTTTGCAAACTTTGCTCCCAATGAAAAAGACAAGAACGCTCCCTCCCTTCCATTATGTTATGAGGTCTTTCATTGTACACAGCCCTTATTGCCATCCAATTCACACTTGCCTCATCGAACATAAATCCAGCAAAGTCAGGTGGATCATGGCCACATTGAACCATGACAGAATTCAAATTTCTCCAAAACAGGATTTGAGACTCTTCGTCCTCCTCTTTAAATTCACATATTACAATTGCCTGTAATGCTCTCATGCTAGTTCATGATTGATACATTAGTATAGTGTTCATTAACAACAATTTAATTTCAATAAAAGCTTTAATTATGTTGCCACATACCCGTGATCATAAACTGAACAAGACATAGTTGCCCACCCATCAATCCTATGGGTATGATCAAAGTGCACCCATGCACGTCGTAAATCTCCAGTCCCTATTCGCCTCATACGATTCACTAAGTCCACCCCTGATGCTGGTCCCTTGGTGGACATTTTAAACAAGTAGCACTTCTCCTTGGCATCACCTTGTCCTGAAAATCTACTTCCATGGAAAAATGGGAAGACACAACGTTTTTGCAAAAGAAGTATGTTGTTATACCCATCACCAACCACCTGACCTTGTTTGGCTCTCTCTTGTGAAACAATGCCTTTGAACCTATATGTTTATTAGAGGGTTATTTCAAATGCAGGACATACATTGTAAGCAGAAAATAATAATGCACAAGCTTACCCTTTATTCTGCACAAGTGGCATCATTTCTTCTAGAAAATGATTAAGGTCCACCTCAGTCGCCTCCGACTCGTCTTCTTTTGTTAAAGATTCAAACAACATCTGCCGAGCGACTAGCATCTGTATTTTTCGCGAGCCTCCCTTTTCGATCTTTAGGACCGTCCTCACAAGCCTCCGCACCTTGTCAAGGGTTGCCCTCTTTGTGCCATGTTGAACACTGTGAGCATGCTCCCCAACATGGATCACCAAATGTGTCATTGTAGGATCCAGTGGCAACACATAATAGATCATGCATTTGCAAATGGCTGCATAAATAGCAACATTTTGACAATAGTGACATGTTAATCTTGGAGTTTCCCTCACTTGCAGGATAACCCATGCTCACGGTTCTATCCAAGTGACCATGAAAAAAAACATCATTGTATTTTCCCTCTGTTATGTAGTAAGGACAAGTGATCCTGAGACATTGAAGACTTCCAAGACAATAGCTCAAGCGCACAGTGCACTCAATTGCCATATTTGTTTGTGAGGGCCGCGACCACAGGTGACCATCATATTTTTGTTCCATACCCATCATTCGTTTCTTGGTATGTGTGGCTGGAAGCTCAAAAGCAATTGTGCCATTATACTCGATTGGGAGCTCATCCGCCCTTCGTGGAGATCCACAGAGTGCTAGTAATTTTTTCAATCTACCCGTTCTAGCTTTCTCCTCAATGAAGGCTACAATGGAGTTATCATAGGAAGATAAGTCCTCGCTTTGGCTGCCCACACATAGGTCCTCCTCGACATTTGTGTCATGTAGATCCTTATGGATCCCTCCGTCATTGCATACACCTATTGAAATTGTTACTTCATCAACATCCTTCTTGTTATCTGAGGGTATGTCAAGACACACTGGAGTTGATTTGCTACAACCAAGAGTACAATCAATGTAGTTGTCAATCTCATCTTCTATTGACTCAATACTATTAGAGATGCACACATAGTCATTTGAGTGCATGATAGAGTAGGTGGCTGATAATGTACTATCAATCAGATAGTGCGCATGCCCTTGATGATCCCATCTTGGAGACACAATGACGTTGTTTGCTCCACCATCATTCTCTATGACGGCTTGCAACCCCTAGAATTTTTGTGTTGGAGGCAATAGATTCTGTAGGTAGTACTCACTCAAAAGAACCTCTCCATTTCTTAATGAAACCCTATGCTCTAAGCAATCACTGGCTAGTCTCCATGTCAAAATAGCAAAACTCGACATGTTGTGCCCTCTGGTGGGTTAGTATTTGATGAAGAGAAGAAAACTCTGAATAGAGCTCACAGTGTGTATTTGATGAAGAGAAGGCAACAGCTCACCATCGGATGACTGTGTAGAGAAAAAAGGGAGGCATGGAGGAAGTTACAAGAGGGTTAGAATAACCTCGAAGCTATAGCAACCGTCACTACAAGCAGAGATGACTAAATAATGAATATGCACACTCATCAAAATTTAAGAGCCACAGTCATTCATCGACATTTAAGAGCAATAATAAATAAGCATAATCATTAGAAATTAAAAGAAAAATTTACGACTCAATCACCCACCATCCTTCACCTTTATTGCCCTCTATCATTCTGACTATATATCTAACTAAATAACCAACTATGCACTCATAATTAAGAGCTCTCGCCCCATGATTTTGTCAAAATAATGTTGTAAATTAGATTAAATTAATATTTTTAAAATTTATTTATGTTGTATTAATTACCTAATTATTTAACGGCTAACTAATTACCTAATTACGTAATTACTTAATTATTAATTATTTAATGACTAACTTACGAGAGAGAGACTAACTAGCTTATTAGTCTCTCTCTCTCTCTCTCTCTCTCTCTTCTCTCCCTCTCTCTCTCTCTCTCCCTTCTCTCCCTTCTCTCTTTCTCCCTCTCTCTCTCTCGCGACACACACACACACACACACACACACTCTTTCTCCCTTCTCTTTCTCCCTTCTCCCTTCTCTCCCTCTCTCTCTCTCGTGACACACACACACACACACACCAAGGCAAAAATACTATTTCTCCCTTCTCTCCGTCTCTCTCTCTCGCGACACACACACACAAGAACTCTCTCCCCCTCCTCAGACCTGCAGCCTGAACGCCCCGTAGCCCCTGCCCCACAACTCATGCCCTTGTTGAGGTACGCCTCTCTGAAGAAAAATGCTCGATTGTGTGTGCTAGTGTGGTGCAGCTCGATTGTGTGTGCTCGATTGTTGAGGTTCGTGGTGCAGCTCCATTGTATCCGTTAGCATGGCATGTGCAGCTCCAAGTGGCATCGTGCAGCTCCGCATCCACGCAATCGTTGACATACAGACTCCAAACATTGAGATTGAAGCCCCCCAATCATCCGCGTCCACGCGGACGATGGGTGGGCTTATGCACCTCCGCGTCAACGTGGCGTCAGCATCTTGCACATCATCTCTCCCACATCAGCGTGAGCGTCAGCTCTCCCGTGCCGTGTCAGCATCAGCGTGGCATCAGCGTGGCGTCAGCATCCGCGTTAGCGTGGCGTCATCTCTCCCGTGTGGCATCGTCCATGACCTCAGCTCTCCCGTGTGGCGTCGTCCGTGACCTCAGCTCTCCCGTGTGGCTTATGCACGACGATGGGTGGGCTTATGCACAAGCCCCCCAATCGTCCGCGTCCGCGCGGACGATGGGTGGGCTTATGCACAAGCCTATTTTCATTGAATCTTCTAAATTAAAGAGGTTCATTGTGTATCATGAGATTGATTGTGTATTAAAGAGGTTGATTGTGTTATTAACCTTAAAGAGGTTGATTGTGTTATTAACCTTAAAGAGATTGATTGTGTTGTTAATCTTTAACCTTAAAGAGATTGATTGTGTTGCTAATCTTAAAGAGATTGATTGTGTTGTTAATCTTAAAGAGGTTGATTGTGTATCTATTTGCAAGTATGTAGAGAAAGTTATGGCACCTAAAAGAGTGCTTAGAAAGAGAAAGAAATGTGTGTCACCTCATAGTAGCCGTGAACTCTGTATGAAGCTATGTTCAGGATGTGTTCCTGGGCGGATCTTAGAGCAAGAAGCATCATCGCGTTTGAGATCAGTGGACACTCCTTCAACAAAGAAAGGATGTGGTCCAAAAAGATGTGTCTACATTGATGACGAAGCACAAGTGGATGGGGACTCCAATACAATTGACGGGGTTGCGGAGCACACAGGTAGTCACTTATGTGTCCATTTCATTTACATATGACTCTTTGTTCAGTGTTATGTATTATATATGATTGGTTTAATGCTACTGTTTTTTATTGTTACTTATTAATATCTGCTCCTTCAGAGACTAATGTGCAGCATGATAGTCTAGATGACAAAGAAGAGTTGAGTGGTGACAGTGATCAAGGGGAGAATGATGATGAAAAAGAAAAGAAGCACTCAAGGAACTTAGGCAAGCAAGTCTCTCTAGGACTGATGAAGGATGTGCTGAGTCAATTTTATATAAAAAAGAGGACGTTGCCTCCTCTTGTGCCTCTTTGTAGATTGGTGGCTCATGAGGCAGTCAGATTTGCTACGGATGATGCCCAGTGGTTGATTCATTCCTTTGATTCCACTGGTTATCTTGAGACTATGGGACACTTCCTTGTGTCAGTTGAAGGTCCGAGAGGGGAGACCATGTCTGTGACAGCCAGCAATCTAGATGAATGGGGTCCAATATGGCATCAAAGAAATGAGGACTTTGAGAAGGCTCTTGGAAGAGAGTGGCAAGACCTTAAGGGTAAAAAGTTCTTGGTTTGGGATGGAAACCACAGGCTTAAAACGTGGTGGAAACACATCAAAGAAAGTAAGTTGTCCACTATACATGCAAGTATTGAATGTTTGTATCCCATTCTTATGTTTGTTGGTTTTTAATTACAGAGTACTCCTACTATGCTCACTACCATGTTAGTGTACGGTGCCAATTCATTGAGGTGCCAAAGGCGAAGGAAGCAGAGCTACTACTTGCACTAGACACCACCAATGCGTAAGTCTTCTTCCTTTAACTATGCTCCTCTTTGTAATATGTTACACTTACATTCTCATATTATGCTTTTGTTTGTTTTCAATAGTATTTCCAGAGCTCATGTTACTCCAAATATTGCGCATGAGGTGTATATGTTTCAAAAGTTTGGTATTGCAAACAAAGACTCCATTCTAGATAGATTGAGTCCAGCCATGAGGAAGTGGGCTGAGGTTGAGATGAGTATAGAGGCAAGGTATTATCATGGTGTTGCTCCATGGTATAACTCTCCTTGCGGTTTAATATCTCAGCTTGTATGGAAGGTGATTTTCTATCTATGGCTCACTTGTATGAGATGTGCTTTTCTATCGCTAATTTAGTTTTTTTTTTTGGAATGATAGGATGAATTTCATGTCTTCATCTCAAAAGAAACTGCAAAGCTTGAGGCTCTTGGTCTAGATGAGGTAGAGAGGAAGAAACGTTTGGAGAAGGCTACAAGGGTGGAAGAGGAGCGCCTTAAGGATAGGGGTTACAAGTACCTATCCATTGCTAATCCCCAAAATGGTGATGAGTTCTTTAAGTTGTTATTTGGGCTAAAGTGGGATGATGCAAGCATGCTCAAGATCACAAGAGACAAGCTGTATTGTCTCACAAGCTCAAAAATCCCTGCGGAAAGGTAATTTGTATATATAACACAAGGTGTGTGTATGTGATGCTTTTTTCTTCAATGCTTTCTATTTGCGTATATTATTGTGCATCACATGAAAAAAATATTGTTGCATCTTATGAGTCTCACAAAGGCCAAAGACCCCCAATACCCACATTTTGGTGATTATAAGCTCTTTAGGGTTTACATGAAGAAAGAGACATATTGGGCCCACTTGCATTCAGAGGCACTACTTCAGATTGAAAGGATACAAGTAGAAGGTCCACAACTACCAAATTCATTTGCGGAGTTCTTTAAGCTTAACATGAAGAATCATGTCATGCAGGTTGACTCAATGCAGTGCATTCATATTGCTTTCTTAAGTTCTTTCTTAAAATGTATATGTGCTAATGTTAAGCGCTTGTGAAACTTGTGTAGGCTTTTGTACACCTCTTGGATGGAGTGAAATCTTCAGATGTTGCAAAGAAGATGCCAGAGCTTACGTTTTCAGCCAAACGTGTGATTTATAGGTTAGCATCAAAACTTTTTTTTTGCAAACTCTTCATCTTAAATGTAGTAGATATAATGGCACTTGAAAGCCTATTTATGTTATTGATTTTTCTATTCTAAGCTCCACATGAAAGCTCGAGGTTGGGTGGTTTGTTTATTATTATAAAACTATTGTCTTATATAAAGGAGATTGTGTGTCTAATTTTCATATTAGATTGCATGCATTTGCTTGCGTAATTGGCAAGAATCTTGCAGGTGGATACTACAATGTGTAGAAGAGAAGAGGTTGGATGCAGCTCTGCAATTCACAAGAGAGTGGATTGATGTTCGTGACGAGAACACTATGTATTCTCCATCATTACGTGAGAGAAAATTGACGGCATGGGAGGCAAGTGTTTTCCCTTGGTGGCTGGATTACCCTGTGGGGGTTATCCCTAAGCAAGAGAAAGATCTGCATGAGAGTAAGTACTTCAATCTATGTAAACATCTTGTCGCTTTTGTAGCAATAATTTTTGTACTCATGCATGGGAATCTAAGGGTGAATGATACTATGTAGGATTCAAGGAGGAAGTTGATACTCATGAACCGCTTACCGCACCCACCACTGTAGAGGAGCAAGCAACCAAGGATACCAAAGGTGCAGAAGGAAGTACTCAGGCTAATGAAGCTAGCAAGGATGCTACACATGCCACCCAAGGTACTCAAGGTAATCCAGGGAGAAAAAATTTGCCAGAGTCCTCTATGGCGCCCACCACCTCCTTTGTTGCAGATTCATCTCTTGGTCGAGAGAATTGGGAGAGGCGACCTATGACCCGTTTAGTAGGTGAGAAGTCTTATATTAACTTGAAATTCGTGTGCTTTATTGGTCGCCCATGAAGATAGTCATGTATGGTTATTAAAAATAAATTACTTTGAAATAATTGTTGCAGGGTTCCAGTATCAAACATATGTCAATGCTCTATTAGTGGATGTGACCCAAATTGATAGATTTGCCCTTGATAGGTAGACATGACAACTACATATTGCAAGAACATCAATTTACATGTTGCATATAGCATTGCATCATCGTTTACTTTGCATTAATGACTATGTTGTTTTGTGTATAGCATCAACAAGTTTTTTGCAACACAAAATATGCATCTTTATAGCAAAGATGGAGTTCCATGTCAAGAGGTGGCTCGATTGATATTTGCGGATTTTTCTACGAGCTTTGCTTGTGGATGCTCTAGGTCCCATCCCATTGGGTAAGTTATGCTTTCTATCACACAAGGTTTACATCAAACTCACTTCTCATATATCATAATGCCAATGTTGTTTGTAGAGGGCATGACTATTCCCAAGTGGAACACGTTCTCAAAGGGTCTAGTTATGGGTTGTATGGACCTTGCTCGCGAGTATTTGGCCGACCAGGGATTCTTAGTCACTATGTGCTTAGCAGAGCATATAGGTGAGTTTATTACGGATGCGGCAAGAGTGGGGCTTGTGCTTCACCGCACTTGGACACTCATGTGTGACTCCAAGGCTTATCGACATGCCGTTACTAGAGAGGCGGTAAGATAACAAAGTTGGATACGTTGAACGTATGATTGTATGTTCTAAATAAAGCTTGTGTTACATGCTTTAAATAAAAACGTGGATCACTTATTATATTTCCACTCGTGAATAGGTACTTGATCTTACTGTGTGTCTTTGGCATCGTGCTGGTCATGTTGTGCCTTGCTACGACAGAGAGGCTGGGGAGAAGATTTCAGAGAGATTGTTTCCAACGTATCATAGCTACATGATAGATGATTGTGTCTTTCCCATGGACGTTGATGGTGTCATTGTCAGAGGCGGAGCAGAGAGGTCTCATCTTTTCTATCGGTAAGTAGTCTTGCATGTTTTTGCTCTCAGGTTACCTTGTATGGTATTTTCATTGTTTCTACTTGCATGGCCGCAAAGATTCTGTATCTTGATTGGTGATATGTGATTGGTGATATGGTTAGGTGGTTACTAGCTACATTTATGAAGCGCTACGACTATGTTTTGGATGTGTTTGCGGGTGTGGTGGTTTGGCGCGGGCCAGTGCAGAGGAGATGAGACATTGCATGTGTCTAGAAATAGATGATGTGCTCTATGGGGAGTGTTTGTCCACCATAGTGTGTGGACCGGTACCATGCTGAGAGAGTGTGTTTTTTTTTTCGAGAGACTCTAGACATTTCATTTTGTTACTACTTTTATATGTTTATTATACACTTCGTCATGTGACTATGCCCGATTTTGTCTAAGAGATTACATGTATTGGGATCTTTGATTTGTTTTTAGGAAGAGTGTACCTTGCGACTATTTGACACGAATATATTTTACTAGTTTTCCATTGGTTTTGTTTTCTTCATGTGTGTTCATGTAAATGCAACGTGTCGTACTCCTTAAGTAAGACTATTTATATGCAGAATGGATATGTTGCACGAAAAAGCTCGAAAAAAAGAGATTGATTAGAAAAGAACGAAAATGAAAGCCCGCAAAAATAAAATCCCCAACTTGTTCTAAAGGTGTAAATAGTTGCAATACATCACATTACGTGTAAATATGCGATTCATTACCTCTATGCTCTATAAGGTTTGCAATAACCCTTTCTTTTCTTGCTAAAGTCATGACGAATGACAATTTGGAGAATAACTTGCATAAAACCTACAAAGATTTACATCAAGGAGCTATGCCTACAACCTTTCATTTAATGCTAATGAATTTCAGGCTTCAATATGACATGCAACCTTTTCTAGATGCAACTTTGATAAATGAAGTTCATGCTATTGAGATATCGAGCTCCACTCGTGATACGCCAGGGTGACCGTTGTGTATTTATGTCACCGACCTGTCAGTTGCAGACGCGGTTGGTATACCGCCCATGAATAATAGCTACATGATAGCTATCCTTATCTACTCTAGTTCGTGGCTCAGTTAGTATGCCACCTTAGTTAGTTGAGTTTGGTTTGAGACCCATATATAGGGTTCTTCTATTTCTTTGTATGAGAGTTCTTTTGGCTTACACAACTAAGAAGAAGAAAACAGTTTTCAGTCTCCACCTCTGTGTGTATTCCCCCATTGTGCAAGCAAGAAAGCTACAAGTGAGACTCCTTCCTTCTCTCCCACAATCTTGACATGGTATCAGAGCCTTGTTCATGGTAAGGAGCTCAAGAAAGCAAGCCAAGCTCGCGGTGTTTTGGTAAGAGGAGCAGTGTTGCTTTCATTTTCTGTTTTGGGAGCAGATCTCTGCAGGTAGCACAGCCGGAAATTGCAAGAGTGCATTGTCTCAGGTTGAGACGCCCTTCGCGGTGAAGCAAGACGACCTTGTTTTTTTTATTTGAGGCCATTTCGGGGCCTGTTTTGTAGATGGAAGTTTTATGCACGCACTCAGAAAAAGGCTCAATTTTATGCTGTGCAGCCACTGTTCTACAGGTCGGTGAAAAGTTACTGTAGAAATTGCATCATATGCTTGTGCGCAGAGACGTTGGGAGTTTCAGAATCATCCTTGGTTCTTGTTTATGCAAAATCGTCACTAGGAAGTGACTATGTGGTCAAATACCACTTTCGCCAGTTTTGTAGATTTGCCCTTGTGAGGGTGAAGCTGTGTTTTTTGCAGTGACAGAATTTTTTGCAGTATTCTGTAATGGCGTCTGATTCTCTTTTACAGATTGTCACTGAAAAGCTTGATAAGAATAACTTCCAGGCATGGAAGTTTAGAATGACGAATTTCCTTATGGGAAAAGGATATTGGGAATTTGTTGCAGGAAATGAAGAAGAACCAGTTCTTCTTGATGTTCCCAATCAACAGCAAATGCAGGCATTTAAAGCATGGCATGAGAGAGCCAGGAAAGTTATGTACTGGTTGTCTATCAGTATTTCAGACTCTATGATTGTGCATATTCAGGATGCAAGTATGCCAAAGGAGGCATGGGATACTTTGTCAAAAATGTATAGCACAAATATGCAAGCCAGGAAAATGTAGCTCAAGCAAGAGTTTCATAATGTGCAAAGAGAAAGTATAAGCATCAATGACTACCACATGAAGGTGAAGAAGATTGCAGATGCACTTGCTTCCATTGGGTCCCCAGTGGAAGATGATGATTTAGTTTCTGTGACCTTGAATGGTCTAGGAAAGGATTATGCACAGTTCCGAACATCCATTTCCGTCCGTGAAAGATTTCCTGATTTTGAGGAGTTAATTGCTCTTCTAATTTTTGAGGAGCAGAGAAATGGTGGTGCATCTTCTTCAGGAGAAACTTCAAAAGAAGCTGTCTTCTACTCAAATGCTAGAAGAGGTAGAGGCAGAGGTAGAGGAGGCCGATTTGGAGGCCGTGGTAGAAATCAGAATATGCAGCAAACTCAAGAAAACCAGTCCTATGGAGGAGGACGTGGTAACTCTAGAGGCAGGGGGAGCCAAAGAGGTCGTAGTGGATGGCAAAGAGGTCAAAATGCAAACAGTAATGTTGAATGCTACTACTGTGGTAAAATGGGTCATATGGCTAAAGACTGCTATAAAAAGCAGAATGACATCATGAATGGAAAACTGCAATAAGGGAATTATGCATCTTCTAGTAGACAGGGTGATGACAGAAATGAGCATTTGTTCATGGTGCAGCACATGAACAATTCTGTGACAAGTGTAGAAGAAAGCAACGATGTATGGTATGTTGACTCAGGTGCATCAAACCACATGACAGGTCATGCAAAATGGATGGAGGATGCAAAGAAAATGGAAAAACCAGGATTTGTGGAGACTGGTGATGATACTGCACATCCAATTGTGCAAATTGGAAAAATTTCTTTGTCTATGCAGGATGGGAAAAAGAAATATATGTCCGATGTATTTCATGTCCCGAATATCACCAAGAATCTGGTTTCTGTTGGTCAAATGGTTGAACAGGGCTTGCAGGTCAGATTTAATCCTCATGGATGCTTTGTTGAGGATATGAAAAATAAAGGTCGCTTGATAGCAAAAGGAAAGAAGAAGGGCAGAATGTTTAAGTTGGATGCAGACATGTCTGAATTGAGTGCAGCAATGTTTGCACATGGGACCGGTGTAGTTGCAGATATTGATATCTGGCATAAACGCATTGGTCATGTTAATGTACATCGACTTAAATCAATGCAATCCCAAAATATTGTTGCAGGATTGCCTAGATTCAAGGTTGCAGAAATGCATAAGGTATGTGAAGCCTGTCAGTTTGGAAAACAGGCAAGGAAACCATTTTCTAGACATGTTCAAGAGAGAAAGAAGCCATTGGAATTAATCCACTCTGATGTGTGGACTACTAAAGCTGCATCTCTTGGAGGCTGTCATTATTTTGTCACTTTTATTTATGACTATAGCAGAAAAGTTTGGGTGTATTTTATGAAAAAGAAAAGTGAAGTTATTGGGCATTTCAAAACTCTTAAAGCTATGGTTGAAAAAGAAACAGGACTGCAAATAAAATGCCTAAGGTCAGATGGAGGGGGAGAGTACCTCTCAAATGAGTTTGCAAGGTTCTTGCAGGAGCATGGCATAAAGCAGCAATATTCATGCAGTCATACCCCCCAGCAAAATGGAATTGCAGAAAGAAAAACAGACATATTGGAGAGGTATCTCGTGCCATGCTCAATGAAAAAGACCTGCCAGATTTTTATTGGGCTGAAGCAGTTGCTACAGCAGTCTACATAATGAACAGGACTCCCACTGCAGCAATACATGAAATGACTCCAGAGGAGAGGTATACTGGTAGGAAACCAGATATTTCTCATTTGAAAATTTTTTGTTGCATTGCCTATGTACATGTGCCAGATGAGTTGAGATCCAAGTTAAGTTTACAGTGAGCAGAGATGTTTTTGATGAGATGAGTAGCTGGTATAAACCAGTAAATGTGATTGATGATGTAGATGCACAAAATGGTAATGCTGCACAGAATTCACAGCAGCAGTCACAAAATATTAGTGGACCTGGAGCGTCCTCTAGCAGTGGTTCACATTCTTCGCCATGGACAGGCAGATTGAGATCAAGAGAATCTTCTCAAAGTAATGTAGATAGTGGTATGCAGGTATCACGAAAAGGAAAAGAGAAGGTTGATCAGCCCATGTTTGATATGAATGTAGGTCACTCTTATGTGGATGGTGAATCCAGTGGCTCAGAACAGAGCATTGATGATGAGTTGGGTATTCCTTCTATTGTTACACCTGGAGTAAGAAAGACCAGGGATGTTTTGAGAGCACCTGGGAGTGAACCTACTTTGCGCAGGTCAACCAGAGTTAGGTATCATGTGGATAGGCTGAAATATGATGGATTTACAGCTATTCACTATGCATATATGGTCAAAGTGATACAGGAACCAAAACCCACTTCTTTTGAGCAAGCCATGGGAAAAGAAAAATGGGAGAAAGCCATGGATGAAGAAATGGATGCCTTGGAAGCAAATGCTACATGGGAATTGGTACCTTTGCCTAAAGGTAAGAATGCTATTGGCTGTAAGTGGGTCTATAAGGTGAAGCACAATGCAGATGGTTCTGTGAACAGATACAAGGCAAGATTAGTAGTCAAGGGATATGCACAAACAAATGGCATTGACTATGAAGAAACATTCAGTCCGATTGCAAGGATGGAAACCGTAAGAGCAGTCATTGCTATGGCTGCATCAAAGGAATGGTCTTTACATCAGATGGATGTAAAGAATGCCTTCTTGCATGGTGATTTGCAAGAAGATGTATATATGAAGCAGCCACCAGGTTATGTGCATGCTGTTCATCCTGAGTTTGTTTGCAGGTTGAAGAAAGCCTTGTATGGCTTGAAGCAAGCACCTAGAGCATGGTCTGACAAGATAGGACAGTATCTTGTCACTATTGGCTTTCAGATTTCCAAGGCAGATTTCTCACTTTATGTGAGAAAAACAAAGAAAGGTATTATGCTACTTGTCATTTATGTTGATTTGATTATGACATGTGATAGTGATGAAGATGTCATTCATGTGAAAATGCTATTGAAGCAGAAGTTTGAGATGAAGGATTTGGGAGAGCTGTATTATTTCTTGGGCATTGAGGTGATTAGATCACCAAGTGGGATACAGCTCCTGCAGAGGCAGTATGGATTGGACATGCTGTCCAAATATGGGATGACACGCTGTAAGCCTATTTCAGTTCCTTTGGAGCAGAATGTGAAGCTGAGCACAGATGCAGGTGAGCTTCTGGAAGACCCTACTATGTACAGACGCATAGTAGGAAGCTTGATTTATATGACTATTACCAGGCCAGATTTGAGCTATGCTGTTGGGTTGGTAAGTCAGTTTATGCAGGCTCCAAGGAAACCGCATTTGGATGCGGCTAGATGCATACTCAGGTATGTGAAGTCCACATTGCAGTATGGACTATTTTATGAGACTGGGGTTCAGATACAGTTGCATGGATACACTGATGCTGATTGGGCTAGTAGTATTTCTGATAGCTGATCTACCAGTGGGTATGTGTTCTCTTTTGGGAGTGCTGCAGTCACTTGGAGCAGCAAGAAACAGCCTACAGTTGCCTTGTCGAGCACAGAGGCTGAGTACAGGGGTGCAGCAATGGCTGCATGTGAGGTAGCTTGGTTGCATAAGCTACTTTATGATATGCATCAGCCTACAGATGGGCCAGTTGTCATTTATTGTGACAATATGAGCAGTATACACTTGGCAAATAACCCAGTCTATCATGCTAGAACAAAGCACATTGAGGTGCATTATCACTATGTGCGAGAGAGGGTTTTACTAGGTCTTATTGATCTAGTTTATGTCAGCACAGAGGATCAGGTAGCTGACATATTTACGAAGCCATTGGGCGCAGAGAAGCTGCGCAAGTTCAGAGACCTGCTTGGTGTGCAGGAATTGGGATTGAGCTCGAGGGGGAGTGTTGAGATATCGAGCTCCACTCGTGATACGCCAGGGTGACCGTTGTGTATTTATGTCACCGACCTGTCAGTTGCAGACGCGGTTGGTATACCGCCCATGAATAATAGCTACATGATAGCTATCCTTATCTACTCTAATTCGTGGCTCAGTTAGTATGCCACCTTAGTTAGTTGAGTTTGGTTTGAGACCCATATATAGGGTTCTTCTATTTCTTTGTATGAGAGTTCTTTTGGCTTACACAACTAAGAAGAGGAAAACAGTTTTCAGCCTCCACCTCTGTGTGTATTCCCCCATTGTGCAAGCAAGAAAGCTACAAGTGAGACTCCTTCCTTCTCTCCCACAATCTTGACACATGCATGACGAATATGTGACATGCAACCTTTTCTAGATACAATTTCGTTAAATGAAGTTCATGCATGACGGATGTCATAAGACCAATATTGACTTAATCCGTTCTATGGCACTTAATCCGTCTTAAAATTGCAAGCATCTTTACATGTAATAGGCAAGTTCATGGTTTCCTTTTCATACCATGCAAGTCCTTGGACAACATTCTAACGGATGTTTAATGAATATCTCTTACGAATCATATCTAGGAAATCATGGCCTAGATGCATTATGCGCTTGTTCTTTTCTGTGGCCAATCAAAGATGCATTAAAGCAATTTCATCTTTTAAACCTAAGCAATATGCGCTTGGTATTTGCAACTTGGAAATGCAAGCAACCCAATTGCATGACATGCACTAACTATTGTGAATCGTTCAAGGAGACAATTTCCCAAATGTATTTTAACTAGGCTACGTGAATTAGAAACATGCATAAATGCATTCCTCCCATGAAATTTAACGTGCCTAATTCATCACTTAAATGCGGAATCATTCTTTTAAGAACCTAGGCTTGAGGGCTCGTAGGGATGTCCATGCCTATGCTCGGGTTGAAGACTTCCACGGGTGCGCCTTACATCTTTTGTTTTGGATCCATCGTTGATGTTGTGGAATTTGGACTCCGCGGTTTGTCCTTGCTTCTATGCGATTTCTAAACTTCCTCCAAGGTTTGGCAAAACAGCCTCAAAATCTGCCTACTTCCCCCTCGCGCAGGAATTCCCTATACAGATGTGGGTTTTTAAAAAATCGGGGAAAAGGCCGCGTGCACAAGCCCTATGGGAGCTTATCTTAAGAAGCTTCTAAAGAAACTTCTGCTTCTTACAGAATGATGTGGAGGGGAGGGGTAATGATTGGAAGGGGGGAGATGACGATGAAAGAGGTGGTTATGATGGTGAAGGCGAAGGAGATGAGGTGGCGGTGGGTCAGCACAGCGGCGGTAGGTCCTGGCGTGGCGGCGATCTGGCGAGCTGTAGCATGGCGCTTCTTCTCACTCTTTGTGCCTCCCCCCCCCCCAAGCTCCAGGGGGGAGGTTTTATAGTGTGTAGGGAGGGGGGGGAGATCCACCATGTGGAGGGGTTTCATGCCTTCCCTCCCTCATGCATCCCCACACCACACTCCTCCCTCTCTCCACTTAACTCACTCCTCCACACACTCCCTCTCCCCCTGCCATGCATCGGCTGAGGGGAGGGGTAATTAATAAAAAAATTTGCACTACTTTAATCATTTATCCATTTGCCTTTATGTAAGGGGTTTTTCTCATGTGGCTTGCGGTTTTCAAGCCGCGGCCTCTTTTGCATGACACGGAGCCGGATTTTAACATTGTGCGCGGAGGGAACACTTAGCCACTGACATTATTCAATGCGGGGGATTATTTTACACTACTTTTTCGCAAGATGTGCGGGTTTTAGAGTCGACTTAATATTTGGAGTGGAAATATTACACTGTTGGCCTAATGGTACAACATGGGTTGTAGGTCCAATTCAATGCAAAAGGTTGTTTTGTAGAAGACTTTAATGATAAGTGTAGGTTGGTCACAAAAGGAAGTAGAGTTGGCCGAATGTTCACTTTAGATGCTGGAATTCCTGCAATGGATGTTGCTATGTATGCTAAAGGAAAAGGAGTAGTTGCAAATATTGAAATATGGCATAAAGGTATTGGACATGCAAATGTGCAAAGGCTAAAATTAATGCAGTCCAGAGGATTAGTTACAGGGTTGCCTTCTTTTAGAGTTGCAGAATTGCATAAAGTGTGTGAAGCATGCTAGTTTGGTAAGAAGGCAAGAAAGTCCTTCTTGCATGATAGAGAAGTGAGTAGAAAAATACCTGATGTAGTGCATATAGATGTTTGGGGGCCTACACAGAATGTATCTCTTGGTGGCAACAAATACTTTGTCACATTTATTGATGACTATTCAAGGAAGTTATGGGTATACTTCATGAAGGAAAAGAGTGATGTGTTTGAGCACTTCAAATCTTTTAAGGCAGCTTTTGAAACAGAAACAGGCTTAAAAGTGAAGTGCTTGAGATTAGATGGAGGGGGAGAGTACCTCTCTAATGAGTTCACTAGCTTTTTGAGGACTCATGGAATAAAGAGGCAATTTACTTGCAGGTATACCCCACAGCAAAATGGGGTTGCAAAAAGAAAAAATAGGCGTATTTCAGAAGTTATACGGGCATTAATGGTTGAAAAGAATATGCCTAAACATTTTTTGTCTGAGGCTGTCCATACTATTGTCTACATTATGAATAGAACTCCCACAATTGCAATTCATGGGATGACTCCTGAAGAATGCTTTATTGGAAAGAAGCCCGATGTATCGCACTTGAAGGTATTTGGATGTGTTGCATATGTTCATGTGCCAAATGAGCTATGGAAGAAGCTTGATCCAAAGGCAAAAAAATGTATTTTTATTGGATACTCTTTAGAGAAGAAGGGGTATCGTTGTTATAACCTTGTCAAAAGTGAGTTCAGAGTGATCAGGGATGTTATCTTTGATGTGATGAGCAGCTGGTGTGCACTTGCCGGTGATGTACTAGATGATGATAATGATCAGGACATCTATGTGTAGAAAGAAAAGCAAGAATCAAGGAGTCTTAGTGGACCAGACAAATCATCTGGTACTATACCTACAGTGAGCCCTTGGTTTGGGAGACTAAGGAGTAGCCCCACATCTTCAGGTGGATCTATAAGTGTTGCAGGAAAGGACAAAGGAAAGAAGAAAGTGCTGGATGGTAATGATGCATCTACCAGTCATTTGGGATTTGATGGAGATTCTAGTAGTTTGGAGAGTTTGGATGATGAGCTTGGTATTCCTTCAGTCAGGACACCAGGTGTACAGAGAGCTCATAGTAATGTAAAGGCTCCATTGAGTGATCCAGTGATACGCAGATCTAGCAGGGTCAGATACACTGTTAAAAGATTTGGCTTTGAAGATTATGCAACTCACCATTATGCTTATTTCGTGAAACTAGTTGAGGATGTTGAGCCCACTTGTGTTGAGTATGTTGTTGGTCATGCTCATTGGGATGTAGCAATGGATGAGGAGATGGCTACATTAGAAGCCAATAAGACTTGGGATTTGGTACTCTTACCTAAGGGTAAAAAAGCTATTGGCTATAAGTGGGTTTACAAAGTTAAGCATAATGTAGATGGTTTAGTTAGAAGATATAAGGTTAGGCTGGTTGCAAAAGGCTATGCTCAAACATATGGCATAGATTATGAAGAGACTTTTAGTCCAGTTGATAGTATGGCAACTGTTAGGTGTGTGATTGCCTTGGCAGCAACCAAAGGTTAGAGTTTGCAGCAAATGAATGTTAAGAATGCCTTCTTGCATAATGAATTCTAAGAAGAAGTGTATATGGAGCAGCCAGCTTGTTATGAGGATTTAGAGCATCCCACATATGTATGCAGGTTAAAGAAGGTGCTCTATGGGTTGAAGCAAGCACCTAGAGCATGGTCTGACAAGATTGGAGAGTATCTTGTCAATATTGGATTTTGTATTTCTGATGCTAATCACTTACTTTATGTGAGAAAGGGAGATGCAAGTTTGGTCATCATAGTCATCTATGTGGATGACTTAATTATTACAGGTGACAATGATAATGGGATTGTTGGAGTTAAGGACTTCTTGAAGAAGAAGTTTGAGATGAAAGATTTGGGTGAGTTGAGATACTTCCTTGGTATTGAGGTGATCAGATGTGATGATGGTATATGGATATCCCAAAGGTAGTATGGCTTGGATATGTTATCCAAGTAAGGTATGACAGCATGTAATCCTCTTTCACTACCATTGGAGCAAAATGTGAAGTTGAGTGCCGACGTTGGGGATGAGATAGAAGACTCTACTATGTTCAAGAGGATAGTAGGGAGTTTGATTTACATGACTATCACAAGGCTAGACTTGAGCTATGTTGTTGGTCTTGTCAGTCAGTTTATGCAAATGCCTAGAAAGCCTCATTTGAATGCAGTTAGACGTATATTGAGGTATGTGAAGTCCACTTTATATTATGGACTTTTTTATGAGGCAGGTAATGATGTACATATATTTGGATACACAGATGCAAATTGGGCTGGTAGCATGTCAGATAGAAGATTTACTAGTAGATTCATGTTTTTCCTTAGTAGTGTAGCAATTACATGGAGCAACAAAAAGCAACCTACACTTGCTTTATCGAGTACAGAGACTGAGTATAGAGGTGCTGCTATGGTAGCATGTGAGGTGGTACGGCTGCAAAAGTTATTAGGTGATTTGGACGTGCAGGGAGATAGTCCAGTTGTCATTCATTGTGACAACATGAGCAGCATACAACTAGCTAGGAATCCGGTGTTCTATACTAGGACAAAACACGGTACTTGATGGAGAGATTGACTTGGTATATGTCAACACACAGGATCAGATAGCTGACAATTTCACAAAGGCATTGGGTGCAGAGAAGCTTCGAAAGTTTCGAAGCTTACTTGGAGTTGCAGAGATAAAGTTGAGCTTGAGGGGGAGTGTTGAGATGGAAAGCTCAACACGTGTGGACATTGATGATGGACCACCTGGCTAGATGAGTCCTCGCGTCTACACTTAGCACATTGGTGATCATTATGATACTCACATGGCCATTGACTTATAGCTTATTATATTTAGTCTGTTACACCTACCTACAACTGGCAAAGATATAACACCAGTCGATTAGTGTAGTTGGTTATGCATTGTTTGACTTAGAAGGTCACTTTCCTTTATGTTGTATCTTATCTATACTTTGTGTACATTGTATAGTGTGTGGAAGAAGAAGAAGAAATTAGCAAGAAAACGTTTTGGCCTCCATCTCTCTTATTCTGTTCTTGAGTGAGCTTCCTCTTGTGTATATAGTGTGCGTTTGGCGCAGCAGCTCAAGCAAGCCCCCCCACCACGCGATTCTTGACAAGTCTTGGACTAATGAAGATTTCAAGCATATTAAGAGGAAAGATTATGGCTTTTTTCTTAAAGAAGGGCATCTATGGAAGCACGCAAAGAAGAAGAAAGGAGAGCATGTCCAAGTTTTAGGTAACAAAAAATTGCAACAACAGGTAATGAAGGAATTTCATGAAAGCATGTGGGCTAGCCATTGAGGCATATGGGGAACCTTTAGTAAAGTCAAAGAAAAATATTGATGGAAAAATATGTATCAGGACAGCACATTCTGTTGAAACCTGTTATGTGTGTTAGATGTATTCTATGGTCAAGCATCGAGATGGGTTACAACTGGCTTATCCCTTGTCTATACATTATAGATGGGTTATTGATCTTGTAACCATGCCTACAAGGATATGGAATATGTAGTATTTAGTGCTCACAAGAGAATATCTAACCAATCAAGTTGAAGGTAAAGCTTTAACAGCCACGACCACTCAAGCTGTTTATTGTTTTTTTCTTGAAGAAGTATTTTGCAGATATGGCTGTGTTGGCAAGTTAACCACAGATAGAGGAGAATTGGATGCTGATGAGGGACGCAACTTCTTTGCTCAATTGGATATCAAGTTGGCTTTGACATCATCCTACAATCTTGAAGGCAATGGAAAGAGTAAGAGAGGACATCAACCTATTCTCAAAGCTCTAGCAAAGTCTTGTAGAGGAAAGATCAAAGAATTGCCTAAAATGCTACCTTTTGCATTATGGACTGACCGGACTACTCATAATACAGTGACTAGCTATATGCCAACTAAACTTATGCATAGAAAACAACCAATTATGCCAATTGAAGAATCTATTCTCACATAGATTCTTCTACCTTGGGAAGAAGGCATCAATAGAGAAGAGTTGTTGACTTTGCGTATATGGCAGCTAGAAAGAAGGTCCGAAGATGTTCAAGCAGTTGTTGAGAAGCTAAAGACAACAAGACTAAAGAACAAAAGAAGATTTGATAAGCAACATCGACTTCAGCCAAGAGAAATTCAAGAAAATGACTGGGTGCTTGTCTATGACAGTAGCCTAGACAATCAATACAGTGCTTCTAGGAAGATGGTAAAGCATTGGTTTGGCCCGTCTGTGGTAAAGGTCATTCATAACAATGCCACATATTCATTGGTTGAATTGGATGGAACAAGCATGAAGATACCCATAGTTGGAAAAAGAATCAAGATCTTTAAACAAAGAGAAAGTTAAACACATGAGTTAGAAGACTTGGATATAATTCAAGAGCATGAAGACATAGAGGAAGAAGAAGAGGCAGAAGATGAGGACATTGACATGGCAGAAGATACTTCTTTTAACACTAGAGATTTGTAAGACTTTGGTACATGCTAGAGGATGTGTAGGTTAGGAGGGGGTGAATGTCCTGCCGCTATGCACACATTATGTTTAAAAAAATCTAGAGTGTGACTTTCTTATTGATTTAGAGAGCTAATGCCATTTTAGACATTAGTGTTAGTGTCCATGGTTCAAATATATTAGATTTTTGGACAAGTTTTAGTCAATTTTTGATATTTCAGATATTATCTCTTGTAAAAATCCATAGAACTATAGACAGCTTCTAGTTTATGATAACATGTAAAAGAAATCATGTAACTTTCAGCTAATTTAAGAGGATTTTATGTAAAAAGAGAGATTGGCAAAATCGCGCAACACGCGATAACTATTTTTAGGCAATGAATAGCACTCCAAAGTGGGAGATGAAGAAGAAGTTATCTGGCTGAATTCTAGCCAGGTGTCATAATATTTTACCCCCCTTTTGGAGCCAATGGAGGCATAAGATTAGCAATCTAAGCAGCATAGAGGAAGGTATTATTTTATACATGTTTTTTTCTACAAGAGTTTTATCTTCTCATAATGTAGGAATAAACTGATAGGCTTCATCTCTATTAGTATTCTTATACATTTTCTATTTCTTTCTATGAGTACTCTTCTACGTCTTCTATTTCTTCAAACCCCTTCTCTTTCATGCGTTGATTTCGGGCTGATATCTTCAGCCATATTCAGAGAATTAGCTACAACAGTGTTCTTTTAATTCATTTCTTAATCTATAGAAGACATCTTGTCAAAATATGCAAGCATTATACACCCCTATGGCAGAGCAATATTTGTAGATCATTCATAGATGCTTTGAGTTGAATTAAGAGGAGACTTTCTCTTATTTCTTGGCTGTGGTAACTTATCCTTATCATGAACTCAATTTGAAGCTCTCTTGAAGCAAGTCTCTTTGCCCTACAAACCTTGTAATTGACTCATAAGCTTTTGTCCCTAATAGTCTACATTGAATGTAATCATGCAAAGTTTATTCATGATATGGTATCATGTATGAATGATGGGATGCAGAGTTGTTTATGATACATGACAACATATTGTACTTGATTTTATACTTTTTGATTGCTCTTACAGTCAAGAAAACAAGCTTGATTTGAGTTAGAACTTATGAGATAATACTCTTGTGATCTTTGCTAAGAACATGCAGTTGGAAGCTCCACTAACTTCTTCAAGGACTTGGCTTGAAACCTTCAACCCTTCTCTTATCTCTATCATCTCCGGAGTTTAAGCTCTTGAACCCCCATACATTCTTCTCTCTCAAACCCCTGTGATTGACCGCGAAGTACCTCTTGAACCTTTAAACATTCACTGTAATCTACTTATCTCTTGAAGACACATCTCTATCTATCTTGTCCAGTTTTCTTGCCAAACCCCTATGGTGACCTTCAACCCTATGCGCTGCAACAATGTAGAAGACCCACTCATGTTGCATTCCGAGCCCCAAAATATAGATGCAAGATTCAAGATATCCTAGGATATTTAACCAGCAAATTGGTTGTGGCAATCCAACAATGAACCTTAAGCCACTCCAAGATCTCTTTGATGAGCCTGATTGGCGATGGTCCAAGGTACACGATTCAAACTTGAAGTACAATTGGACTTTACTCCTCGACCAAGAAGAAGGAAATTGTTAGAACCAGGAGAATCAGGAGCAACCGGACAAAGACAGCTCTGACGATGAATATGAGGACTGTTGTTCTTTCAGTGATGAGAGCGAAAGGGAAATCTATACCCTAGAGTACGAAAATGGGGGGCATGTAATCAAACAAATATAAGTAGACACTAAACCGCACAAGCAAAGCACACTTAGAGTGGAGAAGGCAATCCGACATAAGGACTGCGATCAAACTTGGTTGGAGTACATGGGTGCAATTGACTACGAGCAGGCAGGCCTAGCCCAACCAAGTGACACACCACTGTTGCAAACGAACTCACCTTCTGAGCTACGACCACTAGGAGAGAGCCCCTTTTCCAGTGAAGACGTAGAGTTCAATGCCGATTCAAAAGTTAGCTCAAATAGTGATCTAGAAATACCTCGACCTCCCAACACCAAACGCACTAAGGAGGACCTGCCTATCCACCTACAACACAGACCATTAAAGGAGGAACTACAAACATGGAGCAAAGAAACGTGGACAGACGAACAACAAAAATCATAAGACCTACCAAACCGCAGACGGTTAAAGGAGGAACTACAAACACGGAGCAAAGAAACATGGATAGACGAACAATGAAAATCGCAAGACCTGCCAAAATGATTCACATAGTTCAAAAAGGGAGATAGGGTGTTGATCTTGCTGGGATTCAAACAACAAGGGCAAGCAAGCAAACCAATTGAGGAACCCGCCAAGGTTAAAGATGTCAATTTAGTTAAGGAAGGGGAGACCCCACGACCTATCTTTATAGCAAATGACTTGGCTGAGCAAGATGAAGCAAGTATTGTTACTCTCCTGCGAGAGTATATAGACGTCTTTTCTTGGTTCCTAGAAGAACTTAAAGGGGTAGACTCGAGTGTGGTGACTCACAACATACCCATGACACCTGACGTAACGCCTGCCAACCAACGATTGTATCCCATGAATCCAAAGCATGCTCACACTATTAGGGAAGAAATTGAAAAATTGATGAGAGTGGAATTCATTTACAAAATTGAACACATGGATTGGGTCTCACCCATAGTCATCCTCCTAAAGAAAAATGGGAAGATTCGAGTGTATGTCAATTAGAAGAAGGTAAACGTAGCTATGAAGAGAGATAATTACCCACTGCCATACACAGAGCACATGCTTGAGAGAGTAGCTGGCAAGGAGGCCTACAGTTTTCTGGACGAGTTCTCTGGGTACAATCAGGTGCAAATGCATCCTAACAATAGGCATAAGACGGCATTTGCCACTGAATGGGGAGTCTTTGCCTACATAGTCATGCCTTTTGGATTGACTAACACACTAGCCACTTTCCAATGACTAATGTATAAAATATTCAAAGACATGCTAAGGAAGGAGTTAGAAGTCTTCGTGGACAACTTTTTCATTCACTCTGCTTGGCAAGAACACTTAGGCAGGCTTCGAGCAGTCTTTGAACGATGTCGGCTATATCGCCTCTCATTGAATCCCTTGAAATTCCAATTCTGGGTGAAGCATGGATGTATCCTAGGACATATGGTGTCAAAGAATGGCATTGCCACAGATTCCTCCAAGATCAAGGTCATTGTTGATCTTCCAGTCCCAGTTGATTACAAGGGTGTTCAGTGCTTCTTAGGACATACCCGGTACTATCAATGGTTTGTGTTAAAGTACACATTGATTGCTAGACCTCTATACAAGCTGTTGGTTGTATTCGAATGGATCGCAGAATGCCAACACACATATGAGGAATAAACATTAGTTGTTGACCTCTCTAGCACTGTCAAACCTCAACCACCTACCGGGCTTAGACCCTCTTATGAGCGGCGATCGGTTCTAATCTTGGCCGCGGATTTAACTGAAAATACTGGGGACGACTTGTTTGCTTGCCTCCAATGCTTGGACGCTACTTTCATGACATTGGCTAAAAGCTACGATCTACTAGACTTAGGCCTCTTGCAAGAACCTATAGCAATGGAAGTAAGAACACTCCCTTGCTCTTGGGATAAGTCAAAATTTGTATTTGCTAAAGCTTTTGAAGTAGCTGAGGAGTTGACTGCAATTGAGTTATCCAAGGAACAAGCCATCAAATAGCGTCTCATTAAGTCGTATAGCAAGAACACGATCAAGGCCACACACCAAGAAATTGAGAACTTGCAATAGCTTGGTGATAATAACTTCCCCTTCTTGCGGAAATGGTATACTCTACCACCGCAATGGGAGCTAGATGGATGCCAAATAATGACAAATGTTGAGCAATGACATGCAATCAAGGCATCAGAGTACGATCCCACCTATATAGCCCCAACTTCATATAGAGTATTGACTACCCTCTGTAATTGACCCCTCGAGGAACACATTACAAGACATCCTTATTTAGATCGCATCCTCACTGATGAGGAGTTGAATGTTGCTAGCTGACTGGACTCCAGTGACTTCTTACTTGATGTTCTCACTTACATTACACATATAGGCATCGGCCCTTCCGATTTAGATGGCTATGCTAATTTAGAATATAATCCAAATTTCTATGTCTGGCTCATGCAGAAGTAGAACAGTAAGATGATTTGCTGAAGGCCCTTCATCCTCTAACCCTTTAATCCTACGAAGGATTCTTCTCATTTCAGGTGGAAAAGGTGAGGTGAATCAAACCAAACACACAAGGAAAACAATAAAGGAAAAGCACACATTGCAAGAGTAGCATAAAACAACTTGTGGTTGAGGAAAATGTCAATAAGAGTGGAAACAATAGACCACTGGGAGGAAAAAGTCCACTTCTGCACTCAAACATTTCAGTTCGGCAAGTATGTAGTCATTTCTTGTTGCTTGTAATTATTCTAAAAAATAATCATGGTGAATATGGCTTCATGATAGGCACCCATCATGGCAGGCCAAGAAAAGGCTGGCAAGTTGCCTTTTTCAGAGGAAGAACAAGCAAAATACGAGCTTTCGGTGGAAACACGATCCTTCAACCAATTCAAATTCTGGTATATCTTCAACCTAGAAGACGTGGCCATTGAAGAATGAGTAGTGACGCAGATCATCAAGCAATGCAATTTGCAGAAATACATGGAAGCAGTGAGCCGGGGGGTGGACTACTTCCATTGTGCAGAGTTCCTGAGGACTTTCCACAGAAACTGCAGCACCATAACTGTGTATGAGGGAGAGGAAACTTGCCAAGTGCCAGATCGGAGCTGGTGGAAAAGGCATTCGGCCTAGCAAACAAAGTAGAAAGGAAGCCAAAAAGAGATGTATATGCCTTGCTAGGGATGGACAAGGTAAACGTCCACACCAATGACGGCATCAGCTTGGTGGATATTCCTGACCCTGAAATCCAACTCCAAGCCAAGATGGTGCATGTGATGTTTTCTAGCCAAAGATACAACTCCCTAATGAGCCGCATCAATGTCGGAGAGTGTCACAACAAGGTTGCTAGATGAGGTGAATCTCAATGGGTTCATGAGGAAGACCATAGAGATCTCAGCAAAAGCCTTGGCAACGAGAGGGCAGCTTGTTGGAGGAGAATCTCCCACCACCAAAGCTACAAGGAAAGCTTTGTCTTCAAAGGCTGCAACCATTGGATTCGATGTGGTCCTCATCGTGATCATCAAGGAAGCCTTGGGACAGGAGTAGGAAGAAGGAGGAGAAGGGGTGGATGAAACACCAAGCAGGTCGCCACCTCACCAGGAACAGGAGGCACAATCCAACGAAAGGAGCAGGAAGAAGGAGGAGAAGGGGTGGATGAAACACCAAGCAGGTCGCCACCTCACCAGGAACGGGAGGCACAGTCCAACAAAAGGATGCTGAGTGAAAAAGAAGAAGGCAAGGAACAAGAAGAGCAAACTAGCCGGGAAGAGGCCACAGGAAGAGACCATGAAGAAAAAGAAGAAAAATGCACGAGAACAGTAGGAAAAAAATGCGGACTTGCAAAAGGCCCAAAGAGGGTCCAAAAAGGTCGAGGAGAAAAGGAAGAAAAACAGGAAGAGGAGGAGCTAAGGAAAAAAGAGGAGGAAGACATAGCCCTTGCCACACATAGGTCCATTAAGCAACAATCCCAGGCACAATAAGGCAAAACCTGCGAGCCCCATACAAAATGAAGGGCCGAGCTCAAGCGCTTATGTGCCTAAGTTTGTGCCACTTGCAGTGCAAGAAGGCAAGGGCAAGGCTCCGATCACCCCCATTCCTACCCTCCTAATGCCCGCTACCACCACCGCCATCTCCATTCCCAGTTCTACAACCCACATGGATGCCAGCAACCTAATGGCTTGGGTCCAGTACTTTGTGAATAAAGAAATGGGCCAAGGAGCAAAAGAACCAAAAGGCTGGCTAGGGGCAGACACAGAGTCGAGGCAAGACCCTAAGAAGGAAAAGGTGGCTGGCTCTACAATCTCCATCCCCGCAACAAAGAGGCTGCCCAATTAATACGATGAGTACATCAAGGAGCTCCTCTCTCAATTATAGAGAGCCAAGGAGGAGAAGAGAACCATGGTAGTAGAGCTAGAAGCTAAAAAGGAGGCCATGGCTGCATTCCAGTTGGAGAGAACACACCAAATGGCCATGGCCCAAAGGGAAGTCAATGGTTGAAAGACCAGCTACAAGCTAAGGAGGAGACAGAAGATGAATGGTAGGTGCGCTTGAACAAAGAAACGAGGCCACATGATGCCTATGACAGCACAATGAAGAGATTGTGGCACTCTACCAAGATCTATAAGCTGAAATGGAGAAAATCACTAAAGCCACGGAAGAGCTAGAGGAGCTGATGGAGGAAAGAGTCGCAGATATGAAAGAGAGGTGGAGAGACTAACCTAAGAGGCTACCTCGGCACAAGAAGAGCAACAAAAGCTAAGGGCAGAAATGGAATATCAAGAACAAAGACTGTAAGTGCTAGCCTAGAGGCAAGGGGAAAGCCTCAAAGATATGAACAAGAGGGCGAAAGAATGGGCAATCAAAACAAAAAAAGGGTCAAAGCCTTGGCATGTCACCTTGTTCAAGCCAAAAAATAAAATATACTCGCCGAAACCAGAGTGGAGGCCACCCAAGTGAGCTTCCACACCCAACAACACACCTTCCTAGAAACCCTATTGGATGTCACCCAGGGAGAGAAGGGAGAGTCCATGGAGGAAATGAAAAATAAATTGGGAATGACTCATAGGGCATTAAAGGCCGGACTGTAGATGCCGCCACAACCTAGTGGAGTAGGCACAAGCCTAGAAGAACAATGCCATTATCTCCTATTGGCAAGCCTAACCTCACAAGAAGTAGACGCACTCGGTTTCCTTGAAGAAAAGCACCAAGAGCCAAGCTGGCAGGGGGAGGTGGATGTGAACTTTGAAATGGGACCACATGAAGAAGAGCTTGTCCCACCGCCTCCTTCCCCGAAGCTTGAAGAGCAACAACATGAAGACACCTACGCAGAAAGAAAGGTGGCACTGAGAGAAAGAAGGAAACAAATGGTGGAGGAGACAAGGAGAAAATGGAATGCCACGGGAGTTAGGGCACCCTAAGCACCTATCCCACCATGTGTAGACAACTCCCTAGCAAGTTTCCAAGCCGAGCTCATAATTTGGGAAAGGCAAGAAATGGCCAGGAGCCTCTTTGACCTCAACTTTCGATTCCCCACCACCATGCGTAGAGTGTTACCCATCAAGTTGGTGGAGGAGGTGATTAACGTCAAAAGCAAGCTCAGAAAAAGATGGTTGAAGGAGAGAGAGCAGAACCCACATTATGGGCCACAGAAGACATTGAATTTTGGCAAAATAAATTTTTTGAAGTACCACAGTTTGTGCATGGCTACGAATTCCAACCTACATGGAGAAGAAGGGTTTGCAATACCAACATGGATACTTGGATAGCCTTTTGCAAAACTCAAACCCTTCGAGTGGAATGACCCAACCTTTATGCCCTACCCTCAAAGGATGGGAGTGGATTTTGACTCCAGTGTCCTGTAACGTGTCCACCTATTCACTCGTAGGACACGTCTTAGCAGCCCATCGGGAAGAGAGTCCAGAAAGCGCCGCCCGACACTCCCATGGAATGTCACAGGGTTTGCGATCTAGGTCTTCTCGAGTCTGCCACGAAGCGAAAGCATTTCGGCCGTTCCCACTTAGGACCGACCAGAATCAGGGTTTTCCTGGTGGTCAAATTCCTAGAACGGTAGCTAGCGTCGAACCCCAGGCAAACTACTTTACATAGAAATGTCAGGGTCGAAGCGGATTCATGTTGCACTTGGTTCAAGGAGAATGGGAAACGAGAGGGATGCAAAGCTCGATCTCTCTGCCCGTAAGGCATAGTCCCATTCCGTTCCCCTAAAATAGCATAAATCGGTACTCTAGTACTCTTTCTAGATCATCATTCCTTGCTGTCAATTTCCTTTGAGAAAAGTTCCCGGCCAACCAAGACCACCCTTTTGTAGGACGGACCCATGGTCACATCCACCGCACTTTCCTCAGGGTGCTTTAGTTATATAATTACCTACCACATTTAGTTTGATAAGTAAAAACAGCTTCCTTAATTAGCCAGTTAATCACTGGTTCCTTCACGTAACTTAAGCACTAACATAGAAAAACAATGTCAAACAAGTTCATTTTCAACGATTGATCTTATTTATCAATCTTTGGAATATATCATATAATCTAGTCCGAAGGCTAATCCATAATCCGCCCGAAGGCAATCCAGCAATCCTCAGGGATTACTATTTCAAGTTTTCACCTGTAGACTAGTATGCGGGCCTCGAGATCCAATCTCGAGTCACGTCGGTCTCTTGTGCAAGACTCGGAGGCAAGGGATTTATGGCTAGAGCCCCCCATGGCACCCAAGCGTCCTCCTGCTCCAAGTAGCACCCACAGAGAGACCTCTCGCGGTGGGTTCGGTCCACGTACCCAGCGCGGCTAACAACCCCCTTGGATAGGGCCAGATAGATAGTTGGGGGTAACTGAGACTGCCTCTCCCTCCAGGCCTTCAACCTGAGCATTAATTATTTTTCCAGCTTTAGTTCCTTGAGCAAAGAAGTACAAACAGTGCTCCTAACTGTACAAACATAATCAATCCAATGGTCATTTGTTTGGTCATCTGCTAAGGTGTGAATCATTTTCTCCGAATGCATCCAGCATTTGATCCGGGATCAATTGCGACTTGGCAAGATCCCCAAGGGTTTTGTTGTTTGTTTACCCTTTTATCCTTGGGTTAGGCTTTATACCCTATTAACCAAAATTAACAAACACCTTAGGTTTCATTACATTAGGGTCAATAATTCCTATGCAACCTTGTCACCCTAACTTGATTGATCAATTGCTTGCTAGGCAATTCATAGTCACCCTAATCTTGGCAAATCAGCCCAAAGAAGGTGATGTAATAGGATGACTGCTCATCCTCTTGCAAATTAGTCTTGTAATTAGAACCTGCCAACCTTGTTCCAAGGAGTGGCAAATCTATCTTGTGATTTAAACACAAGCCATGCGACGTTGCAACTTGTTGCACGAGACAAGTGTCGCACCTAACTTGTGGGATCATTTCTCCCATCAAATGGTTTTCCTTGGTCAAGAAATACGTTTGGTCAAGATGTAGGGTTTGGGAGTCTTCTTGACCCATCCCAACCCTAACCCAACTAGGCCGACAACGTTTGGCCCTAGGGTTTCTAAATCCACACGAAGGTCTAGTATTTGGCTAATTGATCCTTAGGGTAAAACCCTAGATCGTTGTTACATGGGTGTTTAGCTAACCCTAACATTCTGTGAATGTGGGTAGGACCTTTGGGATTGAAAGTCTTGACTTGGCATCCCAAGTGCGATACTAGACAGAATTTTTAACATAACCAAACCCTTCCTAGCATTTTGAGGTGTTTGTCGTACTAACTATTTATGCTTTTGTGAACCTCATGTGGGTTATGCTCTCACAAGCGATTTACCTAAATCGATCTAATTGTCTTGCGACAAGAGGTGGTCTTTTCTTAGAGATGCTAATATATTTTCTAAAAGGTGTAAATAGTTGCAAGACATAACATTACATGCAAATATGCGATTCATTGACTTTTTCCTTCTATGCAACTATAAAATGTACAATGACCATTTCTTTTTCTTCCCTAAACTATAATGATTGACACTTAGGGCTAACTCGTATAAAAACCTATGTTGAATTCATCAAGAGCTATGCTCATAACCCTTCAGTTAATGCATTGAATTCAAGCTTTAATATGAAATGCGTCCTTTTCTAAATACAACTTCAAAAGAATTCCATGCATGACGAATGTCATAAGACTATTATTGACATCCTACAGCACTTAGCCCAGCCTAGGATGTAATTAACATTGCATGCAACTTGCAAGGTACATAAATCCCTTCCATGCATGCAACTACTTGGACAACATCTAATGGACGTCAATGATTATCTCGCAAGAATCACAACTAGGAGATTACTATCTAAATGCATTATGCGCTGTTTCTTTTTCGCGAGGAAATCAAGGATGCATTTGGACAAATCCACCTTATAACCTATGCAATATGCCTTTGGGATTGTAACTTGAAAGTGCAAGCATTTTTCAAAGGCAGCATGGCATGCACTAACTTCGTAAACGAATGGATAATTGCATTTAAAATTTCCAAATGTATTTACCTTGACTACGTGTATTAAAGACATGCTTAAATGCATTCTTTCCATGCGAAATCAATTTCTAAGAACCTGGGCATTGAGGTTCAGGGTGTTATCCACACGCGAACTCGAAGTAGAAGCTCCCACATGTGCGCCTCGCGTCTTTTGTTTGGGGGCCATGTGATGCAGTAATTTCATTCCAACAACTCTCCTCTAAGTCACTCCGTGTATCGAATCGACGTTTGTCCGTTATCTCCCTCTCCCGTGTAGGACCAGGGCCTTGGAGACTTAGTTTTTCAACCCCGGGGGAGGCACATGTGAAAAGGGGCTATGGAGGCTTTAATTTAGAAGCTTCCAAAAGAAGCTTCTATGCTTCTGTTTCCTAGATAAGGACGTGGAGAGAGAAATGATTGATGGAGAGGATGATGGGCAGGGCGATGACGATGAGGAGGATTACGATGATGATGATGGTGATGGGATGGGGCAGCCGGCAGTAGCGCAGCAGCATCGATGGCGGCAGCAACCCGTAGCGGACGGTGCCTTCTCCCTCTCCTGCAGCAGCATGCTTTCTCTCTTCCCCCCCAAGATTCAAGGGGGGGTTCATATAGTTAGAGGGGGGAGAGATAGCCACACATGTGGCTAGTTTGCATGCTTCCTCCTCCCCCTGTGCTCTCCTACTTCTCATCACTCCTCTCACACTCCCTCTCCCCCTGCCATGCATCGGCTGAGGGGGGTGTGGGAGCTTTCGCTCAACCACGAAGACCCACGGACCGCTTATTGCTTCAAGTGTTTCAAGTGAGCTCTAATGGCTATCTCGCACCTAGTCGACGCGTCATCGATCCTACGAGTGTAGTGAGCTTACCTTGATGGCGATGCAAGTAGCCTCCTCCCTCGCACACCTCGGTAGCTCCACGATTCTTGATGCTAGCTCAAGAATCCTCAAGCCTCCTCCATCTCCAAGCTCCATCCTCCATAGCCGTGCACACGAGAGAAGAGAAGAGAAGAGAAGAGAAGAGAAGAAGAAAAGAGGAGAGCTTCACCCACTTGATCCCTCACTCCCACACACTCACTCCCCATACTCTCACACTCCCTCTCTCAAGAGCACACACAAGCAAGAAGGAGAGAAGAAGAGAAAAAGATGAAGACTCATTTTGCCACACACCAAAGAATGAGCTTCTCATTCACTTTTCAACTTTATATACAAAACCCTAAATCCCTTTTGGGCAGTCATCCCCTTTTTCCCTTTTTTACATGGCCGATCGTTGCCTAGGCCCTTTTTCCCATTGTCCTTCTATCTTCCTAGCTTCCTTTCCACCGCCCGTCTACATTTACAAATTGCACGAGTGAGAGCCCGGCGCTCCTTGAATTAAACCATGATGCGCTTGCGCTCTTTTACAATAGTTTGACTTGCGCTTTTCCTTGTGTGCCTTTGTCTTCCGTTTCTCTTTGCCTTGGCCTTTGTCTTTGTCTTCTGTTTTAGCTTTCCGGATTTTCCACCGCCTGGTACTCTTTTATAAGATTTCAGGGTGCGCCTTTGTATTTTAAAATGCACCTTTCCCCTTTTGCATTTGCCTTGGACTTTTAAGGTTGCCCTTGCACTTTTGGCCTTTCATCCTCTTCTTTCTTTAGTGAGCTACCTTTTTTCCGCCTTTGCCCTGCGTCTTTTTTATTTCCTTTTGCTTTCTTCGTGTTGGGGTTAACAAGGGGAGGGGATTATTAAAAAAATTTATCAAAATTGTAACCATTATCCCCCTTTTTCCCTCTAGAAGAGGTGTTCTCATGCAGGCTTGTGGTCTTCAAGCCACGGCCTCTTATGCACGTCACGGAGCTGGAATTTATCAATGCGCACAGAGGGAACACTTAGCCACCAACATTTATCAACGAGGAAGATTATTTTGAACCGCTTTTTTTGCATGTCGTGTGCGGGTCATTAATATTCCGTACGGAAATATTACATTCTCTCCCCCTTAGAGGAATCGAGATGTCCTTATCTCGAGAAGAACTGGGGGTATTGTTGGTTGAGAGTACTTTCATCCATCCAAGTGGCATCCTCTTCGGGATAATCTTTCTACTGGACGAGGTATTATTTCAAGATTCTGGATCTCAAATGCATCTCCCTAACATCTAAGATCCTGTCAGGCCGTAGCTCAAGGACTCCTTGGCTAAGCATTACAACTTGTTGATCATCAAGTACGTGACTAGGGTTAGGTACATACTTTTTCAATAGACTGATATGAAATACATTATGAACTTTTAGGTTTTCAAGGAGTTGTAGTATGTAAGCATTAGGCCCTAGACACTTGAGAATCTTGTAAGGTCCACAATACCTTGGACTTAGCTTTTTGCATTCTCCCAAGGATAGGGAACTCTTCTTTGGACGTACGTGAATGAAGACCATGTCACCTTCAAGGAAGGATCTATCTTGACGTTTCAGGTCCGTGTAAGCCTTCTGTCTGCCCTTGGCGACTTGGATGTCCTGTCTTATTGACTTGATTTGGTCATCCATATCTTCTAGCATCTGCTTTGAGGCTTCAACCCTCAAGGTTGGATCCGAGAAGTTTAAAGGACTTCAACAATCGTGCCCATACAATGCTTGAAAAGGGGTCATCTGAATGCTTTGTTGGTAAGAAGCATTGTAGGCAAACTCAACCAGTGGCAAATATTGAATCCACTTTTTGGGTTCGAGACAACAATGTGCCCTTAGCATATCCTCAATAACTTGGTTGACTCACTCCGTTTGACCATCGGTTTGGGGATGGCAAGCTGTACTGAAACAGAGTTGAGTCCCAATGGCCTCGAAGACAGCCCTCTAGAAGTGTGATGTGAAGAGAGAGTCACGATTACTAATGATTCTTCTGGGTAATCCATGCAGTTTGAATATCTCCTTGATAAATAACCTTGCGATGTCTGAGGCTTTATAGTTTGTCTTAACAGGAATAAGCTATGCAACCTTGGTAAGCATATCTACCATGACCATAATGGAGTTGTATCCTCTCTGAACTTGGGGCAGGCCAACAACAAAATCTATACTAATGAATTCCCATTTCATTTGAGAAATGTCAAGTGGTTGCAATTTCCATGGCATTTTGACATGTTCGACCTTAATACGTTGACAAGACAAACATTCAGTAAAATATTTGAGAACGTCACCTTTAAGCCTCTCCCAATAATAGCTCTTTCTGACTGCATTGAGGGTCTTGGCATAGCCAGGATGTCCTAAAAAAGGGGAGTCATGAGCTTTCCAAAGTATCTTCTGCTTGAGTGACTGGCTTGTCGGTATACATAATCTCGTTCTATAGTAGACAAGTCCACTATTGATAGAGAATTCTAGATACTTTGCCTGTAGCTTCGGGTCTTGATCCTTGATAGGGATCTCCCTTAGCAATTTCTGATAGGTTGGGTCATGGCATGCCTCTTCTCTAGCTAGCTCAAGAATTGGGTTGTTTGGCATGGATACCTTTGTGGCTAAAGATCTAGCTGTTGATGGATCTTGTAAAATCGGAGAATTCAGAAATGCCTTGCGACTGAGTGCATCGGCAACTACATTCTCCTTTCCAAACCAGTATTTGATTTCAAAATCATATTCCTCCAGCACTTCAATCCATCGACGTTGCCTCATGTTGAGCTCATTCTGGGTAAAAATCCATTTAAAACTTTTATGATCCGTCGCGTCACTAAGGTAAACTTGTTACCCAGCAAGCAGTGTCTCCAAAGCTTGAAAGCATGGATGACAGCTAACAGCTCCAGATCGTGGGTGGCATAGTTTCTTTCATGGCTCTTCAGTTTCCATGTAGAGTATGCTACAGGATGACCTTCTTGCATAAGCACACATCCTAAGGCAAGTGTTCTGGCATCAGTTATTACTTCAAACTCCTTACTAAGATTCTGAAGTTTCAGGATAGGTGTTGATACCAAGCTTTGCTTTAGTTTATCAAAGCTGGACTGTTCAACAGGTGACCATACAATTGATGCTTGCTTCTTCAGTAGATCGGTCAGCAGTGCTGCAATAAAATCATAGTTTTTTATAAAGACCATGTACCATCCTGTCAATCTAAGAAAACTGCGTATTTCTTCGACAGCTGTTGGTGTTGGCTACTCAAGAACGTCTCTGACCTTGGCGGGGTCCACTGAAATTCCTTCCGTTGATACAATGAATCCTAGATATTCAATCTATCGCTCGAAAAATACACACTTCTTCTTTTTGGCATAAAGCTTGTGTGCCCTCATTGTTTCAAGGACGATGCGAAGCTAAGGTTCATGATCTTCTTCCTGTTTGGAGTAGACTAAGGTATCGTCAAAGAAGACAAGTACGAAATCATCAAGATATGGCCTAAAGATATCCTGCATTAGCTTGTTGAAGGTAGCAGGAGCATTTGTCATCCCGAATGACATGACTAGGAACTCAAAGTGTCCATACCTTCTTGTGCTGAATGCCGTCTTTGGGATATCCTCTTCCTTGATCCTTATCTAATAATATCCAGACCTGAGATCAATCTTTGAGAAGATCTTTGCACCTTGAAGATGGTCAAGAAGTTCATCTATTCTTGGAATGGGATATTTGTTCTTAATGGTTGATTGATTTAACCCTCTGTAGTTAATGCATAACCGAAGTGTTGCATCTTTCTTCTTCTGGAACAGCACTGGAGCTCCCCATGGTGAACTGCTAGGATGGATGTAGCCTTGGTTTAACAACTGCTTGAGTTGCTTCTTTAGCTCAATCGCTTTCGGGATGGACATTCTATATGGTCTCTTTGCAATTGGTGCAGCTCTTGGTGCTAGCTTGATTTCATGATCGACTTCCCTTTGAGGCGGAAGTTCTATCAGCTCTTTAGGAAATATGTCTGCGTACTCCTTTAGCTATGAAGGTTCTTCATTAGACTCCTGATTCTGATCTAGCTTATTTAGCTTAATCAAATAGACAGGTAGCCCCTTTCTAACTCCTTTTATTATCCGAGATGCTTTGGCCAGTTGAATTTTTGGCTTTCCAGCCTCTCCTTGAGTTGTGACCAATTTCCCTTCACAATTTCAAAAGGAAACTTGGACCTTTCCACAGTGAATGTGGGCATCATTAGGTTTAAGCCAATCCATTTCGAGCAAACACTCGTGGATACCTAGGTTCATAACCCTGAATTTGATCAAAGTCGACTTTCCTCCCAGTAGGAATTCCACCTTAGCAATTTGCGTGGTACAAGTGACCTCACAACCATTTGCTAATTCCACAAGCAAAGTACGTGCATCTTTTGTGGCTATTCCTAATCTTCTTGCACAGACTGGTGAGATAAAGGAATGTGTAATGCCACAATCAATCAAGGTTTGAAAGCTTTTACCTTGATAATCCGATGGAGTTTGAATCACCGAGAATTAGCGACTCGGGCCTTTCTTGTGAAGAGCGGCATGAACTGTTGCCCTCTCAAAGTCAGCTTCCATGAATGGGTCTTCTTCATCACCGAACTCCTTGTCGGCAACAATGGCGGTCCTCCCTCTGGTCCTGGTGGCGGCTCCTTGGCCACGGACAGTTCCTTGAAATGGACTTTGACGTTGTCCTCTGCTATGCTTGGGACACTGCCTTTTAAAGTGACCGGGTTTGTTGTAATGGAAGCAATGGAGATTGCGGCCATTACCTTGGGTAGGAACAAAATTATTGACAGTGTTGGTCCTAGCTTTCTTCCTTTGTCCCGGATTTTGGCCCTGCATTCTCTTAGCCTGGGACCTATACATTCCTTTGTTCTGATCCTTGTAAGACCAAGTCTTGTTATTTCTTGGCCTGGTTTGCACCTCCTGTATTATGGATGCAGCTCAAATGAGCACGTCCTGAAGGTCTGTTGGGCACATTGATTCGAGGCAGGTGTTTATGGGTGGGTTTAGTCCGGCACAAAACTTTGACACCTGTTGTGTCATATCCATTTGTGGCACATACTTCAAAAGAGAGACGAACTTTGAATAATACACATCAAGGGATAGACCAAGCTACTTCAGTTCATAGAACTCGCTCATCTTCTGTGTGCGATAGACAGGTGTGGTAGATATCTCCCTTGCACAACTTTCTTAAGCTTCTCCCAGGTAACTGACCCTTCCGAGATCCCTTGGTCTCTGCATCATTGTTTCCACCAAAGTCTTGCTTCGCCGGTAAGCTTCAACTTGGCGAGCATCGCTTGGTTAGCGGGTGGAGTACCTGCTACTTCAAAGTAATCCTCCATGGATTCGATCCAGATCTCGGCATCAGTTTGGACAGTCCTTCCCTTACCATCAAATTTTTGTGGCCTGATTTGCTTGAGAAGAAACTTCTTCTCCTGAATCATAGCCGTACTTGGTGTAGGGGCCGGACTAGGAATCTGCACTTAAGGTTGTGCTTGGGCATTGAGATTCTTAACGTTAAAAACTTGCTAAGCGTTTCTCACATTACATTTCATGCCCAATTCAGCTTTTAGCCAAGTGACCTAATCACTTAACTTCTTTACCAATACTCACAGCCAAGACAATCATTGATAAAAAAGTATATTTCATTCATGTGGGCATAGCCCTTTCGAGTATAATTATTCTTGGAAAAATGAAACAAGCTGATACATTAATTCGGGGAGAATAACATTGTGTTACATTCAGCTATCTACGGGAACTGAGTAATAGTATGGATTGGGGTCATGGATTTTTAGGAATCGATAGGTCATAGGAAGCTTGGGGTATCCTTTCCTTTGATACCCGTTCTTCTCATAACGTCCCAACACCTTGATTCTGTTGGCAGGGATTACTTGAGTCACTTCCTTGTACACATACTTGTTCTACTTAATCTTTCGATCGCCGACATATAGGGTTGCATTTGCGTGAGCCTCACAAAGATGAATAACTTCACGATCTTTAAGTCCTCCATCCACTTGATTCTCTTCAAGTTGGTCCGAAGGTACGCAAGTCGGTGGGCAGCTATGTAATAAATTTCTGAATCACCCGTCCATCTCCGTTCCACATACAGGGGTGAAGGATTGTAGACGCGGTCTAGGATATTCATCATATCATTCCTCCATTGATAAGTCAAAGCATGCATCACGGTCATAAGAATAACCTAGAACACCAAGAATTTGTTCCATGCTTCATAACTCTCCAAGTCGGCATCAATAAGTAAATAATGAAATGTTCTTAACAGCACCATTTACTCTACTTCACCTCATTAAGTTTCCTTGAAAATATTAGATCTCGTTGGTTTGCTCTGATACCAAACTGTAATGTGTCTACTTGTTCACTCTTAGGACACGTCTTAGCAGCCCATCGGGAAGAGAGTCCAGAAAGCACAGCCCAACACTCCCACGAAATGCCACAAGGTTTGCGATCTAGGTCTTCTTGAGTTTGCCACGAAGCGGAAGCATTTTGACCTTTCCCACTTAGGACCGACTTGAATCACGATTTTCCTAGTGGTCAAATTCTTAGAACGGTAGCTAGCATCGAACCCCAGGCAAACTACTTTATGCAGAAACCTTAGGGTCGAAGCGGATTCATGTTGCACTTGGTTCAAGGAGAATGGGAAACAAGTGTCAAGATTGTGGGAGAGAAGGAAGGAGTCTCGCTTGAAGCTTTCTTGCTTGCACAATGGGGAAAGACACACAAGGGTGGAGGCTGAAAACAGTTTTCCTCTTCTTAGTTGTGTAAGCCAAAAGAACTCAAGTACAAAGAAATAGAAGAACCCTCTATATGGGTCTCAAACCAAACTCAACTAACTACAGTGGCATACTAACTGAGCCACAAACTAGAGTAGATAAGGATAGCTATCATGTAGCTATTATTCATGGGCGGTGTACCAACCGCGCCTGCAACTGACAAGTCGGTGACATAAATACACAACGGTCACCCTGGCGTATCACGAGTGGAGCTCGATATCTCAACACTCCCCCTCGAGCTCAATCCCAATTCCTGCAACCAAGCAGGTCTCTGAACTTGCGCAGCTTCTCTGCGCCCAATGCCTTCGTGAATATGTCAGCTACCTGATCCTCTGTGCTGACATAAACTAGATCAATAAGACCTAGTAAAACCCTCTCTCGCACATAGTGATAATGCACCTCAATGTGCTTTGTTCTAGCATGATAGACTGGGTTATTTGCCAAGTGTATACTACTCATGTTGTCACAATAAATGACAACTGGCCCATCTGTAGACTGATGCATATCATAAAGTAGCTTATGCAACCAAGCTACCTCACATGCAGCCATTGCTGCACCCCTGTACTCAGCCTCTGTGCTCGACAAGGCAACTGTAGGCTGTTTCTTGCTGCTCCAAGTGACTGCAGCACTCCCAAAAGAGAACACATATCCACTGGTAGATCGTCTATCAGAGATACTACCAGCCCAATCAGCATCAGTGTATCCATGCAACTGTATCTGAACCCCAATCTCATAAAATAGTCCATACTTCAATGTGGACTTCACATACCTGAGTATGCGTCTAGCCGCATCCAAATGTGGTTTCCTTGGAGCCTGCATAAACTGACTTACCAATCCAACAGCATAGCTCAAATTTGGCCTGGTAATAGTCATATAAATCAAACTTCCTACTATGCGTCTGTACATAGTAGGGTCTTCTAGAAGCTCACCTGCATCTATGCTCAGCTTCACATTCTGCTCCAAAGGAACTGAAATAGGCTTACAGCCTGTCATCCCATATTTGGACAGCATGTCCAATCCATACTGCCTCTGCAAGAGCTGTATCCCACTTGGTGATCTAATCACCTCAATGCCCAAGAAATAACGCAGCTCTCCCAAATCCTTCATCTCAAACTTCTGCTTCAATAGCATTTTCACATGAAGGATATCTTCATCACTGTCACCTGTCATAATCAAATCATCAACATAAATGACAAGTAGCATAATACCTTTCTCTGTTTTTCTCACATAAAGTGAGAAATCTGCCTTGGAAATCTGAAAGCCAATAGTGACAAGATACTGTCCTATCTTGTCAGACCATGCTCTAGGTGCTTGCTTCAAGCCATACAAGGCTTTCTTCAACCTGCAAACAAACTCAGGATGAACAGCATGCACATAACCTGGTGGCTGCTCCATATAGACCTCTTCTTGCAAATCACCATGCAAGAAGGCATTCTTTACATCCATCTGATGTAAAGACCATCCCTTTGATGCAGCCATAGCAATGACTGCTCTTACGGTTGCCATCCTTGCAACCGGACTGAATGTTTCTTCATAGTCAATGCCATTTGTTTGTGCATATCCCTTGACCACTAATCTTGCCTTGTATCTGTTCACAGAACCATCTGCATTGTGCTTCACCTTATAAACCCACTTACAGCCAATTGCATTCTTACCTTTAGGCAAAGGTACCAATTTCCATGTAGCATTTGCTTCCAAGGCATCCATTTCTTCATCCATGGCTTTCTCCCATTTTTCTTTTCCCATAGCTTGCTCAAAAGAAGTGGGTTCTGGTTCTTGTATCACCTTGACCATATATGCATAGTGAATAGCTGTAAATCCATCATATTTCAGCCTATCCACAGGATACCTAACTCTGGTAGACCTGCGCAAAGTGGGTTCACTCCCAGGTGCTCTTAAAACATCCCTGGTCTTCCTTACTCCAGGTGTAACAATAGAAGGAATACCCAACTCATCATCAATGCTCTGTTCTGAGCCACTAGATTCACCATCCACATAAGAGTGACCTGTATTCACATCAAACATGGGCTGATCTACCTTCTCTTTTCCTTTTCGTGATACCTGCATACCACTATTTGCGCTGCCTTCAGAAGATTCTCCTGATCTCAATCTGCCTGTCCATGGCGAAGAATGTGAACCACTACTAGAGGATGCTCCAGGTCCACTAATATTTTGTGACTGCTGCTGTGAATTTTGTGCAGCATTACCATTTTGTGCATCTACATCATCAATCACATTTACTGGTTTATACCAGCTACTCATCTCATCAAAAACAACATCTCTGCTCACTGTAAACTTACGAGTAGAAGGGTTATAGCATCTATACCCTTTTTGCTGCAGAGAGTAACCAATAAAGATGCACTTCTCAGCTTTTGGATCCAGCTTGGATCTCAGCTCATCTGGCACATGTACATAGGCAATGCAACCAAAAATTTTCAAATGAGAAATATTTGGTTTCCTACCAGTATACCTCTCCTCTGGAGTCATTCCATGTATTGCTGCAGTGGGTGTCCTGTTCATTATGTAGACTGTTGTAGCAACTGCTTCAGCCCAATAAAAATCTGACAAGTCTTTTTCATTTAGCATGGCACGAGATACCTCTCCAACATGCCTATTTTTTCTTTCTGCAATTCCATTTTGTTGTGGGGTATGACTGCATGAATATTGCTGCTTTATGCCATGCTCCTGCAGGAACCTTGTAAACTCATTTGAGAGGTACTCTCCCCCTCCATCTGACCTTAGGCATTTTATCTGCAGGCCTGTTTCTTTTTCAACCATCGCTTTAAGAGTTTTGAAATGCCCAAAAACTTCACTTTTCTTTTTCATAAAATACACCCAAACTTTTCTGCTATAGTCATCAATAAAACTGACAAAATAATGACAGCCTCCAAGAGATGCAGCTTTAGTTGTCCACACATCAGAGTGGATTAATTCCAATGGCTTCTCACTCTCTTGAACATGTCTAGGAAATGGTTTCCTTGCCTGTTTTCCAAATTGACAGGCTTCACATACCTTATGCATTTCTGCAACCTTGAATTTCGGCAAACCTGCAACAATATTTTGGGCCTGCATTGATTTAAGTCGCTGTATATTAACATGACCAATGCGTTTATACCAGATATCAATATCTGCAACTACACCGGTCCCATGTGCAAACATTGCTGCACTCAATTCAGACATGTCTGCATCCAATGTAAACATTCTGTCCTTCTTCTTTCCTTTTGCTATCAAGCGACCTTTATTTTTCATATCCTCAACAAAGCATCCATGAGGATTAAATCTGACCTGCAAGCCCTGTTCAACCATTTGACCAACAGAAACCAGATTCTTGGTGATATTCGGGACATGAAATACATCGGACAGGTATTTCTTTTTCCCATCCTGCATAGACAAGGGAATTTTTTCAATCTGCACAATAGGATGTGCAGTATCATCACCAGTCTCCACAAATCCTGGTTTTTCCATTTTCCTTGCATCCTCCATCCATTCTGCATGACCTGTCATGTGGTTTGATGCACCTGAGTCAACATACCATACATCATTGCTTTCTTCTGCACTTGTCATAGAATTATTCATGTGCTGCACCATAAACAAGTGCTCATTTCTGTCATCACCCTGTCTACTAGAAGATGCATAATTCCCTTGTTGCAGTTTTCCATTCATGATGTCATTCTGCTTTTTATAGCAGTCTTTAGTCATATGACCCATTTTACCACAGTAGTAGCATTCAACATTACTGTTTGCATTTTGGCCTCTTTGCCATCCACCACGACCTCTTTGGCTCCCCCTGCCTCTAGAGTTACCACGTCCTCCTCCATAGGACTGGTTTTCTTGAGTCTGCTGCATATTCTGATTTCTGCCACGGCCTCCAAATCGGCCTCCTCTACCTCTGCCTCTACCTCTTCCAGCATTTGAGTAAAAGACAGCTTCTTTTGAAGTTCCTCCTGAAGAAGATGCACCACCATTTCTCTGTTCCTCAGAAATTAGAAGAGCAATCAACTCCTCAAAATCAGGAAATCTTTCACGAACTGAAATGGATGTCCGAAACTGTGCATAATCTTTTCCTAGACCATTCAAGGTCACAGAAACTAAATCATCATCTTCCATTGGCGACCCAATGGAAGCAAGTGCATCTGCAATCTTCTTCACCTTCATGTGGTAGTCGTTGATGCTCATATTTTCTCTTTGCACATTGTGCAACTCTTGCTTGAGCTGCATTTTCCTCGCTTGCGTATTTGTGCTATACATTTTTGACAAAGTATCCCATGCCTCCTTTGGCGTACTTGCATCCTGAATATGCACAATCATAGAGTCTGAAATGCTGATAGACAGCCAGTACATAACTTTTCTGGCTCTCTCATGCCATGTTTTAAATGCCTGCATTTGTTGTTGATTGGGAACATCAGGAAGAACTGGTTCTTCTTCATTTCCTGCAACAAATTCCCAATATCCTTTTCCCATAAGGAAATTCGTCATTCTAAACTTCCATGCCTGGAAGTTGTTCTTGTCAAGCTTTTCAGTAACAATCTGTGAAAGAGAATCAGACGCCATTACAGAATACTGCAAGAAATTCTATCACTGCAAAAAACACAGCTTCACCCTCACAAGGGCAAATCTGCAAAACTGGCGAAAGTGGTATTTGACCACACAGTCACTTCCTAGTGACGATTTTGCATAAACAGGAACCACGGATGATTCTGAAACTCCCAATGTCTCTGCGCACAAGCATACGATGCAATTTCTACAGTAACTTTTCACCGACCTGTAGAACAGTGGCTGCACAGCATAAAACTGAGCCTTTTCCTGAGTGCGTGCAGAAAACTTCCGTCTGCAAAACAGGCCCCGAAATGGCCTCAAATCAAAACTCCCGCAGCATATACTACCCTCTTGCTTCACCGCGAAGGGCATCGCAACCTGAGACAATGCACTCCTGCAATTTCCAGCTGTGCTACCTGCAGAGATCTGCTCCCAAAACAGAAAATGAAAGCAACACTGCTCCTCTTACCAGACCACCGCGAGCTTGGCTTGCTTTCTTGAGCTCCTTACCACGAACAAGGCTCTGATACCATGTCAAGATTGTGGAAGAGAAGGAAGAAGTCTCGCTTGAAGCTTTCTTGCTTGCACAATGGGGAAAGACACACAAGGGTGGAGGCTGAAAACAGTTTTCCTCTTCTTAGTTGTGTAAGCCAAAAGAACTCAAGTACAAAGAAATAGAAGAACCCTCTATATGGGTCTCAAACCAAACTCAACTAACTACAGTGGCATACTAACTGAGCCACGAACTAGAGTAGATAAGGATAGCTATCATGTAGCTATTATTCATGGGCGGTGTACCAACCGCGTCTGCAACTGACAAGTCGGTGACATAAATACACAACGGTCACCCTGGCGTATCACGAGTGGAGCTCGATATCTCAACAACAAGAGGGATGCAAAGCTCGACCTCTCTACCCGTAAGGCATGGTCCCACTCCGTTCCCCCTAAAATAGCATAAATCGAGACTCTAATACTCTAGATTCTAGGTCATCATTCCTTGCTATCAATTTCCTTTGAGAAAAGTTTCCGGCCAACCGGGACAACCATTCCGTAGGACGGATTCATGGTCACATCCACCACACTTTCTTCAGGGTGCTTTAGTTATCTAATTACCTACCACATTTAGTTTGACAAGTAAAAACAGCTCCCTTAATTAGCCAGGTTCCTTCACGTAACTTAAGCCGCACTGACATAGAAAAACAATGTCAAAAAAAATTCTTTTCAACAATTGATTTTATTTATCAGTCTTTCGAATACATCACATAATCTAGCGCGAAGGCTAATCCATAATCCGCCCGAAGGCAATTCCATAATCTGCCCGAAGGTAGTCCAGCAATCCTCAGGGATTACTATTCCAAGTTTCCGCCCATAGACTAGTATGCGGGCCTCGAGATCCAATCTCAAGTCACGTCGGTCTCTTGTGCAGGACCAGGAGGCAAGGGATTTACGACCAGAGCCCCCCGGCACCCAAGCGTCCTCTTGCTCCAAGTAGCACCCATGGAGAGACCTCTCGCGGTGGGTTTGGTCCACGTACCCGGCACAGCTAACAACCCCCTTAGATAGGGTCAGGCAGACAGTCGAGGGTAACTGAGGCTACCTCTCCCTCCAGGCCTTCAACCTGAGAATTAATTATTTTTCCAGCTTTAGTTCCTTGAGCAAAGAAGTACAAACAATGCTCCTAACTGTACAAACACAATCAATCCAGTGGTTGTTTATTTGGCCATCTGCTAAGGTGTGAATCATTTTCTCCAAATGCATCCAACATTCGATCCGGGATCAATTGCGACTTGGCAAGATCCCCAAGGGTTTTGTTGTTTGTTTACCCTTTTATCCTTGGGTTAGAGTTTATACCCTGTTAACCCAAATTAACAAACACCTTAGGTTTCATTACATTAGGGTCAATAATTCCTGGGCAACCTCGTCACCCTAACTTGATTGGTCAATTGCTTGCTAGGCAATTCATAGTCACCCTAATCTTGGCAAATCAGCCCAAAGAAGGTGATGTAACAGGATGACTACTCATCCTCTTGCAAATTAGTCTTGTACTTAGAACCTGCCAACCTTGTTCCAAGGAGTGGCAAATCTATCTTGTGATTTAAACACAAGCCATGCGACGTTGCAACTTGTTGCACGAGACAAGTGTCGCACCTAACTTGTGGGATCATTTCTCCCATCAAATGGTTTTCCTTGGTCAAGAAATACGTTTGGTCAAGATGTAGGGTTTGGGAGTCTTCTTGACCCATCCCAACCCTAACCCAACTAGGCCGACAACGTTTGGCCCTAGGGTTTCTAAATCCACACGAAGGTCTAGTATTTGGCTAATTGATCCTTAGGGTAAAACCCTAGATCGTTGTTACATGGGCGTTTAGCTAACCCTAACATTCCGTGAATGTGGGTAGGACCTTTGGGATTGGAAGTCTTGATTTGGCATCCCAAGTATGATACTAGATAGAATTTTTAACGTAACCAAACCCTTCCTAGCATTTTGAGGTGTTTGTCGTACTAACTATTTATGCTTTTGTGAACCCCATGTGGGTTATGTTCTCACAAGCGATTTACATAAATTGATCTAATTGTCTTGCGACAAGAGGTGGTCTTTTCTTAGAGACGCTAATATATTTCCTAAAAGGTGCAAATAGTTGCAAGACATAACATTACATGCAAATATGCGATTCATTGACTTTTTCCTTCTATGCAACTATAAAATGTACAATGACCATTTCTTTTTCCTCCCTAAACTATAATGATTGACACTTAGGGCTAACTTGTATAAAAACCTACATTGAATTCATCAAGAGCTATGCTCATAACCCTTCACTTAATGCATTGAATTCAAGCTTTAATATGAAATGCATCCTTTTCTAAATACAACTTCGATAAAAGAATTCCATGCATGACGAATGTCATAAGACTATTATTGACTTAATCCGTCCTACAGCACTTAACCCAGCCTAGGATGTAAGTAACATCGCATGCAAATTGCAAGGTACATAAATCCCTTCCATGCATGCAACTACTTGGACAACATCTAATGGACGTCAATGATTATCTCGCACGAATCACAACTAGGAGATTACTATCTAAATGCATTATGCGCTGTTTATTTTTCGCAAGGAAATCAAGGATGCATTTAGGCAAATCCACCTTATAACCTATGCAATATGCATTTGGGATTGCAACTTGGAAGTGCAAGCATTTTTCAAAGGCATGACATGCACTAACTTCGTAAACAAATTGATAATTGTGTTTAAAATTTCCAAATGTATTTAACTCGACTACGTGTATTAAAGACATGCTTAAATGCATTCTTTCCATGCGAAATCAATTTCTAAGAACATGGGCATTGAGGTTCGGGGTGTTATCCACACGTGAACTCGGAGTAGAAGCTCCCGTGTGTGCGCCTCGTGTCTTTTGTTTGGGGGCCATGTGATGTAGTAATTTCGTTCCAGCAACTCTCCTGTGAGTCACTCCGTGTATCGAATCGACGTCTGTCTGTTATCTCCCTCTCCCGCGCAGGACCAGGGCCTTGGAGACTTAGTTTTTCAACCATGGGGGAGGCACAGGTGAAAAGAGACTATGGAGGCTTTAATTTAGAAGCTTCCAAAAGAAGCTTCTATGCTTCTGTTCCCCAGATAAGGACGTGGAGAGAGAAATGATTGATGGAGAGGATGATGGGCAGGGCGATGATGATGAGGAGGATTATGACAATGATGATGGTGATGGGATGGGACAGGCGGCAGCAGTATGACAGCGTTGATGGTGGCAGCAGCTAGTGGCGGACGGCGTCTTCTCCCTCTCCTGCAATGGCACGCGTTCTCCCTTCCCCCAAAGCTTCAAGGGGGGGTTGATATAGTTAGAGGGGGGGAGATAGCCACATATGTGGTTAGTTTGCATGCTTCCTCATCCCCCCGTGCTCTCCTACTTCTCATCACTCCTCTCACACTCCCTCTCCCCCTGCCATGCATCAGCTAAGGGGGGAGGGGATTATTTAAAAAAATTGTCAAAATTTTAACCATTATCCCCCTTTTTCCCTCTAGAAGAGGTGTTCTCGTGCGGGCTTGCGGTTTTCAAGCCACGGCCTCTTATGCACGTCATGGAGCTGGAATTTATCAATGCGCGCGGAGGGAACAATTAGCCACCAACATTTATCGACACAGAAGATTATTTTGAACCGGTTTTTTTTTGTGTGTCATGTGCGGGGTCATTAATTTTTCGTACGGAAATATTACATGTCCACGACCGTTATGACTTCCTGATGGGACCAAAAATGGGACGACACTAGCTATGACACTAGCCGGACCTCATGCACATAACAGACATCTCCACCACCATATGGCCTCCTAGTCCAAGAGCATTTGTAATAACTAAATGCACACTAGATACTTCTAATATTGCATTTATAGTTGGATAAGAGTCCAACGGCACCTTTTTCAAAACCCCTCAAAGGGGGTATCCCACATATATTGGCAAATAAGTGCCACGTATCATATACACAGAAAACACCCCATTGGCTAATTGCCGTGGCCCCACTGCAGCTCTTCTACATCTTGGAAATTGGCCCCTAGATACGCTGCTTTCACATATGAACACATTCGCACAAGACTCCTCTCTTTATCAGCGAGATCCAGGAGATACCATGTTTCCTCACTAATAATTTCCCCCAAGAAACAAATGACTAACCTATGGCTAGGGGAATCTCACCCTCTCAAGCGTGGGTCAACTATAATTCAAAAAATTGCTATGCATTTCCAGGAGTTGATACCATGCATATGATCAATGCAATAGTGGATGTCTTATCGTGCATAGACAGTTATGTTTCAAAAATCAGCCTATGTGCTACTATGCAAACAGTCTTTCCATGAATTCCAACTAATACGTATATACTTCATTGCAAGAATCTAGCACCAAGGCGAAACTTGTGCTACTAGATCCCTTATTTCTAAATAGGCCGTTTCATAAACGCTATGCATAGAAAAAACCAATCAGATTTTGTATTATTTCAGCCCTCAAACTATTGTACAAAATCCTACTCCCCTTCACCATTTAAGTTTTGCTTCGTTGCATAGGTGTATAGAGGTTGTTTTGTCATGGTTTAATATATAAGGAGTAATAAATCACACATTGTGACAAAAAAATAGGACAAACTGATGCCAAACCTCATGCTTTGCCCTACCATACATCCACAACCACTGATTATATATTTTTATATTTTTCTAAGGCATATTCCTATTTTTCTTCTTATTTTTTTCTCATTTTTCTCTATTTTCCTCTATTTTTCAATAAAAATTTGCTATATTTTCAGATCTGTGACTCTTGATTCTTAGAACAGTAGAAATTTAGACTTTATTGGCATTTTATCCCATGTGTATTGGTTTATCCCACCCAAAAACACCAAAATGTCAAGAATCGTGTGGTGGGGGGACTTGCTTGAGCTAACAAACTACTTTATAAAGTAGTCTGAAGTTCGAGCAATGATAGAAAATAACGCTAAGAAGATAGCTAGTTTTGTTATGGAGCAAATTGTTTGCCGTTTTGGTCCACCTAAGGAGATAGTGTCTGATCAAGAGACACATTTCTTGAATAAGGATATGGTAGCCTTGACGGAAGCTCTAAAGATTAAATACAATTAAACTACCCCACATAATCTGCAAGCAAATGGTAAAGTCAAGAGTACGAATAAATAGCTTTAGGGATCTTATCCAAGATAGTATCTGAAAGTAAGTGTAATTGGGATAAGAAATTGTATGTGGTGGTTTGGGCTTACAATAAAACATTTAAAAGAGCTACACTCCACACCCTGTTCAAGCTAGTATATAGGGAAGAGTGTGTCTTACCATTGGAAACAGAGTTGTCCACTGTGCGATTTGCTCTCAATCATTCATTGGGTGAGGCATAAGCATTGCAGGAAAGATTTATTTCTCTTGCACATCTTGATGAAATTCGATTGCATGCTTTTTTACATCAAGAGATAGGGAAGAAGAGAATGAAAGCACTTCATGACCTTCGGGCTAAGAAATATAAATTTGTGAAAGGTCAGTTGTGGTGATGTACTATGATGCTCGTCGTGAGCTATTTCCTAGTAAACTAGAATCCAAATGGGATGGGCCGTATAAAATTGTACGTATAGGGAAGAATGGATCTACAACCCTTTTAGTAGATTTGCAGGAGGTAGAGTTTTCTAAAGCCTTACTATGTGTAAGGGTTGATGTCAATGGACTTGGTGCCTATGCAGGTTCTTCATGATTCAACTTTAACTTGCAGTAGGTACCAAGACAATTGGATGGGAAGAATCATTCCTCATCTTGAGCATCCATATCTAGAGCAGAATTACCACCAAGGTTGAGTGATCTGGTGGAGTAAAGATTATCACGTTATTGAATGGCAAGACGGATCTTTCACATGGGATATTAAGGTCTACTGCCACCATTTTCAAAGGGTTTTTATGAGTATTCCCATTGAGTTCAACAAGGAAGGAGGGATTGTACCTGTTATACATCCTCTCTCTCGGGTTGATGTTGATTATCATAATTACAAGTGAGCTAATCGGTATGGCATGGCCTATCAATGAAGACTGGGTCTATACTTTGTATTTTGATAGTGGAGCTTCTAGAGGGCCCACTAAACATACGAGTGTTCGTGTTGTTGAGACTTTAAGCTCAACTCATGTACACTGACATGATAGCTAGTGTCCAACGGTCTCTAGCATGTGAGTCATAGTCAATAAGTCGGATACACTTAACTCTGGTAGAGTTAGTCTGTATGAGTAGTCATCAAGTCACTTAGACCTAGTTCTTTCTAATCATTCAGTATGTGTGTGAAGTAAATGGAATAATAAAGAATATGGGAGTTCACTGCTCCCTGTTGCCTCATCTCTCTCTGTCCCTATCTTTTGACATGGTATCAGAGTGATGGAACTATGGATCCTTGGAGTGTGAGAGCCTACAGTGAGGTTGCGGGAGAAGCTGGAGCTCAAAGATTGAAGTAAGCCTATAGTGTTGGAAGCCATAACTCTCATCTAGAAGGTATGTATCTTAGCTGAAGTCTCTACAACTGCTTGTGGAAGGTGGTTCAAAGGGTTAATGGCATATAATGGAACCTATCATTGAGCCTCCTAATGTTTGGCATCAACAAATTTGAAAAAATGTGAGCTGTTGGTGCGCAGATCGGACGTTATATGCTCGCGTAGTGAATGTCGGAAGGTCCCCAAGAACAATGAACTCTACTTTTTGCACAAATTACAAGGTAAAAAGCATGAACGACAAGAGCAAGAGACCAATTGGGTGCAATCTCCCCCCATGCCTTGTGTGAGCGATTCACAAAGCATGTATTTTATGTATATTTCATCTTCATGCTCAATAATAGCCCAATTTACAAAAATATAATAAGTTTTTACAAAAATAGAAATAAAGCTAATGGACGGTGCCCAAAGAGTCTGGCACGCCCAATACAATGTCCAAATAGAAATAACATAACCGTGCGTCCATGCGCATACAAAATAATAATAAATAATCGATGCCTCAATAAATAGGCATGACAAAATATAGGCGTGGCGCCTATCAAAATATAATCCATAAATCGAATACTCGCTATCCTCCAATGCTTTCCTCCGCCACTGCTGCTATCTCTACACATCAACTGAAGCATTCACAATCGTTAGTAAAATAATACAATTAAACCGACAAAAGTGAATACCTAGCAGTCTTCAGCTACATAAATAAATCAACTGGTTAGAAATAAATCCTAACCTTAATTTATTACGAGTGCGTACTCAAAACTCATAAACATTTATTAATTTAATATGCATTTTGCAGAATCACCCGCTATGGAATCACCCATGTACACACTAAATTAATGAAATGCCCGAAAAGGACAGGCGTCCCCATCAACTTCTTGCACAAAGAATCCACTTTGTGTATGAGCCCCGATCATCAAAGTTTACGGAATCCACCGTAAAACCTCACGGAATCCACCGTGGCACGGAATCCACCGTGAAATATGCCTCCTGGCATCAGCTGTCAACAAAAACGTGGACATGTTGGTTGTACATGTTGCTCCAGAAGAGTGGGGACTGTCAATGAGCAGTAATGTTGAATGGAATACGAAGACCATGTGAAGCATGCATAAGGGATTGATGGTAGGTGTGAGAGCTTATTGATAAGCTTATTGCTTATCAAAACAGTAGCAGATCGAAAAAAAAATGTGGCCTAGATGCAAAAATGTGACATGCTAAAATGTGCTTGGTTTATTGTCGAGACCTAAAATAAGCCTTGACACTGGCTAAAGGCACTAGCCGAGCCTCTCTAACACTCACAAGACAACCCCACACAGCCTCACAGCTAGGAGCGTCCAAGCAACACACTGCCCTAATCGCTACTATAGATATTGCATTTATAGAACGTAGTCTAGCGATTGCCCTTCACCCTTTCTTACTCCTCAGAGGGAAATCCCATACATCTTGGTGTAGTACACTAATATAATACAAACATAAAGGAGACACCCATCTGACTAAATGCCGTGACCCCACTCCAGCTCTCCTACACCTTGGGGATTTACCCGAAGATACACTACTCTATTTTAAAGCACATACGAATACAATCCACTCTTATATATTGCAAACATTCCACGATATAAGTGTCCTCACTTGTTAACAAGTTCCCAAAGAATCGAGTGTCTAGCCTACAGCTTAGGTTTCCTCACAACTCCACATAGGTCATGTGTTTGGCAATCAATTGCTATGCATCCAAGAGTAACCATATGATATACATAATACAATTTTGGATGATGCACATTGTGCTCAAGAATTTTATGATAAAAAATCAACCATGTGAGGTGCAAAACTAATCCTTTAATGATTTCCAAGTTACTCGTAATTGTGGCGTTGCTAGAGACTAGCATCTAGTTTTCTCATGCTACTAGTCTCTCTTAAATTTAAATAATGATCGGTCTATATGCTATGCATAATCAAATAAATCATAATTTAAAACATTTTTCAGTGAGACCACTCAGTTTTATAATTTCTTTCCCTCCTACCGTTTAGGTTTTGCATTTGTTGGGTAGGTGTAACATTCATTTTTATGAAAAAATTTCATGTAAAAATCTATCAAAACCATACTCTAACATAGAAACAAGGCTTAATTGAGGCTTAAGCCTCATGCTCTAGCCTTGTTATATGCTCATGAATATAAATTATGTTTTTTCCTAAATGTTTAAGCGCAAAAACTAAATTTTCACTTATTTTCTCTAGTTTTTCTCATTTATTTATTCATAAAAATTTGGTTTTTTATATTTATGTATCTTGAGTGATCATATTGATTGAACACTATATTTATCAGATTTTTATCCCATATGAAGTGCATTCTCCAACCCGAAACGGAACCTCACATTTTCCTTCATTTATGATGCATTTTGGGTTTTAAATGATTAATTATGACTATGTACGACCATGGTGTCACACAAAATTTGTGTGGGAAGGGTTTGTGAAGTCACTCGTCACAGAGACACTTAGCAAGATGGGAGTAAAAGTTAATGTTGAGTACTCATACATGAATGATTAGACTTCACATTGAAAACTAACAATGAGAATGAAATCACTGTTTATCTCAATGAGTCATACAAGCATCTCAATCACAATGTTCTTCAATAAAGCAATTGCATAGATAGAAGTATCCTTCAATATATCTTCAAAGACACAACTTCTCCTAATTTGTTAGTTCGTGAGCAAGAAAGGAAATACACTTTCAAAATGCGCTTCCTTGTGTCATCAACTTTGGAAGTGATTAGAGTGCTTGGGTGCTTCAAGATTATTCCATCTAGTTGTGGACTCCATAGATAAAATCTATAGCTTTCTTCATTACAATATATAAAACCTTCTCATTCCCATGTTAATACGCATGGACGTCTCTAATCAATGTGAAAATGAGCATGTTGGAGAAGATATGTACTTTCTTTGCACCTTCACAAGCCTTTTGATGATTACATACGAGTGTAGATGGAATTAGTTCTTCCTACGTGACTCTTCTTGGTGTACGAGATCTTCATAGTTTTCCACCGAGTGTCATAAGCTAGAAAAGGAAGCACTCGTAGATGGAGTTAGTTCTTCCTACGTGACTCTTCTTGGTGTACGAGATCTTCATAGTTTTCCACCCAGTGTCACATAAGCTAGAAAAGGAAGCTTCGCTTTTGATGATTAGGCACTACACTCTTTTACTTCTAATTATGCTTCAACCATAATCGCAAAGCACTGAAAGGGAAAACTTGATGATCATAAGCAAGGGCGGGCTGCGTTGAAGAGCAACAACAGCCTCAATCATGAGACCAATCTATGCTGAATTGTGATAGCTCCAAAAATTCCACTGATGCTTGTTTTTGTCTGACAGCTTCCGTAGCAATACTGTGAGGCTCTTTGATAGATAGTAGGCTGGTAGGTCATCAGTCTGGTGCTGTGTGTCCTAACGTGAGCCGACATTAACCATCATCCTCACTGCCACCGTTAATGTTGTTGACTTCCTCATTCGGATCATCTTCTTTGTTGGCAGTCTCATCATCGCTGTCATCTTTGACATTGTTACAGTGTTCATTAACATCTTCATGGAATTCGCCAATATTTCCATCCTTACTACTGTTGTTGCATTGAAGACTATGGCCGTCCTTCTGATGATGACTAGATGGATCAAGAGAACATACGGAGAGGGCCGGAAGAGCTGCTAGGTCATTCAGGACTATGTCTGTGTATTTGTTGTGCCATAAATCAGCAAAGTCAAGACCGTCTGCACGGCCATGAGTACCATGATTTGAAAGGCGCAGACCTACGGGATTATAGGCGAGACCAAAGAGGCCACCACAACAGTCCCTTCTTCTCAGATCTCCGAGTTTGTGCTTTTTCTTTGATAAAAGCTCTTATTATGAAAGCCCTCACAGTCCAATTGCAGAGTATATCGTCGTATGCAGATAGACAAGTCCCCCTTTTCTTGGGCCAGTACGTGGAGGAAGTAATCCCTCTTCTCCAAAGCAACGCCATCCATTATTAGCGCCCCCTCTCGCATTAAGATAGCCGCCCTTTTCTCGTGTGTACTCTCTCCAAAAAAAGCAGAGTTATCCATCAATAGCACTGGCTCCCAGTCAAGACTTGTTGTAGAATGAACGTTTCCTGAGCTATTTCTCCCACGCCTTCACCTTTAAGAGAATCCTTTAGGGCTTCCAAAGCTTTTGATCAAGTGCTGCCAGAAAATGCTTTGGAAAATATACTTCAACCGTAAGAAAGGGCAACTATATGTTTGTTTGCATGGAAGTATAAGTAGAGAGCTCAACTTTCGCCTTGCTTAGATGTCTTGTATGACCACATGAATTGAGAGCAATGGCAAATGTAATCATATCTGGCTTCAAACCTTTTCGTTTCATTTTGTCAAACACCTAGAAAATGTGTTCAACTTTTCCAAGTAGGGCATACCCTGCCATTAGGACATTCCATGTTACGACATCCTGCCTTGGTAGCTTGTCAAACACGCCTTGTGCTTTTGTAAGCAGCCCACACTTTGCATACATGTCTACTAATTCAATATCAACAACATCATCTATTACGAGCAACTCTTTTCTAACAATCTCATCATATATTTATTTACCTCTTTTGATTGCTCCTATGTTGCCTCATGCTTGCAACACACAAATATAGGTGATTGCATTTGGAGAGAGATCCTCATGTTGCATGCTTTCAAAAAAATTTAGTGCTTTCTCATCATGCCCATGTTGGACATATCCTATCATTAGTGTAGTCCATGAAATGACATTCTGAACTGGACGTTCATCAACCACTTGCTGAAGTTCTACAAGTAGCCCACATTTGTAGTACATGTTTAATAATGAGCTTCCCACATAAATCTCTCTATCAACTCTTTTACTGGTTATTTCAACTTGTAAAAGTTGGCCTAACTCTAAATTGTTTGTAATACCAACAACTTTTAAGCACAAAAGAAAAGTGACAGAATTTGGAGACTTCAAAGTGACTTCGCAGTGGTGAACGCGCAGTGTCACGACATCCGCCCCCTCCAAACGTGCACATCCTTTGACATGTGCCAACTTTTTTACCACTTGGCAACATTGTTCCCACCAGGATCATATGGGCAATCATGTGGGAAATATGACAAATAGGTAAGTTGACATAGGTTATCACAACCTCCTCCTGGATCATATGGACAAATCAAGGTAGGTATGTCTTTGTAGATCATCTCTCCATCTAGTGGATTGTCGTAGATCATCACAGCATCCAGATCTTCTTTGGATGGTTTTTCATCAAACCATCTTGTAACTCCAATCTTATCCATATCCATCTCCATAAATGGCGTAAGCTTTGGCAAATCATCAACACTGTCCAAAGGTATTTTAACATTATTGTCAAATGTCTTATATTGTCGCTGTACTTTGGCTTCTTTGTTACAACCTACAATTTTCACCCCCTTGATGAAAATACATTGGTAAACATAAATTTTGCTATGTATAAACAACAACAACCAAATCTTTTTGCTAAAATATGTCATCAAATAATACTTTTTGTTGAGAATCCTCAGCACCCAAATTCTTTTGAAACATGAAATCAGCAATTTTGCAATTCATCGCCAGAGAATTGACCTGTAAGACATACGCCATCTCTTGATTTTCAATTTTCAACAATGGTGAAAGATCTTCCATAGTATCCAAGCATAATAGGCCGTCATAATAAAGACCATTAGTAACCTCCTCATTAAATTCAATCTCCTCACTCTTCTTCAAGTTTGTAGTCATCTCAATGTTGGAAAGTAGCTTGAATCCAGGTTGCTTTTCTAGCTTCAGATCCTTTGTCTTCGGGGATTTTTGATCTTCTTGTACTTTCGGCTTTTGAACTTTAGCCATACTCTACTCTGGTTCTGAATAAGAAGGCTGGGAAACTGGATCTTCTCTTTTTCGCTTCTCCTTAACAAGCACTTCGACTCCTTGAGAGTTCGCCATTTTGAAAGAATTTGCAGGGGTATATGAAATTGGGACCGATACTGGGGTTGGCTGCTGCTCCCTTCTAGTCATCTTGTTTTGAAGGTCTTTTAGGTTCTTTAATATCTCCTCCATCATATCATTGATAGTCGGTATTTCAGATGGTCTATCAACTGCAACAAGAATAGGCATAGGCATAGACATGGGATGAGAAGTAGGGAAAGAAGTGGAAGGAGCAACAAGAGAAGTAGGAGACATACCATTCTGCAAGCGAGCCTTTCTTCTCCGCCTCTTTGTCAATGTGAAAACTGCATCAATAGTATCTTGCCAATCCGTTTTCAATCCCATAGGCTGCATACGGTCTTTAAGAAGCTCTACCAACTCATCCTGAAGTGCAGGATTAGCCGCTTGCAAGAATAACTCCACTTTCTCTAAGTTTAGGGCTCTTTGCAAGTGCATCCAACTGGTTGTAATATTCTTCAAACTCGCGCAATAACTCGAAAGCAACAAGTCCTTTATTGGGCTGATAGACCCATTCTCTGAATGTCTTCCACGTAGCAATACCATAATCCTCCATAAAATATTCATCTTTGAGCGCCTTCTTGAAGACATTCTAGTTTGAATCTTATATAAATAAATCAATCACTCTGACCCGTAAAGCAGACGTGACAAGTCGTAAGAAATAATTGCTCTAGGTGGTAGGAACTCCAAAGAAGCGCATTTGGCTTTCAAACATTTTAAGATAACCTGAAACATTCCAGCCATCAAATAACTTACGCTCACTTACCACAACCTCAGTTGCCTTGGTTGCACGATGCGTTTGCTCTTGTTCTTGATGCAACATTCGCTATTGATCCAATTGTTGCTGATGTAACAACTGCTGTTGTTGCATAGATAACTACATTTGCTGATTCTACATCATAATGGCTGAAGAAAGAGTTTGCAATAAATTCTTCATCTCATCGATTGAAAAGGAAGAACCAGTCAATGAAGTGGGTGGATTATTCAAAGAGTCTCCCATCTCAACGATCAAAAGTGACACTTTCACATCAGGTTCACCAGGTGTCGCATGGAATTTGCACGGGGAGGGCTCGTGAAGTCGCTCGTCACAAGGATGCTTAGTAAGATGGGAGCAAAAGTTAATGTTGAGTACTCATACATGAATGATTAGACTTCACATTGAAAACTAACAATGAGAATGAAATCGTTTTTTATCTCAATGAGTCATGTAAGCATCTCAATCACAATGTCCTTCAATGAAGCAATTGAATAGATAGAAGTATCCTTCAATATATCTTCAAAGACACAATTTCTCCTAATTTGTTAGTTCGTGAGCAAGAAAGGAAATACACTTTCAAAATACACTTCCTTGTGTCATCAACTTTGGAAGTGATTAGAGTGCTTGGGTGCTTCAAGATTATTCCGTCTAGTTACCGAATCCATAGATAAAATCTATAGCTTTCTTCATTACAATATATAAAACCTTCTCATTCTCATATTAATACGCATGAACGTCTCTAATCAATGTGAAAATGAGCATGTTGAAGAAGATATGTACTTTGCACCTTCACAAGTCTTTTAATGATTATATACGAGTGTAGATGGATTTAGTTCTTCATAGGAGGCTCTTCTTGGTGTACGAGGTCTTCATAGTTTTCCACCGAGTGTCACATAAGCCAGGAAAGGAAGCTTCCCTTTTGATGATCAGGCACTATGCTCTTTTACTTCTAATTATGCTTCAGCCATAATCGCAGAGCACTGAAAGGGAAAACTTGATGATCATAAGCAAGGGCTAGCTGCGTTGAAGAGGGCTGACGTTATATATCGGCCTGCTATGGGCTATTGCCCGTAGACAGGCCACGTGTCGGTGACCCCGCACTTTTTAGGGGTCACATATTTTTATATGATATATAAATTTAAGAAACCTGTATCCTTTCATCTGTGCGCGCACAGGTGAGTTGGTAAGGGAATTGCCTATTAGGAGGGGGGGTGCAGGTTCAACCCCTGGCAGCAACAAAGTCGTGCCCTTTTGGTCCAAAGAGAGGCCTTTGCACTCTCACCGGATGTGACCGGATGCCACGTCACCAGGCAGGCCGAGATTTAACGTGAGCCGTTGAAGAGCAACAAAGCCTCAATCATGAGACCAATCTATGGTGAGTTGTGACAGCTCCAAAAATTCCACCCACACCTGTTTTTGTCTGACAGTTTTTATAGCAATACTGTGAGGCTCTTTGATAGACAATAGGCTGGTAGGTGATCAGTTTGGTGTTGTGTGTCCTAACATGAGCCAGCATCAACCATCATCCTCACTACCACCGTTAATGCTGTTGTCTTCCTCATCCGGATCATCTTCTTTGTTGGCAGTCTCATCATCGCTACCATCTTTGACATTGTTACAGTGTTCATTAACGTCTTCATGGAATTCGCCAATATTGCCATCCTTACTATTGTTGCATCGGAGACTATGGCCATCCTTCTGATGATGACCAAATGGATCAGGAGAACATATGGAGACGGCCGGAAGAGCTGCTAGGTCATTCAGGACTATATCTGTGTATTTGCTATGCCATAAATTAGCAAAGTCAACACCGTCTGCACGGCCATGAGTACCATGATTCAAAAGGTGCAGACCTGGCAGGATTACAGAAGGGATGGAAGAGGCCACCACAACCGTCTTCTTTGTGCAATGCAGGGGAATGCATGGCTATAAGTAATTTACTTTCAAAATTTCTGATAAAGCATGTATATTTACGGCAGTGCGCTCGAAGTTGCAGAGACGACTTGCTCGTTTCCATGGTGTCACAAGGAACTTTAAACACTTTTCCATATAGTAAAAAAAGAGAGATTTTCTAGATCAAAGTATCTAGAAAAAGTCTCAACTAGTAAAAGTGGAACACTTTACAAGTTAGTGATTTAGTAAAATATTTCTATATAGAAATTTTTTAAAATTCCTAGTTGATATAGTAAAATATTCCTAGATATGAAAACTAGTTGAAACCATAGATATAGTAAAAATTTCCTATACAAGAAAACTAGTTTGAACCATTAATACAAGCCATTACCACACTAATATATCATGTTAAGCAAACTAATCACGATTTGTTCACAATTTTGTCTTGTTAGCAATAGAATTGTAATTGAATCCACTAAAAAAGTTTTATCTTGAATACTACATTCTATCTGCTTCACCATGTTCTACAGCACCTAAGGTAGGTCTAGAGTTGTCATCCTCTTCAGATCTGCTCCACCATTAAAAAATTTAAGTCTTATTGGCTCTTCCTAAGCCTCCCTTCCCTTTTTTTGAAATGTAGATCCTTGCTGTTTCACCAACAATGTTATCCCTAGATGCATTTCCTGCTTACAATCAGTAAGGATATCAAAAGGCTCAAACCTATGCATTGCAAAAAAAGCTCAGAGCAACAAGAGAAGACCTACCATTTTTAGCAAACTGCCTTTTTTAGCAAATCGCCTCACCTTTGATCCTAAAAGCACTGCAATCTCCCTTAGCTCCACAACATAAATCTACTCTACTGATTGTATGCTTCAAACCCTGTAGTCCTATCCACAACAAGACAAATAATGAAATGATATTTAAATTATTTGCTCATGGAACCATATTGTATCATACTTGCTAATGGGGATAAATGTAATGCCCATCCAAATCAATGCATACTCTTGTAGGAATATGCAATGCTATCTAGAGTCTCAAACAGTAATATTTACCAAACGCATATGCTAGTGTTGAGTTTTCCCACAAGATAGAAATCCAATAGATTGAAGTATCATACCAAGCCAAATTGATTTAGCTTACACTACATGCAAATAGGATATCAAAACCCTCAACTTACATTCTTCATTTTCAATGTTTTAGCAAGTTGTTTAGATATCCTTTTATTGGGCTTGCTATAACTAAAGTAGTAAGAGGTGCATCTAATGTAAGAGTACCAAAGTAGCAAGAGTTGTACCTTATATGGATTTCCTTCATAAGGATACATACCTTGTGGTGGCAATCCAAGGTTTGATATGCTTCCCCTCCTCCAATAACCTTGTCGGCATTGCCCATCTCTGGAAGAGCTACTACCATGACCACTATTGACACCATAGGCAAAAGCTGCTAGATAGAACAAGCCTCTCATTAGTGAGGCTTCAAGTGCGCATAGGCTTCATCTAAAAGATTAGACAAAGATTCACAAGAAAGAAGCCTTGATTTGCTCAAATGCAAGCTAAACATTGATACTCTTATTAGAAATGATGGTGCCGATGAAAAATGTACTACAAGCAAGCCATATTCCACAAGAAGTTAGATTGGTCTTAGCTATTGAATATCCAAGGTGAACTAAAGTACCAATCCATAGATGGTCTCAAGAGAACTCAAGAAGCCACTCCTTCAAATCCAATATGCCTAATGATTCTTATTAATTCATTAAGCTCCAAGAAGTTGATACAAAAGGGATCATTTTTGAGTTTTCTTCTACTGATTATGTGCATCACGGAATTCAGCGTGATCTCTGCTGAATACATCTCCTACTTCTTACACATGTCACTGTGATCCTGTAGCCCTTAGATTATCCATTGCTGCTAGTGATGTTTACATTGATGACTGTACTCCCAAAGCCGTGTCTTCGACACTAGTGCCACTACCATTTCCATAGGCTCAATCCAAGCAACCAAGTGCAATTGCCATCATAGGCTCAATCCAACCAGCAACCAATTCTACCATCTCTCCAGCTTGAGCCTTGGTAAGCTCAATCCAACAACAACATGCCATTTAACAAATAGCAAGACCAATTTTGAATGGCGTGCTGACATTGATGAACTGAAGTGATATCAAGCAAATTTATATCTTGTTGCTTCCTCCAGAAGAAGATGTTTCCTCACACTTCTATTGACAAGATTCAGACTCATTGGCAATCATTAATTCAGGTTGATTCCAACACTCTTGGGGCTCATCATATAGTCTCTTGTCTGATCACCAGCTACGGTTCACCTTAGAGCAATCACAGGACTAATCCTTATAGTTGTTGGGGTGGTTCATTGCAGCAATCAGCATGACTAAGTTAGATTTTGCAGATGACTCGGCTTCAAGTGACAAGCTCCTTGAATCTATGCACATTTTGCATCCCTTGTTCAGTGCAAGTGCAAGCACTGAACTTTTTCAAAGTATGCAGACTACAGTGGATAGCAACATCCCATGCTTAGTGCTGATGGTGTTTTCCCCTGCCACCGTTTCACTAGAGGATCTGGAGCTCCCCACTATGCTAAATACCACTCACCATGAGATGCTTTTATCTGGCATTGGCACAACTTCACTAGGAATTAACGGTGATGAGTTGTCAAGACTATTAGAGCATTCTGACAAGTGGAACTTGACCCTGGAGCAAAATTGTCCTTCTTGGAAAGCTCTCGAGGATCCATCAACTAAACAAAAAGATTTGTTTCCTCAAGCAACATCGGGTGGAATTTATTCATCCACTGCAAAAGTACCCAAAGCCAAGCTAAGCTGGTGCAATAAGAAGAAACAACAGGATGGGGCTGCGGCAAATGCTGAAATGCTTACATTAGCCTCCTCTTCTGCCAAGCAAAAAGCTGCTTCCTCAGCACATCCACAGTCTGCTGAAGTAAGGCGGCTTGGGCGGTCCAAATCTACAAATGACGTGAAACAAATTGATTCATTTGACAACAGTGATGCCATGGATGATGATGAAGGAAGTAAGCTCAGTCCCGATGGCAAGAATCCCGTGTCAAAGAATCTCATCTCTGAGAGGAAGAGGAGGAAAAAACTCAATGAACAGCTATACTCCTTACGGGCCATTTTTCCCAAAATAAGCAAGGTACTCTCTACTCACCTGTATTGGGAAGAACTTGCTTAACGGTTAACAACAATAATGCACTCTGTTTTGATATTTTGTAATATGCAAATTATGAACTTGAAGATAGTCCTTTGTCTCATCATAATCATTCATAGGTTGCTGACTCCAATACCATTTTTCCTGCTACAATTGGTTCCATCAGCAAATAAATTACTTGGCGATGGCATGCTCTTGCTACTCGAGCTCAAAGATTTCTCACCTTGTTGCTTGATCCCAAAATTGCAGGTTCCATCTCTGGCTTCATTGTTTCTTTGCCCTTGCTGCTCGATCTTGAATATTTCTTTGAAGCCTTATTAAATATAGCTCGAAATACAACCCTGAAGCATGCCATGCAAAGGCAAACAAAACAAAGATCTCTCCTATGAGGAAGCATCTTTGAAGTTGGTTTCATGCTACACTACCATGGGGGTCAAATAATAGCAGAAATCCCATAACATTAGCTTGTCTAGGTCCTACTATAACATGTAAACTGCAAGTCAAAGTCTTCTGTACAACATCGGGCCATTAATGTGCACATCAATCTACAAACTATCATGATATAACATAGAAATTTCTATGCATCATGAGATTAAAACATTTCGTACCAAACTTCTGCTAGGTATTTCCAAGATCCCTCCTCATAACATAGCCAGGCACTCCCTGTCTTTATGTATCATGGTACCTACCTCTGTGTCCCATTTTACCCAGGCAGCACTGCTTCTTGCATGAATTTGAACCAATATGTGGTCTATTTTCTTAACATCGATATCTGTTGAGAGCACCTCTCTCTCACATTCTGTGATGTGAGATTTGGATCGGGGAAGGAAGGCCAATAAGTGGGAGTTTTCAAGTCCATCTCCAGTAGCAAAAAATCCTAGAAAAGATTGCTTCGTAATCCACAAATATTTATGCATAATCTTATCCTTGCTGCACTCGCTATTACCATGAGTAAGGGGGACCGCGTATCTGGTGAAGGGGACTTGAGCAACCAGGATGCACCTCAAATTGTGGGCTCATCTCTTGTTTCATTTTTTCTCTGCTTTCGTTGCTCAATTCACAAAGATTTCTTCTCGCGCTGTTAAAAGATCTCTTGCTCACCATCTGTAACAAAAGGTGCTAGGATCTGCCTCAAGTTGCGCATTCATCTCTTGCTTCATCGTGCATCATCACCATCCCTGCGCAAGCTAGGTAGCACAGTGGCTTCAAGGGGTAATAGTGGCAAGAAACACGTTTAGATGAGAGTAGTCATTGCTAAAGCCAAGGTCCACAAATGTCCGGACATCCAACGATGTAGTCTTTGATTTGGGCGGCCTATAAATTTGTGAAATTTAAGACATTTTCTTTCATATATGATTATTGATATAAGAGAAGTAGCTTTGATATCATCTAAGTCAAAATATGTCTCCCGCTGAGTAGCTTCTTGAGGTAAGACTATAGGTTGAATGTGTTTAGAAGATAATTCCTTGCTTGCATGATATGAAGATCTTTATGGAGGCTAGTTATCTCTTTGTTCGATGTTATATTTTAGGGCATTACTCTTGCCATTGACATTTCATTTTTGCTCCATTATTTCTTAACAACTCATTCGCAAACAATAGAGAAATACCAGGATGCTTAGTACAACTCATGTCCTCCATGAGATAGTCTTGGTTGTTGCATGTGCAAGGAATGTTGCATCATCTATGGTACCAAGCACTAAATCCCTAGAACCTCACCTAATAGTCAATTATAATGCCCAACAAACTAAGTGTTCAAGCTTGATACAACCACAACATAGTGAGAATAAGTGACATTAAAACCCCAAACTTCAAGATAAGTGATTACTATGTTTTATAGAGATCTATGTAGAGAGGATCTAATAAATCCTTTTGCACACAAACAATAAATTCCAAATACAACTTATTAGTGACTCATGAAAATTTTTGAGAGGAGGAACTAATAAATCTCCCAATGGAGCCACCTATTGTAAGAATTAGGAGTTATGGAGCAAGGTTAGGAGTTGGATGAGTATGGCTATTTTACATAACAAGGTTAGTATGAGGTAGGTTCCATGGGGGAGAGCGGATTTGGTAATGAAGCCCCTAAAGTGCCCATGAGTTGCTAATTGATTTGGAACCACACAAATAATTAATTGTGTGATTGAGTGAGATAATGCAATGTCTCTATCTCAAATATGATTGGCACATTTGTCCTTGAAGACCAAGGTATTATGCATGGAAAACATTAGGACTTTTGCTTGGTGATGGCACGTGATTAATTGTGAACTACATGTTCATCTCAAACCTTTTGTACTCTTGAATCATTTGGTGCATATTTGGAGATTGTTACTTGCCAAATCTACTCACCATCCCCTTCCTAATTGTGAGTAGGAAAACTCCATAAGAGTGGAAATGCTAGTAACTATTGTTGTTGATGCACTTTTGACTACAGGTGTTGTCATGTCTTTCAAATCAGTTCCTCAATATTTCATGTTCCTAAAGGCTATTGTGATTTATGGGACATCATTTTAATCTCATTGCATGCTTTTGTAGCATTTTCTTCCTTTTAATTAGGACACCCCATAGCAAGATTGGAGTTGAGTTTGGGTAGGGTGCATTAGTGATCACCACTTAGAGCATACTTTGGGTTTTTGTTACCACACTTTGGTAGTGATATGTGTGAACATATTTAGCACCATTAGGGCACCTTTTTCCCTCACTAGGAGGTTTCTTTATGCCTAATACACTTTAATTTTTGGATACTTAAATACATGCATTCAAGTTGAAATCAATGCCGTTAGTATTGGATATTCTTCCTCTATATGAACTCATTTTACTATGACCCAAAGAAGCTAGTTAGAATGATGTTATCTTTGATATCTTGTACAAGATGGTGGGTGTTTCGAGGGTTCGAAGGAAAGGAGACTCCTTGATTGGATATTTTATCATAGCAAAGTGCTATAAATATTCATGTGATATTAAGAAAGTTGGTAAAAATTCCACTATTTACTTCAAATCCTTTCTTATGCACTGTATCACACACTATACCTTAGGTTTATGTTGGAAGTTTTTTTAAATTGTGGTTTTCAATTGGCTTGGGCTCCTAGCTTATCATAGCTTCACTCTAATTCCATGGTAATCTTTGCAAGGTAGATGTGCGAAAGTTTCCTATGAAGCACTCCCTTGGAACAAATCTTTATCCATCACATTAAACAAATAGATACCACATTAGATTGGAATGCCCCACTTATCAGCAATATGAAAATTTTTATTTTGTGGCAACACTTCCCACTGAAGTAGTGCTTAAAAATTAGGTGTTTTTGTTGGTTTGTCACAAGTGTAGCTAACACATTAATGTTTGGCTTGTCTATCCAGGAAATGCCCATCTCGTGAGGTCACCCATTCCAATATTGTTCACACTAGTGCTTGCTTAATTGGAAGTTTCCCATAATTGGGCTAGCCATCTAGCCCCCAAAACCTTAAGGTGATGGATGGCATCCGGTCTATTCAATTATGGAAATCTTCCTCCATTTGGCCTAGGATTCAAACCTAGTCTTAACTCATTGCCACTACATTGATAGTGAGCTAGTTTTCTCTAGCAAGTGTGGATTGCATTTCCAACACCCCCTCAAGCCATACCTTGGTTGAGGTCCTAGTGCCACCCAAGCTCAGTAACTTGAGCTCTAATACCAAGTTAGAAAGTGGGTGGGGGGCGCTTGTACCTCCCCTTCCATAGAGACCACCCATTCCAATATTGTTCATGCTAGTGCATGCTTAACTAGAAGTTTCTCATAATTGGGTTAGCCATCTAGTCCCCCAAAACCTTAAGGTGATGGATGACATCGTGTCTATCCAATTATGAAAATATTCCTCCATTTGGCCTAGGATTCAAACCTAGTCTCAACTCATCACTGCTGCATTGATAGTGAGCTAGTATTTCTAGCAAGTGTGGATTGCATTTTCAACAAGTACATCCAATAAAGTAGCTCATTAGATAGAAAGCATTCTCACCACAAAGAAGATTATGCTAAACTTAAAAGGCTAGGTACATCACCAATATGAAATGATAATCAAGATTCCACATGAAACCATCACCAAATCTAGCATCACTTACAATAGGGTAATGTACATGCTTGATTAATGGGCTATTAGAGTGTCACAAAAGCTTCAAGCTAATATTTGATATCATGCTCAGATCAGTATAGAAAGTTGAGTTGAAAGTGATTGCTTGTCAATTAGTGGGCAAATTAGGAAGAGAAGTTTCTTAGAACTTGAATAATTGGAGGGAGGTAGAGATTCTTTTGCTAGTAGTGAAGATTGCATTCTTCAATATTGAAAATGCTACTTCTAGCTAGGAGAACTTTTAAAAAAAAACCAAATCCTTCGTTTTTTAGAAAAAGCAAGTTTAAACGGATTAGATTAAAAGGTAAATAAGTTCATTCAAATGGGACCTTACCCATTTGCAATAAAGATTAACCACTATATTTTCAGATTTCTTCCTATGACATAGTCTAGGCATCTACAGCTCTATAGGAGTAGCTATAGGTCCTTTTTTCATGTTCGTAATTATAGTCCTACACTATTTTACCACACACACACACACACACACACACACACACACACATAAAGAATTATTCTAAGTACTTAAATTTTGTGCCTTGTAAACTTTTTTGACTATGGGGCAAGACTCTAAAATGTTAGGGTCAAAGGCATGTCAATTGTTGAGAAAATTAACAAAAATAATAAGTCAAATATCAACATCATAAAGTTGCCATTTACACCATGTAGTTGTAAAGGCATGAAAATGCACAGAAAGCCATGAAAATGCACAAAACCTATCATAAGATGAACAAGCAATGTAACTCAATATGAGATCTCATATATCCAAGTGACAAGAATATTATATCGTCCAAACATCATATTTGCACTTTAGTAAGCTACATTTATCTCGAACTAAAGTTGAGGTGCGATCCCATAATCATTATTTTCTTGGTATTGCCTTTTTATTTTGAAAACTTCATCCTACCAAAGGATGTGTTGATAATGCAACATAAATATTTTATTTACTCCTAATATTTACACAGTTATTCAAAATTTATATGTGGATCATGCAATGTAAACATTTTTAATCCCTCATTTTAGTTTTAAAGGATTATTTATACTTTGTGTTGATCACGAGTATTAGGCCACTTACATATTACATGCATATGTGTAAGGAGCAAACATTTAGTGGTACAAAAAAGAAGATTGAGTGTAAAGAATAAGGTATGGTGGGTGTAATGTGGCTCAATGAATATTATTCACCCAAAAATAATTAATGAGTCATGTAAAAACTTGAAGGCCTAAACTTCTAATGGCATATACTTGCTCTAGCAAAGGCTAATTATATCACACTTTAGTTAACAAAAAATGTTATGATCTAAATCGTCAACTCTATTATGTCAATGGATGGGCATGCCCCTAGTTTATAAGGGACCCACCCAATTAACTATTGAGAATTGTTTGCACTTGTGTAAATGTCACAACCATTGACTTGAATTGGATGAGGTTCTCATTGTTTATTTTTTAATGCGAAAAAGAAATATTTATATTATAACACCATATTGGGGAATATGGGAATTTTCCATAAGTTTGGGACATGTGGTCAAATCTTTGGATTTGTCATAACTTGAACACTATAACTCCAAATTGAGCACTCTATAGCTCAATAGATTCCATTTTTCAAGTGCTTTCCAATGATAGGTTACATCATATGGTTTTGAGAAACTTATGGGCATGTTATCCATGTGTCACCTTTTTAGTATTCAAAAAATGGGAATTGGGAGATTTCCAAACTCACTAATATTGTGTTTTATCAAGAAAATGATATTCGAGTGCTATTATTATCTACATGTAAACTTGTTTGGCTTATTTATGCCATCTATGTGGGAATGAAAATTAATCGTGCATGTATCTCAAAGGACATGTACATTTTGAATGCATACATACATGTTGTTATGAGTCTGTATTCACCATTGTCTTATTTGAGATTGTGTTAGATGGTGGATGGATAAGCCCATTAATTGTGATGTGGTACTTAACTTGATTATACAAGCATGACTATGTAGATGTAATATAGGAATTCAATTGGATTCACTATGCACACTTGTTTTCTTAGGTTACAGCTTGATTTTTTCATAGTAAAGATAGCTGAGTTAGATGCTATATAGAAAATGGACTTGTTTCACTATATGTAGGCACTAATTTTACTAGATATAGATTCATTTTATCCAGTAAAATTAAAAACCTAGTTGCAAACAGAAAATTTGTGGTTGCTAACTAGAAAAAATTGTGCATTTACTAGATATGGATCTTTTTACTATCTAGATAAGTGTCTAAAGTTCCTTGTGTGTGTGCCTGGGCTCCCTCCTTCGCCATTCCTATACTTCTTTGTCCCTAAACCCAAGAAATGAATTTTGTTGAGTGCATGAGATGCATTCGAAATAAACTCACGAAGAAAAATGTCTTTGTTGCTTCAGCTTCTCCACGCCTTGGATCTGAAGCTCTTGGCGAATATGAATTCAGACTCTCTTTGTGCAACTTCGGCATCTATTGTGAGTGCTTTAGGAATGGTTTTGTATCATCACCTTCACTCCCAGGCAAACACGCTAACTTTCTTCGTTCTCAGATCTTTGAGTTTGTGCTTTTCTTTGACAAAAGCTCTTATTACGAAAGCCCTCACAGTGCAGTTGCAAAGTATATCGTCGTATGCAGATAGACAAGTCCCCCCTTTCTTGGGCAATTATATGTCTCTGTTTGCATGGATGTAAAAATAGAGAACTCAAATTTTGCCTTGCTTAGATGTCTTGTATGACCATGTGCTCAATGTAATCATATCTGGCTTCAAACCTTTTCGTTTCATTTTGTCAAACACCTGGAAAACATGTTCAACTTTTCCAAGTAGGGCATACCCTGCCATTAGGATATTCCATGTTACGACATCCTACCTTGGTAGCTTGTCAAACACACCTTGTGCTTTTGCAAGCAGCCCACACTTTGCATACATGTCTACTAATGCAGTGTCAACAACAACATCTGTTACGAGCAACTCTTTTCTAACAATCTCATCATATATTTCTTTACCTCTTTTGACTGCTCCTATGCTGCCTCATACTTGCAACACAGAAACATAGATGATTGCATTTGGAGAGAGATTCTCATGTTGCATGCTTTCAAAACACTTTAGTGCTTTCTCATCATGCCCATGTTGGACGTATCCCATCATTAGTGTAGTCCATGAAATGACATTCTGAACTGGAAGTTTATCAACCACTTGCTGAAGTTCTGCAAGTAGCCCATATTTGTAGTACATGTTTAATAATGAGCTTCCCACATAAAGCTCTCTATCAACTACTCTACTAGTTATTTCAACTTGTAAAAGATGGCCTAACTCTAAATCGTTTGTAACACCAACAACTTTTAAGCGCAAAAAAAAAAGTGACAGAATTAGGAGACTTCAAAGTGACTTCACAACGTCACAACAACGGGTTCTACATTTTATCATGTACAACCCTCAAACATACTTCAAACATGATTCACATAAATTTTCTTTCCATGCGCACATCATTAAAGCCATCAACCATCAAAACAATGAGATTTTCTTTGTAAAAATTGAGCATGCTGCTTATTTGCATGTTGTATGGTTTTTATGAAATGGTTTCAGGCAGCCAACGGACCCATCTTCAATTTCCCAATTGCACTGGATATTTCCTCTCAGACTCCTTTTGATCTTGGAGCAATCCGATCCATGCTAGACAAGGATCTTTCATCCCCCTTTCTTCTTGATTTTGTGCATGTGATCAGCCTCTTAGAGGAGAGAGGAGAGAGAAAGACTAAAAATTGGAATTTTGATTCCCTCCATGAAAATCAGAGTGCTCATGACCAAAATAAGGCCCTTAGAGAGTAGATCAGGAATGTGCACTTGGTTCTTAATCAATCCCAACATCGGAGAGGCACAAATCTCAAGAAAAATGGGGCACAAAAAAATTTGTGTCCCCCTCCCTTCTCACAATTGAAAAATTGGTTTTCTTCCTCTTAATTAAGCTTAAGGTTTTAATGTTTAAAATATATAGTTCATCTCTTTGTGTTCACACTGCAAACCGAAGTGGATTTTTTACTTTTGGAGGGGCAAACGAGATCGAATTCGAGATCCATTTGGCGGGATGGCTTTGTGACACTGAAATCTATAACTTGGGACCCGCCACACACTTTTCGGCTCCCAAATCATGTAGTTGTGTCATAACACAAAACCTTGCCAGGATTAAATGGGGGGGTCAAATGATCAATGAACTGAGACTTGCATTGGGTTCCTGGCATCAAACTCCATCTAGGAAAACTCTAACTCATCAATCCGCAATTGTTCAATTTTGCATAAAAAATTGGTATTTGACCCCTCTGAGCCACTTTTCTGCTCCAAAAATGGGCTCTAGTGCTTCAAAAATGGGTCCCAAATTTCAGCTCTCATTGGTAGCCACGGGATAGGGTGACTCAACCCGTTGAACCCCACGAACTGATCTGCACAGACAATAATCAAAGCAAACATCAAGTTGCCACAAAAACTATAATCAACAAAGCACAAGAACAGCTCTCACCCTACCCCCTAATAGAATCAAGGCATGAAAGCCCACAAGGGATAGGTCCATGATAATCTGACAGAAATCCAAAGCAAGTCGCTAATCAACTGCTTTAACACAAACTAACTAAAAATCCTATCAAAGAGGTCATCGTAGTGGTGGTCTGAACTACTTGCCTAACTTAGGACAATTGAATTAGGACCTCCTACTAGGCAAGGACTCTTATAGCATGAGCATCATATTTTTATTGTAACACATTGTCTTCCCAAGGTTTCCATACTCCAGCATGTAAAAAGGAGGGAGCTGAGTGTAGAGTGACCTAAGGAGAATAGGGCATTGGCCTCAGGTCCTGATTCAGTACCCAAGAGCCTACCAAGCCCTTGTAAGGCAACACATAATCTTTTTCTAATGCTCACTTTTATTTTCACTCCAACCTTCCTTATTTTCCTTCTTTTTTGGCTAGATGCCACCCCTAGGAAGACAAGGCAGTTGACTCATCCCCAGGAGAACCTACCAGGCCTTTGCAAGGCAATAAGCAACTGCTTGTAGGAAGTTTCTTCCTTTTTCTTTTCCTTTTCTTATTGAGGGGTTAGAACCCCTTTTTACATACCTTTGTAATGTTTATTTCTTTAAATAGATTCAAAACTTGCTCATCTCTTTAATACTTTGGTAGGCTACTCTAACTGCCTCACACTAGTAGGGACTCCTAGGACAGCCACCTAGCAAGTAGGAAGGGCAAGGTCATAAGGACTGCCCTCTACCACAAGCCTTTAATGCTTGAAAATGTCCTAATAGCAAGTAAACAACTACTCAAATTTCCCCCATATATATATAACCCAACCCTAGGACTTCACGCCTTGATTGTCGATCCCTATCAAACAAAAAGAAATTAACCCATACATACACATAGATCATTATCCGCTTAAGGGAAAAAACTAGGAAAGGGGACGATACTACCTAGGATGGCCACAAGAAGCTCCTATACAGTAAAGGCTCCCTCCATTGACTTTGTCAACTTGTGTGATGCAATCACTAAAATAGAAAACCATTAAATATACCTACACCAAACAGACATATGGCCCTCTTGGCCTAAGGAAACATCACATTTCACACCCAACAAAATTGGCCCTCTTGGCCTTATGAAATAAATCATTTTACTACCATTCAACACAACATACTATTAAAACAATCCCTTGGTTCTAATGTTACTCTACTAAAGCACCGAGGATCCGACCAAGGATGAGGCCTTGTGGGCCCTACACTAAATGCGTCAATTGATTAGCTAACCCCCTACATAAATAGCAAGGGGTGTCTAATGAATATGACAATACACAATCCTATGCATCCATGACAGAGCAGGAAGGTGCTCACTTGCTACCTTACTCATGACCCAAACTAACCATTGGCGTCCAAAATATGACATGTCAGCAAGAAGACCCCAAAATAGTCCAGAGCTGATGTTAGGAGGTAGTTACAAGAGCTCCCTTGGACCACAACTGAAATCACAAAAGCATAGTTAGCCAAGAAATCTGCAAAGCGATTCCATGGTCGAGGAACTAACTGACAAGTCACTGTCTCAAAGATATGTAACATATCCAAGACTGCACGACAGTACATCCGTAAAATGGGATCCCACACACAATAGGTCCCATTTAGCTTATTGATTACTAACCTGTGAGTCTCCTTCAACCAATAATTATCGGATACACCATATCGAGCTATGTTTAGCCCCATGATCAAGGTCTTGTGTTCTGCCATATTATTAGAAAAATAGGATCCTAAATAGACTCCCATCTTCATAACAACCCTACATCGGGGATCTTTAATGACCACACCAACACTTGCATGTTTAGCAGGCCCTCTGGAAGCTCCGTCAAAGTACAGAGTATAAACCTAGGCTTCATTGATAGGCCACATCATAATAATCAGCTCACTCGTACTTATGATAATTAAAATCAAGCCGAGAGAGAGGATGTATAACAGGCACAATTCCTCCTTCCTCGTTGAACTCGATAGGAATGCTAGTCAAAATTCGTTGACAATGATGGCAGTAGACCTTAATTTCCCATGTAAAGGATTTGTCTTGCCACTCAGTAACCATCTACTCGTCTTGGTACCTACTGCACATTAAAGCTGAATCCTGAAGGACCTGCACAGGCACCAAGCCCAACTTCAACCCTTACACATAGTAAGGCTTCATCTTCTTAAAGTTAACTTTAGTCTTAAACTCTACCCCTTGCAAATCTGATAGAAGGGCTATAGAGACATTCTTTCCTAAACGCACAATCTTGTATGGTCCATCCCATTTGTGTTCTAATTTTCTTGGAAAGAGCTCCCTTCGAGCATCATAATATAGCACTAATTGACCTTTTACAAATTTGTACTTCTTAACTCGAAGATCATGAAGGGCTTTCATTCGCCTCTTTCCTACTTCTTGATGTAATAAAGCATGCAATCGAATCTCATCAAGATGTGCCAAGGAAGTATACAATTCATCTAATGCTTCTTCCTCACCCAATGAATGATTGAGGGAGAAACGCATAGTGGGGAGTTCTATTTCTAATGGAAAAATGCACTCCTCCCCATACACTAGCTTCAATGGGGTGTGGCATGTGGCTCTCTTGAAGGTCATGATGTAAGCCCACACTACCACATATAATTTATTATCCCAATCGCGCTTGCTTTCTGATACATTTTTAGATAATATTCCTACTAGTCGCTTATTCATACTCTCAACTTGACCATTCGCTTGAGGATTATATGAGGTAGTCTTATTGTGCTTAATCTTCAAAGCTTCAGTCAAGGCCACTATAACCTTGTTCAAGAAGTGTGTCCCTCGATTAGACACAATCTCCTTCAGTGGGCCAAAACGGCAAACAATTTACTCCATAATGAAACTGGCCATCTCCTTAGCATTGTCCTTCATCATCGCTCAAGCTTCATACCACTTTGTAAAGCAGTCTGTTGCTACAATGATATATCGCTTTTGCATAGTCCCCCACATGTTGAATCATGGCACTCCTCAAGAATAAAGGGTACCTCATTGGGTACTATACAACGATGATAGATATCATCTACTCCTTTTCCCGATACAAGACACCTGCTATAATAAAAAAGTGTAATGTTGGTTACTTGATTCTTCTCTTTTATGACTTTGATAACACAACCCCAAATCCTCCTGTAGATAAATCATGTGTTGTTGCCGCATATAGGAAGGGATGGAAGCTGTATCAATTCTAAAAAAACCCTCAATATCACTTCCCTCAGCCAGGATTTCTTTTGGCTCCCCGAAATCCACAAGGCATTCTACAATCCCATGCAACTTTAGTGGCTTGCTTGTAATCTCATAATCAAACTCTTGCAAAGTGATTAACCACTTTGTTAAACGATCAGGCAGCTGCAACTTATTTAGCAACAATCTGAGTCCTTCTGCCTTCATAAAGAATACTACATTCTCATAGAGAATATAATGCTGAAATTTCTTCATCTCGCAAAGACCATTCTCAAGCACAATTTCTCCATGTATGTGTAGTTAACTTCAGATATCCCTAATTTCCTACTAGTGAAGGCAATTGGATGATATCATTTCTCCTCCCAAATTTGTGCTAGATAGCAAGCTCATACTATTCATTGTGGCTATTGAAAATATGTAGAAAACTTCACCTCTTCTGGGTGCTTTTAAGATTGGAGCTTTTGCTAATCCTACTTCATATCCTCAAAGAATACTTGACAGGCTTCATTCCACTCAAATAGATAGTTAAAAGATAGGAGGTTCATCAGTGGCAATGCCCTTTTTTGCTAATGAATTGATAAATCTTTGATAATATCCCACTAATACAAAAAGCTATGTAGCTCTTTTGGAGTACACGGTGGGCTCAGAGAGGCTATGACCTTTATCTTTTCAGGGTCAGTCGCTTGCAATACCAATTGAACTAACCACATGGTTGAGTAACAACCCATAAGGCACTCCAAATACACACTTTCTAGGGTTAAGAGCAATGCAAAATTGTCTACAATGTTCAAAGAATTTCCTAAGAATGATCAATTGTCACTCCCTTGTGGTGGATGCCCCTAGATCATCAATAAAGACTTTTAACTCCTCTAGGAAGATATCACCAAAGGTCTTATCATTTGTTTGTTGCCAAGATCCATGCGCATTGCATAGACCAAAGGACATCACATGATACACAAAGGTACCAAAGACACTAATAAATGTCGTTTTCAATTTTTCTTCCTGCACAATGGCCATTTGGTTATATCTAGCAAAGCAATCCATAAACAAATAGATTTCCCTACCTGCTAAATGGTCCAAAATCTGATCAATAAAAGGCAATGAGTAGCAATCCTTAACTGTATGTTTATTAAGCTCTCTAAAGTTACGCAAAGCCGAATTTGATTCTTTTTCTTCTTCCTAATAACAACAGGTGAATACCATTCAATGTGTTGAATAGGGAATATTAAACCAGCTTTTCCCAATTTTGGTAACTCCTCAAACAGCCTGTCCCTCAGTTCAAAAGGCATACGCCTTACCTTCTGACACATAGGATGACTACCTTCCTTTAGAGGGATGGTATAAACAACCACGTTAGGAGGAATGCCTCTCAACTTGTCATAACTCCAAGCAAAAATATCACGAAATTCTTGAATCAAGGACGCATAGTCCTTTCTTTCTTCCAAACTGAGCATGGACCCTAATTTAATTGGCCGTGAATCATTCAACGTACCAAGGTCGAGCTCGATTATATTTGCATCCCTTGTTCTCTCTTGAGCCTCTATTGGCTCATTCAAGGTCACTTGGTAGATATCTTCTGTAGTGGACCCCTCATTGGATTTGTCACTCGATGACGTCTCACTAGCAAATGGAGCATCTAGTGTATCAAACTCCGACAAAGACAAAGGAACTCTCTCACTCTGAGGAGATTCAGGATAGACATCTACTACTACACGTCTAGCACCTCGACCAAAGATCAATCGACCAGCGGGTATGTCAACCTGATAGTCTACTTGTAGAATCCATGGCCTACGTAGCAATACTTGATAGCTAGGACGCCCTACAAACCTAATGACCCTAAAGTCCAAAATGCATTCTACATTGGCAACAGTCACATGTACTTTCGTAATGTAACATTCAGGTTTTCTTAAACTATCATTAGCCATTCGAAGGATTGTGGAGGCATCTTTTTTTATTTCTAATCCCAGTCTCTCCATCAATTTTGAACTCATAATGTTGACAGAATATCTTGTGTCCACAATAGCATGGTCCACTAATATTCCATCAACATATGCGGCTACCCTGGGACAATGCTTTTTAGCATGCTCAAACCAATCATCTCCTACTCGCGCTAGTCCCAAGGGCGATATACCCAAAGGATAACTTATGTAGTGGTTGATACACATGTCTATGGAACTGGGAGTTAGGTCGAATTCTAAATAAACTTGAAATTGTGTCCTATACTGAAGGACCCAATTGGTGAAAAGTTATGGCGCTATGTTAATCCCACAGTGACAAGTGATCTAGGATGTCGTGCCCTTGATATGCCCAAAGATTGTGATGTGGGGAAGTGAACTAGGGGGTTATCCTAGGTGGTAGGAATGTTTAACGTGTTTTTCTTTGTTTTTATTATTTTTGTAATATTATAAATGTACTAAATATAAGTGAATATATTAAAGGAAAGCTCATAGTAGCCATATAGCTAAACATCTAAGATATGCCAAATCTTTGAATGCAATCAAGAAGAGCTACTAGTGGCTAGGAATGAAAGTAGATATCTTTAGATACGTAATCCAATGTCTGAGCTATCAAAAGATCAAGGCCAAAAGGATCATACTTCCTAGCAAATTATACCCCCTTGATATTCCTCAAATGAAATGGAAATACATCAGCATGGATTTTATAGTAGGCTTACCCACTATTCAAGGGGGACATGATACCATCCTAGTAATTGTGGATATGCTTACCCAGGTAGCTCATGCTATCCTAGTAAAATCAACCCATAAAGCTTTTGACATTACCAAAATATTCATCAAGGAGATATTCAAACTACATGGCTCCCAAAAGGATCATCAATGATTGTGACACTCTCTTTACCTCCAAATTCTGAACTAGTTTCTTTCAAGCCATCGCGACTCAACTATGCTTCATTATAGCTTGTCACCACAAATCAATGGCCAAACTAAAAGAGTAACTCAAGTCTTGAAGGATATCTTGAGGCTCATTGCAATTGGGAACCAAAGAAGTGGATTGAATACCTTCCGTTGTTGGTAGACTATGCCTATAATGCTTTATTCCAATAGAGAAGTCGAATGACCCCATTCCAAGGATTATTTGGGCAAGAGTGCTTATCTCTCCTAAACTTCTCGGAGATCTAATCATTGAGGTGAAAGCCTCTAAAAGAATATTAGATGATAGCATCAGGACCTAAAAGGGACCGACACTGGCTCTATGGCACTAGCCAGGCCTCTACTATGCACCTAAAACCACCGCTCCTTCCTTGCACTCCTTAGAGGGAGTCCCTAAATGTATTGGTGTAATCTACCACATAAGTACGTACAATGGGAGGGCCCCTTGGCTGATTGCCAGGGCTCCATTACGGCTCACCTACACCTCGAGGATTGACCCCAAGATGCGTCATGGACACATATAACACATTCAAAATAAGATCTACTCTTTTGATTGATTGATCTAGGAAATAATAGATAGTCCTCACTGAGTATCCCCCAAGGAACCGAACCTCTAATCCTACAGCTTAGGGTATATCACACTCTCAGCATAGGTCATCGATCATAGGTGCTTAAAATATTCCAAAAAATTGAAATTTCACGGGAAAAATAAACTCCGTCGAAGGCGTCATAGGCAATTGGGTCGATTTTAAGCAGCAAGTAGTCGACGGGTTCCAAAAGTGCTTTAAAGACCCACCAAGCGATGGTTGGGTAATTTCCATAATTTCTCGGGATGCTAGATGAGACTTCTAGAATTGCCTAGCAGTGGGGGATCTTGAGACAATCAAACAAAAATTTTCAACTCATCAAACGGAGGCCGGATGCGGAAATGGGAGTGCTCGAGGTAGAGGGCCAAAAGAAAAGTAATGTGAATGAGCTTGAAGGGAAGGGGGGTGACCCTTGAGGTCTCCCACCCCCCGATTTCTCACGCGACCGGGGGGGGGGGGGGGGGGTGTTTTAACAAAAAAAAAGAAATGAAGGCGCCATGCTGAAAAATGATGATTGATGGAGAGAGAGGGAGTGAGGGTTATGCCACTTCAATGCAACCCCCTAATCAGATCCTACCAGCAAGATGCATGATCTTTTCGCTCTCCATCGCCACTCCCGGCTTAAAAAATGGATGCCCATTTGCTGAGTTCCAGTTTTAGTCTTTCTCTCTCCTCCCTCTCTCTCTTCTCCAAGGGGTTGTTCCTGTGTATGAAATTAAGAAGAAGAGGGGCTGAAGGATGCTTGTCCGGATTGCTCCAAGATCAAGAGGGGGCTGAGGAAAGGTGTTCAGCACTAAAGAATGATTGCTGGGTGGTCTATTGGCAGTCCATATCAATCATTAAAAAATTTGCAACACGCGCATAGCAGTATGCCTCATTTTTACAAAGGAAATTTGCTTCTTTTTTATGTTTGATGGTTGAAATGAAACTCATATGGAACAAAAAAAAAAGGATCTTGTTTGCATTATGATTGAGGGTTGTGCATAAAAGAGGGAAAAAGAGATGCGCATGGAATAAAATTCTAATAAAATCAATATTTCAGTTATCATAATTAGTCAATACTCATAGATCAGAAAATAATCTATTTTTATGCATAAATAAATAGTGAAAAATAGTAAGAAATTGGGAAATTTAGATTTTTTACGACGAATAAATAAGAAAAAATATGGTTAATGTCCGTGAATGTTTAGCAAGGTTGTGGCATGAGGTATAGTCTCATCTCACCCTTGTTTTTGTGTTTTTGTGTGGTTTTATTACTTAATACATTGAAAATGACAAAAAATAAAACCCTACACCTATGCAATGATGCAATACATATGAGCGATAGGGGGAAAAGAGGGGTTGTGGAAGTGTTTAAGTGTTGAGAATGAAGTAAAGTCTAATCTTTTGGTTGTGCACATTGTCAGAGCATTTGCGGTTGAACGTCTACCGCGGGGGTAAGAGACAGCATGGTGAAGGGAGATTCAAAGAGTGGAGTAGACGGAAGAGAAGGGGTTGAAAGAAAGAGAAGATATGAAAGAATACTCACAGAAAGAAATAGAAGACGTAGAATAATACTCATAGAATTGAAGCCTGTTAGTTTATTTCTCCATTACGAGAAGATGAATCTCTTGTACACAAAAACGTACACAAAATAATACCTTTCTCTATGCTACTCAGACCCCCAATCTAATGCTTCCATTGGCTCTGAAAGGGGGGTAAAATACCACCACACCTTACCAGAATTCTGTCAGATCACTATTTCTTCATCTCCCACTTTGGAGTGCTGTTCACTGCCTAAAAACAAAGATCACAACACGCGTGATTTTGTCCATCTCTCTTTTTACATAAAATCCTCACAGATGGCTGAAAGCTACATGCTTTCTTTCGCCTGTCATCCTAATCTAGAAGTTATTTGCAGTTTTTGGATTTTTACAAGAGATAATATCTAAAATATCATAAATTGGCTACACTTGTCCAAAAAACTAATATGTTTGAACCATGGACACTAACACTAATGTCTAAAATGGCATTGGCTCTCTAGATCAATAAGAAAGCTACACTTTAGATTTTTTCACATGGTGTGCATGTAGCGGCACGACATCCACCCCCTCCTAACCTGCACATCCTCTAGCATGTGCCAAAGTCTTATGGATCTGCAGTGTCAGAAGAAGTATCCTCTGCCATGTCAATGTCTTCATCTTCTACCTCTTATTCTTCCATATTCTCATGTTCATGCTGAGTATCCAACTCCTTCAACTCATATGCCGAAGACTCCCTACATTTAAAGATTTTGATACATTTTCCAGCCATTGGAATCCTTAGAGTTGTCCCATCCATCTCATTTAATGCATAGGTAACATTGTCAAAAACAAACCTTACCACATATGGACCAAACCACCACTTTGTCATCTTTTGACTGGCACTATGCTGATTTTCTAAGCTACTGTCATAAACTAGCACCCAATCTCCTTCTTGTATAGCTCGTGGTCTATGTCGCTTGTCAAACCTCTTCTTGTTCTTGATCCTTGCATTCTTCAACTTTTTCATGGCCGTCTCAATGTCTTCAGGCCTTCTTTCTAACTGTCTAATGCATAGGACCAGAAACTCTTCTTTCTAACTGTCTAATTCATAGGACCAGCAACTCTTCTCTATTCAAACCCTCTTCCCATGATAGAACACCCCAAGTAGCAATAGTCTCCTCAATAGGCATGATTGGCTATTGTCCATACATTAATTCAGTAGGCATATACCCTGTAACTGCACTATGAGTGGTCCTATTAGCCCACAAAGCAAAGGGTAACATTCTTGGCCATTCTTTCATCCTGCCCTTGCATGACTTTGCTAATGCCTTAATAATAGGCTGATGACCTCTTTCATTTTTTCCATTTGCTTCAGGATTGTAGGCTGAAGTTAAAGCCAGCTTGATGCCCAATCATGAAAAGAAGTCACGAGCCTCATCCACATTTGATTCTCCTCTATCATCAAAACCACTTTACCAACACAACCATACCTGCAAAAGACTTCTTCCAATAAGAATGTGCAAACTGCTTGAGTAGTCTTTGCACTAAGAGCTCGACCTTCCACTTGATTTTTCAATTCTTCTTGTGCAAGCACAAGATATCTCATGTTCCATAAACCTGTAGGCATGGTAACCAAATCAACTACCCATTTGTAATGCATAGACAATGGATAGGTTGGCTGCAACCCATCTCTATGCTTTACCATAGAATACATCTGGCAGACATTGCATGATTCCACATAATGTTCCACATCTTTATACATGTTTTGCCACCAATATTTCTCTTTGATCTTGGAAAATGTGCCCCAAACTCCTCTGTGTCCAGCCCATAAGCTTTCATGAAACTCTAGCATCACCTATTGTTGAGAAGCCCTATCTCCCAAAACACATACTAGAGATCCTCTCTTTTTCTTTGCATGCTTCCATAAACATCCATCTTTTAAGAAAAACCCATAAGCTTTTCTTTTAATCCTTATGAATGGGGCTTTAGACTATTCAGCCTTCTTTGTCATGAGGCTGAGATATTGACCTATTTTCAGCCAATCATCCTCATACAACTCTTCCAAAAATTGTGTTCTCACTGAAGCATAACATTGATGATGCTTTGTCTCTATTGCCCATTTCTTCTCCATGGCTATAAGCTCTTTTCTTACTGATAAAATCCATGTTACAACAGTTGTACCTATAGTAACAACAGTTGCATATTCATTCCCTATTGTCATAAAGTCATTTTCAGCACCTATCACATCATCCTCTGCATCTGCCATCAACTCCTCTTCATCTTCAAACCTCACTCGTGAAAGCATGTCAAGCACGGGGTTTTCTCTACCTGCAATATGCTGAAAATTAGGGTTAATTGACTTTATATATATACAATCTATCATAACATGGAAATTTCAAGAGTTGAGCAATTTGGTATCATGCCCAATAGAGGTAGACAATCAATCTCTAGCACTACATGAGCTCTCATAAAATACTCCCTATCACACTTAATGGTTGTCACTACACCCCAAAGCTCTCTATTGACTTGAGAATACCGTCATTGGCATTCATTGAGAACCTTTGCTCCAAACCGAATGGCATATCTATTCCCATCAGCATCATCCTGACCCACTGCCCAACCAATGCCAATTGGGCTTGTATCTACAGTGAGAATAATAGGTCGCCCATTCTCATAATTTGCTCTCTTTAGTGTTGGGGCTGAAATCAATAAGCTCTTTAACTTCTGAACTGGCTTCGTATGCTGTTTTTCCCACCAAAACTTTTGCCCTTTTCTCAAGAGCTGATATAGACTTTCAGCCACATGAGCAAAAAGTGGAATCCATATCAAGTAAAAGACACATGCACCCAAAAATATTCTTACCTCGAATACATTCAAACATGTCTCCCGCATCCTGCTTATGGCATCAATCTTTACTAGTGAGGGCTTTCTTCCATATGGTCCACACATTTGCCCAACAACCAATACTTCCTCTACTCCAAAAACTGATTTTTCTCCTGACAGAGTCAAATGCACTTCTTCAAGACAATTCAAAATCCTATCACAATCAGCAATATGATTAACCACAAATCCTCTACATCCCTGATCATTCAGCTCTTCATTCTTCTCATGGATATCGCACCCTTTTATCGGCACATCATCAAGAAAGGGTAAGGTCAACTGAGTAATATACTCCCTCAAAACTTTATGCATAGCATCCATCATATGCACCACTGAATTGGTTGCCCCTTGTGGAAGCATACATATCCTAACCAATCCAAGTGGTGTCTTCATGGTAGTGATATGCCGGATTTCTAATGCAAGCTAGAACTGATCAATGTCTTGCCTGCAAATGCTTCTGCAAATTCATCCACTATCGGGCCTGATCTAAAATTCCTTATGGTGACTTTATTAACTGGTTGCAAATCCTGTATAAACCTCAAAGAACCATTCTTCTTTGGAACAGTAAACCACCGATTTGAATATGGAGCTGAAGAGGGCTCCAAAATCTGCATCCTGATTTTCTCGTTCAAAAACTTCAGCAACTTAGGCAAATATGCCCGAGGTACTGGAATAGGCTTTAAATTCCATGGCACATGAGGTACTGTAAAGATCACCATTGGTGCAACTATGGTCGGATCAACACATCCAATTTAATATGGTTGAAATGCAAAGGCTTTCCCATGCCTTGCCAACATCTGTAAGAAACAAGCTCTTTCTTCAGGTAAAAGAAAGCTTGTATCACCAATTTTCAGCATTTGTAAAGTTCGGAATAGGCTAATGCTGAAAATGGGTTAGATGGAAGTATAAACAGCAAGCTTGTGGCCGAAAATGGTACTATGGGCAGCACTAAGCATAGAGAAAAGGCTATGTATAATAGGGATGTCCATCAACAAGCACATGAAGAAGAAGATGCTCATTTTATTCCAACCAATCATTATTCACGAACGCATTGGGATCATGCTACAACAGAGACAATTGTTAAAGTGGGAGAAAGAGAGACGTCTTGCATAGCTCTCTTGGATCATGGTTCTGAAATCAATGTCATGGCACGCAATTTGTATGAGAATGGAGGTTGCCCAATTGATGTAGATCCAGGATGGCGCATGCGGGCGGCAAACAATTCATTAAGGGATCTTTATGCAGCTTGTCCGAATGTATCCATGACTATTGGAGATGTTAGGGATGAATATCATTTTTTTGTGCAAGATTCATGTAGTTATCCAGTGATTTTGGGGCATTCTTATATTTCAAAATCAAGGCTGGAAACAAAAGCCTTGGATGACGGTTCTTCATATACTCGGGTTCAGAGTAAAGATAATACAAAGGTAGTACAATTTCTCACTGTTTGTGTGAATCATCCCCGCAATCGGGATAAGCTATAGGATAATCCCATGCCACCTAATACACGAGAATTTAAGGGTTTTTAGATCGCACTGTTGTAAGGGGAGGCTATGGCAGTGCCTCTAGGAAGATAATTATGCCTCCAAGAAAGGGGGAAACTATGTTTGTGTTTGGATTGCAGGAATGGACAGCATGTAGTCTTGGCAGTTTTAAGGATGTTTCAGCCATGTGCAAGGTTGAAAAGAAATATGTAGGATGGGTTGAAAAAGAGCTGAAGACATATGGTTTGATGGCTACAAATGAAGGTATTTTAGGGTTGTTTTCAAGGCTAATTGATATTGATACAGTGGCTGAAATTTATGCAACAATTAATGCTGAAAGCATTCAAAAAAAGAGGTTATTTATATTGACACTTTAGAAATGTATGAAATCATTCAAGAGTTTACTAAGCATGAATGTTATGGGCTGCAATATGGGCTGCAAAACAGGGCTGAAGCAAGGGTGGATACAAAGTACAAAGCAGTTGCAAAGAAGGTTAAGCCTGTGGCTTTGCCTTTACAACCTAAAAGTGATGGGTTGGCTGAAAAAGTGACTCAACAGCCTAGTTTATAGGATCCACATGGAGTGGGACATGAACATTATAATAAAATTTCAGCCCATGTGCACACCATTTAGACCATGAACGATCAAAAACAAGCAAAATTCTTTCATAAAATAGAGCATACCACCTTTTTGCGTGTTTCAGGTTTTTTGAATATTTAATTGGGATTGTGTATTGACCAGCTAGCCATGGATTTCAGCATAGATCTTTAGCCTTCAGCCTACTCAGCCTCTTGGAACAATCTGGTGCCTCTCGGACAAGCATCCATCTCTCGATTCTCTTCTTGATTCTTGCCATATGAAGTGCCTCTATGCAGGAGAAAGAAAGAGGAGAGAGAAAGATTGAAATTGCATCTCCACAACTGGGCAACCATTTGACGAGCGGAAGCAAGCGATGAAGAGCGAAGATAGAGTGTAGATCAGCCTTGAGATCAGTTGGGGGTTTTGTTTGCAGGTCCCATAGTCCCCTCTCCACTATCAATCATAAAAAATGGTGCCTTCTTCTCTGTTCACATTCAAAAAAAATGCCCCCTCCCCCTACAATTTTGATTTTAATTGGGGCTCCCAAAGGGAGCCCCCAAAATGCATGACCTTTGGCCCCCCCTAAAGTCTATTCCCAGTTGCCCTTTTGGGTCTTGGCCTCCCGGGCACTCCCTTTTCCGTGTCCAGTGTCCAATTTGAAGTCTGAAAAATTCTGGCAGTTCATCTTGAAGTCCCGCACTGTCAAGCATCTCCCAAGATCTCGTCTGACGCGCCAAAAATTTATGAAAATTCACCAACTGTCGTCCAATGGGTCTTTTAAGCACTTTCAGGCATTGCCGCTTAAAATCGTACTGATTGCAACCACCGCCTTCAACGAAGTCTATTTTTTCTCTGAAATTCAAAACTTTTTACTATTTTTAAGCATTTCTCGGCATCAAAACTCATCCACCATTGGTGACCATGGGATAGGGCGACTCATCCCGTCGAATCCCACAAACAGATCTACACATAAATACAACCACAAAGAGCATCAAGTTGAGACAAAAAAGATACACAATAAAACACAACACAGCTCTCACCTTACCCCCTTTCAAAACCAATGCATGAAATACATGAGGAGTAGGTCTAGCATAATCTGGCAGAAGACCCAAGCTAGTCGCTAACCAACTATTGCAACATAGACAAGCTAAAAAGAACAAGCAAAGAGGTCATCCTAAGTGGTGGTCTGAACTACCTACCTAACTAAGGACACCTCAACTAGGAGCTCCTACTACGTGAGACTCCTATAGCCTGAACAAGAAATAGTTTCTTCTAGCACATTGCTCTTTTAGCCTCTTATTTTCCATACTCGTGCGTGAAAAAAGGAGGGAGCTGAGTGTAGTGACCCAAGGAGAACAGGGCATCGGCCTCTGGTCATGTCTTGGTACCCAATAACCTATCAAGCCCTCGCAAGGCAACACTGAATTCTTTTCTAACGCTTACTTTTATTTTTGCTCCAACCTTCTTGTATTCCTTTGTTTTTCAACTTGATGCCACCCCTTGGAAGACAAGGAATCGGCCCCGGGTCTTGTCTCATCCCCAAGAACCTACCAAGTCTTCACAAGGCGATAAACAGCAGCTGAAGGATCTTTCTTTCTTTCCTTTTTTATTTTTATAGGGGTTAGAACCTCTTTTTACACACCTCCGTACATTCATATATTGTCTTTCAGATATTTAGGGTTTTGCCTCTTTCCATCATTAGTTTAGTAGGCGCCTCTAACTGCCTCACAACTAACAAAAACTCCTAGAACGGCTGCCTAGCAAATCAGCAGAACAGGGCTACTAGAATTTCCTTCTAAAACGGGTCTTTCAATGCCTAACAATGCCTTTGCAAGAGGCAATGACTACCTAGACCTCCCCCAGACATACAGAGCCTAAACCTAGGACTTCATGCCTCGAGTGCCAGTCCCCAACAAACAAAAGAAAGTAACCCTTACACATATATATATCATTAATTGCTTAAGGGAAAAGACTCGAAAAGGGGAACGAAACCACCTGGAATGGCCACAAGAAGCTCCTTTACAGCAAAGGCTGCCTCCAGCGACTTCGTCAACCTGTATGATGCACTCACTACAAGAAAACCCCATTAAACATACCTACCCCAAACAGACATAGGGCCCTCTTCGCCTAAAGAAATGGCACATTTCACTACAAACTAGCTAGCCCTCTTGGACTAAAGAAATCAAACATGACACAACAAAACTAACTGGCCCTTCTGGCCTAAGCAAATAGATCATTAAAACATTAAAACAACTAGCCCTCTTGGCCTAAAGAAATCAAGCAAACCAGCTCATATAGATCCTTCCTTGGAAAAAGGCAAGTATAAAAAAATACGCTCCATTCCAAGGGGAAAAATAGGGCTCTCAGCCCTAAACTAAGTGCATCAAGTTGTGACCCATACCTCCTTCATATATATCAAGAGGCATACGTATAACATGTCATCTGGTCAACATATGGGTCCAAGATAATAGTTATAGATGGGTCTCGGTCACTCTTCGCATTACCCATATCAACCATCGCCTACCACATAACGTGGGGTCTGATAACATTCTCCACAAGCGACCAAGTTCTATCTCATTATCAATAACAACATCCAGATTAGGACCACATTTGAAGAAGAGGTCCTCTTCATAAGCAAATTTAGCTAAGGAATCCGCAAATTGATTCCAATAACGTGGAATGAGCTGAAGAGATATGCTCTCAAATTCATCAAGTAGGGTTATAGAAGTGTGATGATACATATGAAGGATGGGATTCCGGACTATATATGTCCCATTGAGTTGATTTAAGATCAGCTGGGAATCTCCCTTTACCAACAACCGCCGAATACCACCTTTCTTGGCAATATTTAATCCCATAATCAAGGCTTTATACTCTGTCATGTTGTTACTGAATCCTACCCCGAGATAAACAGCTAATTTCATTGCAACCCTACATCGGGGATCTCGGATAACTACTCCAACACTCCCTTTTTTATTAGGCCCCCGTCGGGACGCTCCATCAAAGTATAACATATACACCCATAATGAGTTTACACAGCCAGTCATCAAGAACTCCCCTATTTGCAATTATGATAGTCAAAATTCAACATATTTAGAGGATGAACTGACGGCTCCATCCCACCTTCTTCATTAAACTCAACAGGGATGCATGTCAAAATTTGTAAACAATGATGGCAGAAAACTTTGATCTCCCACACAAAGGTACCGTCTTCTTGCTCAATCACTTTGTATCCCTTGCTCCACCAGATAAGCTTCCCCTAATGATATCTTTGCTCGAGATATGGGTGCTCTAAATAAGGGATTAACCGCCCCATTAACTAGTTTAAGCTCTCCTGCAGGTCTCAAATCAACACCAGCATAGACCTGCAATGCATTTAGCGCGTTAGCATATTCAGAAATAATAAGGTTTAATCTTATTAAGATTAACCTTATTCTTAAATTCCACTCCCTGTAGATCAGCTAACAAAGCCGAGGACTTATTTTTACCTAACCGATCTATCTTGTAAGGGTCATCCCATCTAGGTTCCAGCTTCCTTGGAAATAGTGCCCTATGCGCATCGTAATATAGAACTAACTACCCTTTCTTAAAGGTATATTTCTTCGCTTTTAGATCACGCAATTACTTCATCCAATGTCTAGCCACCATCTGGTGCAACAGAATTTGCAATTTAAGTTCATCCAAGTGGGCTATAGTCGTAAACTGCTCAAATAGGGCATATTCATCACCCAAAGAATGATTGATTGCGAATCTAATAGTTGGCAACTCAATTTCTAAGGGCAAGACACACTCCTCCCCATAAACTAATTTGAATGGGGTGTGGCTAGTGGCTCGTTTAAACATCGTGTTACACGACCATACCGCCACATATAATTTTGTATCCCAATCCCACTTCTTTTCGGAGACTATTTTGGATAGGATACCCACAAGCTGCTTATTAGTACTTTCAACTTGTCCATTTGCTTGCAGATTATAGGGGGTCGTCCTATTATGCTTAATTTTCCATGCTTCAGTTAGGCTTTTAATTACCTTGTTCAAAAAGTGGGTTCCATGGTCTGATACTATTTCCTTTGGTGGACCAAAATGACAGACAATCTACTCAAGTAGCAAACTACCAGTCTCTTTTGCATTGTCCTACCTCGTCGCCCATGCTTATGACCACTTTGTAAAGTAATCAGTTGGTACTATAATGTATCTTTTCTAAGTAGTAGATGATGGGGTAATAGGTCCCACAAAATCGATGCTCCACTTCTCAAATGGAAGGGTAACCATAATCGGCATAAGTGGACGCTTCCTATTCTCTCTACTGTCATGTCTTTGACATGTATCACATCTCTTGACATAGTCAAATGAATCCTGGAAGATCAATGACCACCAATACCCAGCTCTTAAAGCCTTTTGTGCCATCAACCGCCCATCAAAGTGCCCTCCGAAAGCGGAGTCATGGCACTCTTCCAGTATAAATGGAACCTCGTCATGCATCACACATCAACGATAGATATCATCAACACCCTGCCGATATAGTGTTCCTGCAATCAAGGAAAATTTCAATGCGTGCTGTTTAATTTTCCTCTCTCCAATTTGGATAAAGTAGCTCCAATCTCTCTTGTAGAAAGGATAGTGTGTTATATCAGCATTCCAGGTGGGAATAGACATCGTATCAATCTTGAACAAAGTTTCCATGTCACTTCCTTCAGCCAAGACTTCTTTTGGCTCTCCAAAATCCACAAGACACTCTACAATGCCCTGAAGCTTCGACGGCTTGCTCTTAATCTCCTAATCAAATTCCTTCAAAATAATTAACCACTTTGCTAAATGATCAAGCGGCTGTAACTTATTCAACAACAATCAAAGCCCTTCTACCTTCGTATAAAAAACCACCTTCTCATAAAGAATGTAGTGCCTGAACACTTTGGTCACAAATACCATCACAAGGCACAACTTCTCCATATAGGTGTAGTTAATTTCCGATATGCCCAACTTTTGATTAGCAAAAGCTATCGGAGGGTACCACTTCTCCTCCCAAATTTAGGATAAGCAATAGCTAATACTATACATGGTTGCTGCTGAAAATATATAGAACATTTCACCCCTTTTAGGTACTTTTAAAACAGGTGCTTTGGTAAGCTCCTACTTCACATTGTCAAAAGATACTTTGCAAGCATCATTCCATGCAAATTGATAGTTAAAGGACAATACTTTCGTCAGTGCAATGTTCTTTCTGCCAAGGCATTGATAAACCTCTGATAATACCCTACTGGTGACAAAAAGCTATGCACTTCCTTTGGAGTATGTGGCGGACTCATGATGACTATGACCTTGATTTTTTCAGGGTCAGTCGCAATCCCTACTGAACTGACCACATGGCCTAACAATAGCCCAGAAGGCACTCCAAAGATGCACTTCCATAGGTTGAGAGCTATGCAAAATTATCTGCAACGCTCGGAACACTTCTGCAAAATAATCAAATGCCTTTCTCTTGCGGTTACTGCCCCCAGGTCATCAATGAATACTTTCAACTCCTCTGAGGAGATGTCACCAAAGGTCTTATCGGCTATTCTTTGCCACGAACCTGGTGCATTATATAACCTAAATGCCATCACATGGTATGCAAAGGTACCAAGACAGTGATAAATGTCGTTTTCAGCTTGTCTTGCTCACCAATGGCCATTTGGTTATACCCTGCAAAGCAATCCATGAACGAATATATTTTCGTAACTGCCAATTGATCCAAAATTTGGTCAATAAATGGCAACGGGTAGGAATCTTTAACAGTCTGTTTATTTAACTCTCTAAAGTCTACACAAAGACAGATTTGATTATTCTTCTTCTTTCTAATCACAACTAGCGAACACCATTCAACATGCTGAATTGGGAAGATCAAACTCCCCTTCCACAACTTCTGAAGCTCTTCAAATAGCCCGTCCCTTAGTTCAAAAGGCATGCACCTTACCTTCTGACGTACAGGGTGGGCACCTTCCTTTACAGGAATGGTATGCACAACCAGACTGGGAGGAATACCCCTAAGTTTGTCATAACTCCAAGCAAAGATGCCCCGGAACTCCTAAATCGGGGACACATAGTCCTCTCTCTCTTCCAACTGAGCATGGAACCTAATTTGATTGGTCGCGAATCATTAGGCGTGCCAAGGTCCAACTCAATAACATCCGCATCTCTTATTCGAACTTGAGGCTCTATCAGCTCATTCAAGGTTACTTGATAAATATCCTCTGTAGTGGACCCTTCTTTAGATCCATCGCTCAATGACGTCTCACTAATAGATGGATCATCTACTCTTTCTAGTTCAGTGGAGGATAATGGAGCTCTCTCACTCTAAGGAGACTCAAGGTAAGCATCCACTATTACACGATGGGCACCTCGACCTAGAATCACTCGACCAGGGGGTATATCAACTTGACAGTCTGCCTGTAGAATCCATGGCCTGCTTACCAAAACTTGTTAGCTAGGATGTCCTGCAAACCTTATCACCCTAAATTCCAGATAGCATTCCACGCTAGCAACTGTAATGTGGACTTTAGTGATGCAACCTTTTGGTTGTCTTAGACTATCATCAGCCATCCTAAGAAGTGTGGAGCCATCTTTTGGGATATCTAGACCTAGCCTCTCCATAAAATCTGAACTCGTGATATTGATGGAGGATCCAATGTCCACAATAGCGTGCTCTACTAATATTCCATCCACATACGCTGCAACCCTAGGGCAATGCTTTTTAGCATGATCGAACTAATCTTTTCCCACTCTAGCTATGCCCAAAAGTTCTACAATATACCCTACACGCAGGATTTTCTTGAATTCCTTGCGTACTCTTGGAGAAAGTTTAATGAATTGTAGGAGATTTACGTATCGTTTAACTTCGCAAAGAGAACTTGCTAGGTCAAAGTCGTGGTAGCTAGCCAAAGTTCTCTTCTCGCGCCAAACCATTCTCTCCTTTGGTCTTTCAATCAGCGTTGGTGCCTCTTTTTTAGCCTTTACCTTCTTTCTTGGCAATCATTTATCCTTCTCGGGATCAACTTTACTACCAACATGTCTTAAAGGTCCACCTTCCATATCAGGATTTAGGACTCGCTTTTCCCTAGCATCTTGCTTAGGGTTTCCCTCGATAGGTTTTACAATTCCTTTGTCACCCTCTTTGATCTTTTGACCTCTTGTTATGGCCCGTAGATTAGAAGTCTCATCATCATTGACACATACGGCCTCAATAAGGCTGACTCTATGGCCATGTGGCAACTTCTCTACAGTAGCCTTTCTTCGTTGCAGTATTTGTCTTGGTCCCTCATCTTGCTGGAGATTATTCCCTTATGCGCGATGGTTAAATGGACTTGGTTGTTTGCTCCCTTGTTGGAGAGAATTGATTTTACTTCAACAGGTAGCAGCTAAGTGGCCAAACTTTCCACAAATATCGCATTTAACATTCAGTCAATTCCTAGGGAAATATTGGCCACCACACCACTTACAGCTAAATCTTGGGAGGCACCCTCTTCAGGGCATGCTTCTTAAGAAAATTGACATCCATAGCTATTTGTCTGTACTGTTCAAAAATCATATCAGTATAGTGCTTCATCATGTCCTTAACTTCACCAAGGACATTAGAGGCATTCGACTCATAGTCGCAATCATCTATCTGTCATCCCATCGTCCTAACTACATGATTAGGAATTGGCCGCTGACCTACTGGGACAACATTAGGACTCATTGTTTGGCTTTTACCACTTAATGGGCCCACCTGACTAGCCAGAGGCATAGTCATGCTAGGAGAAGCAGGTAACATAGACAAATTTGGTATGATACTCCCTCTTCCATTCACGTTTGACATGGGGTCCCCTTGACTCCCATTGGTCAAGGACAAATTATTACCATTCCAATTTATCCTAAGCCACTTGCAAGCACAACCCTACTCCTCCTGCTTGGGTAATAGCAATGTCAATGTCAACCAAAATGACACTACTAAGCTTGATGCCAGGAGAAGTCTGTAAAATTTTATTATTATTACCGGGGCTCATACACAAAGTGGATTCTTTGTGCGAGAAGTCGATGGTGGCACACTTATTTATTAAAGTGCTTGATATTTATTTATTATTTTTGTATGCACATGGGCGCACGATTTAAATACTTGTATTGGACATTGTATTTGGATACCGCTTGACTTCTTGGGCACCCATTAGCTTTAATTCTTTATTGGCACAAAAGCAAACTCAAAAGCTAAAGCATGCTATTTTGTAAATTGGGCTATGATTTGAGCTTGAAGATGAATAATATATTAAATACATGCTTTGTGGAGCGCTCACACAAGGCATGGGGGGGGGGGGGGGGAGGGGGAAGATTGCACCCAATTGGTCTCTTGTTCATGTCGTGTAAGCTTTCTTCATTGGTTTTTGTGTAAAAAGTAGAGTTCTTTTATTCTTGGGCACCTTCTGACGCTCACTACGTACGCATACGGCGATCGATCTGTACACCAGTGGTATCAGGGCGAAGCTGAGATCGAGAGCTTCCAATTGCTTACCATCTCGCGCGAAGGCAAAACTCCTAGAACGATCGAGCTCTACAGTCAGTCTTGTTGCGAACGGTTGATACCAATGTGTTCCTGGCAGTCAAGAACCCCCTTCTGCACCCTCTGATCACGAGAGACCAGCCTCTGTAGCAGAGGACCACGTGGATACTTCCTTCAATAAGTTGTCATGATACAGATAAGACAATTTACTCCATAGCTCAAAAACTTCAAAAGCTTTAACAATAAGCTTACTAAGCTTAATAATAAGCTTATTAAAAAGCTTAAAGACACGGATTTTTCTGCCAGCGGCGTCAGTATAAACTGACTGCCGGCCGATTCCGCCGAGAACATACTGACATCCACGAAAATTAAATTGAGCCACTTAAGCTCTAAAGCCCAAGCTCTCTTAATCCTGCAAGTCACCAAAGTCACTAAAGTCATCTCCAACAACTCTTATAGCGGCCGTTCACACTTTGTGTAAGCTGAACTGGTTTTGGAGCTTCGAGAAGTCCCTGTTCACACTTGCAGACTTGCTGAACTAGTTTCAGCAAAAGCAGAAGTTCATACGCAGTTTCTACGCAACACTACTCTCTTGGAAGATGGTTGTGTCAACAAATACTGCAATTGTAAAGGAGAAAGACTACGAAAGCCAAACAAAATATACAAGCCTTGTAAACCCGCCTTTGAGCTATGCTCATCCCACTAATAAGATTTCGAGAGTGTGAGGTCTTTTGGAATTTTGCAGGATGATTGAACAAAACATGGACGATCTTATGGCTGAAGGTGATTTACCCAAACCAACGATGGAGCAAAAGTTGGATTTCATTATGATGCAACTTGAAGAAGAACGAAGAGCCCGATAAGCTTTGCAAGTTCAATTGGCCAATCTGCAACGATCTACCACCGACCAACATGGATCACAACCCGAAGATCTTATACGATGTACCATCAATGTAACACTTGAAGCCCAATTCATCCGCAAAGAAACAAAGATAAGTAAAAGAAACCTCAAATTTCGTACTTTCAATGGATCACGCGATGAAAAGACTGTACTTGCTTTTATCAGTCAATTTGATGATTACTTTCATGAAGAAACATATGCTGAGAAAGACAAAATTAAATGTGTCACTAACCATTTAGTTGACCGAGCATCTTTATGGTGGACTGTGGTCCGCAAGAGCGTTGATTGTCCCACTACATGGGAGACTTTCCAAAAGAAATTTTTGCAGAATTTCCTTCCTCCTCAATTCCATGAAAAAGCCATCAAGCAATGGGATCTTCTACAACAAAGGGATCGCGAACCTATTTCCCAATACACTGAACGTTTCTGGAATGCTCTACTGCAACTACGAATGTTTGAAGATGTACTTGAAGCAACTCATAAACGCAAGTTTACGTCTGGCCTACATGGACATTTGTATGCGAAAGTCAATATGTTCAAGCCAACAACACTTGAAGATGCAATTTCTTTAACTCATGACACTGAAGACAAGATTCGCGGAAGAGACAAGCGACCACAACAATTTCCAACTAATGGTAACTTTGGTTCCAAACAATTCAATTCAAATTTTTGAAGATTCAATCAAAGTCGTTTTCTTCCATCTTCATTTCGTAAATCTTGGACACGACCACCTGCCTTGCCATCAAATACCAATCCAAACCCTAAGACATCCCCACAGTCAAATCCCAACATTCCTAAACTTCCTGCCACTACCAATAATGTATCCAAAGCCAAACCCATAGTTTGTTACAAATGCCATCAACCTGGACATCTAGCAGCCAATTGTCAAACCAAAAAGCCATCCGTACATATCAATTATCTGGGAGCAACAGAAGAAGAAGAACGTGAAGAAATATCGGACTTTACGGAAGATGATGATGACATTGGTACTACTTCTGATACTTTGCCAGGTATGCCAACTCCCCATTCTTCATTAACATTAAATGGGCCGCTTTTATTCAAAGTTTTCATCCCCTTATACAATATCAACCATGAAAAGAGAATGTTGTAGCTAATGCTTTGAGTAGAAGACTGACAATTCACAATATTTCTGTGATATCATTTGATTCCCTTATCCCTATGAAAGATACTTATCATCAGGATCCTACTTTTCAAGGTGATTGGAATAAACTAGTTGCAAATAATTGGATTCCTATTGATTCATTGTCTTACAATAGTGGATTTACGTTTTATGAAAAAAGATTATGTGTGACAATTCCATTTCGATAATTTGTTTTGCATAAAATTCATTGTCCTCCATATCAAGGTCATAGAGGAATTATATCTACTTTGCACACATTGATTGAAGATTTTTATTGGCCACATATGAACACTGACGTATCTAACTTTGTATCTGAATGCTTAGTTTGTCAACAAGTTAAAAGACACCATGGTAAACAATATGGTTTACTAATGCCATTATCTATTCCATCACGACCATGGGAACAGATTTCAATGGACTTTATCACTGGTTTACCTAACACTAAAGCTAATCATGATATGATTTGGACTGTTGTAGACAAGTTTAGCAAACAAGCATATTTTATTCCATGCAAGAAAACTTTAACTGCATCTCAAGTTTCTCAAATGTTTTTGAAAATTGTTTTCACTAACTATGGTTTACCAAAAGTCATTATTTCTTATCGTGATTCTAGATTTTGTAATAATTTTTGGATTACTTTGTTTGCTAACTTAGGAACAAAGATTGATTTTTCATCTGCATTTCATCCTGAAACAAATAGTCAAACAGAAGCTACTAACAGTACTATTTTAGATCTTTTGCGTGCTTACACCATTTCAAAACCACACACATGGGATACACATCTACATTTACTTCAGTTTGCATATAGTAACACACCACATACAGCTACAAAGAAAGCACCATTTGAAGTTATATATGGATATCGATTGTCTACACCTGTTGCATCATTATCAAACAAAATTCAAACTGCTGATGATATTGCTAACATGCATGCCTTTATTTTTGATGAAGTTTAAGATATGATTGCCAAAGCCCAGCAATCATATACGAAACAAGCAAACAAGAAAAGACAGGCTATGAATTTTAAAGTTGATGATTATGTTTGGTTACGAATAGAAAAATGAAGATTACAAAGTTTAGATAAACACCCAGTTGTCAAATTAGCACCTAGATTTTATGGACCATTCAAGATCATACACAAAATCAATAACAATGCATTTAAACTAGAACTACCACAACATTGGAAAATCCACAACACCTTCCATATCAATTTATTACGACCCTTTAGAGGCCAATTACATGTACACCCTATCTATGAAAACCCTCCTTTACTAGATGATGAAACTGAAATCCTTGAGCCTGAAACTATCATAGATACTAACTTTATGACCACTAGAACTGGCCATAGATATTCTAGATATTTGGTCAAGTTTAAAAATCATCCTGTTGAAGAGGCCCAATGGATGCACGCTAGAGACCTAAATGCTCTCCCCACTCTGTTAGCTCCACATTAAGCTAATAGTAATTGAGGACAATTGCTATCCCACCCCGGGGTATGATGCCAGGAGGCATATTCCACGGTGGATTCTGTGAGGTTTTGCAGTGGATTCTGTAAAATTTTATTATTATTACCGAGGCTCATACACAAAGTGGATTCTTTGTGCGAGAAGTCAATGGGGATGCCTATCCTTTTTGAGCATTTTGTTAATTTTATGTGTACATGGGTGATTCCATAGCGGGTGATTCTGCAAAATACATATTTAAATTAGTAAACGTTTATGAGTTTAGAGTGCGCACTCGTAATAAATTAAGGTTAGGATTGATTTCTAACCAATTTATTTATGTAGATGAAGACTGCTAGGTATTCACTTTTGTCGATTTAATTGTATTATTTTTCTAACAATTGTGAATGCTTCAGTTGATGTGTAGAGTAATAGCGATGGCAGTGGGAAGCATTGGAGGATAGTGTGTATTCAAATTATTGTCACTTTTTGATGGGCGCGTATCTTAGGCATGGCGCCTATATTTTGCGTGCTTATTTATTAAAGCGCTTGATATTTATTTATTATTTTTGTATGCGCATGGGCGCACGATTTAAATACTTGTATTGGACATTGTATTTGGGTACCGCAAACTCAAAAGCTAAAGCGTACTATTTTGTAAATTGGGCTATTATTTGAGCTTGAAGATGAATAATATATTAAATACATGCTTTGTGGAGCGCTCACACAAGGCATGGGAGGGGAGATTGCACCCAATTGGTCTCTTGTTCATGTCATGCAAGCTTTCTTCATTGGTTTTTGTGTAAAAAGTAGAGTTCTTTTGTTCTTGGGGACCTTCTGACGCTCACTATGCGTGCATACGGTGACCGATCTGTGCACCAAAGCTGTACTTGGATATTGAAATCCAATCCATGTAGGAAATATTGCAACTCTACAACCATTGGAATGGGAATATAAGTATTAAGCTTGTGAAGAACTTGCTTTAGTTTCTTGGTGGTGCGCAGATCGGTCGCTGTATGCTCACGTAGTGAATCCCGGAAGGTCCCCAAGAACAATGAACTCTACTTTTTGCACAAGTTACAAGGTAAAAAGCATGAACGACAAGAAGCAAGAGACCAATTGGGTTCAATCTCCCCCCATGCCTTGTGTGAGCGCTTCACAAAGCATGTATTTTATGTATATTTCTTCTTCATGCTCAATAATAGCCCAATTTACAAAAATATATCAAGCTTTTAGCTTTTGAGTTTGCTTTTACAAAAATAGGAATAAAGCTAATGGACGGTGCCCAAAGAGTCTGGCACGCCCAATACAATGTCCAAATAGAAATAACATATCTGTGCGCATGGGCGCATACAAAATAATGATAAATAATCGATGCCTCAATAGACATAACAAAATATAGGCGTGGCGCCTATCAAAATATAATCCATAGGTCGAATACTCGCTAGACTCCAATGCTTTCCTCCGCACTGCTGCTATCTCTACACATCAACTGAAGCATTCACAATCGTTAGTAAAATAATACAATTAAACCGACAAAAGTGAATACCTAGCAGTCTTCAGCTACATAAATAAATCAACTGGTTAGAAATAAATCCTAACCTTAATTTATTACGAGTGCGCACTCTAAACTCATAAACGTTTATTAATTTAATATGCATTTTGCGGAATCACCTGCTATGGAATCACCCATGTACACACTAAATTAATGAAACGCCCGAAAAGGACAGCCGTCCCCATCAACTTCTCGCACAAAGAATCCACTTTGTGTATGAGCCCCGGTCATCAAAGTTTACGGAATCCACCGTAAAACCTCATGGAATCCACCGTGGAATATGCCTCCTGGCATCACTTGGCATAGACATGGACATTCTCATTTGGCTCTTGACGTGTTACATTTAAGACAAGAAACCAATACTATCCACCCTTCTGAGGAGCAAACTCTCTATGGAAAGCCGTAAAGAATTGGGCACTACTAGTTATGGCTCTGGCTTCTAGACCCTGATACCACACTCTCGCTCTTCCTTTTAACGTCACGTTAAAGAACATTATTAGGTGTCCTTTATCTTGGATTCGATAGTTGAACATGAGCGTTTGGAACTCCTTAATATGGAGTTCTCCATCTTCTTCTACTAACCCATGAAAAATAGGCAATGGTGCTCCTAATATCGATAAATCCGGTGTACCTGCTAGAATTGCGATGGGTTGTGCCATGGCTACAACCGGATTGAGAATGGGAGTTTGTGTAGGTACAACTACACCCCCACTTGTTGTGGGTTGATTAATTGGAAGTAGGGAAGTACCAAGACTTCCACTTGCACTCGAAGAGCTACTCGTAACACTTAGGTTACTAGAACCACTACTGCTTATTCATAGTGGGTTGCTTCTCTGAGGAGAATATTGCCTTACAATCTCCAACTGTCGTCTAGTCCTCTCAGCACGTTCCTCTTTTTGTATTTTGGCTTAGCGGTCCTTGTTAGAGGACATAAACGGAATATTTGGTTCCTAAAAACCCTAGACTCAAAAACCACCACTTGTTGGTGGCTCCCGACAGACGCACCACTGATGGGACCTAAAATGGGCCGGCATTAGCTATAGTACTAGCCGGACCTCTGACATACACAAGACAACCCCACGGCCTCGAGGTCAGGAGCGTCTACAGGACACATTGCCCTGCCATCGTACGTACATTTTGCATTTGTATCATGTTAATAGTCCAACCCTTAACCTTCTCAGACTCCTCAAAGGGAGACCCTACACATTTTGGTGTAATTCACCATGTAGAACAACATAGGAGACACCCCTCGGCTGATTTCCATAGCCCCACTGTGACCCTGTATGTAAAAGCAAAAAATACGCACTTTAACACAAAGAAAAAGAGCGAATAATCCTACCTCCTTAACATCTTTGTCAATTGTTCACAATATGAAAGGCACTCCTTAGAGTCATGGAAAGTGACTGACCAGGAAAGCCCTGAAACCTGTGAGAGGATCAGTGCCATGATCATATTTTTAACTTCACTGTATGAAGGCAGCCCCTTCAAAAATTCACATACATAGATCTTATTTTTCCAATTTTTTCGAACGCAAGAAACCCATTTTTTCCTATTTTTCTTATTTATTTTTAATAGAAAATAGGTTTTTTTTGGATGACTAATCATTGAACTGAAACTTAGTATTTTCCCTTATTTTTTTTCATATCCACTCATTTTCCCCCACTCAAAATCAAAGAAACTATCAATTTCCATCAAAATTTATGTTTTTTCGGGTTTTGAAAATTTATAATTGTTGTAAATCAATACGGGTTCTGCATAACAATTATTGCAGCCCTAAAAAATAAGGCAAGAAACATTCTAATAAAATTTCAGCCCATGTGTACACCATTTAGACCATGAACGATAAAAAATAAGCATAATTCCTTCATAAAATAGAGCATAGCGCCTTTTTGTGTGTTCTGAGTTTTTTAAATATTTAATTGGGAATGTGTATTGACGAACGAACCATGGATTTTAGCATAGACTTCAAACTTCAACCTCCTCAGTCTCTTGGAACAATCTGGTGCCTCCCGAGCAAGCATCCATCTCCTAATTCTCTTCTTGATTCTTGCCACATGACGTGTCTCTATAGAGTAGAGAGAAAGAGGAGAGAGAAAGAGGAGAGAGAAATACTAAAACTACATCTCCACAACTGGGCAGCCATTTGACGAGCGGAAGCAAGTGATGAGAAGCGAAGATAGAGTGTAGATCAGCCATGAGATCAGTTGGGGGGGTTGTTTGCAAGCCCCATAGTCCCCTCTCCACCATCAATCATAAAAAATGGCGCCTTCTTCTCTGTTCACAGCAAAAAAAAATGCCCCCTTCTCCCCACGATTTTGATTTTAATTGGGGCTCCCAAAGGGAGCCCCCAAAAGGCATGACCTTTGGCCCCCCTAAAGTCTATTCGCACTTGCTCTTTTGGGTCTTGACCTCCCGAGCACTCCCTCTTCCGCGTCCGGTGTCCAATTTGAAGTCTGAAAAATTCTGGCAATTCGTCTTGAAGTCCCACATTGTCGAGCATCTCCCAAGGTCTTGTCTAACATGCCAAAAATTTATGAAAATTCAGCTGTCATCTAGTGGGTCTTTTAAGCACTTTCGAGCATTGCCGCTTAAAATCATACTGATTGCAATCGCTGCCTTCAATGAAGTCTATTTTTTCCTTGAAATTCAAAATTTTTGGCTATTTTTATACACTTCTTGGCATAAAAAATCATACATTATCACCGAAGCTATAGGGCATTGTGGAGTGCCTTGTGGATTTCGGAGAGCCAAAAGAGATCTTGGCTGAAGAAAGTGACATGGAAACATTGTTTAAGATTGATACAGCTTCTATTCCCTCATGGTATGCTGCTATAACACACTATCTATCTACAAGAGAGGCTGGAGCTACTCTATCAAACTCCGAGAAGAGAAAAATTAAACAGCAAGCTTTAAAATTTGTATTAATCACATGAACACTATATTGGTAGGGGGTTGATGATATCTATCACTGATGTGTGATGCATGATGAGGTTCCTGTTATCCTAGAGGAGTGCCATGACTTTGCTTGTGGGGGGGCATTCTGTTGGACAGTTGACGGCACAGTAGGCTTTAAGAGCTGGATATTGGTGGTCATCCATCTTCCAAGATTCATTTGAGTATGTTAAGAGATGCGATACATGTCAAAGACATGACAGTAGAGAGAATAGGAAGCACCCTCTTTCACCTATTATGGCTATCCTTCCATTTGAGAAGTGGGGCATCGACTTTGTGGGTCCTATTACTCCGTCGTCTACTACTCAAAAGAGATACATTATAGTAGCAACTAATTACTTTACAAAATGGTCAAAGGCACGGGCAACGAGGTAGGACAATGCAAAAGAGACTATCAGTTTCCTATTTAAGCAGATCATCTGCCATTTCAATCCGCCACAAAGAAAATAGTATCAAACTGCGGAACCCATTTCCTAAACAAAGTGATTAAGAGCTTGACTAAAGCATGGAAAATTAAGCATAACAAGATGACCCCCTATAATCTACAAGCAAATGGACAAGTTGAAAGTACCAATAAGCAGCTTGTGGGTATCCTGTCCAAAATAGTGTCTGAAAAGAAACGAGACTGGGATAAGAAATCATATGTGGTGATATCGGCATATAACACGACGTTTAAACGAGCTGCTAGCCACACCCCATTCAAATTAGTTTATAGGGAGGAGTGTGTCTTGCCCTTAGAAATTGAGTTGCCAACCATAAGTTTTGCAATCAATCATTCTTTGGGTGATGAGGATGCCCTATTCGAGTGTTTCACGACCATAGCCCACCTGGATGAGCTTAAATTACACAATCTATTGCACCAGGAAGTAGCTAAGCGTCGGATGAAGCGGCTGCATGATCTAAAAGTGAAGAAATATACCTTCCAAAAGGACAGTTAGTTTTGTATTATGATGTGTACGAAGCTATTTCCAGGGAAGCTGAAACCTAGATGGGATGGCCCTTACAAGATAGTTAGGATAGGTAAAAAGAAGTCAATGGCTTTATGAGCTGATCTACAACGAGTGGAATCTAAAACTAAGGTTAATCTTAATAATATTAAACCTTATTATTTCTGAGTATGCTAACGTGATAAATGCATTGTAGGCCCATACTAGGGGTTGATTTGAGACCTGCTAGAGAGCTCAAACTGGTTGATGGGGCAATTAATCCCTTATTTGGAGCACCCATATCTAGAGTAAAGATATCATCAGGGGAAGCTTATTTGGTGAACCAAAGGATACAAAGTGATTGAGCAAGAAGACGGTACCTTTCTGTGGGAAATCAAAGTTTTCTGCCATCACTGTTTACAAATTCTGACAAGCATCCCTGTTGAGTTCAATGAAGAAGGTGGGATGGAGCCTTCAGTTCATCCTCAAAGTATGTTGAATTTTGACTATCATAATTATGAATAGGGGAGTTCTTGATGGTTGGCTGTGTAAACCCATTGTGGACATACACATTATACTTTGATGGAGCATCCAGGGACCCTAATAAAAAAGGGAGTGTTGGAGTAGTTATCCAAGATCCGCAACGTAGAGTTACAATGAAATTAGTTGTTTATCTCAGGGTAGGATTCACCAACAACATGGCAGAGTATAAAGCCTTGATTATGGGGTTGAATATTACCAAAAAAGGTGGTATTCGGTGGTTGTTAGTAAAAGAGGATTCCCAGCTGATCTTAAATCAATTAAATGGGACATACACAATCCGGAATCCTATCATTTGCATGTATCATCGAACTGTTATGACCCTACTTGATGAATTTGAGAGAGTATCTCTTCAACTGATTTCACGTTCTTGGAATCAGTTTGCGGATTACTTAGCAAATTTTGCTTATGAAGAGGACCTCTTCTTCAACTGTGGTCCTAGTCTGGATGTTGCTATTGATAATGAGACAAGACATGGTCGTTTGTGGGGCCTTTTATCAGACCACCCGTTATATGGTAGCCGATGGTTGGTATGGGTAATGTGAAGAGTGGCCGAGACCCATCTACCACTATTATCTTGGGCCCATAGGTTGATTAGATGACATGTTATGCATACACCTCCTGCTATATATGTAGGAGGGATAGGTCACAACTTGATGCATTTAGTTTAGGGTTGAGAAACCTATTATTCTCCTTGGAATGGAGCGTACTCTCATATATCTGCATTATTCCAAGGAGGGATGAGTGTGCTGTTCTGCTTGATCTCAATAGGCCAAGAGGGCCCGTTTCGTTAGGTTTTAATGTTTGATCTCATTAGGCCAAGAGGGCTAGGTAGTTTTGCGGTGACCTGATCTCACTCATTAGGCCAAGAGGGCCCATTATCTGTTTAGTGCAGGTGTATTTAAGGGTTTTTGTTTTTGTCCTGTGTTAGACAGGTTCAAAGAAGAACTTGGAGGGAGCCTTTTGTCGCGTTGAAGCTTCTTGCAACCCTATCCAGGTGATATCTCTCCTTTATGAGTACATGTATTTTCATGCGATATGTGTCGGTGTACTTGTGAGGGATTTCTTTTCTTGGTGGGGACCGGCAAATCAAGGCATGAAGTCCCAAGGTATAGGTTAAGTATGTATATGGGAGGTCTGAGTAGTCGTTGCCTCCTGCAAAGGCACTGTCAGGCAAGCACTGAAAGACATGTTAGTGACCTTGTTCTGCTGATCTGCTAGGCGGTTGTTCTAGGAGTTTTCGTTAGGTGTGAGGCAGTTAGAGAAGTCTTCTAAAAATAATAAAAAAAACATTGAATATCTATAAAAAATATATATAAATATACAAAGGTCTGTAAAAAGGGGTTCTAACCCCTATAAAAATAGAAAAGGAAAGAAAGAAAAATCCTTGAGCAGTTGTTAATCGCCTTCTGAAGGCCTGGTAGGTTCCTGGGGACGATTCAGACCTGGGGCCGATGCCTTGTCTTCCTAGGGATGGCATCTAGCTAAAAAATAAGAATACGAGAAGATTGGAGTGAAAATAAAAGTGAATGTTAGAAAAGGATTAAGTGTCACCTTGCAAGGACTTGGTAGGTTCTTGGGTACCGAGACATGACTTGAGACCAATGCCCTATTCTCCTTGGGTCACTACACTCAACTCCCTCCTTTTTACATGCCTGAGTATGGAAAATACAGGCCTAAAAGAAGAATGTGCTAAACGATTATATTTCATGATCAGGCTATAGGAATCCTCGCCTAGTAGGAGCTACTAGTTGAGTTGTCCTTAATTAGGTAGGTAGTTCAAACCACCACTTAGGATGACCTCTCTGATAGTTCTTTTGAGCTTGGTCGTGTTGAAACAGTTGGTTAGTTACTCGCTTTAGGCTTTGTGTCAGACTATGCTAGACCTACTCCTTGTGGATCTCATGACTTGGTTTTGACAAGGGGTAGGGTGAGAGTTGTGATGTGTTTTGTTGAGTATTTATTGTATCAGCTTGATACTCTTTGTGGTTGTGTTTATGTGCAGATCTATTCGTGGGATTCGATGGGCTGAGTCGCCCTATCCTGTGGTCGCCAATGAGCGGTGGATTTTTGCCTTGAAAATGTGCTTAAAATTTGCCAAAAAATCCAAATTTCAAGGGAAAAATAAACTCTATCGAAGGCGGCATAAGCAATTGGGTTGATTTTAAGCAACAAGCAATTGACAGGTTCCAAAAGTGCTTTAAAGACCCACCAAGTGACGGTTGGGTAATTTCCATAATTTCTCAGGATGTCAAATGAGACTTCTAGAAGTGCTCAGCACTGGGGGACCATGAGATGGTCAGGTAGAAATTTTCAGTTCATCAAACGGAGGCCGAACACAAAAATGGGAGTGCCCGAGGTGGAGGGCCAAAAGAAAAGTAATGTGAATGAGCTTGAAGGGAAGGGGGGTAACCCTTGGGATCTCCCACCCCCCAGTTTCTCACGCAACTAGGGGGGAGGGGGGGCGTGTTTTTTTAAATGAAAAAAAGAGAAATGAAGGCGCCATGATGAAAAATGACGATTGATGGAGAGAGAGGAAGAGGGGGTTATGCCACTTCAATGCAACCCCTTGATCTGAACCTACCAACAAGATGCATGATCTTTTCGCTCTCCATTGCCACTCTATGCTTCAAAAATGGATGCCCAGTTTGTTGATTCTAGCTTTAATCTTTCTCTCTCCTCCCTCTCTCTCTTCTCCAAGGGGTTGTTCATGCGTATGAAATCGAGAAGAGAGGGGCTAGAGGATGCTTGTCCCCGACGACGATCGGCCAGCGACGATCGGATTGCTCCAAGATCAAGAGGAGGCTGAGGGAAGGTATTCAGCACTGAAGAATGATTGTTGGGTGTTCCATTGGCAGTCCATATCAATTATTTAAAAACCCGTAACACATGCATAAGTGGTATGCCTCATTTTTTCAAATGAAATTTGCTTATTTTTTATGTTTAATGGTTGAAATGAAATTCATATGGAACAAAAATTTGTTTGAATCTTGTTTGCATTATGATTTAGGGATGTGCATAAAAGAAATGTAGACCCGTAATGACAAATAGTCACAATAATTAAATTACAACTCGAAAAGTGCCTTTTTAGATTAAAAATGAAGATTTTGTTGGTTTCAGGTGGGGAAAAGAGATGCACATGGAATAAAATTATGATTAAAAACATCTTTCAACTATCATAATCAGTCAGTAATCATAGATTAGAAAATAATCTATTTTTATGCATAAATAAATAGTGAAAAATAGCAAGAAATGGAAAAATTTAGGTTTTTTGTGACGAATAAATAAGAAAAAATATGGTTAATATCCATGAATGTTTAACAAGGTTGAGGCATGAGGTATAGACTCAACTCACCCTTTTTTTGGTATTTTAGTGTGGATTAATTGCTTAATACATTGAAAATGACAAAAAATAAAACCCTACACCTATGCAACAATGCAATATATAAGCGGTAAGGGAAAAATAGGGGTTGTAGAAGTGTTTAAGTGCTGAGAATGAAGTAAATTATGATCTTTTGGTTGTGCATGTCATATAGGCCAATCTTCTATTTAAGTGTTAAGAGGCTAGTAGCACGATTAAGTTTGGTGCTAGTCTCTAGCAACGCAACAACAACGAATAGATTGAAAATCATTGAAGGATTGTTTTATACTCCACTATGCTCACTTTTAATGATAAATGTTTATGCATAATAAGCATTCACTTTTGCATCTTGCATACCACATGGTATAATCTCCTAGATGCATAGCACCTGTATGCCGAACATTGACCAATGCTGAGAGTGTGAGGAAGTTCTTGCTGTAGATTAGATGAGTGGTTCCTTGGGATAAGTTCAGTGAGGAAACATCAACTCTTGGATCATTCGATAAATCAAATAGTGGACTATGTATCGTGTGTCTTATATGTTGAGGCAGCGCATCTTGGGGCCAATCCCCGAGATGTAGGAGAGCTACAGTGAGGCCGAAGTGTTTCAACCGAGGGGTTGCCTCTTGTGTATGTGATACGTGGTAAAGTATACCAATGTGTATGGGATCTCCCTCTGAGGAGAAGGGAAGGTAAATGTTGATTTATGTCCTATTACAAACGCAAAATCGATATTAGAGTTTAGTGTAGTGTGAGCCCTAGACGCTCCTGGCCGCAAGGCTGTGTGGGGTCTCTTATGTGTCCTAGAGATCCGGCTAGTGCTAGAGAGCTAGTGTCAGGCCCATTTTAGGTCGTGACATAAAAACAATTGCTATGCATCAGGATGATACCATATGGTGCGTGCAATGCAATTGTGTATGACTACCATGATCAAACAAGTTTATTCATTAACAGTCAATATTGTTAGAGTGTAAAGACACTTCTTTTCATGCTTTTCTTCTAAACCATTGCATCCCCTTCAACTGGTATCAAAGCGGGTCTTCAAGAGCTCATCCCGGCCTTCCACACAAGGTATGAGATCTTCATTCTCACTCAGTTTTCAGCTCAATAGGGTTTTCACAGGTTGTGGGTAGCCATAGCTCACACCTCTTGGAGCTTCCTTCACCTGGATCTTGCTTCTAGCCTATCAAGGCTTGTTGAGGCTTGGTGTAGGCCTTCTTTGGCCCCCATTTGTGCCCCCTTTGCACCCATTGTTGACACGTGAGACAGTAGACCCCCCTAGCCAGCTCACGTTTTTTTTTGCGCATGTTTCAAAATCTGGCCCAAAAATCACTCTTTTTGTCATATCTCGGGCATTCGGAACCCAATTCAGGCAAGGTAAGAGTCTAAGATGGGGTTTTGGTATGCTCGGACATGATGGTGATGTCAGATTTGCCAAATTCTAATGGCAGTATATTCTGCAATAGATTTTAAGTCTGAGACAGCATATATTTGTATGCCTATGGCTTATGTGATGCTTCTACTGATGTCTATTGATACCGGATCACTTGTGGATGTTATGCCTCTTATGTGAGACACATTTGGAGCTAATTTAGCTCAGACATTGACTATTTTGAACAATCCCAGATCTATCCAAAATAGGGCAGCCACTTGTTACTTCAACTTTATGCTTACAGGTCTTGGCATTTGATGCCCGATTATGCCCGGTTGGTGCCTATACATATGGGAATGTATGCCTATGGATTTGAGCTTGGATTGAGCACTGATTTCCTCAGTTTACAAAGGTTATATGCTGCTGGAAACTTCAGGGCTGAAGCTATTTATGTTACAGTTGGGTTATGCATATTGGTCACGGGGTGCTCCTGGCTACTCGGTATGATGTCATGATGTATTTGGACTATGCCACATGTCTTGTTTATGCTCCAGAATGCTTTTAAGCTGAGATTAGAGCTCGATTTGGCTTTGACTGTCTTGCAACTGGCATTTCATCTATGACATGGTTTATGCCTACGCTACCCAGTACGGGTTATGATATCTTGGTGAATGCTTTATGCTTTGGCTGTGGATGGCAGTTATTTGAGCTCGTCTCAACATTCATTTGAGTATTCCCTTGAGCAGTTGGAAATTGACTTGGCTTTTTCCGTTACGACTTGGCTTTTTCTGTTACGACCTTGGATGCTATATGGGATTTGATGCTCCGATTATGGATCTTGGCTATTACTTGGATGCACTTACAGGTATTGAGCAGTGAACTGCTCCCTTGTTTTGGAAGTTGCCTATTGAGCTGTGATTGCTTATTTGCATTTAATATGCGGGATACTTACTGATCAGTGGACTTGGATAGTGCTTGGGATTTACAGTTATGGCTTTCTTGCTCCTCTGTTGTCTAGCTTCTATGCTAGTTGGGCTCATGTTTCCCATCCACATTAGAGAGCAGATGCTATGTATGCTTACCCATCTATGCACATGGTCTACTGTTGTATATCTTATAGAGCCACTTATTTGGATGTTGTTGTATAGATGTTTGGGCTTCACCTGGAGCTTTACTCTTATAGGATACTTGCCACTTGTCGATCTTTACTTGACTTGGATGTTCCTTGGTGGCATGATGTACTGCAGAGCTATGCATATGCATATGGTTATGGGCTGATTGCATCGCTGAAAATCATATGCTCTTATAACAAATGTCTTATGCTTTACTGTACTGTGGTTGGTTATTTCATGCAGTTGGCTATAACTCTTCTTCATGTGGGAGCTTTTGCATCCTTGATTGATGCCTTTATGTCCTTCCATCCATTGAGGTTTCATGAGCATTTGCAGCATGCTTCTACCACTGATGTACTAGCAAATGATTGTCTTTATGAGTAGGTTCCCTATGTTGGGATAGCCCTCGATTGCTTGAGCTCCGTGGATGCTATGGATAGCCCTATTTATGATGACTTGGATTCCTTGTCATCTTCTACAAGTTCTTCTACTTCAGATGTTGTTTGCTTCCATTCTGGGAAGCTTGGGCATGTTCAAAGAAAATGCTTTAGACGGATTAGAGAGCAGCAGAGACAAAGATGGACTTGACATGAGCAGAGAGTCAGTGATGCAGCAAGTATTACCACTCTTTCTAGTGGTGAGGTACATGCAGTTACCCATGATGATGTAGTTGAGCATGTCCTCCTGTCATTTAGTTTCCCTACAGCTTACTTGCTCAATGATCAGGCCCATGCCTTTGATTGGCTTTTCGACTTTATGGGTTCTTGTCATGTTACCCCTCATAGAGCATGGTTCTCTTCTTACAGGGAGGTTGATGGATGTATTGATCTGGGCCTTGAGCAGACTTATGCTATTGTTGGTACAGGGAACATACACCTAGCTTTGCCTAATGGGACTTCTCTTATGCTCAGGGATGTTCTACATGTTCACATGCTCAGTAAGAGCCTGATTTCTGTCAGTCAGTTGCATGATGCAGGTTACTCTGTTTCTCTTCAGGATAGGTCATGGAAGATCTGTCATGGTTGCTTGGTTTTGGCCAGAGGTTCTCGAGTTGGTTCTTATTACCCAGTGCATGTCTCTCATGTGGGAGATTCTATGGTTGCAGTTATCTGTATACCACATGCATTGTTATGGCATTAACGCCTAGGCCATACGCACCACAAAGAGATGGAGATCTTGTCTCGTTCAGACTCATTGATGCCTCCTATGTCACTTACAGATCTTGATGCTTGCCCTGCTTGTACTCTTGGTCCTTGCACAGCCCCTTTAGCTTATGGCGATCGTATGAGGCATGCTCCTCTAAATCTTGTCGATTGTGTAGTATATGGACCTAGGCCTTCCCAGTCACTTGGTGGAGCATCTACTTTGTGACCTTTGTTTATCATGCTACCCATCGTGTTTGGGCTTTTCCCTTGGTGCAGATTGAGGATGCTGCAGTTATACTTGACAGGTTTATGGATTCTACTGGTAGCAGGCCTAGGTGCTTGCAGATTGATTATGAGAGTCATGCTCTCTCTCCCATCTTTCAGACCTCTTGTCAGCAGTATGGCATTGATTTCTTGTGCCCACGGTATTATGGGATTGCTCATGGCATGTGTCTGACCTTACAGGACAAGGTTGCTTCTATGCTTACCACAGCTGGGTTGTCTTATGGCTTTTGGGCTGAGGCCCTTATGACATCAGTCTATTTGGTTAACAGGACGCCGTGCTTGACCTTGGATGGTATTACACCCCATGAGGCATGGAGTGGCATGCAGCCCTCTTATGATTACTTGAGGATGTTTGGTTGCCAAGCATCTGTATATATGTCACATGAGCCTATGTCACGTAGATGTATCCTCCTTGGTTATGGAGATGGTGACTTTAAGGCCTACAGATTATGGGATTTGGATGCCCAGCAGGTCATACGCAGCCGTCATGCTGTCTTCTATGAGACGCAGACACCTCTTAGCCCTCTTGATGAGCATTCAGAATGCTTTATGGCTGATTTTACAACAGCTATAGTGCCATTATAGCAAGCTGTTTATGCTGAAAAAATGAGGCACTTATTGGCCCAAATGACGTAGCTATGCATAGTAGTCAGGGTCAGGATGTTGGTGGTCAGTTACTAGACCTTGCAGGTTCATGAGAGCCTTTTTCTTATAGTTTTGCAGGCTATACAGCCAGCCATATGTCAGTCTTCTGCTTCGCTAAGGCCACATGTAGTCTTGAGGCCCCGTTGGACGAGTGTCTGGGATGTTGGCTCTCTTTCAGTGATTGACTTTGGAGAGTTTGATTGCTCTCCGTCGTCTTATATGCGCCACGCTGATGCTATGCACGACTCTGATGCTTTGCAGCCGTGCACTGATGAGTTGTGCTTGCTTCATGAGAAGCATTCTTGGATTGCTCCATTGTATGGAGCTGCGGGATTGCTTATCTCCTGGATGTCATGGAATCGAGGATGCTTGACTCTTCTTCTGCAGAGGTTCCCGACACTTCTTACACAGCTCGCTTTCCGATTGGGCATTGGGTGAGATGTTATGATTCCTCACCTTGTCTTTTTTCTTTTCTTTTCTTTGTTTTCACTCCCTAGCCACATTTGTTGGGGTAAAAGGCCTCTGGGCCTACCTATGTATACTGTGACCGCCCATTCTTTATTCATATATAATATGATAGTGCAATAAGGCTATCAGTTTAGTTGGATAGCACCTACATTGTGTGTGCTCTTCTCTCCCGCATCTTTCTCTTCTCCTTCTCCACTGCCATTGCATCCCCTTCATTTCTTTAACAAAAGCAATAAAAACCTACTTTAACATAGAGATAGGGTTGAAATGAGGCTAAACCTCATGCTTCAGTTCTACCATACATTCAAAAACATATATCTTATTTTTTGGATGCAAAAAAACTATTTTTTCTCATTTTTTCTCATTTTTTGCTATTTATTTATAGGTGATTACTTATATCTACCGATTTACTAGTTTAGATTGATTGACCTTCCCTTAGACCACAATATTGTGGGTTTTGCATGTCTAGCATAAAATTATTATATAACTGATTTTTCTTAATTACTTCAACATGGCTAATAAATTAGAGCATTGGCAACCAAATACAATCATTTCCAATCAAAATTTATGACAATGAAATCCACGACTTACTCATGAAATCGCACCTTATGACGCACTTATTTCGAAATTGGAGGCCTGTTGATGCCCCCCAACAACCATTGATGATCCTTCCAACCTCGATTTATCTTTATTTGCATTCCCACATCATTGCACAATCAAAATCTTTAATCTCAGCCCACCCCTTTCTCTCATCCATTAACCCATAGAAAGATACAACAAGGGGAGAGAGGAGAGAGGAGAGAGGAGAGAAGAGAGAGGAGAGAGGAGAGAGAAAGACTAAAATCAAATCTCTTTATTCAATGCATCAGTTTTTTATCAGTTTGTTGCGATGGAGAGCAAAGAATTTGAGAATCTTGTTGTCTTCTCCTTGCCTCTGTGACAAAAAATGATTTAAAAATGGCAATTTGAGAGGCACCGAAAAAATGGCATCCCCCCATGTTTCATAATCTTGTGTCTTTTCATTCCTTGAGCTAAACCAAGCTTGTTACGCTTTAACAAAAAAAAAAGTAGTTCATTCACTTGTGTTCACACTTGACATAAGTGGTTTCTCGTTGAAACGCTCACTGGACGATGAGTCAAAACTATAAACCTAGCCTCGTCATGCACTTTCTAGCTCCTGGATTACATAGCTGCTTTATAATGCCAAACCTTGCAAGGATTAAATGGGGGGCCAAATGGACTCCGATCGACGAATTGAGACTTGCGTTGGGTTCCTAGCATCGAACTCCATCTAAGAAAACTCCAGCTCATCAATCTGCAACCGTTTCATTTTGCATGAAAACTTAGTCTTTTACGGCTCGTGGACTCTTTTCCGCTCCAAAACTCTCTAAAAATCCGTTCTCATTGGCGACCACAGGATAGGCCAACTCCATGCCTCAAATCCCACAAACTGATCTGCACAAAGAATAACCATAAAAAGCATCAAGCTACCACAAAAAATATATGCAACAAAGCATAAGTACGGCTCTCACCTTACCCCTTGACATAATCAAGGCATAAAAATCCTCAAGGGATAGGCCTAACATAATCTGACAGAAATCTAGAATGAGTCACTAGCCAATTGTTCCAACATAAACTGGTTAAAAGAACCACCAAAGAAGTCAGCGTAGTAGGTGGCTTGAACTACCTACCTAACTTATGACAACTGGACCAGGAACTCCTACTAAGTAAGGACTCGTATAGCCTGGTCATCATGTATTTTCTTTTAACACATTTTTCTTTCAAGGTTTCCATACTCAAGCATGTAAAAAGGAGGAAGCTAAGCATAGTGACCCAAGGAGAACATGGCATCGGGCTCAAGTCCTTACTTAGTACCCAAGAACCTACCAAGCTCTCGCAATGCGACACTTAATTCTTTTCTTTTCCACTCACTTTTTTTTTCACTCATACCTTCCTTATTTCTTTATTTTGGCTAGATGCTACCCCAAGGAAGACAAGGCAACTGACTCATCCCCAAGAACCTACCAATAAGGCTCCGCAAGACAATAATCAACTGCTCTTATGATTTTCCTTTCTTTTCTTTCCTATTTTAGGATTAAAATCCCCTTTTTACACACCTCTGTAGTATTATTTTATCTTTCAAGTATATGCAAATTTTTTTCTTCTTTTACTTTGGCAGGCTTCTCTAACTGCCTCACACTAGCAAGGACTCCTAGAATAGCTGCCTAGCAAGCTAACAGAACAGGGTCACTCAAACTACCTTCCAAAAATAGGTATTTCAATGCTTGAGAATGTTGTTACAGGAGGTAGACAACTACTTGAACCTCCCTTAGGTATACCTAACCTAACCCTAGGACTTCATGCATTGATTATCTGTCTCCAATATTATCTGTCTCCAATAAACAAAAAGAAAAATAACCCCCACTCACACATATAACACAATTAGCTTCAAGGGAAAAACTCAAAAAGATGACGACACCACCTAGAATGGCCACAAGAAGCTCCCGTGCAACAAGGATCCCTCCATGCACTTCATCAAACCTATTTGATGTAGTCACTAAAATAGAAAACCATTAAACATACCCACACCAAATAGACACATGGCCCTCTTGGCCTAACGAGATAAATGATCTGATGACATAAAAATCGGTCCTATTGGCCTAACAAAACATAAATCATTTTAATATGGTCTACTTGACATGTAAACTGCATCTTATCATACTAACCATGGTAAACCAAAGTGACATGAGGTGTGAGGGCTAGCCTCATACCACATATGCATGCCAACTCACTATAATTCCATCATTGAGTTTTAAACTTAAACTTTTTGTATATCCACAAGTCCAAGCCTTCCTACTGATATACCCTTAGTATGGGCTATTCTTGTTTGTGTGCTATTAGCTAAATGAATGACCTCCTTCCAATGTATTATCATTCAAATAGACTAGTTATTCTAGCTTCCCAAAGGCCTCTCCTACAAAGAGATCCATGGATTTTGGCTCATTTGACCCTTCCCTATTTGGATTTTTCAATGTGTCATTGTTACCACTCAAATTAGGTAGGGCTTTAATCCTAGGCCCACCACATCGATGCATCCCAGAGCGGAGGATATTGTTAGATGTATCATTATGGCCTCTGGTCTCATCCACTTGGGAATTGGCCATGGTTTATCCATTGGGAACTCTTGACCTCTCATCTAGCACACCAATCACACTTTTAGAGATTCTAGGCCTCCAAACCCATCTCCCTTTTATCATTGCATGGCTTGATTGGCTACCACCACTATTTTTATATTCTTTCATGATGACCAATCTATCTTAGCTCACTTGTTGCCTATCACTTTCTCTAAATCGGATCCTTTCACTAGATCCAACTCTAGGTGGATCTTTGCCACTGTAAATCCTAGATTTCCTATTACCTTGGATCTCTATAGTTGAGATAGCCTCCACACAATAGCATATATTAGCTATATTTTAGAGCATCATCTCATTGCCATGATTTTATTTCAAACTTAGACGGGTTGCTTAACAACTATGCTTCCCCCATTAGGTCTACACTGATTTCCAACTAGCTCATGGCTTTGGAACGTGGGATTGGCTATACTAGAATGCCAGGGTTCCTGGGTCTTAGGATCTTTATAATGAATTACAGGATCCCTAGTGTACTAGTCGTTTGCACCTCCATCATGACTAACATTCAGTAAATGTTCCCAATCCTTATGGATTTCAAGGGTGTGGGGAAAACTCTAATAGCTCTTCCAACATCTTTGAATACATCTCTCATAATCTTCTACTTGAGCCTTTGCCTCCTTCAGTGACTTAGGGTTTCTCATCCTAACTTGGAACTGCATATTTATTTCCAAGCCACTGACAAAGAGTTCCCCAAGCACATCTTCTGGTAGTTGACTGGCCAAAGCTTCAGAGTGTTATCAAAGGCTCTCATGTACTCTTTGAAGGAGGTATACAACTCTTGCTAAATCTGTATAAGCTATTCCAAGACCTGATTCATGGGAACCTTCTTTTCATATTCATCCAAAAATCTATCACATAATTCCTCAAATGATTTGATTGACCCACTTAGGAGGCTCCAATACCATTTCATGGCCTCTCCCTTTAGGGTACCCGAAAACACAAGCATCCGATGTAGATCATCAAACCCACTTGTAAGGCAAGTTAGGCCATATTCTTTCAAGTGTAGCATTGGATCCTCATCCAAAAACCCATAAACCACTGAGAGATCCCTATAAAGAGGAGGGCATTTAGTCCTCTTCTTTGGGATCAACACTAGGTCGTCAAGGTCTTCATAATCATCTTGGCCTAGTTCCAGCATCTCAGGGCCCCTAATCTCTTTTGTTTCCACCTTTATCAATGTAGGAAGGTTACTTTCTCCATGGACTTCCCTTTCTTCCAACTCACAGAGTGGTCTAGGGAGTCCTAAGACTTTTAGCATATCATTGCGATCCTTTCTCAGAGGATCTTCCATACCTTGCCCATTCCATAATGAATTTGCGTAGGAGCTTTTGCGCTTCATCTAAAGAAAATATATCAACATGATTTAGAGCTTGAGGGTCAATTCTTTTGAGAAATGGCTTTTCCTTAACAACTAAGTCTTTCAATGTCCTTGTGAGGTCTAATATTTCAGCATGGTGACCCACCACATGGGACATTTCAGCCACAACTAAATTCCATTGTATGTCGATACTTTTCCATCTCGTGTTACAACTTTAGCATGATTGTTAGTCGATGCCATGATTGCCGTGCGTACCAACATGCTTGTTGCATATCTTATAGGTTGATGGATGGTTGCACACTTTGGTTCTTGAATAGAGACTGCACCGAGTCAAACCATGCCATCATACTAGAGGACGAACTAACAACTAGGTGCTTACTATCCACATAACATAAATCATCTCTCATAGAAGATACAATCTCTACATAATTGATTAGGTCCATTAGGAAATTTTGAATAGGGCAAGCCAAGTGTTTGAGACCATGGGCAAACCCCATTTTACAAATACTTTAGCGCAGCCCTAATGGACAGGATTATAATTTTTAAGTCCCTTTTCGGCCAATGTTCGAAAACCGCCACTTATATTAGTGGCTCCTAGTAAATGCACCACCTGTTAGGACCTAAAATGGTCCCAACACTAGCTCTATGGCACAAGCCAGGCCTCTACTATGCACCTAAAACCACCCCACATGGCCTTGCAGCTAGGGGTGTCTAAGGGATATACTATCCTAAACTCTAATATAAAACTTTTGCATTTGTATGATTTGTAGTCCAACGGGTATCCTTCCCCACACTCCTCAGAGGGAGTTCCGAAAGCATATTGGTGTAATCCACCATGTAAGCACATACAAAGGGAGTGCCCCTCGGCTAATTGCCATGGCTTCACTACGGCTCTCCTAAACCTGGGGGATTGGCCCCAAGATGCACCATGAACACATAGAACACATTTGAAATAGGCTCCACTCTTTTGATTGATCGATCCAGGAGATAATAGATATTCCTCCCTGAGTATCCCCCAAGGAACCAATCCTCTAACCCTATAGCTTAGGGTACCTCACACTCTCGATGTAGGTTATCGCTCCATAAGAACAATTGATGTGCATCCAGGATTATACCATATGATGCGCACAACACAATTTATATGACTACCGTGCTCAAATAATATTATTCATTAACAATTAGCATTGTGAGAGTGCAAAGACAATTCTATTCATGCTTTTCCTCTAAACCACAATTGTTGCATTGCTTAGAGCTAGTACCCAGCATTCTCATGCTACTAGACCCTTTGAATTTTAGACAACAACTTACTCTATATATGCCATGCATCATAAAACATTAGAATTCAACATATTTTAAGCACTCAATAACCCTCTTCTCCCTACTATTTAAAGTTATGTATTTGGTTGTAGGTTTAGGAATATTTTTCATGTATTTTTCCTTTAAGAAAGCAATAAAAACCCCCTTTAATATAGAGATAGGGTTGAACTAAGGCTAAAACTCATGCTTCAACTCTACCATACATTCACAAATATAAATCTTATTTTTCCTTTTTTTTGGATGTAAAACTTCTTTTTTCTCTTTTTTTCTTGTTTTTGGCTATTTATTTATAGGTAATTACTTATATTTACTGGTTTAGATTGATTGATCTTATTGAGAATGATTTTCTTATCATATTTCAACCCATAAGAACAACATACGCATGACAAAACCCCAAAAAACAAATAATTTTCCCTAGACCGCAATATTGTGGGTTTTGTGTGTTTAGCATAAAATTATTATGCGATAGATTTTTCTTGATTACTTGGCTGACAAATCAGAGCATTGACAACCAATTACAATCATTTCCAGCCATTTTCAACTAAATTTTATCATAAAACAATGAAATCTACAACTTACTCATGAAATTGTGCCTTATGACGTACGTATTTCAAATTGGAGGCCCATTGATGCATCCCAATAGCCATTGATAGTCCTTCCAACCTCAATCTATGCTTCTTTGCACTCCCGCATCATCGCACAATCAAAATCTTTCATCTCAACCTATCCCCTTCTACCCATAGAAACATACAGCAAGAGGAGAGAGAAGAGAGGAAAGAGAAAGACTAAAATCAAATCTCTTCGTTCAGTGCATCAATTTTTGATCAATTTGTCATGATGGAGGGCAAAGAAATTGAGGATCTTGATGTCTTCTCCTTGCCTCTGATCTCCATCGGGCAGAAAATGATTTAAAAATGGCAATTTGGAAGGTGCCGAAAAAAACAATCCCCCCCCCAACATTTCATAATCTTGTGTCTTTTTATTTCTTAAGCTAAACCAAGCTTGTTAAGCTTTAACAAAAAAAAACTAGTTCATTCACTTGTGTTCACACTTAGCATAAGTGGTTTTTCGCCAAATGGAGGGCCGAATGAACTCTAATTCACGAATGGACTAGACGGCCGGCTTCATGATGTCAAAATCTATAAATCTAGCCTCCATCATGCACTTTCCGACTCTTGGATCACATAGCTACTTTATAATGCCAAACCTTACGGGGATTAGATGGGGGGTCGAACGAACTCCGATGGACGAACTGAGACTTGTGTTGGGTTCTTGGAATCGAACTCCATCTAGGAAAAGTCTAGCTCATCGATCCACAATCATTTCATTTTTCATGAAAATTTAGTTTTTTCCGGCTCCCATGCTCTTTTTTGCTCCAAAACGGGCTCTAAAAATGCGCTCTCAGACAGGCAGAGCAAATCAAGGCAATCCAATAAGATATAAAAGTAGCACTGGATTGGTAAAAGGCCTACATCTATCCAAAGAGGATTGATTGAATATTTAAGAAATGTGATATGGTCTTCTTAAGGGTTCAATCCAAGAAAATGTCTCTATCTCTTGGGAAGTTATAAAAGCTTAGTCCTAAATATCATGGGCTATACAAAATCATTAAATGCCCTGGGACATATATATACAAGTCAGCCTCACCCCCTTATCTAAAGATGCACAATGTATTCTACATAAGCCTACTAAAATCTTATGTTCCTAATCCAAAGCATATCCTTGATGATGAACAAATCCTAGAAATTATGGAAATTCCCTTGAGGGATTATACTTCACGGGAATATCTAATCCAATGGAAAGACTTTCCAAAAGAAGACACAACCTGGATTGAGGAATCCATCCTCCAAAAAGAACACCTTGAGTTTTTGCTAAGATGAGGACATCTTGATTTCTATAAGGGAAGGGAATGTAATATACTCAAATTTCTTCAATCAAATATTTACTCAGTTCAACTGTATTCCCTTGTCCATTTTTGTTTTGGAATAATAGCTTAAACTAGGTTAATTAATGCTTTGTCAAACAAAAATGAATTTTTACTAATTAATTATGTTTTTTAAGTGAAAATGTTTTTAATTTTTTTAGGATTTATTTTGAAATTTTCATGGATTCAATACCAAATCTCCAAATTATTTTATTAACTATTAGATTTGTTAAATTATGATTAATTTTTAGAAAATTATTTTTAAAAATTATTTTTATAAAATATCAAAAGCTAGTTCGAATGTCTTGATAACTTCACAATTTTACACTTAAACGTCACCTTTGTTAAAATAATTCAAACTTTATTCCAAATTTTGACAAATATTTTGCTATATTTTTTTCAATTTTTATGTCAAAAATAAACCCTTAATTTGTGTGTGTGTGTGTGTGTGTGTGTGCATTGTCATGATGTTATAAGGACACAGTGTGAAAAAGTATGGAATGCATCATCATCTGACTTCTTATTAATAAAGAGAGTCAATGTGATCTGAGTCATTAGTATTAGTGTAAGTGGCATGGATTATCCAAAAATACAAGATTTTTGGATAATTTTAGCCTATATTTGATATTATTTATTGTAAAATTTTGAAAAAGTTAGAAAAAGCTTCTAGATTAGGATGGCATGCAAAAAGCTAGTTGCTTTTTCAGCCCCAGAGATTTTTCATAAAAAAGACAGATTGACGAAATTGTGTGCGTCGCAATCACTGTAAACAAGCTGAAAATTGCAGATTGAACTGAAAGAAGAAGAAGGAGTGATCTAGGAGATCCGTGAGCAGGTGGCCTACGGTTTTACCCCCCTTTCGAAGCCAATGAAGCCATCAGATTTGGGTTCCGAGCAGCAGAGAAGAAGCTGTAATTTTGATGCACGTTTTGTTCTACGAAGAAGCTCCAGGAGATCTAATGCCTGGAGGTTGCTTTTGAGTAGTGCGAAGATTCCAGGTTCTTTCAATACATATTGATTCAATTCATTGTGATTTGTTTTTGTAGTGTTTACCACTTGGGTATTCTCTATCTTCTCTTTCATCTCCTATCTCTACTTCCTTTTACTTCTGATCCCCGGTGGATTCGACCTTTCGACAAAAACATCTCCGATAGCATGTGTGTGAAGAAAAGAAAAAAATTCAAAAAAAATTTAAAGCATAAGGCTTTAAGCCTTAGAGTCTTAGGGCTTTGGGAAGGGGGACTGCTATCAACGACCATAGGGGGGGGAGGGCTCCCTAATTTGTATTGACTGTCCCCCCTCCCTTCCCTTTTAGGTCCCTTTTTTTAAAGAGAAAAACTTTAAAACTCCCTTCCCTCCTCTTCCCCCTCCCTCCCCCCCCCCTTTCTCTCCCCCTTCCAAATCCCCTCTTCTCATTTTCAATTTCAATATATAATTTCAAACAAGTCTACTCTTGAGAGAGAGAGAGAGAGAGAGAGAGAGAGAGAGAGAGAGAGAGAGAGAGAGAGAGAGAGAGAGAGAGAGAGAGAGAGAGAGAGAGAGAGAGAGAGAGAGAGAGAGAGAGAGAGAGAGTGTGTGTGTGTGTGTGTGTGTGTGAATTAATAAGTTAGAGGTTAGGAAATTCCATAAAAAAGGAGTTAGTGGTAGTTCACATTTCAATGTCCTACTCAAATCCTTTCTTTTCTCACTCTTTCCATGCACAATGGCCCCTCGCAAGTGTATTGACATTATGGGAGCCTCAAGTAGCCATGATGCAAAAAATACAACTATTAATACTATCGATGTATATTATTTTATTTTTATTTTATTTTTAAATCAAATTATTGTTAGTTTTATTCATAAGAACTCTTTTTAATTAACAAAATAATCCTCATCTTATTAAATGAATCCTACCTTCCGTAACTTTTTTAGCTCTTCTCTAATGTGATGCACATAGCAAAGATTCATGGAATAGGGTTGTTGTGGCTTAGTGTCTCGTTTCAAAGAGATTGTGTGTAACACTTGGGTCAATATACACTTGAGGTTTGAATGGGTCCAAGAAAACACTTCATGATACTATTTGAGCAAATCAATAAGGTGTCATTCATCTTCTATACTAAGATCTTCAATGGCATAAACTAGTTTTAGGGGTTTTCCCTTGGCTCAGCAAGCTCTACCTCTTTCACCTTCATTGGCTTGTTGGACTATTCTTTCCCCCTTTCACTAAGTAAAATGATGACATGTTCCACTTGGTTCAAAGAGGGTGAGAAACGAGGGGGAGCTCAAAGTGAGTGAACCTCTCTGCCCAATCTCACCCTAATCTCCTAAAACAACACGAGCTCAAGATCTAAAATTACCTAGGAAGGTTGTCATTCAGCTCTTTCCTAGATTATCCTAATTTTGGCACCTCGAAGAAAACTCTTGACTCACCAAGTCCACCCATCTGTAGTATGGGATCCATCGGGGGTTCTACCCTCCCACTTTCCTCGATGATGTGTTTTAGTTATTTGACTAACCTACCACATTTATGATTGACATGCAAAGATAGCTTCCTTAATTAACCATTAAACATCAATTTATTTACTTTGTTTATTATCATAGACACAAAGACCATGTTAAACGCTAGCATTCCACCCCTTAATCTATATCCAAAGCACTCAAATACTCATGTCCAAGTCTCATGGCACATGACCCACTAATATGTCCTTAACTAGTATCAGGGCCTTTCGAGAAGACCATCCTAACCCAAGGGATTTACAACCAAAGAACCCTTGGCACCCTTATCACCTCCTAGCCTAATATCCTCCCTACAAGATACATCTTGCATCTAAGGCCAATCCTAGCACCCAATGTAGGTAAACTAGCCCCTTGGTGAAGGGCTCCTGCAACTAGCCTTGGGGGAGGTCTAGTGTGTAACTAGAAATCCACCAATGAGAGCACCGAATCACTTTCCAAAAATACACAACCAAGGGATTTGGCCTATTATAGTTGATCCCTAAGCTCCTCAACATTATCTATATGTAGGGCACATGCCAATAATGTTGCTTCTCTAAATAGCTCATGCTACTTGGCCATCACAAACTTAGAAGCTTCCAACCTAATTTTCATACAATGTTATTTTAGATTTTCTTGAGCTAACTAAAGGGAGGTCTCTATCATTTTTTAGTTCATGTCAAATAGCTACTTGCATAGCTTTTCTACCTCTTCTTCCTTGACTCTAAGTGCTTCAACTTTCTCCCTAAGCTTAAAATCTTTTTCTTGAAGCTATGAGTCCTTTTCCTTGATTTGAGTTTAGAGTTTCTATACTTGGTCTTTAGACACAACCAAATAATTCATATACACTTCCTAAGTTTCATCCAATCTCTTTTGAAGATCTTGCCTTGCTACTATGGCTTTAGCCTTGTCTCTCCTAACCTCCTCACACAATTGCTCCAGATCTCACACTCTACTTTTTGCATTCTGACCTTCTACATGTATGAGTGCTTTTGGATGATTCTTCTAGACATGGTCTATTTTCTTGACTAATTATTGTGGTTTCTATTGACTTTGTAAGCTCCTCAATCTGTACCTTCACACTCTCCAACTAAGTCATTAGCTCACAAGGATTTGCTAACTCGAATGCCTATGACTCTTCTATTACTTTTTCCTTCCCCTTGCATGAGTCTCCTTTTTCTACTAAGACCTATGCCACCTGCTAGGAGATTGATTGATCCTTCTTGCATAAGGCCTCCTCAAGGAAGTCGCTAATTGGTCTCTCATGTTCTTCTTGGATTTGCTTCATTTTAGCCTCTAATTTTTTTCACCATTTTTAAATCTCATTTTGGAAACTTTGATTATCACTTGGTGCTCTTTCATCTCCCTTTTATAGACTTTCACTTGGTGCTCTTTCATCTCCCTTTTATAGACTTTCCAGATGATGACGATGAGCTTAGGTCAATCTCTTCTCGTTGTTTCTTTTTCCACTTTTCTAGCTCCTCAACAAGGTTCAAATTTTTGTCTCCCTCCCTCTCTCCTCTCTTCTCATTCTCTTGGGTGCTATGTTCTCTTATGTGCTTTAGCTGTTATTGAGCTACAAATATTAACAATATGATATCTTGCAAAGGCATATCCATATAAACTACTATGACTTGAGTCAATGCATTGCCATAATTGATAATGCTTTCATGTACCTATGTATGTTTTTGCTTCAAATTTGGGTCATTTAGGAGAACCTTATGAACTTTTAATAGGATTTTATGACACATTCCAACCAAAGGACACTCAAATCCTAATTGACACTATTTCCTACTATGATGTCTTATAATAGCCATCTTGGGACTCTACTTTATTATAAGTGAAGAGGTGATGGAACACAGGATATTGTCACTAAAAGCTCTTTATTTAATAATGGCCTTCAATAGCACCTCTTCATTGTTTATCATTGTGCCATGCCATATTTGTGTGATTTGAGAATTTTTTTAATACTCTTTTCTATTTTCCTATTCCATCTTTTATTTCAAAGATTCTTCGATCTTTTGTGGGCTTAGTTCAAAATTCACGCTCCTTTGCATAGATCGATCAACCTGTTTTATGGCATATGAGAATTTGCTAAATCTTGTGTCTAGATGGTAATTTCCAATGAGAGTTAAACATGCCATTAAGTGAGCATTGGTATCCATGTCCTAAATATAGTCAGCTAAGCCATATTGGGATATCAACTCTCAAGTAGTCTAGTCAAGCCTTCCAAGTTGGTCTGAACCTTACCAATCCTACTCCCTACATGCTTACCTATAGATTGAAATCCAACTTTTGTTATGTGGTGAAGACTAGTTTGTCCTCATTGAGGGGTTCTTTGATCAATATTGGGAGAGAAATGAGTAACATAGTAGGGATGGGTACCATCTCCAAGAATGAAATAACACTCATTAAATTATTCATACAAGAAAGAATAAAGTATGATTCACTTATCATTTTACTTAGTTTAACTTTTACCTCTAAAAATGATTGTAAGTAGATCAAGGTCTTGCTAAAAGTTAGCTCCCTTGTAAGGATGCATTGGACATAGGAGAATAGCTTGAAGCTCTCCCCCTACAAAGAAATGAATACAAGCTTTTGCGCTTTGGACTCAGGTTCAATGTGTGGATTTATTTGAGTTTTTTTCTTGTCAATGGTCTTAGTATTATTAATATTTACATCAAGAATGGTTCTATTTATTTACAATAGGGGCTTTAAGGATCCACTAGTTGTAAAAATCTAGGTTATATGTGAGCTCGATGAGGGCATCCAAGTTGGTCAATTGAGGGTCCATTAAAGCAATCAGAAATAAGGAGCTCCCTTCAATCCCAATAATGCAAGTGATGAAGTAACTCTTTACATGAATCAAGTTTATGGGTCCCAATGAGAGATCATAAGGATATTTAATCATAGTAGGTTGGGTCACTACTTAACTGCTTGCATGACATTGCTTAGCCAAGGTGGAAAGGTAGTTGCACCTTTAGTGCCCATTTTGAGGCATTGTTGCTAGCAAGTTTGTGCAAAGCAACTAGATGAGGTACACTATCATTTAAGTTATTCTATCTTGGGTCTTGATATAAATATTACATGGATGGGAAGAATGTGGCATCTTTTGTAGTTCAGTTCATAAGAGATTTGGGCTTAGATATGAATGATCTTATGGTATAGGTGCTCATGCTCTTCCCACTTGGGGTGCCATCATTGAGATGCAAGTATGGCTACATCATCACTAGCTAGACCTAGATCCATCATAGCAAAACGCTTTGCAAATGTAAGAAGCATTTGGTGGGGTCACGCTAGATTTTTTGGGCCAATTGTTTTGCCATCTCATAGCTAGAGAGGAAACACCAACTCTATTTTAAATGCCAAGGGAAAGTGGCTTATAATCACTGACTCAAAAGGGGGGCGTATTGAGTTTGTGCATGGTGGTCAGAATAGCTATGAGTTAGTTAGAGGTTCTTTGTGAGGCATTCAAGTATCAGCTAGGCTCACAATTTCTAGTGTCGTGAATGTATCAGGAAGGGCTAAGGGAGTCTTAATGGTTCTCTTAGTCAATAAATCATGATGGGCCTAGTGTTATTTTGGGTATCAATAGTGATAATAGTCTACATAATGCTTAATGCAATCTACAGCCTGAATGATGAGATGGGTTTGGTGTTATCGACTTGTAACCTTTCATGAGACATGGCAACAATGGCTCCTAATTTTGAGTGTGCGCTGGGCTTCATAGGGAAATGAAATGGGTCTTGATGTTATGAGTACATTGGCTTATCTTTCTTAGAAAGCTAGAGATATGTATAACCTTGATAGTACCCTTGAGCATGTAAGAGGGCCTTGTGAACCCAATGTCATTTGTGTCTATGATGACAGTTAAGATCTCACTTACTATGTGTTCATCTAGAAATAGATGTGGTCTTAGAAGGTTAAGATCTCACATGAGAAGTGGATTGGGGTGTTTGGTGGGTTTGAAACAATCGAATGCTAGTGCTCACAAGCCATTGGTTTTGAGCTTATGTGGTTAGCAGCTCCAAAAAGGGATGTTTCAATTATGGAAATGGGCTGCTAGGGTGATATGGTAGAAGTATTGATTGGGTGGGCCATAGAGTTAGTCCCCCATGGCTAAAGTGTAATATGATCCTTGCACCAATAAAATTTAAGTAGATGAACTTGTTAGCATAGTTGATATGGCATTCTATGATGAATTTGAACGAGCTGCCGAACAGGATTTTGGTTCTAACACCTTCTCTACTTGTTAAACATACAAGAAGAAGAAAATGATTTCAACTACTACCAATTGTACTTTTCACTTGCCTAGTAATGAATATGATTGGCCTTCATAGGGTTGCAGTTTTTCATTGCATCAATGGGCTGCAGCATCAGTTGAACCAATTCTTGCCAATAGCAGTAATGAAGGGTGTTATAGTCAATACCTTCATCAATAATAAGCACATTAGTGGTGATTGGTGGCAATCAATCAAATATGGAGGTAAGTGGGTAGAATTATAATGTCATCACCCTCCAATCATAGGTTATTGACAATGGTGCTACTCTAATGTTAAAGTTCCTGGATAGAAGACTAATTGAGGGTTGATGGGTGAGTCATGTACATTACTCCATTTGTTTATACCAAGTTTTCCCAATCACCAAGATGGATCATACAAGAACATTAGGTTCCTTCATGAATGACTCGTGTAACTAGTGCGTTGGAGAATAGTAGCATTTAGTATGACTATCATTAAAGTGACCAAGACGTTGCCTTATCCAAGGTTTCTAACTCTATGTTGCCTACCCTACTAATGACACAAACATGGTAGAGTCCAAGGTTGCAAAACATGAATTTTCATGTGTGGCCTTTGATTGATATAGTAGCACAAGACCACCTTTCTCAAGAGATCATTTCTTAACATGTTTATCAAACTAGGCCTTTCATTGAGATTTCTATGTAAGAAGGGAGTGAAATGTGAGTAACTATGTTTCAATCAAGCGTTCTATTTCTATAAGGCATTTAGTCCAAGCCTTTGTACCTTCTAAGCATTCCTAGACTACAATACAGAGACTCAAGATAAGGAACTCTACTAGCATAAGCACAACGATTGTTTAAGTCAATCTAAAGGGTGTTTGGCTTATTGTCATTGTAAATTGTGTGGTAAGACCAAACTACATCCATGAGCTTATTATCCCATCTCAATCAACAAAGCTAAGACTGTATTTGTCAGAACATTAACTAGGATTTTATTAGTTGTTTTTATGTTGCCATTTTCTTGTATATAGTAGGGACTAGACTTGCAATGTAAGACTAGGAACGTGGATAGAAAGTGCTCAACAATATCATTTGGGAAATGAGTTTGTTGGTCACTGAAAATATTGATGAGGTAACCAAAGCATGAGATGACCAACTCACACAAGAATTTAACCATGGTTTTGGTAACATTCTTTCTTCTGGCCATTGCCTTTACCCACTTGGTCATGTAATTGGTGGCTATAATAATGCAGTGTGCTTGTGAGTACTGGGAATAGGGTTAATGGGTCCCATAAAGTCTATGCCCCACTTTTTGATGGGTTTTCCCAAGTGATTACAAGGGAGAGCTCCATTTTATCCTTTCTGATTGGAAGCTTAGTTCTTTGGCATTCATTGCAATGTTTGATGAAACTGATCATGTCTCAAAAGAGAGTGGGCTATCATAATTGAGAATGAAGAATTTTCATTACCATGATATTTGACTCAAAGTATCCCCCTACAATTCCTCCATGTGATTCTTCTAGCACACTCTTGATTTCATGCTCATATATGCATGTTCCAAAGAAGACCGTCGTGCCATGGTCGATAGAGTTGACTAGCAATCATCTGATAGAGTTAGGTCTTGATCAAGAGATAAGTAAGATGTATATTTTTAGTGGGTCTCTATGATAGTCTATTTTTGAATATGTGAACGATGTCACCTAACCAGTTGTACAGCTTGCCTTGGAGACTCTTAGTAAAATACAAAACAAATGGGTGTTAGTGAGATTATCACCAACCCCAATTGCTATCAAAGTACAAGCCATCTAGTAATGCAACATGTAACATAAGGCTTGTTGACCAAATATAGTAGTACCAAATGGTCTATAAAAAAATGAGAATGGAGAAGCCAACAAGTAGTGATGAAACTTCTTGAAAATGTACACCATCACTAATCCTTCCTGCTCTATAATGGAGTAGTTCATTTTGTCTTCAATGAGGTGTTTGCTAGCAAATATGAGTGAAAAGTCCATATTATACTCATTAGGTTGGAACAACGCAGCTCCAATTGCGATTTTGGATACATGGATATGTACATGGAAGGTAATTCTCCAATCTATAGCTTGTAAAACTAGTGCAATCAGCCTTTTTCAAAGCTTCATACAAAGCTTGGCATTCCTCCATCCAATCCTAGATAACTAGTAGTTTGTAAGGTGGTCATGTTATTGAAGTGTAGCTCAATACACAGTCACGCTAGTCCAATATGTTTGAGGAAACATTGGGTATATTTGTAGCTAGTGGGCAATGGGAGATCCATTGCCACTTTGATCTTAGTTGTACTTAGAAGTGGCATTTCAAGGGATTCAAAGACAATGGTAATTTCAACATTGATTAAATACTAATCAAAGATTTTCAAGGTGTTCCTCCCAATTAGAATGGACACAAAGGTTATCAACAAATACCTCAAGCTAATTTCTCAGCATATAATTGAAAATAGTCCACATGAGTCTTTGAAAAGTAGTGTTTGCATTCATCAAGCCATAAGGCATGACAATGTTGGCAAACACCCTTGTTTGATTGCAAAGGCAATCTTGGGCCAATTTTTTGGGTGTACTTGCACACGATCATAGCTCAAAAAGAAATCCAAGAACCTATAAGCTTCCTTTCCTGCCATGCATTCAATTATGTGTTCAATGTATGGTAGTGGATAATAATCTCATTTGGTTGCTAAATTTAGTTTCTTGTAATTAATGCATCCTTGATTTTTTTTTGTTTTTCTTAAGTAGGATGACAATGGGTGATGCCAACTCTTATTGCATGTGGTGTGCCTATTGAGAATTGATGGGGTATAGTCATTGCTTACTAGGCTTGGCATTTTGTTTTAGATGAATAGTATGTGTCAAGACTTGTGGTGGTATACCCTTGAGCTTAGATTAATTCTAGGTGAACATATCATGATACTCCTTGAGTAGATTAACAAGCCATTGTTCATCTTCTATTCTAAGGTTTTCAACTATGTAGAGATTGGCATAAGGGCTTCCCTTATTTTGCCAAGATCTACCTCCTTTACCTTTGACAAGTCCTCAATGGGCTCATTGTTTTGTCCTTCCCTCTTTACACAGAAAAATGATGATGTGATCTCCTTTCTTGCACCTCCTAAATCATATTGGGAGTTCCTATGGGTTCTTTTGGCTCTTGATTTCCAACTCATTGTTAGATATGATGTTTTTAAGGTGTTTTCACTTGAGATATTTTTAAATCCCGTTTGAACTCTATGATATCCCTTTATGAGTATGTCTTAGATATCTCTTTAGATTCACTTTCAGATGTAGTTGGTTGTATATGATGAGATTTGCTAGGCTAATAGACCATATAATCATCTACAACTTTACATTTTACTCCCATGATATAGTGGGAGAAAATAGTTGTCCAAAATTGATTGTAATTTCCCCATGAATATAAGAAAGTCAATTCTTTACCCATTGATTGTGGTATGAATTATTTCTCCATGCCTAAAGGTGATAAAATAAATCAATAAAAACCTAAGGTGACTTACCATGATGACATTCTATCATGCCTTCATGTGTATGCATCCCATGATAAGGTACCATTTCTTGAACTTCTTTAATATCCCCCCTTAAGTGCAGGATTGCATTTGCCAACACCAAGCTTTTTTTAAAGATATGAAACTTGTCTAAAGTAAGAAGCTTGGCAAATATATTATAAATTTCTCATGTGTGAAGCAATCAAGAAACTTCTCCTTGGTAAAGTGGTAATGAAATTTTATATGCTTGGTTCTAGCATGTAGGACTAGGTTATTTTGCCAAGTAGATATTAGAGAGGTTATCACAAATATCTTTATGGGACTTGGAATGTCAATGCTTGTGACTTCAAGCATGTAGGACTAGGTTGTTTGCTAAGTAGATCTTGGGGAGGTTGTCACAAATATCTCTATGGGATAGACTTGGGATGTCTCTCAAAGAAAATCTTTGTTGGACTTGGATGTCAATGAATGTGTCTTCAAGCATCATTTTTAACCATATAACTTCATAAATGACATCTTCTATGGGACTTGGGATGCCAATGCATGTCTTCAAGCATCCCTTTAAACCACATTTTCTACTCCTATGTATTTAGCCTCTATGAATGAAAAAGAAATTGTGGGTTACTTCCTATTGAACAAACTAAAAATACCACTTTCAAGTGAGCATCATTAGCCTAATGTATACCTTCTATCTTCAATTGTTCTAGCCCTATTAGCATCTATATACACATAGCTACATAGGAGAATGAGCTTTGTAAACGAGACTATAATCTAGTCTCTTTGATATCTGTAAGAATCATCTTGGTTGCCATTTGATGTGATTGTTATTAAGCACAAACAACACAAATGGAAAAGGAAAATATAAGAGAAGGAAAAAGGTGAATAAAAGCACAAATCTGACAAATATATAAGGTGCTAAGAACACTTTGAAGGATTGATCCTTTTGCGCCACTCATGGTATGCATGCAATAATTTCTAGTTAATACCCACAATTATGTAACTATTTGTAATATTATGTTGAGATCTAGACTCAGCTTCCATACAAGTTGTAAGATTTTTTGGTGTTGGAGAGGAATACCTACAACAAGGCAAGGTTGTGGGCACTAGGTTTTTGTCCACTTTGGGAGGTGGATCCAAGTTAATCTAAGGTTGCACATGTAGGGCGAGAAGGACTAGCCACATCAACCAAAAATAAGGGTAGGTTTCTCAACTCAATCTATGTATAGAAATCAATTGGATAAGCTCGTTATTATGGTATGCAATTTTGAGAGCTCTCTTCTCCTCCTTATTGCTTCTACTTTATCTTATTATGCAAAATCTTGAGAGTTAGGAAGAGTGTGAGTGAGAGTGAGAGACTTAGGGAGTGAAGCTCCTCTCTTGCTTCACATTCTTCTTTCTTCTTTCCCTTCTTCTTTGAGAGAAAGAGCACAGAGAGGTTGGATTTCTTCTTTCTTCTCTATATTTCCTCTTGGAGAGGGAGTGATTGCATATTAGATCAAAAGCATTGGAGTGGAGGAGGAAAAACAAGGAGAACTACTTGAATCATGGAACACTTACAATCCTTCAAGTCATTGGGTCAATGTGAAGGTAAGAAGGTGAGCTCATTATCCCTTTTGTTACTTTTCACATTTTTACTTTCATAGAGATTGAGAGAGGAGTGAGTAGATTAGTGAAAGAGAGAGATGTATTGATTATGTGAGAGGTAGCCATAGCCAACATGGTTGAAGCTAAAACAAAATAAGACTTCCATCAAGACGCACATTACACTTGTGAAGACAACAAAATTTTGATTATGTTGCCTAGGACACAATGGAATTGAATAGTAAAGCACATGTAACTCTCCACTATGCAACAAACTAAGAGTATGTAATTCAAAACAAAATAAGAATGTGAACTCTAAAATGGAGCATGGTATAGGAAAGAAGGGAGTAAGAAAGGGTTGATTTCATGTTTTTGATGCTTTGATTGCTTTTGAATTGAACAATATATTTAAGAAGACTGAGAAGAAAAAAACAAACCTTAGAAGTAACCTCTAAAGACATAAAAGTTTAATATTTTTTGTTCTTTGTTTGAAATCTTGTGGGGAAATGAATGCAATGCCTTTTGTATTCATTTTGGTGCTTGAGAGAAAAGGTAGAAGGAAGTAGGGGACTCTATATCATTTTTCTCTTTGGATTGGTGTGGGAAAGAGAGTATATACAAGACACTCTATATCGCATTAATTCTTGAAGTGATATGGAGAGAAAAATAAGAATATTTCTATTTTATATCTAGTTGATTGAAGCTAAAGAAAAAGAGAAAAAGAAAAGAAACAAGGAGGGAGGAGGTGTGGAAATTCGATCACCACAGCCTAGGCCCACCCATGAGCTTAACTAATTCAAGAATTTAACCATACTTATAAATAAAAAGGGACTTGTAATTAAATTGAATGAATTATGAAGGGGTGTACCATCCATGACATGCCCAAAAACTCTAAACAAAAATGCAAAAATTCCAATGAGCCCATAATGCTTCTAAAATTTTCCAAGGATACTTGAAAAACTCCGAATGAAAGGCTTGAAAGATAATTGCACTCTTCCACATATAGAACACCAAACCACACATGAGGCAATAGATGCACAAGGGTACTAGTAGTTAGGCATGTTTGCATCCAACACATGAACCACACAATCATGCTCACAACCACTCACCATACTTAGGGCACTTTCTAACTACAAACCCATACACTATAGACATGCCCCCAACACACACAATGTAGCTTATTTGTTTAACATGTATGGAAGATAGGTCATGTAATAGATTCGTTAGGTAGTAGAAGTAATTTTGGACACAGTCGATTTCCATGGACATAGCATACCAAGCCACATAGCATGCATACACCCCTATCACATGCATGCATCACTGCTCACACATTAAACATGCTAGTTAGTATATGCAAAATTTGTCACATCACTCACAACTAGTCAATGCCCTCATACTCAAACCCTTGCCCTTTACCCTAGGGACTATAGCTAGAGACCTTGAATCATATGTTGATATTGACAAGGAGTTTCATGTAACAATTGTTGATGTCTCTTAGACATCTACACCTTGAGCTAGCTCTGTTTTGTTGACTCCAAGATTCCCTCAACATTATATCTCAAATTAGTGATCATCCACAAATTCTACCAAGCATGGGATAGAGAAGGAACACCCATTTTGAGTGTTTTCATTCACTCTCAAGCATTAAAAAAAGACCCCTTGAGGAATGAATCATTTGAGGACAAGCATCCTTTCCTACTCATCATTGGAAGAGCCTCATTTGTTGAGCAAAGCACCCTCCTAGTCTTGTTGGAAAAACCTCACCTATTGGGAGTCACATGATTAGAGTGAGGGAATCATATTGGATTTAAAGAAATCATTCTCAAAGCATCAATTGATAAAGAACCACAACAAGTTATCCTTTTCATCCCTACATCCAATAGAACCACACCTCTTAAGCATTGGGTTAGAACTCCTTTGTCCCTTGTCAAACACCTTATGTAGGATCCCTCCCCCCATCACACCTCACTATGCTAGCCATCATGCACTTTGGCATGGCGCTACACCATAATCACTATGCGACACACTAATTAGCCACACCATAGACACATCAAAGCTGCACACATAAATAGACACTCACCACTCGCATGTGCACTAGAGCCATCAAGATATGCAAACCCTACCTAAACAACTTGTGAAAAAGGACACTAAGATATCTATTTGAAGCACTTCACAAGATGAGTTGCCTCCACTCTCTAATATTGAGAATAAAGGCTTAATTAGGATCATTCAAGAACAATCAAAAGATCCCAATTCCATACCTAGAGCCTCGAAAGCTAGACTTGTTCACATCAACCTATTGTTATTCAACTAAGGATGATTATAAATAGTATATCAAATTTTAGAACTACTCTACAATTGAAAAACCGCATTGAAGATGCACAAGCCTTCTATTGAAAATTTCTAGGAGGGCTAATCTTGGCACCCTAGAATTTCTTACAAATAACTCTCAAGTTGTTAGGGAAAATAATAATGAAAGGAGCTAGCGATCCCACTATCGCATATTTGGAATTGAGGCTAGGCATACTTTGCAACATCTCATACGAGCTCTCTATCGTTGCTTCCACACCTAAGAGAAGGCCAATAACAAGCACAAGGATAAATGATAGAACTCACAAGTAGAAAATGCTTTTGTACTTGAATCTAGCATGGGAGTAAATACTTTGACCAGATCTATGTAGTTGCAATGTGTGAAGATAACACATCTAGATAATCTCGCAATGTGCAAGGGTCCTTGGGCATAGTGATCACATTGGAATTGTATTATTGTTTGCCAAAGTATCTCTAGAAGGAACAAGAAAAGCTTCTTGCAATACAAGAAGCTTCTTGCAATTGAAATTTTAAAGAAGAATTAGTATGCATTGAATGAACCCTAGAACCCACCTAGCTATGATGAAAGTATTGCATTGAATTTAAAACCCACCCAACTATCATGGAAGACCCAAGATGCCATACTTGAATTGAAGAAACATTGTGCCTAAAACTAAAGTAAGACACCATAGTGCATGGTGTTAAAAAGTTTTTTGCACAAAGCACACTAATGATTGGAAAGTGGAAAGCCTAATTGAGTATAACATACACAAAAATTCATATTCGTCATGAAAAAATACATTTTTTTATTTTAAAAAGCATAAAAGTTTGAATGAGAACAATTTGCACATAAACACTTGAATATCATTTGAGCTCGTTGCTTGAGAAGAGGAAATGCCTACGTGTGCATGTACTCACTTGACCTACAAGTATCATGTAGAGAAGCATTGCTTATCTTAACAAAGAACCAATTCAAGAAGAAGTTTAGGGAAACCAAACCATGGCAAGAAAATAATGGAATCCACATTGACATATATATAGCCAATGGGGCCCTAACACCCCACTAAGAGCAATTGAGAGACACAAGCCAAGACCAAAGAAATCCCTGGAGAAACTCACTTGAATGCAAAGAAAGTAAAACTTGGACTTCATAGCTTAAGTGAAACTCAACAAGATCTAGATTAGTCTACCCACCTAGGAAACTTCACACACTTAATAATAAAGCGAAGTACTAAGAACATTTAGGAATAAGGGAGCCCCACATCCAAACATAGAAGAAATAGAGACCATAGAACCTTAAAAGGGCCTTGCTAGCCATCAAGGATATATAGGCCATGCAAGGATACCTATGCAGCTTGTTTAGATTGCATTTGATCGAAACAAGTCATTGAAGTCCCAAGAGACAAACACAAACATGACTAAAAGCAACAACCTTAGCCTTAAATGCTCTATGAGAAATATTGCATGGATGAACCATAATTACAATTCACATACCACATCTAATAATGCAACCAGGAACTCAAAGATCTACATCTGAAAGCTTGAGTTTGTGAGTCTAGACCCAAAAGGCCATGAGCTAATATCAACTTCCTAAATTGGAGTCATACTCACTACAAAAAGAGGGCATGCTTTTGATGCTCTTATGGATGAAGCACAAACTTTAATATCTTGACTTACAAAGCATGGCCTACTTACACCAACAACCTTCAATCCTTAATAAAGTTACAAGGAGAATGGAGATTGTATGAAGGTGGGGAGTGTAATATTCCCGCCAAAACACTTCCTATCAAGAAACAAATTCAGGCTTGAGATGTTTTAAAAATTACTCGTCAAGCTATCACATAAGTGACCACACGTAATTTTTTTAATATGGAAACTTGCATTAAATCAATTCTGCAATTCGACACGAGAAGACGCCTCAATGTTCCCAACCAACAAGAAGCAAAGATGCCTCGTAAATGATATTACGATGGCTTGATCATAAATTTTCCGCATTATATTTGATTTAGTAATCTCGATTCCATTTAATGCATCAAAGATCGCATTGATTTCGTAACCGTACGACAAATCACAAAAGCCTTAATCAATAGACAAAGAATGCGCAAGAATGAGCATGATATTGAGTAAGTTAAGTATCAAAGAGTATGGTATGACTTTATAAACTAGATAACCTATGAGGTAACTTGGACAAAAACCACCAAATGAAGTCTTTTGAAGAAAAAAAGACGTTTTTGAAAAAATAGGCCAAAAATCATGACGTTTATGATGCCTGGAGAGAGAAAGCATTTAAAAATCATCCCCCTGCCACCATCCAGCAGGTAGGCAATCAAAATGCATTTTTAATCAAGCTCACTTGGCTCTTGACAAGTAGCCAAAAGAATGTGTCGACTGCATGCTCCCCCTCATGGCTATAAATACACCCTCTCTTCTTCATAAAGAAAGCAAGAAGGAATACCAACTGATGATGGAAAATTTTCTCCACTTCTCTTTTCCATTGTAGCTTGAGCCTTGAAGAAGGAAAATACCCCTCTTCTACCTCATTTCCATTTTCTCTACCCCCAATTATACCTTCTTTCCATATAGCCATATCGCTAAGCAAAACGTTGGCAAAATTTTTCTGGACGACCATCAACTCTCCCTGAATTACCACATTAATTTTGCCTAACATCCATGGCTCCACAAGATCGTAGAAATTCAAAAAGCCCATTTGAAGCAAGGGAAGCAAAGAATGTAGACCAATGTAGAAAATGATGCGGTAGGAATTGGCAAAACCCCTATTATAGCAAACCTAGGAGAGGTAACATCTCGTCAGTTTGGAAAAAAATAATGTTTTATAAGCTTATCACTATATGTGGCTTTAAATGATTATAAACATATGTCAAAGAAAATGCATATGAACTGTTACTTAGAAAAATAACCTGAGTAATATAATAATTAACTATTCAGTGAAAAGACTCTTTCACTTAGAAAAGGATTATATGCCTGTCAATAATAAAATATCTTAATTATGATTTATTTTATGATATTTATTGTTATTTCATTAATGACGCATGTGATCATAATATCAGAAAAAAAGTAGACGATCTTAGGGAAGGGAATATTTTATCATTTTTCCCTGAAAGTGACTATCTCTATTTCATTTTGCTAATGATAAACCTATGCATATGAGTTTTGTAATAATTTATAGAAAATCATTGAGATAATATCATGAAATAATCAATGCATTAAATCAACAAAAAATTACATAGAAAAATATATACTAGATGCGCATAAATTAGGTGCGTGGACATATAATTCGATGTATGAAAGATGAAAGAAAAATTACACTTACAATTTTTGCATTGCTTAGAATAAAGTTTTCAGAAAAGCAATCAGCATTGCACTTAGGACATAGCTAAATGAAAATTGATCTTCTAGATAACAATAAAAGTTCGACAAATGGAACATCGTTGATTAAACCATGGAATATGAGTAGAATAAAATAAAAATTATTTTATTATTGAAAATGCATGCAATGTTAATATTAATGATTATATTAGCAAGAGCATCAATATATTAATGATTATATTAGCAAGAGCGTCAATATGATGAGTTGACCCACGCATGAGTCAACAAGAAAACCTAACCTAAATTATCAAGAGTATTGAAGTGAAAACAACTATGAAATACTCGACAACCCTGAAACTATCAGTATCATGAAATCAAATAAATATTGGAAGTCTATAGAACTTGTTGGAAATTGATAAGAATTTGTCGATACAAATTCTAAAGACTAAATAGACTTGGAAAAGCATTTGAAATCCTGTTAAGCACAGGTTAGGGCATGCCAGTGCATGAACTATCTGCCATAGATATAAATGCCCATATTTTCTTTTAGGGAAAAAATACCAAATTTTTCATAAGGATGAAATAGACTTTAGATTCGTAAAATATCATGCAGATCCCGAAAAAACAGTTACAAGTAGGAAGCAAAACCCTAAGAATAAGTTGGGATCTTAAAAGAAAAACCCTAGATTTGGGTGGGGCTGCTTTCTATGCTAAAAACACTTACTGATGTTTCTTTTTTTATTTATGCATGCATTGATGATTGCACAGGAAAGATTGATTGTGCTTGCAGTAGTTAGATTTGATTGTAAATCTATAATCAGGATAATAAGAGATAAGATCATAATATGCCTCCCCCACTGCTAGATGTGGAACCCTTCTCCAATGGGGATTGTTTTGTACTACCATGGGGAGCTTTGGACTGGCCCCGACGGCGAGAGGTCGCTCAACGAGGAATCCATTAGGCAGGAGGAGGCGGGAGTGCCAAGTGGCCCTGGCCAGAATTTCAATCTGTTTTCGCTTGAAAAATGCACACTTCTTCTTCTTGGCATAAAGCTTGTGTGCTCTCATTATTTCAGGGACAATGCAAAGCTGGGGTTCATGGTCTTTTTCCTGCTTGGAGTATACTAGGGCATCGTCAAAGAAGACGAGTATGAAGTCATCAAGATAAGGCCTAAAGATATCTTGCATTAACCTGTTGAAGGTAGCAGGAGCATTTGTAAGCCCGAATAACATGACTAGGAATTCAAAGTGTCCATACCTTGTGCTGAATGCGGTCTTCGGGATATCTTCTTCCCTGATCCTTATCTGATAATATCCAAACCTGAGATCTATTTTAGAGAAGATCTTCGCACCTTGGAGACGGTCAAGAAGTTCATCTATTCTTGGAATGGGGTATTTGTTTTTAATGGTCGATTGATTCAACCCTCTGTAGTCAATGCATAGCCGAAGCGTTCCATCTTTCTTCTTCTGGAACAGCACTGGAGCTCCCCATGGCGAACTACTAGGACGAATGTAGTCTTGGTCTAACAGTTGCTTGAGTTGCTCCTTCAACTCAATCGCTTCCGGAATGGACATCCTATATGGTCTCTTCGCGATTGGTGCAACTCCTGGCGCTAGCTTGATTTCGTGATCGACTTCCCTTTGAGGAGGAAGTTCTGTCAGCTCTTTGGGAAATACGTCCGCGTATTCCTTTAACCATGAAGGTTCTTCCCTAGATTCTTGATCCTGATTTAGCTTATTTAGCTTAATCAAATAGACAGGTAGCCCCTTTCTAACTCCTTTTATTATCTGTGTTGCTTTTGCCAACTGAATTTTTGGCTTACCAGCCTCTCCTTGAGTTGTAACTAGTTCCCCTTCAGAATTTCGAAAGGAGACTTGACCCTTTCCATAGTGAATGTGGGCATCATTGGGTATTAGCGAATCCATTTCGAGCAAACACTCGTGGATACCTAGGTTCATTACCCTGAATCTGACCGAAGTCGACTTTCCACCCAGTAGGAATTTCACCTTAGCAGTTTGCCTGGTACAAGAGACCTCTCGGCCATTTTTCAATTCCACAAGTAAGGTAGGTGCATCTTTTGTGGCTCTTCCTAATCTCTTTGCACAAATTGGTGAAATGAAGGAATGTGTATTGCCACAATCAATCAAGGTTTTGAAGCTTTTACCTTGATAATCCGAAGGAGTTTGAATCACCGAGAATTAATGATTCGGGCCTTTCTTGTGAAGAGCGGCGTGAACCATTGCCCTCTCAATGTCTGCTTCCATAGATGGATCTTGTTCATCACTCAGCTCCTTATTGGCAACACTGGCAGTTCTCCCTTTGGCCCTGACGGTGGCTCCTTGTCCATGGGCGGCTCCTTGGAATGGCCCTTGACGTTGACCTCTGCTAATCTTGGGACATTTCCTTTTAAAGTGACCAGGCTCGTTGCAATGGAAGCAATGGAGATTTCGGCCATTACCTTGTGTACGAACGAAATTGTTGACAGTGTTGGCCCTAGCCTTCTTCCTTTGTCCCTGGTTTTGGCCCTATGTTCTCTTAGCCTGAGACCTATACACCCCCTTGTTCTAATCCTTGTAAGACCAAGTCCTATTATTCCTTGGCTTGGTCTGCACCTCTTGTATTATCGGTGTAGCTCGAATGAGTGCATCTTGTAGATCCATTGGACGCATTGATTCCAAGCGGGTGTTTATGGGTGGATTTAACTTGGTACAAAACTTTGACACCTATTGTGTCATATCCATTTGTGGCACGTACTTTAAGAGAGAGACGAACTTTGAATAATACGCAACTAGGGATAGTCCAAGCTGCTTTAATTCATAGAATTTGTTCATCTTCTGTGTGCGGTAGGCAGGTGGCAGATATCTCCCTCGCATAGCGCACCATTGTTTCCACCAATTGTTTCTGCACCATTGTTTCCACCAAAGTCTTGCTTCGCCGGTAAGCTTCAGTTTGGCGAGCATCGCTTGGTTAGCGAGTGCAGTTCCTACTACTACCTCGAAATAATCCTCCATGGATTCAATCCAGACCTCGACGTTAATTTGGATGGTCCTTCCCTTACCATCGAATTCAGATGGCTTGATTTGTTTGAGAAGGAACTTCTTCTCTTGAATTACAGCCATACTTAGTGTAGGGGTCGGACTAGGAATCTGCATTTGAGGTTGCGCCTGGGCAATAAGATTTTTTATGTTAAAAACTTACTAAACGTTTCTCACATTACATTAATATGCCCAGTTCAGCTTTTAGCCCCGTGACCTAATCACTTAACTCCTTTACCCACACTTACAGTCAAGACAGTCAGTGATTAAAAAAAATCTTATTCATTCATGTGGGCATAGCCCTTTCAAGTACATTTATTTTGGGAAGGTAGAACAAGCTGATACATTAGTTTGGGGAAAATAGGATTGTGTTACATTCGGCCACGGGGACTGAGTAATAATATGGAGAGGGGTCATGTATTTTCAAGAATCGATAGGTCATAGGAAGCTTGGGATATCCCTTCCTTTGATACCCGTTCTTCTCATAATGACCCAGCACCTTGATTCTGTCGGCAGGGATTATTCGAGTCACTTCCTCATACACATCCTTGTTCTACTTGACCTTTCGACCGCCAACATGTAGGGTTGCATTTGTGTGAGCCTCGACAAAGATGAACAGCTTCACGATCTTTAAATCCTCCATCCACTTGATTCTCTTTAAGTTGGTCTGAAGGTACGCAAGTCGGTGGACCGCTATGTAATATATTCCTGATTCACCTGTCCATCTCCGTTCCATGTACAGGGGTGAAGGATTGTAGATATGGTCTAGAATATTCATCATGCCTAGCCTCCGTTGATAATCTGAAGCGCGCATTGCAATCATGAACATAACCTGGAACACCAAGAATTTGTTCTGTGCTTTGTGACTCTATAGGCCAGCATCCATAAGTAACTAAGGAAATGTTCTTAACGGCAACATTGCTCTATTTACCCACATTAAGTTTCCTTGTAAATATTAGATCTCGTTGGTTCGCTCTGATACCAACTATAACGTGTCCCCCTATCCACTTGTAGGACACGTCTTAGTAGCCCATCAGGAAGAGAGTCTAGAAAGCGTCGCCCGGCACTCACAACTAATGTCACGGGTTTTGCGATCTAGATCTTCCCGAGTCTACCACGAAGTAGAAGCATTCCGGCCGTTCCCTCTTAAGACCAACCTGAATCAGGGTTTTCCTAATAATCAAGTTTCTAGGAGGTAGCTAGCGTCGAGCCCCAGACGAACTACTTTGCGCAGAAACATCAAGGTCGAAGTGGATTTATACTGCACTTGGTTCAAGGAGAATGGAAAATGAGAGGGATGCGAAGCTCGATCTCTCTGCCTGTAAGGCATAGTCCCATTCCGTTCCCCTAAAACAACATAAATCGGGACTCTAGCTCTATTGATTCTAGGTCATTGCTACCTCTCTGTCAATTTCCTTTGAGAAACATTCCCAGCCAATCGAGACCACCCTACTGTAGGACGGACCCAGAGTCATGTCCACCGCACTTTCCTCATGTTGCTTTAGTTATCTAATTACCTACCACATTTAGTTTGACAAGCAAAAACAGCTTCCTTAATTAACCAAATTAATCACTGGTTCCTTCACGTAACTTGAGCACTGACACAGAAAACCAATGTCAAGCAAGTTCCTTTTTCAACATTTGATCTTTATTTATCAATCTTTGGAATACATCAAATAAATCTGCCTGAAAGCTATTCCAACAATCCTCAGGGATTGCTATTCCAAGTTCCGCTCATTGACTAGTATGTGGGCCTCGAGATCCCATCTTGAGTCACGTCGGCCTCTTGTGCAGGATTTGGAGGCAAGGGATTTACGGCCAAAGCCTCCCCTGGCACCCAAGCGACCTCCTGCTCCAAGTAGCACCCACGGAGAGACCTCTTGCGGCGGGTTTGGTCCACGTACCCGGCACGGCTAACAACCGCGTTGGATAGGGTCAAGAAGACAGTCAGAGGTAACTAAAACAGCCTCTCCCTCCAAGCTCTCAACCTAAAGCATTAGTTGTTTTTCCTTAATTAGTTCCTTGAGCAAAGAAGTACAAACAATGCATCTAAATGTACAATCACGAGCATTCTAGTGGTCATTTGTACGGCCAACTGCTAAGGTGTGATTCCTTCTTCCCGAACGCTTCCAGCATTCGACCCTGGATCCATCATGACTTGGCAAGATCCCAAGGGTTTATACCCTGTTGACCCAAAATTGTCACTACTTTAGGTTTCCTTAAATTGTGGTCAATAAATCCTAGACAACCTCGTCACTCTAACTTGGTTGTTCAACTACTTGGCAAATCAGTCCCAAGGAAGGTTGATGTAGCAGGATGACTATTCATCCTCTAGAAAATTAGACTTGTACTTAGAACTCGCCAAACTTGGTCTAAGGAGTGGCAATACTATTTTGTGATTTAGACACAAGACCATACGACGTTGCAGCTTGTTGCACAAGATAGGTGTGAGCACCTAACTTGTGGGATTATTTTCTCATCACATGGTATTCCTTGGTCAAGAATACCTTTGATCAAGATGTTTGGGAGTCCTATTGACTCAATCCAAAACCCTAACCCTACTAGGCCGATAAACGTTTTGGTGTTAGGGTCCCTAAATTCCTTGCGGGAGTCTAGCATTTGGTCAACTGATCCTTAGAATGAGAACCCTAGATCATTCTTGCACGATGATTAAATAATCCTAACATTTCGTGGATATGGGTAGGACCTTTAAGATTGGAAGTATTAAATTGGCATTCCAAGTGCGATACTAGGCAGAATTTTATCATAGCTTCACCCTACCTAGCACATTGAGGTGATCGTCATATGTTAACTAATCATACCTTTATGATTCTCATGTAAGCTACTCAATTATACGCAAATTACTTAGTTGATCTAGCCAACCCAGGATTTAAGATGATCTTCCCTTTTAAAGTTGCAAATACTTTCCTCTAAATCTGCAAGTACTTTCCCCTAAAAGATGTAAGTAACTGCAAGATAGGTGAGATGCATCATTCCATGCAATTTCGAGACCATAGCCCTTTTTGCCTTTATGCAACTTAAAGGAACTACAAAGATATTTCTTTTCCTTGCCCTATACTATAATGATTGACATTTAGAGCTAACACTTATAAACCCTACGTTGATGCAACGAAATCAAAGCTTTAATATTTCTAATGAAGATGCATTCAAACTTTGATAAAAGAACTCCATGCATGAGCGAATGCCATAAGTTCACCATTGATTTAATCCTTCCTTTAACACTTAACCCAACTAGAATGTAATTATCATCGCATACGATTTGCAAAGTACATAAATCCTTTCCATTCATTGCAACTATTCGAACATCATTTAATGGGCGTCTACGATTATCTTATACATGAGTCACAACTTAGGAAATTATTACATAAGTGCATTATGTGTTATATGCCCTGTCCTTTGCATGATGCAACAAGGACGCCTTTGCACAATTCCGTCTTTTTACTTATGCATCATACGTTCAGAATTGCAACTACCTTTGACCACCACGGAAGTGCAAGCAATTGCAAATACATGACATGCAACTAAACTTTGTAGATCGAATGAGTATATAAATTTCCCAATGCATTTAAACTTCCCTACAAGAATTAAAACATGCTTAATGCAACTTTTCCATGCGGGTCTATTTTCGAAACCTGGGCATTCATTATCGGGGCGTTGTCCACTCTCATACTTTGGGTGGAAGTTCCCACATGTGCTCCTCTCGCCTTTTGTTTAGGAGCCATTGATGCAGTAAATTTCATCTCAGCAACTCTCCCTTGGTTCATTTACACGTTTCAAAGTCACTCCGTCCGAGATCTCCTCTTCCTCGCAGGACACAGGCCTTGTAAGACACGATTTTACAAAAACCGAGAGGTACGGGTGAACTATGCCTAGGGAAGCTTCAATAGAAGCTTCCAAGGTTCTGGAAGAACAGGGAGATGACGTGGAAAGGATGATTGGAGAGGATGACATTGGAGATGAAGATGATGATGAGGACGATGAGGACGATGATGATGATGATGATATGATGATGATGATGGGGCACAGTAGCAGGCAACGGCGGCAGCAGTCGGACGGCGGCAGCAGGCGACGGCAGCAGCAGTCGGATGGTGGCGATAGCTCCTTACGGCGGGCAGCAGCTCCACAATCCCTTTCTCCTCCCCCCTCAAGTGGGGGGGGTAGCCACACAAGTGGTGGGTTCCATGCCTCCTCCCCATGCCCCTCCACCACTCAAGCTCCACACATACTCCCTCTCCCCGCCATGCAATGTCTGAAGGGGAGGGAGTTAATACATTAAAAAAATTTGCAAAAATTATCCCCCTTTTTTTCCCATAAAGGGTGTTCCTACGGTGGCTTGCAGTTTCGAGCCACGGATTCATATGTACCATGCGGGTATGGTATTGTTAATGCATGAGGCTCGAGTTCTTAGGCCAGAGTTTCGTTGTTGCGGAAGATCACTTGAAATTGCTTTTGCACGGGATCAAGAGTCGTTAATATTTCATTGCAGAAATATTACAAAGTTCATGGAAGAAATACTTGGGAAACCCTCCCAAGACTAGCTTATTAAAACTATGTTTGTAATATGGAACAACAAAAAGAACTAGCCTAGTGGATAGTCACTTGGCAGTTAAGTGAACTTGGGTGACGACACTATCGGGATGGGTGACCTCCTGGGAAGATTTTCCTATAAGCTAGTGGGAGCTTTTCACGCAGTGCCAATGAAGCCTTCATAGCTTGTTGCCAAGTATGCCAAGGACTACACTTGGTCGCCGCCTTGGTCGTGAGCCTTGGAGTGATGCCTCGATGAGATGCGCGATGCTTACCCATCTATTCGTCAATTTTTATCTTCACACTACAAAAATGGAGCCCCCTCCCTGATGTCATCAAAAATGCTAAAAGAATGTGTCCTCTCTTTACCCCCTGGTTATTATATAAACAAGGATAGAGCATCACATCAGTACACACACAGACAACACACAATGAACTGGTGTAGAAGTCTCTCTAATGTGGATGTGACGAAGCTCTATTGCAATGACTCTCTCTCTCTCTCTCTCTCTCTCTCTCTCTCTCTCTCTCTCTCTCTCTCTCTCTCTCTCTCTCTCTCCCCCACAGCGAAAGCACTACTTGAATCCACAAGCTTCTTCCATGGATCCCAAGAGATGTCGAGATGCTAAGCGAGGTCATGCTCAAAGGGCTCCCCAATGTGAGGAAGTAATTGCTAGTGAAACACAAGCGGAAGTTAACCCCAAATCCATTTAAGCTGAAGGACGAGTTATTCCACAACAAACTGAGGTTGTAGCCATAAATCGTAATCTCACGATGGATGGCCAAACGGACATAATCATGTTAGTACATAAGAAAATATCACGATTAGTTAGAACTTACTCAAAATTGTAAAAGCATGTTAGTATTATTAAATGCTTTTTAGGAAGGTCCAGGGAAATTGATGAAGGGGATAGATTCTAGGCATCAGATATAATTGACAATTGTGTTAAAAATGTTTTATCATTATGACTGCTTTTGGATTTGTGAATGATGAGTTATGGCTCTTATGATTTCGGGCTTGCACATCTGGACGAAATCTGGATTGTGGTGGTTTGGGACATTGGGGTCCCCAACCCAATGCTCCCTAAATACTCTGCGGAGTGTGGAAAAACTCACCTATGGTGGGTGCGGGTCCTACGCTCCTGAGGGAGGTAGGTTTTTTTTTTAAACTCAGGTGCGGGTGGGCATCTTATGCTCCTGAGGGAGGTAGGTGTTGAGCTTATATTTTACCTTATGGGTAGGGCGATCAAGTTCCACTCTCCCTCATCTCTCACTCTCTTTGAACCAAGTGCAATGTTAACCTCACTCTTTCCTTTGATTGATTACAAAGTGGTCTTTCTTAGGTGGGTGTCAGATTGCTGTTAGGGGTGACTTGTCCATACTTCCCCTATGAAGTAGAACTGAGATTCCCATGTTCAACTAAGTCCAACGTTTTCCATGGGGACACGGGATGGTGATGTGCATGGGTATGATTTTCAGTCGACTACTAGGAGGACTCCTCCAGGTCTATTAGAGGAGGCACCTCACATGTGGTATCAGAGCCAGGTTTCAAAAGAGCTTTTAGTGTAAGGTTAATTAGTCATCGTATAAAAGGAATTAATAAAATAACCACACTTTTTTGAAGAAAACTATTATCAATTATCTTGCACTAACACTAGCATACACATGGTGCCCACATGAACTTAGTCATGAGGAAGCTATACATTTGCGGGATATTTTTCCCATCATGTATCAAGTAGCCTTAGGGTCAAATAAATTCTCATACCGTGAGGCTATATTTGAGATAATGGAGATTATCTTTATTCCTCCAATTGTATTGCAACCTCATCCTAACTCATAATACATGAGAGATTACTAGCCAAAGAATAGTTCACATATGGAGATATTTTGTGGGCATAACATCCTTCTTCATTATGAACTATGGAGGATTCGATAGGCTAAACAACCAAAGATAGTTAAGATATACATTTTGTTCAATTCCTTTGATGAATGGTTACTGGACATTGGGAATGAGTCTATACCTAAAACCTTGTGGGTATATCGGAAAGTGCTACAAATAGTACCACCCAAGAGAGTTGTTGTAGTACCAAGACAGCCTTATTTTTGTACGGGATGTTATGGTTATCCCCAAGAGCAACCATATTATGTTGTTTTGCCATGTACATGAGAACCGATAAAGATATGAGAGTATAGACCCTATGTAACATACCCGCCTATCGGCTGTCCAGGCATGTTCTTAGCAGTCCATCGACGAATCTAAGCAACACCACCCAACACTCCCATGGAATGTTAAGGGGTTTTTCGCCTAGGGTTTCTCAAGTCCAAGGGAACATTCGCGGTGAACCCACTCAGATCGACTTGAAACTTGGGTCCCTAGTGATCAAGGCCTCCTGTCAATATTCTAGCATCGGGTTCTGGACATCCTACTTTACACAGAGATACCCAGGCCAAGCAGACCCATGTCACACTTGGTTCAAGGAGAATGGGAAACGAGAGGGATGTGCAGCTCAATCTCTCTACCCATAGAGCATAGTCCCATTCTGGTCCCCTAAAACGTCATGAATCGGGTTCTAACTTAACAATACCTAAAGTTGCGAACGATGGTAAAACCTTATGAGAAGCCTCCCAGTTCTCTAGGACCACCCAAACCCGTCAAGGGTTCCGCCCACCCGCTTCCCTTGATAGCTTTAGTTTTCTAATTAGGTCCTACCACAATTACATATGATATTTAAAACCAACTTCCTTAACTAAGCCTTTAGGGAACAAGGTTCGTTCACGTAATTTACAAAACATACACAAAAACAGAGCAAGTAGTCCTTTTGACAAAACAAATTCCTTAACTTATCTTCAAGTTAATCTTTGTCTCCTTCTCATACATGAGAAATTATATATCCCTCATGCCCAACAAAAGTACTCGATACAAATCACATGGCACCATAATTTCCATCCTTTATCTAGAATAGAATCTTCCAATACCATAGATGTTGGGTTCACTGGAGTCTTCAACTCTATTCTGGACTCGGCAAGGGGTCCAGAGCTCCACCTGACCCCAAGCGACCTACGATTGAGACACAACTTCCATGGTTGACCTTTTTGCCACTTGATCTTCGGCATGTGAATCGAGTAGTGCCCTTCTCGAGTTAAAACGAGGCGTGACCTTGGAGATGATCAACCTGCGTAAAAATATCCCTTCCTTAATTAATCCAATTAAGAATCAAACACAATCAAGGCAATCAGCCCTAATATCATTTTCCAAGAAGACATTCCTTTATCCCCATGGCAACTTGTCATCATAGACCCCTACCATGAATTTTCCAACAATCACAAGCACTTGGAATAATCATCCAAACCATATGCAACAATCAACTGAATGTAAAAGCATTTAGGGTGTTTTTTGATCAACCAACAAGCAATTGTATTTCTTCCAAAATGCAATAAAAAAGACACGATAACATTTCCATTGCACATTTTCTCTCCCCCTTGGGATCGAAGAGCAATTCTATGTAAAATTTACTTAACACTCCCTTTCTTCAGCTAGAGCATAAGTTAAGGTTTCTAACCCTGTACAAGACGTAAGTCCTATATATCACCTACATTGTTCAATAGCCCAACCTTCTTCCCAAAAATTAGCGGTCTTCACTTTAACTCAGGTTTTCCTAATCAATTGAGCTCTCTACTTGCCTTTGAGGCCTGAAGTGGTTGTTCGTATCTAGCCCGATCCCCAAGTAGGGTTAATGAAGGTAGTAGTTGCCAAACAAACCCCAAGGCATCTTTGTTTTAGCCCTTATGATTGTTATTTGCACTAACTAAGCATAACATCAAGATTCCAATCTACCAAACATGAGCTATTAGTTCCTGTAGTTTGCAAGAGCTTGGGCAAAGCCTAGAGTTTCTGGAATGAATTTCCTTTAGGCTAGATCGCTTACCATGCCATCCTTCAAGAGTACAGGTTGCAGGGAATACCTTAAAGGCGATGAAAACGCCCCTACTATTGCGAGGACAAGAAGTTGACAATGCTTGAAGCCTTATATGTTGTTTATGAATTTATCCCATAGCATCTAAATGCAATTAACTTATCTTTAAGCAAGCATTTGGGAAACTCAATCCTCCGAATAGTCGAGACAAAGTTTACCTTTTTCAACGAACTATTTCTCACGTGGTAAAGTTTAGAACGTAACGTATTGCATGTGAGAAATTAAGCAAGCCTCTTATTAATTTGGAATTTCATTCCTTACGACTGGTATCGCAGTTGGATTGGCAGTGATGTCCTCGCTCGAGACTTTCATTGTGGGATTGCCATCCGTGTGTGACCTTTTTTTCCCTGGGGCCATTCTTGAACTTCATCTTCCCTGGATGCGAATTGCACAAGACTTCTGCGCCTTTTCCTTGATTAGTGAGGCCAATTGGGGAAGGAATTGAGCATGCAAGTGGAGGATCTCGTGAGACAGGGTATAAGGTCGTGGCCAAGAGGAGAAGAAAGGATACATGTGGACACTCTCTAAGAAGGGGAAAAGAATGAGATCCTTCAAAGACTCACACACACACACACACTCTCTCTCTCTCTCTCTCTCTCTCTCTCTCTCTCTCTCTCTCTCTCTCTCTCTCTCTCTCTCCGTCAAGCACGATGGGACAGGCACGGACTGTGGAAGCGCCTGCTACAGCGATGGCGAAATGGGAAGCTGCTGTCCCAGCTTCTAGGTGAAGCTCTCAGATAAATCGATTGGCCTGCTACCTTGCGTAATCAATTTGACTTTATCATCGTAAACTTCACCAAACATGGCAACAAGCAGCAGAAGATGAGCACACAACCAGTGTCCGACGAGCAACCGGGCGAAAAGGTGGCCAGCGCTCTCTGTCTTGGGTGACAGGAAAGATCTCCGAGTCTTTCAAGCCACAAATAGTACAGGTCTCCGCAAGACAGGTCCCACAGAGGTTATACTCTCCTGCAGATTTGCGACTGAATAATATAGAGACAGACTGTCTTTTGTCTCCTGTGGACTCTACACTTGGAGAAGTTCGAAGGAATCTACAAATTGATGCAGCCTTGGGTGGCTTGGTTATGTGGCAGACATTGCAGTTAAATCAAATTCAAGTGCTTGGCATCTTACTTGCCCTTACTCTGGCCTCGGGCATAGATCTGCACGAGGCAGGACATTTCTTGATTGCTTATCTATTGGGAGTTCTTCCAAAGGGTTACACATTGTCAAGCTTAGAGGCATTGCAGAAGGAAGGCTCTTGGAACGTGCAAGCTGGGACAGCATTTGTGGATGCGCAGTTTCAGGAGGAGGTGAAAAGTGGGAAACTTTCTTCATTGAAGGTGGTCTCTCTAACATTCAACATGTCTATCGAGGGGGCTTTTTCCTCGTGAGGCGACATGCCGCTCGAGCTCCATAACGTGGAGCTTCTAATCAGCCAGGCTATCAAGGAGGCGAAGAAAGATTTCAAGAAGGATGCGGATAATGCCTTGAACCAAGAAACCCGCCGGCTCCATGAGAGGATCCGGCGACTGGAGGAGATGGTGAAGACACTCACGGAAGAGAAGAGGGATCTCAAAACCGACCTGGACAAGCTACAAACGGAAGTGTCACATCTACGGGAGGCAAGAGAGGACGCGGATTTCAAAGTGGACCTCCGAGAGGCTATCACGAAGGAATGCCAAGAGGACCTCCAGGTATGCATTAAAACCGAAGTTGAGGCTTCGAGAGAGGGATGGGAGGAAAAAATCAAAGCAAACATGAAGGAATAATTAGAAGGGAAGAAGGAGGGGTGGATTGAGGTAGTGAAGAAGAACATTAAGAAGGAGGTCCAAGAAGAAAATAAAAAGGAGGAGGTAGTCCGGGTTCAGGAGACCTTAGAGGAGGAGAGGCTCAGGAATGCGCACAGATTGAACGTGCGTATTACCGGGCTCCCCGAAGGGGCCTCTCCGGAGGAGGATGCACGCGGGCTATGCATCCGACTAGGGTACACGAGCATGCCCTTTACTCAGGCATGGCGTGCAGGACGAGATACTACCAGGGTCAGAGCTCTGATATTACATATGAGCACACCGGAGGACAGAGCCGCTTTCTTTCGGAAGCGGATTTCGCTCCGAGGGATGACTGGGGCTTCCATCTTCATGGATGAGGACCTGACTCAGATGCAGATTGCACACAGACGAGCATGCATGCCACAGATACTCCAAGCATGTAGAGAAGGCCGTAAGGCCTTCTATCGAGATGGCCGGATTTTTATAGATGGACGCCCCACCAAATAGGGGGCGCGGCCTATGAGACGGGGCAGAGGATTGTACAGAAAACCCCGATACGTGTGGCAGTTTGGAACTGCAACGGCTCCCTATGGTCATGACCGGACAGACTTGAGGAGATTTTACCCGACCATGATGTTATATGCCTCACAGAGACACATGAGAGCCCAGAGAGAGGGCTTCACGCATTACAGGATTTGAGTGGGTATCTGCATACCGGGCTACTACTAGGCAGAGCACATCTAGGGGCTCAGGAGGGGTGGCAGTTCTATTCCGTCAGGGGATACAGAGACATATCCAGTTAGTGAGACGAGATCAGGAGGCCAGTTACATATGGATCAGAGTGCAGATATCAGATGAGAGATGGATCTATATGGCAATATGCTACTTTTCACCACGAGGGTCCAGATATGCTACTACGCAGGGTGATATTCAGGCCAGAGATTCCCCCTCCCCTTATTCACAGCTCTTAGAGGACATTATTCTGTATTCTAGTTTGGGTGAGGTCTTCCTTATGGGGGACTTCAACGGGCGCACACAGAGCCGACAGTGTGAGAGTTTTGATATGGAGCAGCCAGAGATCATGAGAGCATTAGACCCTGAGGAGTTGGGGATCAGTAGGGAGTCAGCAGATATTGGGCCAGACGCCACAGGGTATGGAGGGCATTTACTTGAGCTTGGTAGTAGACATCATCTCGTTATTTATAACGGGATGGCACGATGGCCATATTCAGGAGGTCTTACATGCTTCCCACATGGGGGGGCGAGAGTACTTTAGATTATCTGCTCGGACCGATCAATGGGATGCATACTATCGAGTCCTTCGGCCTTGGGAGACTTCCACTTGGTGCCTATCACAGCTTTCTCAGTTTCTCACTCCTCACCTCATTACCATCACCACCTGCAGATATCATACCCCACATGCATACTACCATACACTTCACTCATAAGCTCTCACATATTTACTCACAGCATCTGGAGGAGCACATCACGTCACTTGATCCATACGCACCCCTTGATACACTGACCACTGATATCACACGCATTCTGCATGATTCTGCTACACTCAGTTTTCCACATCACACATACACGCACCCCCCTCGGACCGGTACCATGCCACAGAACAGGTGGTATGATGATGAGTGCAGAGATCTACGTCGACAGCTACATGATTTGGAGGCCAGAGGAGAGATCACACACAGACAGGCGCAGAGACGCATGCACCGCTTGACCCGCCGTAAAAAGCGGGAATGGGAGGAGGAGAGATATTGGGATATATACCACCTTCTTATGAGCAGAGATTGTGCAGAGGCATGGAGGCAGATCAGAGAACCACGCTCACCCACACCGATACATGACCCTGCAGTATGGCATGGATATGCACAGAGTTTATATCATGTACCCGCACAGCCGCTGATACCCACACCATGTACACCGAGACCGGGTATTTCATCCTTTTTCACCACTAGTATGGTGAAACATGCTATCTCACGGTTACAGCATGGCTGCGCTCGAGACCAGTTTGATCTTCAAGCAGAGCATATTATATATGGCAGAGACACATTGGCTCCACTCATTGCTCACCTCTTCAACCGTGCATTGTCTGAGGGGTTCCCTGACTCGTGGACAGAGCACACCATTGTACCTATCCACAAGTCAGGGGATCCTATGGATCCTAACACATATAGGACCATCATGATTGGGCCAGTTTTGTCCAAACTTTATGGCACGGTGATGGAGGAGGAGCTCAGCACGCTAGCAGAGAGAGAGTGCATGCGCACACCCGGACAGGCAGGGTTCAGAGGGCATTTTCTACCATAGACCACATCTTCACTCTCTGTTATCTGATCGACCAGACACGAGTGAAGAAACAAAGATTGTACTTTTGCTTTGTGGATTTCCACAAAGCCTTTGACATGGTTCCGAGAGAGAGGCTTTTCAGACGCCTACTTGATCTGGGGGTGGATGATGACATGATGTGGGGTATTTATGCACTATATGAGCGGGCAGAGTCAAATGTCCGGGAGGTATATCAGATCCCCTTGTGAGCACCATTGGTGTGAAACAAGGATGCCCACTCTCACCGACTCTATTTGGGCTATACATTGATGAGATAGTAGAGTTTATTCAACAGCGAGCCGGTGGAGGTATAGATCTCAGTGGAGCCACATTTCATATCTTACTATATGCAGATGACATTGTGTTAGTCTCAGACTCAGCTCAGGGATTACAGCAGCATTTATTAGCATTGGATGATTTTTGCATACAGAGAGGCATGACAGTGAACCTTGGTAAAACCAAGGTTCTTATATTCCATACATCAGCTTAGATATGCAAACAGAGTATTTTCATGGCAGCAGGAGGGAGTATTGAGGTCACTGGATCATATGTATATTTGGGAGTCACCTTTACAGCAGCTTCAGGGACTTTCTCGATGACACAGGCAGCTCATGACCGCCTCCTAGAGGATACTCAGCATTGGCTCTTATGAAGCGACAGTGTTATCAGGCACATTTCCAGGAGCCCCGCACCAAGGGGTGGCTCTTTGATACTCTAGTCACTCCAGCACTGATGTATGGAGCAGCTATATGGGGGCCAGGCCTTGCCGATTATGTATGGACATTGATGGAGAGACCTCAAGTGATCATGATATCTAGATTGATTCGCAGCAAGGCCTCAGTCCCACATGACATTGTGCGAGTAGAGCTTGCCACACCGCCCATGCTAGTCGAGGCATTATTTCAGACAGTCTGCTTCCTACACAGATTTCAGGATATGGACAGAGATCGCATTGCATATAGAGCATATATGGCATCTCAGGAGATGGCTCGAGCGGGAGATACCACATCATGGTATGCACAGACTAGAGCTTGGTTTGACAGACATGGGCTGGACATTGATAGACTCCCACCTCTTCTATATGATACTCAGGCTCCCACTTACACCCTCTCTCTCTCTGAGAGGAACAGAGTCATCAGACAGGAGATATGGCATATTTATATACAGAGGACATGGGTCAGCCCTGCACAGCCACTGCCATCGAAGATGGCACATTATTATACACAGTTCTTGAGCATATCAGAGCAGGGATTCATAGAGATTCTGAGATATATGCAGATCTATATGCCACATCGATTGAGAGTTCTTATTGGACAGCTCAGGGTATCATCACATCAGCTTATGATTGAGAGTGGCAGAGCCAGTGGCATCCCACAGGAGGAGAGGATATGCCCCCTTTGCAGATTAGAGGTGGAGAGTGAGGAGCATTTTGTTCTCAGATGCCCGGCATACTCACAGTTGAGATCTAGATACACATTGAGCAGCTCACTTCAGGGATGTATGGCTGATATGGATCAGAGATCATTTGGCCGTTTTCTGGGAGAGGCATGGCACATCAGAGAGCAGAGCACACAGTGGGTCCCAGTCAGAGAGGGGCCCACCCAGACGACTATTACACAGTTCTTTCAGATAGACAGAGTGAGAGCTACTATACCAGCCTCCAGCCAGACCTCCAGGCTCACACTACAGCAGGCTGAGGACCAGCGTACCCGACGCTGCACGAGGATCCGGGGGTTTCGAACCCCACAGCCACACCGACAGGAGATCCGGAGGATTCTTGATCTACATCGACAGCAGACTGAGATCCGACGACACTCGACACATTGGATCTCAGATCTCCAGTTTGCTCTTTCTCCACCGCCGATGTACCACATCCTGCATCTAGGAGGGATCACCTGCTATTAGCGACTTCGACGATTGCTACTACATCCCAGGATAGTATATCTCCCTGCATCTATTACATATACACATCGCACCACTTTATCATAGCCGACAGTTGTTCCCCTATCACAGCCGACATTTGTTCCCCTTTTGTAGCCATTATCTGGAGTACCAGAGCTACATACGCACATACACATATACGACACTTATCACACTCACAGCACCATATTTTCAGTTTCCAGTTTTTAGCTTTTCATTCAGCACTTTTATTTTGGATAGCTGGACCTCATCAGTTGTATCACAGTTTGTCTCATAGGCTAGTTTTGGTCTTTAGAAGACGTTAATATAACTTTCTTTCTTTCTCTCTCTCTCTCTCTCTCTCTCTCTCTCTCTCTCTCTCTCTCTCTCTCTCTCTCTCTCTCTCTCTCTCTCTCTCTCTCTCTCTCTCTCTCTCTCTCTCTCTCTCTCTCTCTCTCTCTCTCTCTCTCTCTCTCTCTCTCCCCCTTCTTCTTCTTCTTCTCACTTCTCTTTCTTCTTCCTCTTCTTTCTCTTATTCTTCTCCTCTCTCTCTCCTTCTCTCTTTCTCTCTTACTCAGGCTGTCGACAGTAGGGGTGGGGGGCCATTTATAATAGGAGGGAAGGTTATTATTAGGATTCTCCCCACCTTCATCTGGGCGGGCAGGAATGCCATGCCACCATGCAATCGGTGTGGGGGGGGAGGTCATCGTCTCCATCGTCATCTGCCTCTTCATCATCTCCTTTTTTTTTCATCACTGCCATCCCGCTGTCATCTCCTCCCTTCCCCCACCACGTCGTCGTCTCCCTCCCAGCCACATCATCTTCTACTTCCTCTTCTTTCTCCACCACCACCTGTTCAACGATGATAGGGAGAGGAATTAAAAAAAAATATTATTTTGAAAAAAAGGGGGGGAATTTTATGCAACAGGTGGTGGATATTACATCCTCTCCCCCTTAGAAAACTCAAGATGTCCTCATCTTGAAAGAACTAGGGAAGACAAGCATTAATGGGGCTTAGGGCCTATGGGTTAGGACCCACCATGGTCTCCACTAGTCTTAATGATTCAAATAGTGTAACTCATATTATTGCAATTAATAGTAGGTACAAGAGTAGGATTTATTCCCAATATAAGTTGTGTTACATGTTGATAAAACTTCTAGGGTTGCTAATCATCCTGAAAAGGTGTAGTGGGTTCTAGGTCTTTGTCTTCATCTGATTCCTCTATATATCCATAGACATCGCCTATGTTGCTTCATTTCCTTGGAGGATCCATGTCTTCCAAACTTAAGTCAGGGTAGTCTGCTTGGACGTGCCCTATAGCTCATGGCAGTCGTAGCATTGACGATAGGCCATCTCCTACAAATGTGCCCTACCTCTCTACATGTGTGGCATCTCTTGCCCTGGTCTCGGGAATCATCTTTGTCACAATTCCCCGAATTAAGTTCTTGGACAATTGTCTTTGCTTGAAGTAATGCATCTTGCAAGTTTGTTGGACACATTGCTTCAAGATACTAGTTCAAAGGAGTGTTTAGGTCATGGAAAAACTTGGATACTTGTTGTCCATAGGCGGTGCGTATTTTAGTAGGGTTACAAACTTTGAGTACTAGGCTTCCAAGGTTAATTCCAACTGCTTGAGCTTGAAGAATTCATTCATCCTCAAAGTATGGTAGGTTGGCGGAAGTTATCGTTCGCGTACCGCTGTCGGAGGGTTTTTTATTGATAGGGCGTATCCACCAAGTATCAGAGATAGAAGGAAGTAGAGATAGGAGATGAAAAAGAAGGAAAAGAATACACAAGAGGTAAACACAACAAATTCAAAGCACAATGAATTGAATCAATATGTATTGATGACAGAACCTGAAATCCTTTGTCTGGCACTACTCAAAAGCAATCTCCATGCATTAGATCTCCTGGAGCTCCCTTGTAGAACAAAAACGTGCATCCAAATAACAGCTCCTTCTCTACTGCTCGAAACACAAATCTGATGGCTCCGTTGGCTTCAAAAGGGGGGTAAATCCTCAAGGCACATGCTCACGGATCTCCCAGTTCACTCCTTCTTCTAGTTCAAAGTGTAATTCTTAGTCTGTCCAACAGCGATCACAAAATGCCCGATTTCGCGAATCTTTCTTTTTTATGAAAAATCCCATAACTGGCTAAAAAAGTAACTTGCTTTTTGCATGCCATCCTAATCTAGAAGCTTTTCTAAATTTTGTAGATTTTTACAATAAGTAATATCAAAAATAGGCTAAAATTATCCAAAAATCTAGTAGTTTTGGACCATTCATGCCACTCACACTAGGACTAATGACTCAGATCACATTGACTCTCTTGACCAATAAGAAAGTCGGATGATGATGTACTCTAGAGTTTTTCACACTGTGTCTATGTAGTGGCATGACATCCACCCCCTCTCAATCTGCACATCCTCCGGTATGTGCCAAAATCCTAGTTGTCATTGGATTCTAAGTCCTCCTCATCCTTTGCAACCATATCCTTCACTTCTTCATCTATCATATCTTCCTAGCTAGCCCTTGTATCATGGCCACTATTTTCTTCCAATTTTGGCAACTCATAGGCATTAGATTCTCGCCTCTTGAATAATTTGATTCTTTTCCCTGCTAGCGAAAGATTTATGGTTGTCCCATCTAGTTCATTTAATGCATTAGTAGCATTATCAAACACATGTCTTACCACATAGGATCCAAGCCATCTTTTGGAAACTTTACGCATGGCACTATGCTGGTTGTCTAAACTGCTATCATAAACCAATACCCAATCCCCATCTTGTATGGTTCTTGGTCTCAATCTATGTCTTTTGTCAAACTGTTTCTTATTTTGTATCTTTGTTGCCCTTAATTTTGTATCTTTGTTGCCCTTAATTTTGCAACTATTGCCTCTATGTCTTCTGAATTTCTTTCCAACTGTCTAATGCATAAGGCCAACAACTGCTCTCGATTCAACTCCTCCTCCCAAGAAGGTAGCACACTCCATGTGATTGTCATCTCTTCTATCAGCATGATAGGTTTTTTTACCATACATCAATTCTGTAGGTATATATCATGTAATAGCACTATGTCTTGTTCTGTCGACCCACAAAGCATAAGGGAGCAATCGTGGCCACTGTTTTACCTTCTCTCCACATGCTTTTGCCAATGCCTTCACAATAGGTGGATGACCTCTTTCACTTTTGCCATTTCCTTCAAGGTTATAGGCTGAAGTTAAAGCAAGATTTATCCCCAATCGTGCAAAGAAATCATGAGCTTCATCTGTATCCAGTTCACCCTATCTTTAGTAATTTTTCCCACAGAGCCATACCAACAAAAGATCTCTTCTAAGAGAAAAGTACACACGGCATTTGTGTCTTAGTATATAGAGCTCTCCCTTCCACTTTATTAGTCAAGTCTTCACGGGCAAGCACAAGATACCTCATTTGCCAAAGACATGTAGACATCGTGACTAAATCCACCACCCACTTAAAATGAAGAGATAATGGATATGTGGGCTGCAATCCAAGGGGGTCCACTAGGGTTTACCGTATGGTACCACGTGAGTGTAAGGGAGGGGGTTATTTAAGGGAAGGAATGTACATTTTATAAGGTAAGGTCTCATAAATAAGGGGTAGATAAGGGGTATTTTCGTATATTTCTTGCATGCTGGTGATGTCTCCTTATTACTACTAGTGAATCCCTCGTGGCTGCAATCCATCCTGATGTCTCAAGGATGAATACATTTGACATGTCGTACATATTTCCACAAAGTAAGCAACATCCTTATACATACCCTGCCACCAATATCTTTCTTTGATCTTTGCAAAAGTACCCCAAGCACCTCTATGACCAGCCCATAAGCTTTCATGAAATTCTTACATAATATTTACTTGTGAAGCTATGTCACCCAAACTCGCAATGGCATACCTTGTTTCTTTTTAGCATGTTTTTATAAGTATCCATCTTTTAAGAAAAACCCATAGGATTTCCTCTTGATCTTCTTAAACTTCTCATCTGACCATTCATCTTCTTTGTTAATATACTAAGGTATTGACCAATTCTCAACTACTCTCTTGCATATTTGTCTTCCAAAAACACTTCTACACAATATGCAAAACATCTAAAGTGTCTTCTCTTTGTTGTCCAAGCTTCTGTTAATGCTGTAGCAACACCTTGCTTTGCTAAATTCACTCTTACAACATCATTTTCAGCTGCAAGAAAGTCATCTTCTTCCTCCTCATCCATCATCTCATCTTCATTCTCATAGCGTGCTCGAGATAACATGTCTGTCACCACTAGGTTATCTTTTCCTACAATATGCTAAAATTCAGGGTTCAAAGATTTGATGTATGCAATCCACTAGAGCATAGCAATGTTTGAAGTAGCACAACTAGTAATCATACCCAATACCGGCAAACAATCGATCTCAATGACTACACGAGCACCCATAAAATACTCCTTATCACATCTAAGGGCTGTCACAATTCCCCATAATTCTCTTTTTACTTATGGATACCTTCTTTGTTGTTCAGCCAATACTTTAGCACCAAAGTGAATTTCATATCTTTGCCCTTCCTCATCATCTCGCCCAATTCCCCATCCAATCTCAATTGGGCTTGTATCAACAATAATAGTGATAGGCTTTCCATGTGAATAGTCAACCTTTCTTAATGTAGGAGTAAATTTTAAGAGCTTCTTCAATTTCTTCATTGCTTTCTGATGCTTCCTTTCCCAATGAAATCTCTGACCTTTCCTTAGAAGCTGATATATATCATCGGCTACATGTACAAAGTGAGGAATCCATATCAAATAGAACACACATGCACCCAAGAATCTATGCACCTATGATACATTCGTGCATACATCTTGCATTCTATCAATCCCATCTAATTTTGTTGGTGATGGTCTTCGCCCATAGGACCCACATATATGCCCAACAATCAAAACCTCTTCAACTCCAAAGACACCAGAAAGAGTTAAATGCACCTCTTCTAGATGCATCAAAATCCTCTTACAATCCACAATATGGTCTGCAACAAACTGTCTACACCCATGAGCATCATCTCTTCATTCTTTTCATCCATTGTATACCCTTTGATTGGAACATCATCTAAGAAATGCATTGTCAATTGTGGTATAAAATCCCTGAGTACCCTATTCATAGCATTTGTCATGTGTGCCACTGAGTTTGTTGCACCCTGCGAGAGAGTATACATTCATACTAACCCCAAAGGAGTCTTCATGGTTGTGATATCCCTACTTTCAACTGCAAGCTGAAACTGATCATACCCCGAGTAAAGATCACCCAAAGAATAGATTTCTCTGCCTGGAAAAGCCTCTGCAAATTCATCAACCATAGGACTTGCACCCACATTTCTTATGGTCACTTTATTGACCGATTGCATGTCTTGAATAAATCTCAAAGCCCCATCCTTTTTGGGCACAGTAAACCAACGACTTGAATACGGGGCTGAAGAGGGCTCCAAGATCTTCATGCGAATCTTTTCATTTAACAAATCCATTAGCTTTGGCAAGTAAGCTTTAGACACTTGAATAGGCCTCAAGTTCCATGGTACATGTGGTACAATAAATATTACGATAGGAGAGACAATATTTGGATCCACATAACCTATTTCAGTTGGCTGAAATGCAAATGCCTTTCCATGCCTAGCCAACATCTGCATAAAACAGACTCTTTCAGCAAGCAAAAGAAACCCTTCTGTACCAACTTTCAATTCCTGTAATGTTTCAGATGTAAACTAATGACCTATATCTTTAGGATCCTGTAAGCTTGGCTACCTTGATACTTTTTCATACAAACCCTCACTTTCTGCTGGAAGTGGCAAAGCAATTAGTTTCAGCTTTTTTTCAACTGTCTTATACTTTGTCTCCTCAAGTGCTTCAGCCCATTGTAGTCCTTCCTATTGAGCAAACAATGCTATAGCATCATACATGTCCAAAGAACATACTGACAACACTTTATTTTTAGCCTCATTTTCTGCATGTATAGTTGCCGAATTTTCAGCCATAGTGTCATTAATATTCAGCACATAAAAGATGCCTAAAATGCCCTCATTTTCAGCTAATAGTCCCAATGCTTTCAGTTCCTTAGTAGCCTATTTCATAGATATGCGTTCAGCCTTGCACATAGCTTCTATAGGCTTAAACCAACATGAATTGTTTGCTGTAAACTGAGAATAACCAATAGAAAATGCATGCTTCATTTCATCAAGAGGTGAGTACATCCTTTGGAACAGCACTACTGTAGCCCCGCATTACAGCAGTGCTTAATGAAAATCCAGATCTTTGAATTCCCTTGCATTTGGAGCCAAAGGAGACTCTCGAAGCGTATCACGATTTCTAGTATGATTAACACAAATAGTAAGAAATTGGATTGCTTTCCTCCCATCCTTGCTTCTGACTCTTGCATAAGCAGAATCATCATCAAGCACCTTTATTTCCATACACACTCCTGTAATATAGGCTTGTCCCAAAATCACTACATATGAGGAATTATCTTGCACAAAGAAGTGTTTCTCTTCTTGTACATCACCAATTGTCACTTTCACATTAGGACATACAGCATAAAGCTCTCCCGAAGAATTATTTGCAGCCCTCATACGCGAACCATGATCTGTGTCCACAGGCCATGCACCATTTTCATACAATCCACTCTCAATGATATTTATCTCAGACCCATGGTCAAGTAAAGCAACACAAGGAGTCTCGCATTCCCCTATTTTCACTATCGTTTTAGTGGTAGCACTAGCCCAATGATTTCTTGTGTAATGACTTCGAAGAATAAATTTTAGAGTCTCTTTCCCATATTGTTGCATTTTCCTTACTCCACCATGCATATTGCTACAAGACAATGTTTTTTTAGTCAATTTCTTCTCTTTTCCACATGCTGTCCACCACGGATTAGTAGCATCCTGCATAGATAATCCAGTGCTTACTTCATGCTCATATTTAGCCCGAATACCCAAGAAACCAGTTTCCTCTCCAAATTGCAGCAATGCACTAGTGGTATCACCAAGAAACTAATGCTTCCTCTTAATTGTGTAATGATCTCATCATGAAATTCTCACTTGGCAATGCCAAGCACCTCTTCGAAGGTGAATTCCACCTGATTGTTTAAGATCTGTTCTTCAGGAACCTTTTTAAGATCTGTGGCTATCTCAATGTCAGACTGCAACTCATATCCTGGCTGCTTACCCTTTTTTTTCCCTCTTGTTTACTATCATGTTTTTGCTCCTGACTAACCACTTCCATAACATGCTCGGGAGATGGTTGATTTGTAGCTTTAGAATGATCCACATTTCTTCTTGTTACTCTTTTAGATGTCCCTACATTATCTTCATCTCTCTTTGGTTTCTCTTCCACAAGTACATCCGTGTTTTGTACCTTTGCTAAATATGCATACACTGAATATACATCTATCTGTGATTCCCAACCAATTATGTCATGAATGTCTTGCCCTACATGAGACATTTCACTATCACTAACCTTTCTATTTTTAGCTACATGTATAGTATGTGTCCATATTTCAGCCTTTGGACCAACCATCACTTGGCCATGCATTCTATCCAATTGTAGACCAAAAGTAGAAGCATGTACCGCCACATAAGCATTTCGGACAACCAAGTCTTCCAACAACTTCTGCATACCTCTCTTTCCAAAATTCAAAGCAAGAGGCAATCCTGTTTCTTGTGCATGGATCTTGACTGAAATTTTGGAAGCTTTTAAGCTTCTTTAAGCTTAATAAGCTTTATATTAAGCTTTTATGCTTATGAGTTTTGAAACTTATCTCTCTGTATCCACAACTTGGAGAAGAAGATGTAGGAGTGGTCCTCTGCCGTTGCAGGCCGGTCCTTCGCGATCAGAGACTGGAAACAGAGGTTCTTGACCGCCAAGAATCCACCCATATCGACCGTTTGCGATGAGATTGACCGTAGAGCTCGATCGTTCCAGGAGCTCCGCCTTCGCACAAGATGGGTAGCGATTGGAAGCTCTCGATCTCAGCTTCGCTCTGATACCACTGATGCACAGATCGGATGTCGTATGCTCGCGTGATGAATGTCGAAAGGTCCCCAAGAACAAAAGAACTCTACTTTTTGCACAAAACTCAAGGTAAAAAGCATGCACGACATGAACAAGAGACCAATTGGATGCAATCTCCCCCCATGCCTTGTGTGAGCGCTCCACAAAGCATGTATTTAATGTATTAATCATCTTCAAGCTCAAATAATAGCCCAAATTACAAAAAAACACGCTTTTGGCTTTTGAGTTTGCTTTAGCATAAAATAGAAATAAAGCTAATGGGCGGCGCCCAAAGAGTCAGGCGTACCCAATACAATGTCCAAATACAAATATCATAATCGTGCGCCCATGCGCATACAAAATAATAAATAAATATCCAACGCCTCAATAAATAGGCGCGACAAAATATAGGCGCCATGCCTAAGGTATGCGCCCATCAAAATATAAGTGATAACTCGAATACTCGCTATCCTCCAATGCTTTCCTCTGCCACTGCCGCTATCTCTACACATCAACTGAAGCATTCACAATCGTTAGTAAAATAATACAATTAAACCAACAAAAGTGAATACCTAGCAGTCTTCAGCTACATAAATAAATCAACTGGTTAGAAATCAATCCTAACCTTAATTTATTACGAGTGCACACTCTAAACTCATAAACGTTTATTAATTTAATATGTATTTTGCGGAATCACCCATGTACACACTAAATTAATGAAACGCCCGAAAAGGATAGGCGTCCCCATCAACTTCTCGCACAAAGAATCCACTTTGTGTATGAGCCCCGGTCAACAAAGTTTACAGAATCCACCGTAAAACCTCACAGAATCCACCGTGAAATATGCCTCCTAGCATCAACAAGACCCTTATTGGATTGTAAAACCCACTCCTGAAAAGTCTTGTGTGTAATCAAACTGATATCTTCAATGTAAAATTCTTCCCTGAGTGTCTTCTTGAAAGCTACCCAGTCAGCATCCTACATGTATAATTCAGTAATTCGCGCTTTCAGTTCATGTACAATAGCACGTACAAAATATCAGCTTCATGCAAGTTGAGCCACTCCAAATAATTCCATCTTTTGAGCATAGGTATGTACATATACAGACACATTCCTGCCATTGAATAACTTCATCTCACTCTCAACTGCTTGCAAAGCATTCATCACAACACTTTCTGTTTGAGCAGAAGCCTGCATCACCTATTGTTGTTGTTGTACCTGCATAAGCATATTCATATTTTGCACCAATTGTTCCAAAACATAACTGGAGATTGTGTTCAAAGGTTCTCCCGTCTTGCCTTTCCTTCTTCAGATGACCTTTCACGTCAGGTTCACCAATGTTGGAGGGGTTTTTGTCGATAGGTTGTATTCACCGGGGATTAGAGATAGAAGGAAGTAGAGATAGGAGATGAAAGAGAAGGAAAAGAATACACAACAGGTAAACACATCAAAGACAAAGCACAATGAATTGAATCAATATGTATTGATAGAACCTGAAATCCTTTGTCTCGCACTACCCAGAAGCAATCTCCAAGCATTAGATCTCCTGAAGCTCCCTCGTAGAACAAAAACATGCATCCAAATAAAAGCTCCTTCTCTGTTGCTCGGAACCCAAATCAGATGGCTTCATTGGCTTCGAAAGGGGGGTAAAACCACACCTGCTCATGGATCTCCCAGTTCACTCCTTCTTCTTCTAGTTCAAAGTGCAGTTTTCAACCTGTCAACAGTGATCGTGACGTGCGCAATTTCGCCAATCTTTCTTTTTTATAAAAAATCCCATAACTAGCTGAAAAAACAACTTACTTTTTACATGTCATCCTAATCTAGAAGCTTTTCTAACTTTTTTGGATTTTTACAATAAATAATACCAAAAATATGCTAAAAGTATCCAAAAATCTAGTATTTTTGGACCATTCATGCCATTCACACTAGTACTAATGGCTCAAATCACATTGACTCTCTTGATCAATAAGAAAGTCAAATAATGATGCACTCCAGAGTTTTTCACACCGTGTTTGCATAGTGGCATGACACCGCATCTTGCAGCTGAGCCCAAACAAGTGACAGTGGCTTCAAAAATACCTTGATCTTTGAACCATTGCTTCCATCATATCCGAGCCCAGTCAACTAACTTAAGTTTGGCTATCATTGCTTAATTTGTGAAGGCAGTTTCCATAGGAGATAAATAGTCATCCATCGATGCAATCCGTATCTCTACCTCGGTTTCGACGTCTATCCCTTCTCCACCAAACTCAAGTGTCTTAATTTGCTTGAGAAGGAATTTCTTCTCTTGCATGTCAACATTTGTGGGTGCAGAAGATGCTTAATAGTCAAGCCACACCACTTAGGTTATTCTGTTTAGGGTATGTCTACAAACCATACATTAATCAATCACATATCATTACGAAGTTTCTCACTAATACCAACTGTAACGTGCCCGCCTATCGGCTGTCCAAGTACGTTCTTAGTGGTCCATTGAGAGATGAACCTAAGTGACGCTGCTTAGGGCTCCCATGGAATGTTACGAGGTTTGTCGCCTAGGTTTTCTCAAGTCCGCCTCGCAAAGAAACATTCACGGTCGATGAACCCACTGGGATCGACTTGAAACTTGGGTCGCTAGTGATCAAGGCCTCTTGTTAGCATTCTAGAATCGGGTACTCGACATCCTACTTTACGTAGAGATACCCAAGCCGAGCAAAGCCATGCCACACTTGGTTCAAGGAGAATGGAAAATGACAGGGATGCACCACTCAACCTCTCTACCCATAGGGCATAGTCACATTTCGGTCCCCTAAAACGGCATGAATCGGGTTCTAACTTAACAATACCTAAAGTTGAATGACGGTAAAACCTTGTGAGAAGTCTCCCAGTTCTCTAGGACCACCCTGTCGTAGGACAGACCCGTCAAGGGTTCCGCCCACCCACTTCCCTTAATAGCTTTAGTTTTCTAATTAGGTCCTACCACAATTATGTGTGACATTTAAAGCAGCTTCCTTAATTAAGCCTTTAGGGACCAAGGTTCGTTCGCGTAATTTACAACACAAACATAAAAATAGAGCTAACAGTCCTTTTGACAAAACAAATTCCTTAACTTATCTTCAAGTTAATCTTTGTCTCATGCCCATATAGGAGAAATTATATATCCCTCATGGCCAACAAAAGTACCTGGTACAAATCACATGGCACCATAATTTCCATCCTTTATCTAGAATAGGATCTTCCAACACCATAGACATTGGGCTCACTGGAGTCTTCAACTCTATTCTGGACTCGACAAGGGGTTTCCATAGCTCCACCTGACCCCAAGCGACCTACGATTGAGACACAACTTCCGTGGTTGGCCTTTTCACCACTTGACCTTTGGCATGTGAATCGAGCAGTGCCATTCTCGAGTTAAAACGAGATGTGACCTTGGAGATGATCAACCCGCGCAAAAATATCCTTACCTTAATTTATCCAATTAAGAATCAAACACAATCAAGGCAATCAGCCCTAATATCATTTTCCAAGAAGACATTCCTTTATCCCCATGGCAACTTGTCATCATAGACCCCTACCATGAATTTTCCAACAATCACAAGCACTTGGAATAATCATCCAAACCACAATGCAACAATCAATTGAATGTAAAAGCATTTAGGGTGTTGTTTGATCAACCAACAACCAATTGTATTTCTTCCAAACAATGCAATAAAAAAAGACACGATAACATTTCCATTGCATATTTTCTCTCCCCCTTCTGATCGAAGAGCGATTCCATGTAAAATTTACTTAACACTCCCTTCCTTCAGCTAGGTCATAAGTTAAGGTTTCTAACACCATACAATACGCAAGTCCTATATATCACCTACATTGTTCAATAGCCCAACCTTCTTCCCAAAAAGTAGTGGTCTTCCCTTTGACTCATGTTTTCCAAATCCCTTGAGCTCTCTACTTGCCTTTGAGGCCTGAAGTGGTTGTTCATATCTAGCCCAATCCCCAAGTAGGGTTAATGAAGGTAGTAGTTGCCAGACGAACCCCAAGGCATCTTAGTTTTAGCCCTTATGAGTTATTTGCGCTAACTAAGCATAACATCAAGATTCCAATCTACCAAACATGAGCTATTAGTTCCTGTAGTTTGCAAGAGCTTGGGCAAAGCCTACAGTTTCTGGGATGAATTTCCTTTAGGCTAGATCGCTTACCATGCCATCCTTGAAGCATGCAAGTTGCAGTGGATACCTTAAAGGTGATGAAAATGTCCCTACTATTGTGAGGACAGGAAGTTGACAATGCTTGAAGCCTTGTATGTTGTTTATGAATTTATCCCATAGCATCTAAATGCAATTAACTTCTCTTTAAACAAGCATTTGGGAAACTCAATCTTTCAAATAGTCGAGATGAAGTTTACCTTTTTCAACGAACTATTTCTCACATAGTAAAGTTTAGAATGTAATGTATCGCATGCGGGAAATTAAGCAAGCCTCTTATTAATTTGGAATTTCATTCCTTACGACCAGTATCGCAGTTGGATTGGCAGTAATGTCCTCGCTCGAGACTTTCATTGTGGAATTGCCATCCGCGTGTGACCTTTTTTTGCCTGGGGCCATTCTTAATCTTCTTCTTCCCTAGACACGAATCGCACAAGACTTCTGCACCTTTTTCCTGATTAGCGGGGCCAAGTGGGGAGGGAATTGAGCATGCAAGCTCGTGAGACAGGTTATAAGTTCGTAGCCAATGGGGTGAAGAAAGGATGCGTATGGACACCCTCTAAGGAGGGGAAAAGAATGAAATCCTTCAAAGACTCTCTCTCTCTCTCTCTCTCTCTCTCTCTCTCTCTCTCTCTCTCTCTCTCTCTCTCTCTCTCTCTCTCTCTCTCTCTCTCTCTCTCTCTCTCTCTCTCTCTCATACTCAGAGTTGAGATCTAGATACACATTGAGCAGCTCACTTCAGGGATGTATGACTGATATGGATCAGAGATCATTTGGCCGTTTTCTGGGAGAGGCATGGCACATCAGAGAGCAGAGCACACAGCGGGTCCCAATCAGAGAGGGGCCCACCCAGACGACTATTACACAGTTCTTTCAGACAGACAGAGTGAGAGCTACTGTACCAGCCTCCAGCTAGACCTCCGGGCTCACACTACAGCAGGCTGAGGACCAGCGTACCCGACGCCGCACGAGGATCCGTGGGTTTTCGGACCCCACAACCACACCGACAGGAGATCCGGAGGATTCTTGATCTACATCGACAGTAGACTGAGATCCGACGACACTCGACACATTGGATCTCAGATCTCCAGTTTGCTCTTTCTCCACCGCCGATGTACCACATCCTGTATCCAGGAGGGATCACCTGCTATTAGCAACTTCGACGACTGCTACTACATCCCAGGATAGTATATCTCCCTGCATTTGTTACATATACACATCGCACCACTTTATCACAGCCGACAGTTGTTCCCCTATCACAGCCGACATTTGTTCCCCTTTTGTAGCCATTATCTGGAGTACCAGAGCTACATACGCACATACACATACACGACACTTATCACACTCACAGCACCGTATTTTCAGTTTCTAGTTTTTAGCTTTTCATTCAGCACTTTTATTTTGGATAGCTGGACCTCATCAGTTGTATCACAGTTTGTCTCATAGGCTAGTTTTGGTCTTTAGAAGACGTTAATATAACTTTCTTTCTTTTCTTTCTTCTCTCTCTCTCTCTCTCTCTCTCTCTCTCTCTCTCTCTCTCTCTCTCTCTCTCTCTCTCTCTCTCTCTCTCTCTCTCTCTCTCTCTCTCTCTCTCTCTCTCTCTCTCTCTCTCTCTCTCTCTCTCTCTCTCTCTCTCTCTCTCTCTCTCTCTCTCTCTCTCTCTCTCTCTCTCTCTCTCTCTCTCTCTCTCTCTCAGGCCAGGAGCAAGGGAGGGGGGGTGTGTTTATAATAGGAGGGAAGGTTATTATTGGGGTTCTCCCCACCTCCATCTGGGTAGGTAGGAATGCCCTGCCACCATGTAGTCAGTGTTGGGGGGGGAGGGAGGGGGGAACGTCATCATTTCCATTGTCATCTGCCTATTCATCATCTCCTTCTTTCTTGTCATCACTGCCATCCCATCGTTGTCTCCTCCCTACTCCCACCACGTTGTCAGCTCCCTCCTAGCCACATCATCTTCTACGTCTTCTTCTTTCCCCCACCCCCACCACCTATCGGCGATGACAGGGGGAAGGGGATGATTTTTTTTTAAATTTTGAAAAAAAGGGGGGGCATTTTATGGGGTGGGTGGGGGATATTACATCCTGATACTTCTCATGAGGAAAGGATCCATGAGATGATGTATTGGTAGATCATAGTATGATCAATACATCTTTGTAAATAATTTTTATAAATATAAAGTCTCGTTATTATTTTTGAAGAGTGTGAGTTATGAGCTTATGATGATAGTTGAGCTACTTTCACAAGTTAATGATGAAGTACGCTTTATGCGAGTGATTTTTTATATCATGTATTCCACTGCTTGCCAGTCAAACATGTTAGAATTAAGAGAGAGTGTAAGGGCTATCTTAGAGAAGACTTGTCTATGGAGTTGTTTAAGCCCAAACCTGGGGATGGAACGACCCTTACAACTAGAGCCCAAACCTGGGGATGGAACGACCCTTACTTTTACTTAGACTCAACTCTGTACGAAGATATGAAAGTCCATCTCAAGTTGTTGAAATGTGATAGGACTTTATAAGTATGATACTCTTCAAAATGATAAGGCAAAATATATAGATGGAAAATTTGTAATGAGAAATAAATGGGTCTATTACCAATATACAAAGTTATTTCTCTCGATAGGATAGCCCTTACCAAGAGTGTAAAGCCAAAAATTTATGAGCTTCCAAAGTATCCCAATCTCCCAAAAATATTATCAATTCTAAGAGACGAAGGCCAAACCACCTCGTTTTGTAACAAAGTAGTTAGGGAGATCATCAGAATCTCCAATTAGTGTGAATTGATGAAACATACAATGAACTCCAAGAGAAGAAGTTTCTTCTCAAGTAGACACCACCACATAGATTTAGCGATGAAGGGCCCAAGGTGGAGCAAGATGAAACATACAATGAACTCCAAGAGAAGAAGTTTCTTCTCAAGTAGACACCACCACCTAGATTTAGCGGTGAAGGGCCCAAGGTGGAGCAAGATGCATAAGCTTGGATTGAGGCTATGGATGACTATTTCCTAGCCACTGAAACTACTACTGCAAATCAATCCATGACTGCTCGTCTTCATCTTACTGGTGAAGCTAAGATTTGGTGGAAACAATTTTGTCGAGATAAAGGGGTAACCGAAGCTTCCCAAACTTGGGAGTAGATTAAAGAAGCTATGAAAGGACGTTATCTTCCCCCATCTTTTGAATCAATCAAGATGAATGAATTCTACAACTTACAACAACTAAACCTAACCTTGGAAGGATACTATTCTAAGTTCATGAGTCTGTGCAAATATGCATCCCCAATGACACCATCTCAATAGATTGCAAGGTTTTGCCAAGGACTAAATCCACCCTTGGACACTCACCTTGAATCAGTGAGACCAACAACTCTCGAATATGCTCTTATATGCGAGCAAAGCCTATGGCCAAGGAAATCGCTTGAAATGGCCAAAGGGACCGCCCAATAAATAACTATAGAAGGGGCTACCCAAACAATGGTATCAACATCATCAATACCTGAGGGAATGGTAGAGCTAATGTAATCACCCAATGACCAAATGGGATAGGCAATATACAATGCTACCAGTGCGGAAGGACTGGACACCTAAGGGCAAATTGTTTTAACCGTCAAAATCCTAATCCAAACCAAGTTGGTGGAAAAGATCGAGGGAACGGCAATAACAGCCTAGACCGTGGATGTGGAAGAGCAGCTGATGCCCATGTAAATACCATGATTGGACAGCCCGAGGAATGCACATTAGGTGAAGGAATTGAAAGAGGATCCATTCATGCTGCCATGGAAAGGAAAGGAGTGGACCACCAATGTTCAGTAATTCAATCTCCAATAACTTACAAGGGTACATCATTTATAATCTTGATTGATTGTGGTAGCACCGTCACCTCAATTGAAATTGTAGGGAAACTTCAATTTGAGTTAGACAGCCATACAACTAAAGCAGAATTCCAAATCCTACCACTAGGATGCTATGATTGCATTTTGGGAATGGGTTGGCTCAACAATAACAAAGCCTAGATTCTATGTGCTGAAGAGGAAATAATCTTTCTGCAAGACTTGGAAGGAGAAACCGTAAAGGAATATGGGAAAGCTAGAAGAACTAGAGTCCCCAACTAGCCAAGGCAAGTCGGCTCAAGAAGGGATTGAAGAAAGATCAACCAATCTACATGATCAGGTTAAATAAGGTCAAAAAGACTAATGAAGACACTCTACCTTCCTGGATCAATGACTTCGAGGATGTCTTTCCAGAAGAACTGACTCAACTGCCTCCAAATCGTGAGGTTGATCATGAAATGAAATTGATTCCTAAAGCCAAACGACTGTACAAAATGTCTATTCCTGAAGCTATTGAGCTTAAGGAACAATTGAGGCAACTGATAGAGCAAGGATTTATCCGCCCAAGTAATTCACCTTGGGGAGTACCTGTCCTCTTCAAAAAAAGAAGGAAAAATTACTTAGACTCTACATTGTCTTCAGAGGACTAAACCAAGTTACAGTAAAAAACAAGTACCCCATACCTAGGATAGATGAACTTTTAGATCGCCTACATGGAGCCAAGGTTTTTTCCAAGATTGATCTAAGGTCCAGATACTATCAAATTCAAATCAAGGAACAAGATATCCCAAAGACTACCTTCAACACTAGATATGGTCATTATGAATTTTCGGTCATGCCATTCGGATTGACTAATGCCCTAGCTACATTCAATCATCTACTGCAAGACATCTTTCGACCACATCTAGGTGATTTTGTGTTAGTATTCTTTGATGGTATACTAGTATACTCCAAATCAATAGAGGAACATGAAGGTCACTCACTCTAGTAACACTTCATGAAAAATTAGCTCTATGCCAAGATGAGTAAATGCGTATTTCTCACTAACACGATTGAACATCTTGGATACATTGTTTCCACTAATGGAATCTCTGTAACCCTAGCAAAGTAAAAGATATCCTAGAATGGCCAATATCTAAGACAGTAAAAGAAATCTGAGGATTTTTTAGACTGACAAGATGGTACCGAATCTTCAGCAATGATTATTCCCTCATTGCTGCACCCTTGACAAATCTTTTGAAGAAAAATATAGTAATCATTTAGACCATTGAGCATCAAGAAATCTTTGATAATCTTAAAGAAGTTGTACCCACTACACATGTATTAAAACTCCCTAACTTCAATCAACCATTTGAGGTGATCACTAATGCAAGTGGACTTGCAATTGGTGGGGTGCTCGTACAAGAAGGAAGACCAGTGGCCTATATGTCTAGAAAGTTGAAATCCTACAAGTCCAACTATGCCACTCACGACCTTGAGTTACTCGTAATAATCCATGCCTTGAAACTATGGAGACACTATCTATTGGGAAGGAAATTCACTTTAGTGATAGATCATGAAAGTCTTAAGTAGATCTTTACCCAAGTTGACCTAAACATGAGGGAAAGAAGATGGATAGAGATACTTCAAGAGTTTGATTTTGAAATCAAATATCATCCAAGGAAGGACAATGATGTTGCATATGCCTTAAGCCAAAAATAAGAGGAAAGTAGAACCCAAGAGGAAGAAGCTTGGCGGTGAGAGCTATGGCGGATGGAGAGCAAGAGCCAAGAGAGAGAGAGACTCAAAAGTGGGAACTCCAACAACCACAATGTGTGGCTGGGCCTTCCTTTATTCAAACTGTCACTAAAATAATAAAGAATCAGTGACTGTGACAGACACTCACCACGTGCAGTGTGCAGTGGGGGGTACTGTCAGTGTAGTAATATACGGGCGGCTAGGCAGAGGCGCCTTTACCTCCAACAACCTCCCACTTAAAGGCGAATTTGCCCTAATGAGAGAGAAAAAAGAAAAGACAGTACAACATGTACACATGTACAACAGGATGAGGAAAAAGGCATCATCTCAAAGCGCTCGGTAGTGAGGTTCTTCATGAGCAAATCCGCAGGATTCTGCACAATCAAAATCTTTGTGTACAAGAGATTTGTCTTCTCATAATGGAGAAATAAAGTGACAGGCTTCAATTCTGTGAGTATTATTCTACGTCTTCTATTTCTTTTTGCAAGTATTCTTTTATATCTTCTCTTTCTTTCAACCCCTTCTCTTCTGTCTACACCACTCCTGGAATCTCCCTTCACCCTCTGCTATCTCTTACCCCCGCAGTAGACTTTCGATCGCAAACGCTCCGACATCGGGAAGCACCTGTGACCAGTAGGCAGAGCATAAAGTGACTAAACAAGCTTCCGTCTTAGAGTGTACAATAGTGATTTATTGTGTAAAATTGAGTATTTCAGACCACTAAATCAGCTCCAAATGATGGGCAATCAATAGGCATACATTCCCCAAACATTCGGGGACCACTCGGGACCCCAACCGGGCATAATCGGGCATCAAATGACCATATAGCATAAGTATAAAGTGTAATGATAGGGGGCTGCCCTATTTTGGGCTGCCTGTGGACTGTGTAAAATAGTCAATGGACTGAGAAAGCTCAGCCCCAAAAGCATCTCACATCATAGGCATACATTCCCCTAGAATTTGGGGAGCATTCGGGACCAATCGGGCATCAAATGTCAATGCCAAAGTGATCCAGACATAAAATGCTAATGTACCACTACTATGGGATGTCTGTAAACTATATATAATAGTTTCAAATCTGAAGTAAATCACATCAATTCTCAACGCCAAGTCTCGGGATCAAATACCAAGCATAAACCAAGTGTATAGTGCCCAAATGAGGCTGCCAAGGGAGGGCTGAAGTAAAAAATGATTTTTTTTGCAGTCCCTTCCTACTATACCCAGCAAACTGAAATAAACACTCAAAAGAATTCTTCAATACCTCTGAAGGAATGCCCCGAGGGTGCCCAAATGGGCCGGGTAGGTGCTTGGGGAGCCGGGGAGTGATGGGAGCTCGAGAGAGTCGGCTACCACTGTCGGGAAGGAGACCCAATGAGTGTAGGAAATAAATAGGAAGATGAAGAAGTCACAGACCAAGCTCGAATGCTCAAGAAATCACACTCTAATACCAGTTGAAAGGTGAGAAGGATCAAAGCTTGCTTGGAAGTGAGCTATGGCGGAGAGCAAGAGCAAGAAGAGAGAGAGACACAAATGGAAACTCCAATAGTCACAATGTGTGACAGGCCTTCCTTTATTCAAATTGTCCCTAAAAGAATAAAGAATAAAGTGATGGTGACCGGCGCCCGCCACCTGCAGTGTGCAATGGCGGGTATTATCAATGTAGTAATACACAGGTGGCTAGGCAGAGACGCCTTTACCCCCAACATAAATGGCTAGTTTTATTTTGGAACAAATTGCTTGCCATTTTGGTCCACTTAAGGAGCTTATGTCTGACCATGAGACACATTTTTCGAATACAATGATTGAGGCTTTGATAGAAGCTCTAAAGAATTTAACATTATAAGACCACAACTTACAACCCCCAAGCTAATGGGCAAGTAGAGAGTACTAATAAGCAGCTTGTGGGGATTTTATCCAAGATTGTATCCTAAGATAAGTGTGATTAAGATAAGAAGTTGTTTGTGGCTATTTGGACTTATAATACAACATTCAAAAGAGCTACATGCCACACTCCTTTTAAATTAGTGTCTGGGAAAGAGTGCATTTTATCTTTGGAGATTAAGCTGCCTATAGCAAGGTTTGCTCTAAACCATTTTTTAGGTGAAGAGGAAGCATTGCAAGAAAGGCTCACTTCCATTTCACATCTTGATGAGATTAGATTACAAGCCTTGTTACATCAGGAAGTTGGAAAGAAGTGGATGAAACTTTCTTCATGATCTTTGGGCTAAGAAGTATAAATTTGCTAAGGGCCAATTGGTCCTTTATTATGATGCTCTTCGTGAGCTCTTCCTAGGCAAGTTGGAATCCAAACGGAATGTCCTTATAAGATTGTATAAAATGAATTTTATTGCAGTCCCTTCCTACTGTACCCAGCAAACTGAAATAAACACTCAAAAGAATTCTTCAATACCTCTGAAGGAATGCCCCGAGGGTGCCCAAATGGGCCGGGTAGGTGCTTGGGGAGCCGGGGAGTGATGGGAGCTCGAGAGAGTCGGCTACCACTGTCGAGAAGGAGACCCAATGAGTGTAGGTAATAAATAGGAAGATGAAGAAGTCACAGACCAAGCTCGAATGCTCAAGAAATCACACTCTAATACCAGTTGAAAGGTGAGAAGGATCAAAGCTTGCTTGGAAGTGAGCTATGGCGGAGAGCAAGAGCAAGAAGAGAGAGAGACACAAATGGGAACTCCAATAGTCACAATGTGTGACCAGGCCTTCCTTTATTCAAATTGTCACTAAAAGAATAAAGAATAAAGTGATGGTGACTGGCGCCCGCCACCTGCAGTGTGCAATGGTGGGTATTATCAATGTAGTAATACACAGGTGGCTAGGCAGAGACGCCTTTACCCCCAACATAAATGGCTAGTTTTATTTTGGAACAAATTGCTTGCCATTTTGGTCCACTTAAGGAGCTTATGTCTGACCATGAGACACATTTTTTGAATACAATGATTGAGGCTTTGATAGAAGCTCTAAAGAATTTAACATTATAAGACCGCACCTTACAACCCCCAAGCTAATGGGCAAGTAGAGAGTACTAATAAGCAGCTTGTGGGGATTTTATCCAAGATTGTATCCTAAGATAAGTGTGATTAAGATAAGAAGTTGTTTGTGGCTATTTGGACTTATAATACAACATTCAAAAGAGCTACATGCCACACTCCTTTTAAATTAGTGTCTGGGAAAGAGTGCATTTTATCTTTGGAGATTAAGCTGCCTATAGCAAGGTTTGCTCTAAACCATTTTTTAGGTGAAGAGGAAGCATTGCAAGAAAGGCTCACTTCCATTTCACATCTTGATGAGATTAGATTACAAGCCTTGTTACATCAGGAAGTTGGAAAGAAGTGGATGAAACTTTCTTCATGATCTTTGGGCTAAGAAGTATAAATTTGCTAAGGGCCAATTGGTCCTTTATTATGATGCTCTTCGTGAGCTCTTCCTAGGCAAGTTGGAATCCAAACGGAATGTCCTTATAAGATTGTATAAAATGAATTTTATTGCAGTCCCTTCCTACTGTACCCAGCAAACTGAAATAAACACTCAAAAGAATTCTTCAATACCTCTGAAGGAATGCCCCGAGGGTGCCCAAATGGGCCGGGTAGGTGCTTGGGGAGCCGGGGAGTGATGGGAGCTCGAGAGAGTCGGCTACCACTGTCGGGAAGGAGACCCAATGAGTGTAGGTAATAAATAGGAAGATGAAGAAGTCACAGACCAAGCTCGAATGCTCAAGAAATCACACTCTAATACCAGTTGAAAGGTGAGAAGGATCAAAGCTTGCTTGGAAGTGAGCTATGGCGGAGAGCAAGAGCAAGAAGAGAGAGAGACACAAATGGGAACTCCAATAGTCACAATGTGTGACCAGGCCTTCCTTTATTCAAATTGTCACTAAAAGAATAAAGAATAAAGTGATGGTGACTGGCGCCCGCCACCTGCAGTGTGCAATGGTGGGTATTATCAATGTAGTAATACACAGGTGGCTAGGCAGAGACGCCTTTACCCCCAACATAAATGGCTAGTTTTATTTTGGAACAAATTGCTTGCCATTTTGGTCCACTTAAGGAGCTTATGTCTGACCATGAGACACATTTTTTGAATACAATGATTGAGGCTTTGATAGAAGCTCTAAAGAATTTAACATTATAAGACCGCACCTTACAACCCCCAAGCTAATGGGCAAGTAGAGAGTACTAATAAGCAGCTTGTGGGGATTTTATCCAAGATTGTATCCTAAGATAAGTGTGATTAAGATAAGAAGTTGTTTGTGGCTATTTGGACTTATAATACAACATTCAAAAGAGCTACATGCCACACTCCTTTTAAATTAGTGTCTGGGAAAGAGTGCATTTTATCTTTGGAGATTAAGCTGCCTATAGCAAGGTTTGCTCTAAACCATTTTTTAGGTGAAGAGGAAGCATTGCAAGAAAGGCTCACTTCCATTTCACATCTTGATGAGATTAGATTACAAGCCTTGTTACATCAAGAAGTTGGAAAGAAGTGGATGAAACTTTCTTCATGATCTTTGGGCTAAGAAGTATAAATTTGCTAAGGGCCAATTGGTCCTTTATTATGATGCTCTTCGTGAGCTCTTCCTAGGCAAGTTGGAATCCAAACGGAATGTCCTTATAAGATTGTATGTATAGGAAAGAATGGCTCTATAAATTTTTTAGAAGATTTGCAAGGCATTGAATTCAAAACTAAAGTAAACTTCAACAAATTGAAACCCTATTATGTGTAGGGACTGATGTTGGACTTGGTGCCTTTGCAAGTCCAGGATTTAGCTTAAACTTGCATAGGGTACCAAGACTATTGGATGGGAAAAGTCATTCCGTATCTTGAGCATCCATATTTAGAGTAGCATTACCACTAAGGCAAAGTGATCATAAGAGCCATAACTCATCATTCACAACTCCAAAAGCAGTCATAACCATAAACATTTTTAATAGAGTTATCAATGTATGTGATGCATAGAATCTATCACCTTCATCAATTCCCTTGTTTCTTCTTAAAAAGCATTTGATAACACTAACATGCTTTTACAAGTTTAAGTAAGTTCTAATTAATCGTGATCATTTTTCTATGTTCTAACCTAAATATTTTTCGTTCGGCCATCCATCGTGATTACGGTTTATGTCCATAACCTCAATTTGTTGTGGAATAACCTGTCCTTTGGGTTGAATGGATTCAGGGTTGACTTCCGCTTATATTTCAACATCAATTACTTCCTCATGTTGGGGAGCTCTCTAAGTGTGACCTCGCTCAACATCTTGACATCTCTTGGGAGCCATGGAAGAAGCTTGATGGATTCAAGCAGTGCTTCCACCACGTATGGGAAGAGAGAGAGAGAGAGAGAGAGAGAGTCTCAATTGATTGCAACAGAGCTTGAACGTGTCCACAACATAGAGACTTCTACACCGGTTCATTGTGTGTTTTGTTTACATAGTAACTGGAAGGTAAAGAGAGGACAATTTCTTTTAGCATTTTTGACGATGTCATTGATGATGTCAGGGAGGGAGGGGGACTCCGTTTTTGTAGCACAAAGATAAAAATTGTGACGAATATATGGGTGAGCACCGCTGTCTCATCGTCGGGCGAGTGTCACTCCAAGGCGGCGACTAAGGTGGCAATCAAGGCATAGACCTTGGCATCTTGGCCTTGGCATACTTGGCAATGAGCTACGAAGGCTTCGTTGGCACCATTGGCTATGCGTGAGAAGCTCCCACTAGCTTGTAGGAAAATATTCTCGGGAGGTCACCCATCCCAGCAGTGTCATCACCCAAGTGCACTTAATCGCCAAGTGACTATCGATTAGGCTAGTTCTTTTTGTTATTCTATACTACAAACATAGTCTAAATAAGCTAGTCTTGGGAGGGTTTTCCAAGTCTTTCTTCTATGAACTGGTATATAATACCTCATTAATAATAACAATTATCTTTATAATTAGAGCCAGTTTCATAATTAGAGCTAGTTTTTAAAATGTGCAACATAAATTATTATTATTTTTGAAATGTATACGCACATTGTTTATTAAAATAAACTAAGTTATGGGCATATTACATTCTTCCCTCAGAGAAATGGAGATGTCCTCATCTCGAGAGAAACTGGGGGTATTCTTTCATAAGGGCTGCCTCATCGACCCAAGTGGCATCCTCTTCAAGATAATCCTTCCATTGTACTAGGTGTTCTCTTAGGATTCAACTTCTTAGAGGTTTCTCCCTTATATCTAGAATCTTCTCGAGTTGCATTTCCAGAATTCCTTGGGCAGGCATGAATATTTGTTCATCTCATTAAGCACACGATCGGGGTTTGGTACATAAGGTTTCAGTAGGCTACATGAAATACATTGTGAACCTTGAGATGGGGTGGCAATTTAAGCTTGTATGCTTGCATTTCCATTACTTTGTTTACTTCACCATGTCACCTTCCTTGAATGTTCTTATGGATCTTTCAAGGTATGCATAGGACTTTTGTCGATCTTGAGCAGCTTGAATGTCATGTTAGATCAATTGGATTTGTTGGTCCATCACTTCAAGCATAGACTTAGAAGCCTCTACCTTGAGAGTGAGATCTGAGAAGTTTAGAGTTGTACGACATTATTGCCCACACAAGGCTTGAAATGGCGACATCTTGATTGTTTCTTGAAAGGTAGTGTTATAAGCAAACTCCACCAAAGGTAAAAGTTAAATCCACCATTTTGGTTCTTTGCCACAATAAGACCTTAGAATATCTTCAATGGTTTGGTTCACCCTCTCAGTTTGGCCATCAGTTTGAGGATGATAAGCAGTATTGAAGCATAGCTACATTCCAATTTCTTAGAATAGGCAAGTCCAAAACCTAGAGGTGAACCTAGAGTCTCAATCATCGATTATGCTCTTTGGCAATCCATGTAACCTAAATACTTCTTTGATAAAGCCTCAAGTAATGTCAGATGACTTATAGGCTTTTTTGACTGGGATCAAGTGTGCACCTTTTGTCAATCTATCAACTACTACCATGATGGAGTCATATCCACTAGTAGTAGTAGTAGGTAATCCAACAACAAAGTCCATACTTATTGACTCCCATTTCATTTGTGGAATGTCCAAGGGTTGTAACTCTCCATGCATCTTGATCCTTTTTGCCTCGACTCTTTGACAAGTCAAGCACTGAGTTAATACTTTAATACATCCTTTTTCAATCCTGGCTAGTGATAGCTCTTACAAACTATGTTGAGTGTCTTGGCATACCCTGAATGTTCTACAATGGGGCTATCATGTGCTTCCCATAAGATATTGGTCTTCAATTTTGGTCCTTTTGGGACACAAAGGCAATCATGGTAATATAGACAACCATTGCTAGCACGATAATCCTTAATCTTAGATCTTTCTTTGTCAGAGCTTCCTCCCTGAAGTACCTTAGCCATGAGTCCTTCATATTTCTTGTCCAGAGAAATAGCTTGGTGTACAAGCTCAAGTATAGGGTTATCAGGCATGGATACGGTTCTTAAGCTCTAAACTTCGACAATGCTGTTAAGAAAGGATTTTCTGTTGGGGGTAAAGGCGCCTCCGCCTAGCCGCCCATGTATTACTATACTGACAGTACTCGCTACTGCACACTACAGGTGGCGGGCACCTGTCACAATCACTTATTCTTTATTCTTTTAGTGAGAGTTTGAATAAAGGAAAACTTGGCCACACATTATGGTTGTTGGAGTTCCCACTTTTGAGTCTCTCTCTCTCTTGGCTCTTACTCTCCATCCGTCATAGCTCTCATCGCTAAGCTTCTTCCTCCTAGGTTCTACTTCCCTTTCAACTGGTATCAGAGCAATGGCATTGGAGCTTGCCTAGCATTCTCTTCATCCCAGATTTGAAGAGCTTCAACCCGAGCTTCAATGGCAGCCATGGCACCTTCATTTGCAGGTATGTTTTGATCTCCCGCCTCCTCCCCGAGCTTCTGAACCTTCATCGGCTAGTTCCTGGGTTGCATTGGAGCCCCTTTGACATTGCCAAGTGTCCCTGAGGACTATTGTAGATCCCCCAATCCAAAAGAACAGCCAGCGCAATTTTTGACACATTTTTAGGGGGTTGGGCTGACCTGCTCCCGGCATTTCCCTGCTCTTCCTCAACTTTCCGACACTCTTGGCAACCTTCCCGCCAACCATTGCTTGACTCCTCGGCATTAGTGCTTGACTCCTCAGCATTAGTGCTTGGCTCCAGATGATCAATTCGAGTGCTTCCCCCTTCAGCCCTTTGCTGTATACACAGTCCCAAGACTGTCAAAATAGGGCAGCACTTGACACTTACTGTTTGATGCTCTTGGCATTTCCCGTTTGATGCCTATTGATGCCCGGTGATGCCCAGATGTTATGGAATGCTATGTCTATGCTTTGGGACTGATTTGGAGTAGTTTTGAGCACCATTTGAGCTTCATTTAATAGTAAATTGCTTACTATAATACAGTGGTCTGAAGCTCATTTACTTGGTGTATGCATTGGTTCGTGGATACGGGGTGCTTATTGGAGGTTTGATTGATCATGTCGATGTATTTGGAGGTTGTCAAATGCTTCTTCTTGGTTCCGAAATGCTTTTGATCTTGGATTAGGCTCCGACTTCATCATCCTTCACTGGCATTTGGCTTCAGTTGGCATGATTTGGACGGGTCTAGTCTATGCCTATTGTCACTGCTTGACATTTAGGCCTCTTGCATTTATGCTTTGGTTAGATATGGATGCCACTTGGTTTGCCCATGCTTGACAGTTACTTGGAGCTTCATCTTTAGATATATTTGAGCATTTTGGATCCACTGGGAAATACATTTGGTTGTTAGTTACATGCTCTTTGAATGTTTTCAGGCTTATGCTTTACAGGTCTGAGATAGCTTGGGATTTATGCTCCGGATGTACCCTATTGGGATTTGGCATGTCTGATACTATATGTATTTGATGTATTAGAGCATTTCTTGCTCTCTTTGCATCTGACTTCACTTCCTGTGGGAGCCTCTTTGGTATATTCGGATGTACACAGAGTCTTATTTACAGATGAGCTTGAGGTTGTGGGACAGTTACATGCATTTGCTCTCTTGAGAGCTTTATGTCTGCAATTTGTCTGTACTGGGATGATTTGATATGCCTATTGGGGCATGCACCTATCTCTATCACAGGTTTGTCAGTTTTGCATGCATCTTAGATGGTTATGTATTGAGCTTCTTGCTCTATCGGTTATGCTTGTGTTTGGTCTCTTCTCTTACCCCGAGACCCATTACATGCATGACTTCTAGACCTATGAGATGTCTCTTGCCTGACATGTGATTGGTTTGACAGTTCTTGGTACCTTCTTGCCCCTGAAAACTCACTGTTGGATGTATCTTGCTACCTGGTAGTTGCAGTGACATATGTATCAGTGATTGCTTCATTTTGGGACAGTTTTACATACTGCTGTCATTTATTATAGCAAGCTGAAATCTGTAGATTTTGAGCACATCTATGATGATAATGCTTACTATTTGATGTTATCTTGGTCATATTTGGTGGGCAGGTGCTTCTCTTGGTGAAATCCACCCCTTCAGCGAGTTTTAACAATGGTTTTAGTGCATTTTCTGCTAATTACAGCAACCTGCAATTTTACTTTTTTGCTTTGATTTGGGACAGTATGGCTAGCCATCTGAAAGATACAGCTCTCTTTGACATTGCCAAGTTGGATGGTACCAACTATGGGTATTGGAAGTCCCAAATATGGTAGGTTTTGGTGCAAAAGTTGCATATTAAACCCTTATGTTTCAAAGGTGTTAAACCTGAGGATATGGATGATGATGTTTGGATGGAAGTTGATGAGCTATGTAAGTCTACCATTATTTTGTCACTCTCAGAAGAGGTCCATCATAATGTTGTTGAAGATGAGAATCAGAGTGCATGAGATTTATGGGAGAAGATTCAGGAGCTCTATGTGGAGTAGAGTCCTGCGTCACAGATGTATTGGCTGAAGTAGTTAATGGACCTTCGCATGAAGGAGGGGACTTCCCTCTCATCTCATTTCAGTCAGTTTCATTCTAACATGAAGAGTCTATTGTCACAGGGTATTGAGTTCAAAGACAACTTGTACCCATTGTTTCTGCTTGGCACCTTGCCTGAATCATGGGATGTCTTCCGTACTGCCATATGCACAAACAAGCTTGATGGGCTAAAAATCAAAGATGTTGAGTGTGCTTTATTGACTGAGGAAATCAATGAGAGAAACAATGATGCTTCCCGCTCTTCACATGCATTGACCGTTAGAGGTGGCAGGCATGGTAGGCATGATAATGATCATAAGGGCAGGGACTCTCAGAAGTCCAGGTCTAAATCATGTGGTCGTAGTAAGTCCCGTGGATGGAAGTCTGATCTTATCTATCATTATTATGGGAAAGCAGGACATATTAGGCCATAGTGCCATAAAATGCATGATGATAAGCGCAAAGAAAAGGGAAAAGAAAAAGTGCAAGAAAAGTCTTCTGAGCGCAATATTGTACCTGCAAAGTCCAGTGTGAAGATAGAAGAGGTTAATGTCATGTAGGCCATTGATTCAGATGATGATTACATACTTGCAGCTTCTTCATGTGATGCCTTACAGACTTTTGAGATACATTCTATGTATGCGTAGTGCTGGCTCTTGGATTCGGGTGTGTCCTTTCATGTGACACCTTGTAGAGATTGGTTTCATACCTATCGTAGCATGTCTGGTTCTGTGCGTCTTGGTGATGACAGGTCTCTTGACAGTGTGGGCATTGGAGATGTTAGGTTGCAGTTTCCTTTTGGTAGTTCTTTTATTTTGCATGATGTACACCATGTGCGTGCGTTGACTTGTAGCCTTATGTCAGCTGGACAACTTGATGATGCAGGGTATTTTGTGTCTTTTGGAGACTCTGCATGGAAGATTACTCATGGCAGGCTTGTACTTGCAAGAGGTGCCAAGTCTGGCAGCCTCTATCCCTTGTATCTAGAGCTACATTGGATCATGTTTCATCTGTGGGTTGCATTCCCCATGTATCCCTTTGGCATGCTTGTTTGGGGCATGTCTCTTAAAGGAATGAAAATGCTCCGTGCTTTGCAGTATCTTCTACCTTTTGACTCTTCGCATTTTGATTCTTGTGATCATTGTTTGTATTGCAGGAATACTAGAAATATGCATAAAAAGTCTGGTAAGAAATGCATGGGTGAGCCCTTAGCTCTTATGCACTCAGATGTATGTGGGCCCATGCCCTATCAATCCCTTGGTGGGGAAAAGTACTTTGTTACTTTCATAGATGATTACTCACGTAAGGGCTTATCCCATAAAAAGAAAATCCGATGTCTTAGACACATTTTAGCATTGGCTTGCATTGGTAGAGAACCAGTCTGGGAAAAGGCTCAAATGCCTAATGTCAGATAATGGGGGTGAGTATGTATCACGTGCTTTTGAGCAGTTTTGTGATGAGTAGGGTATTAAGTGTCAATTGATCGTCCCTTACATCCCACCCCAGAATGGTATGGCTGAACGCATGAATAGGACCATTCAGAAAAGTGTCTGTAGCATGCTTAGCCAGGCTGGGTCATCACAGCACTTTTGGGCTTAGGCAGTTACTATTGCAGTGCATCTCATTAACAGGTCACCTAGTAGTGGCATTGAATTTCAAGTTGCAGAGAAGGTATGGGCAGGCAAGCCCCCCTCTTATGATCATTTGCGTGTCTTTGGATGTGAGGCATTCTACCATGTGCCCAAGGACAAATACAATAAGCTAGATCCTAAAAGTGTCAAATGTATTTTCATTGGCTATGGAGATGCAGGAGAGATGGGTTACCATCTATGGGATCCATAGGCGCATAAAGTGATCCGCAACCATGATGTCATCTTTCATGAGGAAAAATTGCATATTCAGCCTAAGAAAGTGGTTGAGGTACGCAGAGTTATCTTTCAGGAGGAGCCATCTGCTCCCGTTCAGCCCGCTCCACGGCCAGCTAGACAATGTGTGGCATCACTTGATGCTCATGGCCCAGATGTTAGATATGGTGATGTTAGACAGGATGTCGGTCAGGCAGCAGAGCTTGGGTTGAGGCGTTCTACTAGAGATAGACGACCTCCTAACCATTTTGCACCCTCTATGGATTATGTACTGGTTACAGATGCAGGAGAGCCTCTCACTTATGATGAGCCTATGCGTAGGGGTGATTGTCACTCTTGGGAGAGGGCTATGCAGTCTGAACTTGACTCATTGCATAAGAATAAGACTTGGGATTTGGTTTCCTTGCCTCAGTGAAAGAAGGCTTTGCCATACAAGTGGGTGTACAAGCTGAAAAGTACCCCTGGATACCCCAAGCCGACATACAAGGCTCAATTGGTTACTAAGGGTTTTAAGTAGGAGCATGGTGTTGACTTTGATGAAGTCTTTTCTCCTGTGGTCAAGATGAGCACCCTACGCTTAGTCTTGGCCTTGGTTGCACAGCTTGACCTAGACTTGTACCAGATGGATGTCAAGACAGCTTTTCTACATGGGGACTTGCATGATGAGATTTACATGGAGCAGTGTAAGGGCTTTGCAGACCCTGGCAGGGAACACCTAGTGTGCAAGCTAAAGAAGAGTCTATATGGCTTGAAGCAGGCACCTAGAGAATGGTACCATAAGTTTGATGCATTCATGCAGTCATAGAGCTACATCCCTAGTGCTATGGATATGTGCTTGTACAGAAGAAAGCCCGTGATGGTTTTTTACTGATTTTAGTACTCTATGTGGATGACATGCTTTTAGCAGGGACAACTCATGAGGAGCTAGATGCTCTTAAGGATCAGCTCAAGAAGATCTTTGAGATGAAAGATCTGGGACAAGCCTCTCATATACTTGGTATGCGCATTACGCACGATAGATCTCAAGGACTACTCTATCTGTAGAGGGAGTATATTCATAAAGTCCGTGAGTGCTTCCCATGCAGGATGTTAAGCCTATTAGCTATCCATTACCTTCTCATGTGAAGGTTTCACAGGCCGATTGTCTGCAGATAGATGAGCAGAGGACCGAGATGACCAAGATTCCCTATGCATCAGCCGTGGGCAATCTTATGTATGCCATGATATCCACCCATCCAAATATTGCTTTTGCACTTGGGGTTGTGGCACGTTATATGGATACACTTGGCACGAAACATTGGGATGCTGTGAAGGGTATCATGAGGTACCTGAAGGGCACATCAGATATGTGTCTTTGTTATGGCAGCCAAGGTACACTTACTCTGATTATGCAGGACATGCAGATAGTAGGAAGTCCACTTCTGGCTATGTGTTCACTTATGTTGGAGGGGCTATCTCTTGGATGTCCAGGGTGCAGAAGTGCACAGCCCTTTCTACTACAGAGGCCGAGTATATTGCAGCCACAGAGGCTTGCAAGGAGGCTATCTGGTTAGGCCCTTTGATTGCTGACCTTGGTATGACATATCCTATAACTACACTGCATTCGGATTCCATGAGTGCCATTCAGTTGGCCAACGTACACAAAATAATATCTTCCTCTATGCTGCTCAGATCTCCAATCTGATGCTTCCATTGGCTCCAAAAGGGGGGTAAAATACCAATACACCTAGCCAGAATTCTGCCAGATCACTCCTTCTTCATCTTCCACTTCGAAGTGTTGTTCACTACCTGAAAACAACGATCGTGACGCGTGTGATTTCATCCATCTCTCTTTTTACATAAAATACTCACATATGGGTGAAAGCTACATGCTTTCTTTTGCATATCATCCTAATCTAGAAGTTTTCTACAGTTTTTGGATTTTTACAAGAGATAATATCTAAAATGTCATAAATTGGCTACACTTGTCCAAAAAACTAATATGTTTGAACCATGGACACTAACACTAATAACTAAAATGGCATAAATTGGCTACACTTGTCCAAAAAACTAATATGTTTGAACCATGGACACTAACACTAATGTCTAAAATGGCATTGGCTCTCTAGATCAATAAGAAAGCCGCACTTTAGAGTTTTTCACATGGTGTACGCAATCAATAAGAAAGCTGCACTTTAGAGTTTTTCACATGGTGTGCGCATAGCGGCTCGATACCAGGTGTTTCATATGACTATTGGGATGCAAATGAAGGTTGGCAAATGCTTTGGATGGTTTCGGAATGTATTTTGAGCCTTTTTTTAGCTCCCTATTGGTTAGCATTTACTTGAAATTGGTCTATACTGGCATGCTTTGTGACAAAGGTTATACCTATGGTCTATGTATGACCTGTTGGTACATGCTTGATGCTTATGTTACCTACACATGGTAGTTACATTGTTTGGACTTGAATGCTACTAGAACTTTTTTTGGGCTTGACTTTGGATATTTTGAAGCTTATTTTGGTCTTTCTTTGGCTCGTTAGAGATTGATTGGGATTGTCTTCATGAGATTGGATGCTATCATTGGATACTTGACTGCTCATATGCTATGGATGTCTTACTGATGTATGATCTTGGATACTCTATCACTGGTGCTCTTACATGCTTTGTTTGAGCTTCTTTGCTTGAAACTTACGGCTTTTGTGCCAATGGGAGCGTATTTGTACACTTATCAGACATTGAGCAGTGTAGATTATGCATATTGAGATTTTGGAACTTTGAGACTGGGATCTCCTCGTGGATGATGTATGGTTGATATACCTTGGTCCGTGTAGATGTACTGGGGCTGATTCAGCTTTGTATTCACTGAGCAGACACCAACTTGTGTCAGGTCGTGGAAATGGTATGTACATTTTGCCTTGTTATTTTGGGAGGTGTATTGAATTTACTAACGGACTTTGTCTAACATTCTTGGGTGTTGGCTCATGTCAGTTTGACCGTTACATGCTTGTTTATGCCCATTTGATGCTGGTTTTGCATTGACAATCAGTGATTGACTTTGAATATTGGGTTTTGCCTACTCTCAACTCTCGTTGTACACTGCTATCATAAATTACAGCAAGCATATATCTCCGGACTATCATGTATTTTTCATGCTGAATCATCCTGGTATGATGTACTTTTGATGGTACTTGGTGGACAACATCATATTTGTTTCTCGCCATTCTCTAAGTCGCATGGTAAGTCGTGCGGCAAGTTGTTAACCCTCAAACGAACAAAGGTGGAAAATCCAGAAAAGCTAAAGCAGAAGACAAGGCCAAGGCAAAAGTGAAACGGAAGACGAAGGTGCGCCAAGAAAAATATGGAAACACAAGAAGTGCACAAAAGTCCTAAATAAAGAAAAAAGGTGCACAAGAAAAAGTGCAAGTCAATACTTTTGTAAAAAGGTGCAAGGCGCACTATGATTTATTTTAAGAGTGTCGAGCTCTCACCCTGCAATTTGTAAATGTAGATGGGCGGTGGAAAGGAAGCTAGAAAGATAGAAGGACAATGGGAAAAAGGGCCTAGGCCATGGCCAGCCATGTAAAAAAGGGGATAAGGGGATGACCGCCCAAAAGGGATTTAGGGTTTTGTATATAAAGTTGAAAAGTGAATGAGAAGCTCATTCTTGTGTGTGGCCAAAAGTGGCTCTCTTCTTCTTCTTCTTCTTCTTGCTTGCTTGCTTGAGCTTGTGCTTGAGAGAGGGAGTGTGAGAGTGTAAGAGAGTGAGTGTGTGAGGGTGAGAGACCAAGGAGGAGAAGCTCTCCATCCTCTCCTCTCTTCTTCTCTTCTCTTCTCTTCTCTTCTCTTGCTCACGGCAATTAAGCTTGGAGCTTGGAGCTTGCTTGAAGCTTGCACTTGGATCTGGAGCTACCGGAGTGTGCGGGAGAGGAGGTAACTCGATCGACACAGAGGTATGCTCACTACACCCGTAGATATGAATGGTGCATCGGCTATGTGAGAGGTAGCCATTAGTGCTTGGCTTGGAACGTTTGAAATAATAAGCAGTCCGTGGGTCCTGGCGATTGAGCGAAGGCTCCCACATTTTGGTTCCGTTGCTGGGACCAACGGATTCTAGCCTTGAGCGCTTGCGCTTCGAATCGAGCATTGAAGTAGGGTTTTCCCCGAACCGGTACTTGAGGTAGATAGGTAGGAAGGGAGGGAGTTTGAAGAGGTATTCGATCTCCTTAGCAAGTAGATTTTTGTTGCTTTGGACTTGGGAAAGTATGATGGAGTAGTGTAAGTATTTTCCTTATGATTTTTTCTTGCATTTAGAAAGGATAGGAGCAAAACATTAGAGCAAACACTAGGGTTTTCTGTTGCTGTATAATAGGCTAAAACAGGGAAACGAAGGGCAAAAAATGAACTTTTGGGTTAAATGTTAGTAAGGGGAGCAAGATTAAGGTGAGTGCGGGCCTGGCCAAGGTGATAAGGGACCAAGAGTGGCAAGAAAGGCCACATTGTGCATTGTAGGGTTTCAAGAGAGTAGGAGAGAGGGAGAAAGCTTCGTTGAGTGGATCTGCTTCGATCTGGCCATCCACGAGTTATTTGCCTAGCCCATGTAATTCCACACCTTCTACTGCATGAGTAGGTTGGATCCGGAGCTGCTCAACCAGTAGGAAGGCCTCCATCTCTCGGTGTGACGAATTTTTTGAAGTCCGACGAAAAAATACATCGCACTCGGCCTATCCGAGTGACGGCGATTCTGGGCCAAGTCCTAGAATCGGTCCTTGGACTGCTCAGCCATTCGGCCCTCGGACCATCCGGCCATTCGACCCACTACACTACTCGGATGCCTTTCACTCGACCCGTCCGAGTAAAGCATTCGGACCAACTTTCAAATTCGGCCCTCAGCCGTGCCGACTCGGCCCACCTAACTTGGCCCTCGACCCACTCGGCCCTCGGACAACCAGACTCGAACTAGCCGAATTTGACATTCGAACCAGTTACATTCGGCCTTCAGACGAGCCAAATCGGGGATTCGGCCCCTGCAACTCTAACTTTTTGGGCCGAATTTGGATTTTTTCAAATTTTAACCGTAGACCTAAAACTGACCAAGAGACCATATAGAGCCGAAACTGCATCATAGATCTATCACTGGGCTGAAATCTAGAGCAAGTAGTTCAAAATTTAGTCAAAAACAGTCCTTCAAATTGCACATGTTGTTTACCATAAATGGCCCTGCGGGCCGGGGGGGACTACCTCCCCGTACCCCCACAGAGGGGGCTCTGCTCCCTCCACACCTCCCCCAAGTAGGCTGGAGAGAAAACGTGCACCATGACAGGTCCTCCAAATTGGACCCTAGTGTAGTAATGGCTCTACACAAGCATGGATTCTCACTTACAAAAGAGCAACCAAAAGCCCATACCTGAACAAAGATAAACAGAGACCCTAGAACCTCAATGGGCCAATCTAGCCAACAAGGGCAAAAAGGCCACATTGCGAAAACACATACGTGTTGCATTCGAACTGCATCTAGTCAAAGCGGAAAGCAACAACATCAAGCTACAACAGCGAGAATGACTAGATATGATAGTCCTGATGATAGATGCTCCTTGAATAGCACTGCACTGACGATCCAAGTCATCATTGGAGAATCCACATCTGGTCGTGCAGTTGGGGACTCAATGATATTTGTCAGAAGGCTTAAATTTACAAGCCAACTCGAAAGATGAAGACATAGTACCACCTACTTATCTTAGGGTCAAACTCACCACAAAAAGAGAGCATACTATCGATGCTCTGATTGATGAAGGAGTAGATTTTAATATCTTGACCTATGAATCGTGGACCCTACTAGGCCAACTAGAGCTCACACCAACTAATGCAACTCTTAGCCCTTGTGGGGGACACCCACAAGCACTCATAGGGAAGTGCAAAATCCTTGCGACAATTGAAATTGAAAGCTTGCCTATCCTATTTCATGTTCCTCCAAATAGTGCTAATTGTGGTAAGGAAACCTTCCTAGGAAGACCCTTCAAAAGGGCAACCAAGTGTGAGGCCAATTATGTAGCATAGAGGATACATGTGACACTACCGGGTGTGAGGATAGTCACAACCTTTAGTAAGGGTGACCTCATCGAACCTCGAGGGAAAGGCAAGGAAGGTGTTGACATAACAATCAAGCCTGCTAACGAGAGCAAGGACTTGTTGGAAGAGTTGATACAAGCACAGGTCGAACAATGAGAACCAGTGAGTGAGGCCATGCTTGAAACGAGAAGGTTAGGAGACAATGCCAAGGATGGGCTTTGGACTTACAAATATCGTAGAAGACCCCAAAAGAAGTCCAAGCCTTATAGACGAAGGCATCGATGGAGATCCAATACAACGCCGAGATGGATATCCAAAGCGTTGCTATGTGCTTAAGGGTATTATGCAGGTAACCGATGGATTTGGGTACCAAAACCCCGTGCTAAACCACCTCTATCAGCTGAAAGCCAGATTGCATCAAAAGCAATGAATCACAAAAGGAAATCTAAGAGAAACTCCAGGTCTCGGGGTAAGAAACCAAACATGAGTGTTCGAAAGAAAGAGCCTCGGCCTAGCATGCTTAATAAGCAGATGTCAGATATAACCATTGAGCATGCACAAAGACCATTAGTGCTCAAGGAGCTTTTGACTTCCCAAGAGGATAATGAGCACCAAAGGCACAATGCTGCTCATAAGAAGGTTGATTACTCAACAAAGAAAATGGCACAATCGTCTAACAGCCTCGAGCAAATCGTTCAACCAACACCAAGTCCACCTAAGAGTCCCAGATCTCCTACACCCTCTTTCCCTAAATGGACACAGGAAGCACAACAGCAATCATCAAGTGCACCTACTCAATCCCAATCTCTATCCCCATCTAAGCTTCCAAATGTCCAAGAGGTGGGACATGACACCATCCGTAGCTCTCGGCCCAAGGATATGCCTATACACCCTAATGTGACTAAATCAACTCATGCTCGATCTACATAGGTGAATGCTCAAAGGGCAACAAAAGACATGGCCACTTCCGATCGCCCTAGGGACTTGACATTGCAATCCACCAAGATTAGCCAGCCCACTAGACTAGCCGTTACCACTTCCAATCAGGGATCACAGCAGTCACAGACCTTGGCCGTGACAACGACCCTTGCGGAACATGTCCTTAGCAGTTCACCTGGGGGGAGGTGTCGCAACCAGCATCCTTGACAACTCTAGCACTTCCAAAGTATCTAAAGCCTAGGCTTGAGGAGAAACCTCTCAAAGATGTGGCCAAGGAGATGGTGCATTTGACCAATCAACCTAGCAAGCCTGTCCAGTAGGGTTCAGCTACGTCCCATGAGGACACACCAGAGAAAGGGAAATTTGAGGCCCAACCAAGCATATCAACGGCTGTCCTAGTTCAGGGTCCTGAATCGTTAAGTTATGCACCTTCACTGACCAAGAAGAAGAGGAGAAAACAACAAAAACAACAGTAGTTACAGGTGGTTGTGGACCCCAAGAACATTGAGACCAAGAGCGTTGGAGAGCTGAGAAATAAAGCATCGAGTCCATCCACCAATGAACCCATTGATGTCTCTCCTGATAGCGGTGAAACCTCAGACACATCCGTGTGCTCTGAAAAATCAAAGCAACCGTTACCATCAATGGTTACTTGCAACACTCAATCCATCGACAACAGAAGTCGCATTGACCAATCAAGAGTGGATACAATGTTGTCACAACAGGGTGACAAATTTATACAAGTCACATCCAAGGAGAACCATGACGCAATAACAAAGCCTCAAGAGAAACATGGAAACCCCAAGAGCATAAGCAATCCTAGCATTGACTAATCTTGCTCGTCTAGGCCTGAGCCCCCAGCTATGCTAAAGCTTAGGCAAACTCCTAGAAAGTTGCATGAGATAGCAATCGAGCAAGCCCTCATTAAACATAGAAGTGTCGCAGAATGCTTAAATGAGCTGGATGCTAAGCTCAAAGTGTTCGCACGTGTCTATATCCTGGCAGACATGGGCGCATTCCCTAAAGAGTAGCTTAAAGAATACTTGTCATTTCCCCTATCCTGGGAAGAGCAAGAACATCTTCACGAGCACTATGACAAGTTCCTACATGAACGCGTGCGACTCACCTCTAACGAGGAAGCCGATGAACTACGCTTAACTGTAACATTCAATTACGTGCTCTGCCAACCAAATCTCTTAGAGATAAAGCAATTAAAGCGACAATCAGAGGGTCAAAGTCAATATGAAAAACGTTGGTTTGAAAACCGTGTTGCAATGGCCGAACTAGGAGCCCAGATTATGATAGTCTCAAAGGAGTGATTGGCCAAATGGCGGTCTCAAAGAGACCCAACCTACGTGGCACCAACTTCCTTTCGAGTGTTGACTATCATTCGGGGTACGGGCTTAGCTAAAACTAGCCAAGAGAACTCTCTGTCTGATAAGGTTCTCACTGAGGAGGAGTTACATATTGCCAGTAGACTCGAACAAGGTTCCATGCTACTCGATGTTGCAAAATATCTATCGTTATTGAGTAAGCTGCCACAAGTACTAGATGCGTGTGCCACACTCCAGTACAATCCGGAGTTTTACAATTGGCTTTTATCCTCGTGAAGTGACATGGATTCGTAAATATGTATATAAATAAACAATGAATTTTGTGACCCTGTATAGACAATATCAACACGCACAAGCAATGATAGTCAAGCGCAGGGAGAAGAGTTGGGTTTGACAGGCTAAGCTCCTCAGGTCCTCCTCTCACCACACATTTAGAAGTTGTGTGACCATTCCCGCCTCCAGGTGGAGGGCATGCAACCCTCATTACCGCCATAGGAAGCTCTGACCAACATCTCTGATGGTGTAGACAATGTACCATCCCTTTCTATACACCTTTTCCCCTTTTCGGTCTATCCTTCCGAGGATGAGCCCTGCCCCACTTCATGACAACCAGTCCACGCAAGTTAGCATAAGCCAAGATCTGCTAATTGCTGGAGGCAAAACGAACATCATCATGGGGGCCATCCCTCTACAACAAACACTGCATATCTCACCTCTCCTCTCCTCGACATATGCGCTTGATAACCCAATGTATAATCCCTTCCATGCGAATAGTTTTATCCTGCCTTAGGGCCTAATCCTTGGTTCGCATTTTGCAGGTCCCCCTACGGTAGCAGCCATGGACCACATAGTATAGCTGGCATGCAAGGAAGCTCTCCGTCGTCGGAAAGAGCATAAGGCACTAGCACCCCCACCAGAACGCTACGTCCCTACTCTAAAGAGCTACACACCGAAAAGAGGCCCTAAATGACACCGCCCAAGATGCAGGCCGAAAACCCCCCAAGCCAAGAGGACGAGGGCTCAAGGGAGCACATAGGGTATGGCAACAGCAGCTGTGCAAGCTCCCACCAAACGCTCGGGCACCAGGTGCTCAAAAGAGGAGAGGGTAGCTCGAGACAAGCAGGAATTTGATGTATTATTTAAAAGCATTCTGGAAACAATTGCGGCTAGGGACTACACCATCCGGATCCCAGCCGACATCTTCCCCGCTCAGCCTCACAGGAGCCCCTCACTGGCACAACCTCAATCGCCTGACCACCCGGACTTGCCTCGCCTCGTGCAAATAGAGCAGCCCCTATGATATATAAGCAGCATAACAAAGGCCATCCTGCCATAACTTTTTGTCTTTAAATGGTTAAAGGGGTAGGCTCCCCACCTCTATACACTTTCCTTATCTATTGCTAATATATGCCAAGTCTTTAACAAGCACCAAAATATGCATCGCAATCAGCATCATAGGATTTTGATAAAGTAATATCTTGACATGATTGCATCTGTTCGTTGTACTTGATGCCTGCGACTTGCATATACTCTCATGAAGTGACAAGTGGATGCAGGACGACACAGGTCTTCGTGCGAACATGTTCAATGCCCAAATCACCGCAAGACCACCAACCTCACAAAGAGCCGCGACAAAGCCACACTGTCGAAAGTGAAAATCACCCTTGTGAGTGCCCACGTCGCATGGCCCAAAGCATGATCTTAACCACTTCCTCTTTCTAGGTTACACTCTACATCGAGCACTCACGGCAGCTGTTACCCCAATTGTACCAACATCGCACGTTCCAAAGAGGGTTGCAATATCTCAACTGTATCTCCCCATCTCAACAATTGCTTCTCTAACAACGAGGCTAGGGCACCATTATCACTGTAATATCCATTTCCTGAGCCTTCGAAGCTTGGCATTTCCCAACCCATTGAAAGGCTGATAGCCTCAACATATTGCAATGGTTGTACTCAGGCAAGTCCAAAAAAAAAAAAGAAAAAGAAAGAAAGAAAAAAAACGAAACAAAAAACGGAAAAGGAAAAAAGAAAAGAAAAGAAAAGAAAAGAATGAAAAGATACGAAGCACCCATGATCTCACAGCACAGCACCTAGGGGTCCTCAAATTAGGTACGTCCAATGACCTTGGTCGACTGGCTCTATCCCTAGTCCCCTAGCCCTTTAGCATCACCCACAATTTTTTAGGGCACATCAAGGGCAGGACATACCTAGGGAGCTTGTCTCGCCTATGGTTAGACCTGTCACCCTGACCCATTCGCATTATTCCCTCTTGCACTTTGCCTTAATACCATTGCAATCAATTGTGGTCAGCACCACACAAATGGCCATGAAAAGTACACCGTCCTCATCAAGCAAGTCCAGTAGCTCCCAGCTACCAAAAGTGCGGTGTCCCTGTGTTCAATTATGCTACGTCGTGTAGTCTCACAACACAAAGGATGTCTCATACACCTTCACGTGTACTTCTTCTTAACATGGACAACTTCACTTCATCCACACATTATTACGAGAAACCAGCCTGCAGTCTTCTAACTACGTAATATCTAAGTATGCACGAGCACTCACATAATATCTGAACCGAAATATATACACAATTTGGGTCCTCAAGTGTAGGACAATACTCTCAACTTGCTTGGAGTTCGACCTATCTCCCAAACTAATTGAACTATGTCTTTGATGGACCCTAAACCGGGCCGGCACTGGCTCATGCACTAGCCGGACCTCTATCTCACGCGCTCAACAACCCCACGGCCTCGTGGCCAGGAGCGTTGATGACACATACATTGCCTTCCTAGACATCTTGCATTTGTATTATGTCGTTTGTGGTCCACTCTTCGCTCACCCACTACTCCTCAGAGGGAGTCCCTTACACATTGCCTAATGGCACGAAGCACAGACATAGGGGGTCCTCCAACGGCTGAGTGCTGCCACCCCTCTGCGACTCTCCTACACCTTGGGGATTGGCCCCTCGATGCGTCGCTCAACATATAAACATATCGCACAAAATCCACTCAAGGTACCATTTAATCATATACAGGAATGTACCATTGTCCTTACTTCTCTTTCCCTTAGACCCCACGACTAGCCTATGGCTTAGGGTGTCCTATCTCTCACTCAACGTGGGTCAAGGTCCTAATGAAAACAATTGCTGTGCATCCAGGATTTTTGATACCTTTAAATATTTCCATGATTTATGCATAGTGTGGATGCTAAGTGCTCAAACAGTTATAAAATCAATATTGTGTACATTTGGAAAACATCCTTTCAATGATTTTCAACTACCGTTCTTATGCGGCGTTGCACGAACCTAGCACCGAGGAAACCCTCGTGCTACTAAGCTCTTATTTTATAATTATTCACCGACCTATATGGCATGCAAACAAAAACAGCAATCTTTTCATCATGTTACTCCACATTTAGACACATTCTAACCACTCTACCCTCCCATCGATCAAATGTTGCATTGTTGTATAGATTTATATGGCATTTTGCCATCATTTTATGTGTAAAAAGCGAAAAAAACACGCTAGAACAAGAAGGTGGGGTTGAACTGAGGCAAATCCTCATGCTTCGGTCCCCACAAACATTTACAAACATTGTTCTTAATTTTCATTAATTTTCTGCACCCAAAATGTATTTTTCCCCTATTTTTAGTGATTTTCCTCTATTTTCCTTGTATTTTCCCTTATTTTTTGCATTATTTTATTACTAAAAATTCAAAACAGGTTATGGGCTGTGACCCTTAGTTCCTTCTTGCAGCAAAAATGAAAATTTAGTTGGTGTTCCTATTCATTTTCCCATTTTTATGCTCAAAACCATCATTTTCCCTTGATTTTCCATATTTTACATGTTTTAGTGTATTATTTTGAGCCACAAGATGCATATTTTTTCTGATTTTCTGATTATGATCAACAATTACTCATGGAAAACAGTAACATAAACAATTTTTAGCCCACATGAACAACATTTCATCAATCAAAAGCCATGAAATCTCAAATTTCCTTTGAAAAAATTGAATTACCGCTTATTTGCGTGTTTCGGGTTTCATGTCCATGGCTGCAAATCTGAAAATCAGCAACACTTCATGTCCAGCACAATCACAAATCACCATTTCCAGCCCGTGGAGCAATCCGATCCATGCCGGACAAGCCTCCATCATTCTTTCTTCTTCCTTCTTCTTCCCACATGAATTCCCCCTTAGAAGAGAGAGAGGGAGGAGAGAGAAAGACTAGATTTCCATCTCAGCATTCAGGCCATCAATTGAGGAGTGAAGGGTGGCGATAAGACCAGCATACAGAGGGGAATGAGGCCCAATGATCTGCTTGATAGGTTGTATACAACCTCCATGCCATGATGAAGGAGGAGGAGGCACATTTTTCGGGCGCATCCTGGCGCCTCCTCTCTCCACGATTTGTTGCTTCTCTTCCATCAAATTTTTCATGTGACATTTAAATTTCTTGGGCTCCCAAAAGTCATGCCCACTTTGGCCACTCTAATGTCCACCTCTTCGCATCTTGCCCGACTTCTTGGCCATTTCCCCGTCCGGACTCGGAATTGAGCTCTGAAAAATCCTGGGCGTCCGGCTTAGCATCCCGCATTGGCCAGTAGCTCGTGTCAACCCGTACGACTGTCTGAAAATTTATGAAAAATCAACAAGTGTCACTCGGGCACCTTTAAAGCACTTTGACGCTTAAAATCGTCCTAGATCGAGCCGCCGCCTTTGACGTTGCATATTTTTCCCTTGATATTCATGATTTTTAGTTATTTTTAAGCACTTTCCGGCACCAAAATTCCGCTCTCATTGGCGACCACGGGATAGGGCGACTCAGCCCGTCGAATCCACGAACATATCTGCACATAAACAACCAAAGGAGCATCAAACTGATACAAAACAAAGATATAATAAAACTCAGCACAGTGCTCCCCCTACCCCTGGGCAGAACCAAGGCATGACATCCACAAGGAGTAGGCCTAGCATCATCTAATAGAAGATCCGAAGTGAGTCACTAACCAGCTGCTCCAACACAGCCAAACTAAAAAAACCTATCAAAGGGCTGCCCTAGTGGTAGTCTGAACTACTTACCAACTAAAGACAACACAACTAGGAGCTCCTACAAGGCGAGGACTCCTGTAGCCTGATCAAGGAGTATTTTCTTTCAGTAAATTTCTTCTTTTAGGGTTTTTATTTTATCAACATACTTGGGCATGTAAAAAGGAGGGAGCTGAGCGTAGTGACCCAAGCAGAACAGGGCATCGGCCTCAGGACCTGTCTCGGCACCCAAGAACCTACCAAGCCCTCGCAAGGCGACACTTAATCATTTTCTAACGCTCACTTTTATTTTCGCTCCAACCTTCCTTGTTTTGTCATTGGTTTTTCTAGCAAGAAGCCACCCCTAGGAAGACAAGGTATCGGCCCCGGGTCTGACTCGTCCCCAGGAACCTACCAAGCCCTCGCAAGGCAATGATCAACTGCTTATATCTTTTCATTCCTTTTCTGTTCTTTGATAGGGGTTAGAACCCCTTTTTACACACCTTCATATTTATATTCATCTTTTAGGATGTTCAGGGTTTCTTGGCATCATCATTTTTATCTCCTGGCAGGCTTCTCTAGCTGCCTCACTACTAACAAGAACTCCTAGAACGGCTGCCTAGCAGGCTAGCAGAACAGGGCCACTAAGGCTTCCTTCTAAAACAGGCCTTTCGATGCCTGACAATGTCTTTACAGGAGGCAATGACTACTCTAACCTCCCTCAAACATACTTAGCCTAAACCTGGGACTTCATCCCTTGGTTGCCGGCTTCCCCGACAAAAAATGTATCCCCTCGACAAGTACAAATACACATATAACAGGAAAGAAAGGTACTCGTAAAGGAGAGGTATCACCTGGATTGGCCACAAGAAGCTTCCATCGCAGCAAAGGCTCCTCCAGGCTCCACCAAATTCCATGAACCACGAAACATATCCAGCACAACACTTAAAACAAAAACCCAATTAAACGCACCCGCACTAGACAGGGAAATGGCCCTCTTGGCCTAATGAAATGAAAACACTTCACTACAAAACTGAATCGGCCCTCTTGGCCTAATGAAATCAAACACTTCTACCCATAACATCCTCCTGGAAACAACTATGATAGACATCAAAGCATACCATTCCCAGGGGAACAGGGCTTGTAGCCCTAAACTAGGTGCATTAAATTATGACCCATCCCTCCTGCGTATATCGCAAGAGGTGTTCGCATCACATGTCATCTAATCAGTCTGTAGGTCCAAGATAATAAAGGCAGATGAGTCTCGCCTACCCTCTGCATCACCCAGATCAACCATCGTCTGCCAAAGAGGGCATGTTCAGAAAGCATACCCCACAAACGACCAGGTCCTGTCTCACCATCAATAGATATATCGGGACAAGGGCCACAATTAAAGAAGAGGTCTTCTTCATACGCAAAATTACCCAATGAATCGACAAACTGATTCCAATTCCGTGGAATCAGCTGAAAAGCCACTCTATCAAAGTCATCTAGTAGGGCTATGGCAGTATGATGGTACATGCAAAGGATGGGGTTTCGTACCATGTACGTCCCATTGAGTTGATTTAAAACCAACTGAGAGTCCCCTTTCACCAATAACTAGCGGATACCACCCTTCTTTGCAATATTCAAACCCATAATCAGGGCTTTGTATTCTGCCATATTATTGGTAAAATTCACCCCGAGATAAGCAGCTAACTTCATGACAATGCGTCGTCGGGGGTCTCGGATGACAACTCTGACACTTCCTTTTTTGCATGCACCCCTGGACACCCCATCAAAATACAAGGTGTACATCCACAAAGGGTTTACATATCCCGCCATCCGGAACTCTACGCGTAATTATGGTAATCGAAATTCAGCATATTCAACGGGTGGACTGTAGGCTCCATCCTCCATCCTCATTGAATTCAACAGGGATGCTCGTCAAAATTTGTAGGCAGTGATGGCAGAAGACCTTGATCTCCCAAATAAATGTCCCGCCTTCTTGCTCAGTCACCTTATATCCTTTGCTCTACCAAATGAGCTTTCCCTGATGATACCGCTGTTCTAAATACGGGTGTTCTAAATAAGGGATCAGATGACCCATCAACCTCTACCACGATTTCCTTGCAGATGTTTGATCAATCTCGCCTAGACCTGCAAGGCAGTCATAATATTAGTGCAATCAGAAATAATAAGGTTTAATCTTATTAAGATTAACCTTATTTTTAAATTCTACCCCCTCAAGGTCAGCTAACAAAACTGTGGATTTATTCTTTCCTATTCGAACGATCCTATAGGGCCCATCCCATTTGGGCTCTAGCTTGCCTGGAAATAATTCGCGTCGTGCGTCATAATACAGAACAAGCTGTCCTTTCTTGAATGTGTATTTCTTGGCTTTGAGGTCGTATAGCTGCTTCATTCGGCGCTTCGCCACTTCTTGGTGCAATAAGCTATGTAGCTTAAGCTCATCTAAATGTGCCAGTGTCGTCAAGCGCTCAAAAAGTGTGTCTTCATTGCTCAAAGAATGGTTGATGGCAAACCGAATAGTCGGCAGCTCAATCTCTTAAGGCAAGACACACTCCTCCCCATATATTAACTTGAATGGGGTATGGCCAGTGGCTCTTTTGAAGGTCGTATTATAGGCCCACACTGCCACGTATAACTTTTTATCCCAATCCCGTTTCTTTTCCGACACAATTTTGGACAGAATGCCCACAAGCTGCTTGTTGGTGCTTTCAACTTGCCCATTGGCTTGCGGGTTATATGGGGTTGTCTTGTTATGCTTGATTTGCCACATCTCTGTCAAACCTTTAATCACCTTATTCAGGAAATGGGTTCCGCGGTCCGACACTAATTCTTTCGGCAGACCAAAACGGCATATTATCTGCTCTAAAAGGAAATTAGCAGTTTCTTTAGCGTCATCTTTCCTTGTTACACGCGCTTCTAACCACTTTGTGAAGTAGTCAATTGCTACAATGATGTACCTCTTTTGCGTAGTCGACGACGGAGTAATAGGACCCACAAAGTCTATTCCGCACTTCTCAAATGGTAGTATCGCCATAATAGGGGTGAGTGGTCGTTTCCTATTCTCTCGACTATCATGTCGTTGACAAATATCGCATCTCTTAACATACGCAAACGCATCCTGGAAGATGGCAGGCCACCAATAACCTGCTCTTAAAGCCTTTTGTGCTGTAAGCCGTCCAGCGAAATGGCCACCGCAAGCAGAATCATGGCACTCTTCCAAAATGAATGGCACCTCGTCAGGCATCACACATCGGCAATAGATGTCATCAACCCCTTGCCGATATAATGTACCTGCGATCAAGGCAAACTTTAACGCTTGCTGCTTAATTTTCATTCTCTCAGCTTTAGATAATTCGGATCCCGCCTCTCTCGTCGATAAATAATGCGTTATTGCAACGTACTAGGAGGGAATAGATGCCGTATCTATTTTAAATAACAACTCCATGTCACTATCTTCAGCCACAGATTCTTTCGGCTCCCCAAAGTCCACAAGACATTCCACGATGCCTTGCAACCTTGGTGGCTTACTCCTGATTTCATAATCAAATTCCTGCAAAGTGATCAACCACTTTGCTAGATGATCAGGCAGCTATAGCTTATTCATCAATAATCGAAGTCCCTCCACCTTCGTATAAAGCACGACTTTCTCATAGAGAATATAATGCCTAAATTTCTTGGTCCCAAAGACCATCGCTAGACATAACTTCTCCATGTAGGTATAATTGATTTCGGATACCCCCAGCCTCCGGCTAGCAAAAGCAATCGGGTGGTACCACTTCTCTTCCCAAATTTGGGCTAAATAACAGCTGATACTATACATGGTGGCTGTTGAGAATATATAGAACACCTCACCTCTTTTAGGTGCTTTTAAAATGGGGACTCTTACTAGCTCCTGTTTCACATCCTCGAATGCTATCTACAAGGGTCACCCCATTCAAACAAACAGCTAAAGGACAATAAATTTGTAAGCGGCAACGTTCTTTCTGCCAAGGCGTTTATGAATCTACGGTAATAACCAACCGAAGACAGAAAGCTATGAACTTCTTTCGGAGTGCGTGGTGGATCCATGGCAACTATAACTTTGACCTTCTCGGGGTCTGTCGCAATTCCAACCGAACTGACCACATGACCCAGCAATAGCCCATAAGGTACTCCAAAAACACACTTCCGTGGGTTTAGGGCGATGCAGAATTATCTATAGTGCTCAAAGCATTTTCTTAAGATGATCAACTGCCTTTCTCTCACGGTGGCGGCCCCTAAGTCATCAATAAACACCTTCAACTCTTCAGGGGATATGTCACCGAATGTCTTATCTGCTCTTCGTTGCCACGAACCAGGCGCATTGCATAAACCAAAGGCCATCACATGGTACGCGAAAGTACCAAATACAATGATAAAATTTGTTTTCAACTTGTCCTCTTCTGCAATTGCCATCTGGTTGTATCCTGCAAAGCAATCCATAAACGAATATATCTCCCTACCCGCTAATTGATCCAAAATCTGGTCAATAAATGGCAACGGGTAGTAGTCCTTAACTGTCTGCTTATTCAGTTCTCTAAAGTCTACACATAAACGAATTTGATTATTTTTCTTTTTTCTGATCACGACTGCGAACACTATTCCGTGTGTTGCACAGGAAAAATCAAACCTGCTTTCCGAAGCTTCTGTAACTCTTCAAACAGCCCGTCCCTCAGTTCGAAAGGCATACGCCTTACTTTCTGTCGTACAGGACGACTGCCCTCTTTCAACGGAATTGTATGAACAGCAAGAGTAGGAGGAATGCCTCTCAACTCATCATAACTCCAGGCAAAGATATTACGGAATTCCTGGATCAAGGCCACATAGTCCTCCCTTTCTGCTGTGCTGAGCATAGAACCTAATTTGATTGGCCGCGAATCATCAGGCGTACCAAGGTCTAGCTCGATAACATCTGCATCTCTTATACGATCTTGGCCCTCTATCGGCTCGTTCAAAGTAATCTGATAGATGTCTTCCGTGGTGGATCCCTCTTTGGACTCATCACTCGATGATATCTCATTGGCAGATAAATCTTCTAATGTCTCCAATTCTGTAGAAGATAGAGGAGCTCTCTCACTCTGCGGGGACTCAGGATAAGCATCAACCACCACACACTGGGCACCTCTGCCGAATATTAGTCGACCGGCGGGTATATCTACTTGGCAGTCCGCTTGCAAGATCCAAGGTCGTCCGAGTAATACTTGGTAACTTGGACGGCCTGCAAAACGAATCACCCTAAAGTCCAACAGGCATTCTACATTTGCAACAGTGACATGGACCTTAGTAACGCAGCCTTCCGGCTGTCTCAAACTATCATCTGCCATTCTGAGAATTGTGGAGGTATCTTTCTGGATCGCAAGACCCAACCTTTCCATCAGTTCAGAACTCATAATGTTAACAGATGATCCCATGTCGACAATGGCATAATCTACTAATATCCCATCGACATAGGCTGCAACCCTTGGGCAATGCTTCTCAGCATGCTCGAACCAGTCATCACCAACTCGCGCAATACCCAAAGGTTCTATGATATACCCGGTATGCAGGATCTTTCTAAATTCCTTGCGTACTCCTGGGGAAAGCTTAATAAGCTGTAAAAGATTCACATCTGGCTTGACTTCGCAAAGAGAGCTCGCCAAATCGAATTCATGATAGTTTGATAGAGTTCGCTTTTCACGCCAAACCATCCGCTCTTTAGGTCGCTGAACCGGCTTTATTGCCTCTTTCTTAACTTTCACCTTCTTCTTTGGTGTTTTCTTATCAGCTTTACTTTCCACGGGCTTCAAAGGTCCCCCTTCCATGGCAGGATCCAAACTTGTGTTCCTTTGTCGCCTTGTTTAGGGTTTCCGTCGACTCGCTTATCCTTGTCGGCCTCTCTACCCTTTTGACCTCTTGTAAGGACAGCTCGCAGATTAGAGGTTTCAGCATCATTAACGCGTACAGCCTCAATCAAACTAACCCCACTACCACTAGGTAGCTCCTCCACTGTAGTCTTTGGTCGTTGAAGTATTTGTTTAGGCCCATCTTCTCGCTGGGAATCATTTCCTTGCACACGATGATTAACAGGCCCTGGTTGCCGACTACCTCGCTGGAGGGAACTGATCTTACTCCAGCAAGTAGCTGCTAAATGGCCGGATTTTCCACAGATGTTGCACTTAACATTTGGGCAATTTCTTGGATAGTGCTGCCCACCACACCATTTGCAACTAAACCTCGAAGGTGCACCCTCATCTGGGTATCTACTTCCTATCAAATTTTGTTGTTTTTTAAGGAAGTTGACATCAACGGCTATTTGCCGATACTGCTCCGTAATCATGTCGGTATAATGCTTCATCATGTCCTTAACCTCGCCAAGAATATTGGAAGCGCTCGACTCATAGCCTTGGTCATTACCATGTCGTTCCATCGGCCTAACAATTCGATTAGGCACTGGTTGTTGGGCCACAGGCATGGTGTTAGAATTGACCGCCTGGCCTCCACCATTCAGAGCCATTTGACTGCCCGTAGGCATCGACATGCTAGGGGGAGCTGGTAATAAAGGGACATTCTACATCATGTTCCCTCTCCCATTAGGGTTAGCCATCGCTATCCCTTGGCCACTACTGCAATTGGCCATCGCCACATTGTTTTCCAATACTAAACCCATATTCGAATTGCCTCGAGAAGCATAGGCTGCTTGTAGTCGGGATTCCACCTCTTGTGCTCGTGTAATGGCAGTATCTATATCCCCCAAGGGGACACTACTCAACTGCAATTGGATGTTAAAGTCCAAACCATGTAGGAAATATTGCAATTGGGCAGCTGCGGGGATAGGAATAGAGGTGTCCAACTTACGGAAAACCTCTTTTATCTTCTTCGCATAAGCACGAATATCCTCATGTGGTTCTTGGCGGGTCACGTTGAGTACACGCAACCAATATTGTCCACCCCTTTCAGGGGCAAACTCCCTCCGAAAAGCTCCATAAAATGAATTAATATTCAATATGGTTCCGGCTTCTAAACCATGATACCATATGGCAGCTCTTCCTTTGAGAGTCATATTGAAGAACATCATTAAATGTCCTTCTTCTTGAATGCGACAGTTAAACATCAACTTTTGAAACTCCCTAATGTGGAGTTCCGCATCTTCCTCAACTAGCCCATTAAAAATGGGTAGCGGGTAATCTAGAGCCGGCAAATCCGTCGTTCCTGCTAGAATTGCAATAGGCTGCGCCATGACGAGGATTGGATTTGCACTAGGAATAGGGGACGGTGGGGTTACACCTCCCGCACTTGATATAGACTGGATTATGGAAGGAAGGGGAGCACTAGAGCTTCCACCTTCTCCTAACTTACTGCTTGTGGCCCCAAGACCACTAGATCCACTCCCTCGTAAGGGTTCAGCACCGCTACGCTTAGGGGAATATCTCCTAAAAATTTCAGCATGTCACCTAGCTCTTTCGTCTCTCTCTTGCTTTTGGAATTCTGCTAGACGATGCTTATCGATAAATAACGGATCAATCTCAGTATCCTTTGGCATAAACTACTAATTGGTCCCTAGACAACCAGGATTCGAGGACCGCCACTTTTAAGCGGCTCCCGGCAGACGCACCACTGATGGACCCTAAACCGGGCCGGCACTGGCTCATGCACTAGCCGGACCTCTATCTCATGTGCTCAACAACCCCACGGCCTCGTGGCCAGGAGCATTGATGACACATACATTGCCTTCCTAGACATCTTGCATTTGTATTACATCGTTTGTGGCCCACTCTTCGCTCACCCACTACTCCTCAGAGGGAGTCCCTTACACATTGCCTAATGGCACGAAGCACAAACATAGGGGGTCCTCCAACGGCTGAGTGCCGCCACCCCTCTGCGACTCTCCTACACCTTAGGGATTGGCCCCTCGATGCGTCGCTCAACATATAAACATGTCGCACAAAATCCACTCAAGGTACCATTTAATCGTATACAGGAATGTACCATTGTCCTTACTTCTCTTTCCCTTAGACCCCACGACTAGCCTATGGCTTAGGGTGTCCTGTCTCTCACTCAACGTGGGTCAAGGTCCTAATGAAAACAATTGGTGTGCATCCAGGATTTCTGATACCTTTAAATATTTCCATGATTTATGCATAGTGTGGATGCTAAGTGCTCAAACAGTTATAAAATCAATATTGTGCACATTTGGAAAACATCCTTTCAATGATTTTCAACTACCATTCTTATGCGGCGTTGCACGAACCTAGCACCGAGGAAACCCTCGTGCTACTAAGCTCTTATTTTATAATTATTCACTGACCTATATGGCATGCAAACAAAAGCAGAAATCTTTTCATCATGTTACTCCACATTTAGACACATTCTAACCACTCTATCCTCCCATCGATCAAATGTTGCATTGTTGTATAGATTTATATGGCATTTTGCCATCATTTTATGTGTAAAAAGCGAAAAAAACACACTAGAATAAGAAGGTGGGGTTGAACTGAGGCAAATCCTCATGCTTCGGTCCCCACAAACATTTACAAACATTGTTCTTAATTTTCATTAATTTTCTGCACCCAAAATGCATTTTTCTCCTATTTTTAGTGATTTTCCTTGTATTTTCCCTTATTTTTTGCATTATTTTATTACTAAAAATTCAAAACAGGTTATGAGCTATGGCCCTTAGTTCCTTCTTGCAGCAAAAATGAAAATTTAGTTGGTGTTCCTATTCATTTTCCCATTTTTATGCTCAAAACCATCATTTTCCCTTGATTTTCCATATTTTACGTGTTTTAGTGTATTATTTTGAGCCATAAGATGCATATTTTTTTTGATTTTCTGATTATGATCAACAAGTACTCATGGAAAACAGCAACTTAGACAATTTTTAGCCCACATGAACAACATTTCATCAATCAAAAGCCATGAAATCTCAAATTTCCTTTGAAAAAATTGAATTACCGCTTATTTGCGTGTTTCGGGTTTCATGTCCATGGCTGCAAATCTGAAAATCAGCAACACTTCATGTCCAGCACAATCACAAATCACCATTTCCAGCCCGTGGAGCAATCCGATTCATGCCGGACAAAGCCTCCATTATTCTTTCTTCTTCCTTCTTCTTCCCACATGAATTCCCCCTTAGAAGAGAGAGGGAGGAGAGAGAAAGACTAGATTTCCATCTCAGCATTCAGGCCATCAATTGAGGAGCGAAGGGCGGCGATAAGACCAGCATACAAAGGGGAATGAGGGCCAATGATCTGCTTGATAGGTTGTATACAACCTCCATGCCATGATGAAGGAGGAGGAGGCGCATTTTTCGGGCACATCCTGGCGCCTCCTCTCTCCACGATTTGTTGCTTCTCTTCCATCAAACTTTTCATGTGACATTTAAATTTCTTGGGCTCCCAAAAGTCATGCCCACTTTGGCCACTCTAATGTCCACCTCTTCGCATCTTGCCCGACTTCTTGGCCATTTCCCCGTCCGGACTCGGAATTGAGCTCTGAAAAATCTTGGGCGTCTAACTTAGCATCCCGCATTGGCCAGTAGCTCGTGTCAACCCGCACGACTATCTGAAAATTTATAAAAAATCAACAAGTGTCGCTCGGGCACCTTTAAAGCACTTTAACGCTTAAAATCGTCCTAGATCGAGCCGCCGCCTTTGACGTTGCATATTTTTCCCTTGATATTCATGATTTTTAGTTATTTTTAAGCACTTTCCGGCACCAAAATTCCTCTCTTAGTCTTGTGCATAATAGAGAAGACTAGCACTACCCCTAGGGAGAGACCACCTATGAGAGGTTTTCAATTGCAGGTATTGAAGACTCCAACGAAAGTGTCGTTCGCTCTTCATCAACACCCAACTCTGAATTCTTATCCTTTATCATTCTGCAAGCCCTTCAAGAATCGTGATGTGCAGAATCCCCAACAAACCAACACTTGTGTTGGCCATTAGTGCAATCCCTAACAAAGAACAGCCCTACCACCAGCCACCTAGGCCACCAACGTGCCCCCAAAAACCTTCCTCCACACCACCACCAACACTCCTCCACGGCAACCACAGATGTCCCTTCCACCCACGTCTTCAGTGCATGCCAAAGCCTACTACCTACGATGGTGAGTGCCATGGGACTGGCACTCGTCTAGGAGGGGGGTAATGTTAGTCCTCAAACGAACAAAGGTGGAAAATCCCAAAAAGCTGAAGCAGAAGACAAGGCCAAGGCAAAAGTGAAACGAAAGACGAAGGTGCGCCAAGAAAAATATGGAAACACAAGAAGTGCAAAAAAGTCCTAAATAAAGAAAAAATACGCACAAGAAAAAGCGCAAGTCAATACTTTTGTAAAAAAGTGCAAGGCGCACCATGATTTATTTTAAGAGTGCCGAGCTCTCACCTGTGCAATTTGTAAATGTAGACGGGTGGTGGAAAGGAAGCTAGGAAGATACAAGGACAATGGGAAAAAGGGCCTAGGCCATAGCTGGCCATGTAAAAAAGGGGATAAGGGGATGACCATCCAAAAGGGATTTAGGGTTTTGTATATAAAGTTGAAAAGTGAATGAGAAGCTCATTCTTGTGTGTGGCCAAAAGTGGCTCTCTTCTTCTTCTTCTTCTTTTTCTTTTTCTTTTTCTTCTTCTTCTTCTTCTTCTTCTTGCTTACTTGAGCTTGTGCTTGAGAGAGGGAGTATGAGACTGTGAGGGAGTGAGTGTGTGAGGGTGAGGGACCGAGGAGGAGAAGCTCTCCATCTTCTCCTCTCTTCTTTTCTTCTCTTCTCTTCTCTTGTCTCGCTCGCGGCAATGGAGCTTGGAGCTTGGAGCTTGCTTGAAGCTTGCACTTGGATCGTGGAGCTGCCGGAGTGCGCGGGAGAGGAGGTAACTTGACCAGCACGGAGGTAAGCTCACTATACACGTAGATATGAATGGCGCGTCGACTATGTGAGAGGTAGCCATTAGTGTTTGGCTTGGAACACTTGAAACAATAAGCGGTCCGTGGATCTTGGCGGTTGAGTGAAGGCTCCCACACAAGTCTCGTGGGAGAAATGATAATGTGACGTCATCATTGTGGCAACAAGGGTCATATACGCCCACAGTGTCATGAGTTGCCCAATGAGAAGCACAAAGAGAAGGGGAAAAGACAAAGTACAAGAAAAGTCCTTTGATCGCTGTTAACCCCAACACGAAGAAAGCAAAAGGAAGTGTAAAGGATGCAGGGCAAAGGCGGAAAAAAGGTAGCCCGACTGAAGAAAGGAAATGAGAAAATGCCAAAAGTGCAAGGGCAACCTTAAAAGTCCAAGGCAAAGGCAAAAGGGGAAAGGCGCATTTTAAAATAAAAAGGCGCACCCTGAAATCTTGTAAAAGAGCGCCGGGCTCTCACCCGTGCAATTTGTAAATGTAGATGGGCGGTGGAAAGGAAGTTAGGAAGATAGAAGGACAATGGGAAAAAGGGCCAAGGCTACGGCCAGCCATGTAAAAAGGGGAAAAGGGGATAACCGCCCAAAAGGGATTTAGGGTTTTATATATAAAGTTGAAAAGTGAATGAGAAGCTCATTCTTGTGTGTGGCCAAAAGTAGCTCTCCTCTTCTTCTTCTTCTTCTTCTTCTTGCTTGCTTGAGCTTGTGCTTGAGAGAGGGAGTGTGAGAGTGTGAGGGAGTGAGTGTGTGAGGGTGAGGGACCGAGGAGGAGAAGCTCTCCATCTTCTCCTCTCTTCTTCTTTCCTCTTCTCTTCTCTTGTCTTGCTCGCGGCAATGGAGCTTGGAGCTTGGAGCGGAAGGATTGAGCTTGCTTGAAGCTTGCACTTGGATCGTGGAGCTACCAGAGTGCGCGGGAGAGGAGGTAACTTGAACGGCATCAAGGTAAGCTCACTACACCCATAGATATGGATGGCGCGTCGGCTATGTGAGAGGTAGCCATTAGTGCTCGGCTTGGAACGCTTGAATCAATAAGCGGTCCGTGGGTCTTGACGGTTGAGTGAAAACTCCCACATTTTGGTTCCGTTGCCAGGACAAACGGATTCAAGCCTTGAGCGCTTGTGCGCTTCGAATCGAGCATCAAAGTAAGGGGTTTCCCCCGAACCGGTGCTTGAGGTAGATAGGTAGGAAGCGAGGGGGTTGAAGATGGTATTCGATCTCCTTGGCAAGTAGATTTGTTGCTTTCTGAGATTCATATTGTGGAATGGAGTAGTGTGGGTATTTATTTTGTGATTTGGATGCATTTAGGGTAGGAAAAAACAAAGAAAAAGAAGAAAAAAACAGGCAAACAGTGGGGTTTTCTGTTGCTGTATAACAGGCTGAAACAGGGAAACAGGGGACCAAATTCAAGTTTCTGGGTAAGATAGGGACAAGAAACTAGCTGTGAGGCTCTGCAGTGCTCGAAAAGGACCTTAAGAGGCCTGGGAGGCTAGGATAGACCTCATTTCCTTGGTTTGCCTCGTGTGAGAGAGAGAGAGAGAGAGAGCTTCTGGTTCACAGGACGAGGAAGCGCTGCCCCGATTCCTAGGCATCGGTGATTCGTGATGTTCCAGGTGAGTCTGATGTTTTCCAATAAGTGCCCTGATCAGATTTAGAAAGTCTGTGGTGCTTTTGTGCACCAGACAGTGAGGAGGGGACAAACGCGTGGGAATCGCGTCCGCCCGCCGACGCACTCGGACCAACTCGCTGTGGTCCGATTCCCAGAATCGGACCACCCGAGTTCGGGAGTCAGACCGTCCGATTCCCAGAATTGGACCAGCCCGATCGAACGTGCCACGTGGCACTCGGACCAACCCGTCCGATTTTGAGAATCGGATGCTCGGACCAACCTGTCCGATTTTGACACTCGGACACTCGGACGAGTCCATAATCGGACCAGGCCGTCCGAGTCCCAAACTCGGATTAGCCAGAATCGGACCAACTCAAAATCGGACCAGGCTAGAATCGAACCACCCTGTCCGATTCGATTCCCAGAATCGGACGTGACCAAAATCGAACCATTGGGCCGATCGGACCAACCCAAAATCGGACGTCTGATTCTGATAATCGGACATCTTAGAATCGGACCAAAAACTGTCAAAATCGGACATGTATCTTGAACACAGATTCTGATGCATCTAAACCCCGAAATTGACCCAAAAGGCTACGTAGAGCTAAAGGCACATCACAGATCTTCACTAGGCTAAAATTTAGAGCACGTAGTTCAAAATTTGGCTATAACCGGTCCTCCAAATTGCATATGGCATCTACCGTAACGGCCCTACGGGCCGGGGGGGACTACCCCCCCCGGACCCCCGCAGAGGGGGCTCCTCCGCACCTCCCCCGAGTAGGTTGGAGAGAAAACGCGCGCCGTGACAGGTCTTCCAAATTGGACCCTAGTGAAGTAATGGCTATACGCCAGCATGGAGTCTCACTTGCAAGAGAGCAACCAAAAGTCCATACCCGAACAGAGACAAACATAGACCCTAGAACCTCAATGGGCCAATCTAGCCATCAAGGGCAAAACGGCCACACCACGAGAACACAAAGACATTGTGTTCATACCATGTCTAGTCAGAGCGAAATGCAACATCAGCAAGCTGCAAATGCGAAGATGACTAGACATGACACTCTTGACGAGAGATATACCTTGAATAGCACTGAACTAACGATTCAAGACATCAGTGGAGAATCCACATCTGGTCGTGCAGTCGAGAACTCAAGGGCATCTATCAGAAGGCTTAAATTTACAAGCCAAGACCCGGAAGATGAAGACATAGTACCACCTGCTTATCTTAGGGTCAAACTCACCGCGAAAAGAGAGCATACTATCGATGCTCTAATTGATGAGGGAGCAGATTTTAACATCTTGACCTATAAATCATGGACCCTACTAGGCCAACCAGAGCTCACACCGACTAGTACAACTCTTAGCCCTTATGGGGGACATCCACAAGCACTCATAGGGAAGTGAAAAATCCTTGCGACAATTGAAATAGAAAGCTTGCCTATCCTATTCCATGTTCCTCCAAATAGTGCTAGCTGCGGGAAAGAAACCCTCCTAGATAGACCCTTCAAAAGGGCGACCAAGTGTAAGGCTGACTATGTAGCACAGAGGATACACTTGACACTACCGGGTGTGAGGATAGTCACAACCTTTAGCAAGGGTGACCTCATCGAACCTCAAGGGAAAGGCAAGGAAGGTGATGACATAACAGTCACGCCCACAAACGAGGGCAAGGACTTGTTGGAAGAGTTGATACAAGCACAGGTCGAACAACGAGAACCAGTGAGTGAGGCCATGCCGGAAACACGAAGGTCAAGAGACAAGGCCAAGGACAGGGTTTGGACTCACAAATATCGTAGAAGACCACGAAAAAAGCCCAAGCCTTATAGGCGAAGGCATCGATGGAGAGCTAGCACAACGCCGCGGTGGATATCCAAAGCGTTGCTTCGGGCTCAAGGGTATTATGCAAGCAACCGATGGATTTGGGTGCCAAAACCCCTTGCCAAACCTCCCTGGTCGACTGAAGGCCAGAGTGCATCAAAAGCAACGAAGCACAGGAGGAACTCTAAGAGAAACTCTAGGTCTCGAGGTAAGAAACCGGACATAAGTGTTCAAGAGAAAGAGCCTCAACCTAGCATGCTTAATAAGCAGATGTCATATGTAACCATTGAGCGTGCACAAAAGCCATTAGTGCCCAATGAGCCTTTGATTCCCCAAGGGGAGAACAAGCATCATGGGCACAACATTGCTCAAGGCAAGGCTGATCGCTCAATAAAGCAAATGGCACAATCATCTAATAGCCTGGAGAAAATCATTCAGCTAGTGCCACGTCCACCTAGGAGTCCTAGATCTCCTACCCCCTCTTCTCCCAAACGGACACAGGAAGCACCACAGCAGTTGTCAAGGGCGACTGCTCAATTCCAATCTCTATCTCCATCTAAGCTTCCAATCGTCAAAGAAGTGGGACATGATGCCATCTGTAGCTCTCGACCCAAGAATATGCCTGAGCCACCTAAAGCGACTGGATCTGCTCACGCTCGATCTACACAAATGAGTGCTCAAAGGCCAACGAAAGACGCAACCACTTCTGATCGCCCTAGGGACTTGACACCACAATCCACCAAGGGTAGCCAGCCCACTGAACTAGTCGCTACTACTTCCAATCCGGGATCACAGCAGTCACAGCCCTTGGCCGTGACAATGCCCCTTGTGGAACGTGTCCTTAGAAGATCACCTATGGAAGAGGTGTCGCAACCAACTTCCTCAACAACTCCAGCACTTTCAAAGTGCCTAAAGCCTAGGACGGAAGAGTCAAACGCAAGGGAGTTGGTTGAAAAGCTAGACTCTCTGAAAAGAGCGGCAGTTGTGTCCTCACAACCGGGCAAGGCTATTCAGCAAACCGCGGCTATGTCCCATAAGGACACACTAGAGAAGGGAAATGCTAAGCCCCGACCAAGCACATCAACGGTCGATATAGCCCAGGGTCCTGAGTTGTCAAGAGAGGCACCTTCATTGACCAAGAAAAAGAGGAGAAAGCAGAGAAAACAGCAACAGTTGCAGGTAGTTGTGGACCCCAAGAACATTCAGACAAAGAGCACTGGAGAGCTGATGAATAAAGCATCGAGTCCATCCACCAATGAACACACTAATGCCTCTCCTAATAGCGGTGAAACCTCAGACACACCTGTGTGCTCTGACAAACCAAAGCAACAGTTGCCATCAACAGTTGCTTGCAACACTCTATCCACTGACGATAGAACTCACATTGATCAATCAAGAGTGGATACAACGCTGTCACAACAGGATGACAAATCTATACCAGTCACATCCGAGAAGAACCATGACGAAATAGTAGCAAAACCTCAGGAGAAACATGAGAACCCCAAGAGCATAAGAAATCCTAGCGTTGATCAATCTTGCTCATCTAGGCCTGAGCCCCCAGCCATGCTAAAGCCTAAGGAAACTCTTAGAACTTTGCATGAGATAGCAACCGAGCAAGCCCGCGTTGAATATAGAAGTGTCGCAGAATGCTTAACTGAGTTGGAGGCGAAGCTCAAAGTGGTCGCGCGTGTCTACGTCCTTGCGAACGTGGGCACGATCCCCAAGGAACAGCTTGGAGATTACTTGACCTTTCCTCTATCATGGGAAGAACAAGAACATCTTAACGGGCACTACGATAGGCTCCTGCATGAACAGATGCGACTCATCCCTGACGAGGAGGCTGACGAACTACGCTTAACCGTCACGTTCAATGAAGTGCTCTGTCGACCGAATCTCATAGACATAGAGCTACTAAAGCGACTGTCAGCAGGCCAGAGTCAATTTGAGCGGCGTTGGTGCGAAAGCCACGTCGTAATGGCCGAACTAGGGGCTCAGATCATGACGGTCTCAAAAGAGCGATTGGCCAAATGGCGGTCTCAAAGAGACCCAACCTATGTGGCACCAACTTCCCTTCGAGTGCTCACTGACATTCGGGGTGCGGACTTGGCTGGGACTAGGCTACAGGGCCCTTTGATTGATAAGGTTCTCACCGAAGAGGAGTTACATATTGCCAGTAGACTCGGTCAAGGTTCCATGCTACTCGATGTGGCAAAATATCTATCAGTATTAAGTCAGCTGCCACGAATACTAGATGCGTGTGCCATGCTCCGGTACAACCCCGAGTTCTACACTTGGTTCTTATCCTCGTGATGTGACATGGATTCATAGATATATATATAAATAAACACTAATTTTTATGTCACCATGAATAAACAATATCAACACACACAAGCAATGATAGTCAAGCGCAAGGAGAAGAGTCGGGTTTGACAGGCTAAGCTCCTCAGGTCCTCCTCACATCACACTTTTAAAAGTCGGGTGATCAGCCCCACCTCCAGGTGAAGGACATGCAACCCATATTGCCGCCATAGGAGGCCTTGACCAACAACTCTGATGGTGTAGACAGGGTGGAGTCTCTTCCTATACACCTTCTTCCCTTTTTGGTCTATCCTTTCAAGCATGAGCCCTGTCCCACTCCATGACAACCAGTCCACGCGACTTAGCATAAACTAATATCCACTAATGACTGGAGGCAATGCGAACATTAGCATGGGGACCATTCCCCTACAACAAACACCGCATGCCTCACCCCTCCCTTTTTTGTCATATGCGCTTCATCAACCACACTAAAATCCCTTCTGTGAAAACAATTGCATCTTGTATCAAGGCCTAAACCCTTGGATTGCGTCTTGTAGGTCTCCTTTTGCAGTGGAACGCATGGAAAATCATGGGGATCTAGCATGCAAAGACGCTCTTCGCAGAAGACGAGAGCATGTGGCACGCGCCCCTCCGCCGGAGCGCTATGTGCCCACCATCAAGAGGTATACCAAGAAGCGAGGCCCTAAGCGACATTGCCCAGGGTGAAGGCCGAAGAATCCTCGAGTCAAGAAAGTGGAGACTCGAAATGCGCAACAGGTGGCAGCACTAGTGGTGCGCACTCCCAGCTCCTGCTCGGGCCCCAGATGCTCAAAGGCAGAAAGGGCAGCTCGGAAAAAAGAAGAATTTAATGAATTATTTAAAGAAATTCTGGAGACGGTAGCGAGCCGGGATTACACCATTCATATCCCGGCCGACATGTTCCCTGCTCACCCCCGCGGGAGCCCCACGCCAGCAGAGCCCCAATCACCCGGCCATCCAGACTCGCCCCGCCTCGTACAAATCGAGTAGCCCATAATGCATAAAGGGCTTATCAAATGATAGCTAGCCAGGACTTTTTGTTTTTAAATGGTTAAGTGGTCCCGACTTGTTAAGTGTTGACATGTTCCTGACTGGTATGAACTTATCATATCTGCGTTTAATACATGCTACGCATTTAGCAAAAGACAAAGCTAATCAACCGCAGGTGATAAATGTCTAGTCAACACCATAGAATTCAAATAAGTGATGTCTCCTTGCATTGCGTTGGTTTATTATAGTTGCGGCATACATAATGCATATGCTCTCATGAAGCGACAAGTGGATGCAGGATAATACAGGTCCTTGTGCGAAAATGATCAATACCCAATCACCGCAACACCCACAACCCCACAACGAGCTGCGGCAAAGCCACGCTGCCGAAAGCACCCTTGCCTACCGCGCACATTGCATGGCCCACAAAACATTCCTGGGCCACACCCCCTTTCTGGGTAAGCTCTATAGTTGGCTCACGGGAGTCGTTACCTCAATTGTACCCACATCGCATGTGCCGTAAGGAGGGTTGCAATATCTCAAGTGTATCTCCCCCTTTCGCCAACTGCTTCTCTAACAATGAGGCTAGGGCACCATCATCATTGTACTATTCATTTTCGGAGCCTTCGAAGCTTGACATTTTCCAACCCATTGAAAGGCTGATAGCCTCAACATATTGTAATGGTTGTACTCAGGCCAAAAAAAAAAAGAAAGGAAAAGAAAAGGAAAAGAAATGAATGGAAAAATAAGAAGCACCCACGATCACAGCACAGCACCTAGGGGTCCTCAAATTAGGTACGTCGGGTGACCTTGGTCGACCGGCTTCGTCCCTAGTCCCCTAGCCCCTTACACTCACCCACAATTGTTCAGGGCACATCAAGGGCAGGACATACCTGGGGAGCTTGTCTCGCCTAGGGTTAGACCTGTCACCCTGACCCACTTGCACAATTTTCTTTTGCACTCTGCCTTCGTACCATTGCAATCAGTGGTGATAAGCACCGCACGATTGGCCATGAAAAGTACACCATACTCATCAAGCAATTCCAATAGTTTCCAGCTACTGAAAGTGCGGTGTCCTTGTATTCCATTATGCTACATCGTGCAGTCACAATGCAAAGGATGTCTCATATGCCTTCACGCGTACTCCTTCTCCACATGACCAACTTTGCTTCATCCACGAATTGTTATGAGAAACTAGCCCACGGTCTTCTAACTATGTAATATCTAAGTATGCACGAGCACTCACATAATATTTGCACCAAAGTATATCCACAGTTTGGGTCCTCAAGTGCAGGACAATACTCTAAGCTTGCTTAGCATTCGACCTGTCTCCCAAACTAATCAAAACATGTCTTGTGCACGATAAGAAGACTAGCACTACCCCTTAGGGAGAGATCACACGAGAGGTTTTCAAATTGCAGGTAAAGAAACCTCCAACAAAATTCCAATCGCTCCTTACCAACACTCAATTTTGAATGCTTGTCCCTTACCATCCGACAAGCCCACAAGGAATCGTCATGCGCAGAATCTCCAACCAACCAACACTTGTGCTGGCCATCAATGCAATCCCCAACACAGCATAGCCCTACCACCAACTCCAACAACCTTCCACCAGCCACCTTGGCCACCAACAGGCCCCTAGGACCTTCTGCCACACCACCACCAACACTCCTCCACGGAAACCACAGGCGTCCTTGTCACCCACGTCTTCGGCGCATGCTACAACCTGCTACCGATGACGGTGAGTGCCATGGGACTAGCACTCGTCTAGGAGGGGGGTAATGTTAACCCCAACACGAAGAAAGAAAAAGGAAGTGGAAAAGATGCAGGGCAAAGGCGGAAAAAAGGTAGCCCGACTGAAGAAAGGAAAGGAGAAAAGGCCAAAAGCGCAAGGGCAACCTTAAAAGTCCAAGGCAAAGGCAAAAGGGGAAATGCACATTTTAAAATAAAAAGGCGCACCCTGAAATCTTGTAAAAGAGCGACGGGCTCTCACCCATGCAATTTGTAAATGTAGATGGGCGGTGGAAAGGAAGCTAGGAAGATAGAAGGACAATGGGAAAAAGGGCCAAGGCTACGGCCGGCCATGTAAAAAGGGGAAAAGGGGATAACCGCCCAAAAGGGATTTAGGGTTTTGTATATAAAGTTGAAAAGTGAATGAGAAGCTCATTCTTGTGTGTGGCCAAAAGTAGCTCTCCTCTTCTTCTTCTTCTTCTTCTTCTTGCTTGCTTGAGCTTGTGCTTGAGAGAGGGAGTGTGAGAGTGTGAGGGAGTGAGTGTGTGAGGGTGAGGGACCGAGGAGGAGAAGCTCTCCATCTTCTCCTCTCTTCTTCTTTCCTCTTCTCTTCTCTTGTCTTGCTCGCGGCAATGGAGCTTGGAGCTTGGAGCGGGAGGATTGAGCTTGCTTGAAGCTTACACTTGGATCGTGGAGCTACCAGAGTGCGCGGGAGAGGAGGTAACTCGAACGGCATCAAGGTAAGCTCACTACACCCATAGATATGGATGGCGCGTCGGCTATGTGAGAGGTAGCCATTAGTGCTCGGCTTGGAACGCTTGAATCAATAAGCGGTCCGTGGGTCTTGGCGGTTGAGTGAAATCTCCCACAATCGCAGCATGATACCTATGAAATCCAATGTGAAAATTGAGGAGATAAATGTCATGCAGACTAATGACTCTGATGGGGAGTACATACTTGCAGCTAGTTCTTGTGATGCTACGTCATTGACCGAGGTTCACTCTATGTATGCACACTGTTGACTTTTGGATTCTGGCACTTCATTTCATGTTACACCATGCCGTGAGTGGTTTCACTCCTACTGTACTATCTCTGGTTCAGTTCGCTCTTGGGTGATGACATGTCACTTACTATTGTTGGCATTGGGAATATATGGCTGCAGTTCTCTACTGGCAGTACTTTTCTGCTACAGGATGTACATCATGTACATGCACTTACATGCAGTCTTATATCTGCAGGGCAGCTTGATGATATTGGGTTTCATGTTTCATTTGGGGATTCTTCCTGGAAGATCACCCGTGGCAGACTTGTGCTTGCTAGAGGTGCCAAAGCTGGCAGCTTCTATTCTCTTGTAGTTAATGGGTCCTCTATTGACCATCTTTTGTTAGTGGGTTCCATCTCTTTTCACTCCTTTCAGTTTTTCTTCATCTTAGTTCAGCTCAGTTTGAGTGTATGACCCCCATTCTTCACTTGAATCTCATAGTCACTTTGTGGTAGCCATAGCCAGAGACTGCACCCACCCACCTTGGAGCTTCTAGATCTCTCTCTACAAGCCATATCTTCCAGTGATTCCTTTTAGAGATATCTTCGTCTATTCAAAACGCTTCCTCCTGGTACTTCAAACATAGACATTGGTGGTGTACAACTCCAACATTGCAAAAATTGGAACTTGCTGCCATGTTTGCGTCTACACCTATTTGTACAGCCTACACCACGCCTACAGTCCATGATGTCAATGATTGTTATAGGGCATTTGAAGCTTGTTATATAAGCTTCTTCTTCTCCACCAAATTTTGTGGCAAATGGTTCACTGTGGTGGCTGCAGAGAGTAAAAAATCAATCGCGTACCTATCAAACCCTTATCCACCATAGCTTCCTCACCTCAAGCTCCTTCTTCACTTCATTTCCTCATTGTTATCAACACACATCAAGCCTCTGACAATCATATTTGATCAGTTTCAGTAAGTATAGACCTTCAAGAAGAAGATTTGGAGCAGTCATGAAAGATCAAGTAACCCATCTGATATCAAGCATCATCTAGCTTGACATCAAGTACTTCAAGCTTATCTTTTACCCTTACTTCCTTTAGCTCAAGCTTATTAATGCCACTCAGTATCCAAAAAGGAAACCATAATAAATCAGCAAGAAAGTGCTCCAATATGAAGATTCAACTTGGAAGATTAAAGAACAAGCTAGTATATCTTGATACTAAATAGTATTGTTTAACACTAAAGTCTAGTGTACATGTATCTCTTTGGCATGCCCGTTTGGGCCATATGTCCCTAAAGGGAATGAAAATGCTTTTCAGTTTTTGCAGTACTTACCGCCCCTTGACTACGCATGTTTTGATTCATGTGAGCATTGTCTTTATGGCAGATAGACTAGAAATATGCATAAGAAGTCTGGTAGGACATGCATGAGTGAGCCCTTGGCATTGGTATATTCGGATGTTTGTGGGCCCATGCCCTGTCAGTCTTCTTCTTCATTTGAAGCTTGTTATATAAGCTTCTTCTTCTCCACCAAATTTTGTGGAAAATGGTTCATTGTGGTGGCTGCAAAGAGTAAAAAATCAATCACGTACCTATCAAACCCTTATCCACCATAGCTTCCTCACCTCAAGCTCCTTCTTCACTTCATTTCCTCATTGTTATCAACACACTCAAGCCTCTGACAATCATATTTGATCAGTTTCAGTAAGTATAGACCTTCAAGAATAAGATTTGGAGCAGTCATGAAAGATCAAGTAACCCACCTGACATCAAGCATCATCTAGCTTGACATCAAGTACTTCAAGCTTATCTTTTACCCTTACTTCCTTTAGCTCAAGCTTGTTAATACCACTCAGTATCCAAAAAGGAAACCATAATAAATCAGCAAGAAAGTGCTCCAATATGAAGATTCAACTTGGAAGATTAAAGAACAAGCTAGTATATCTTGATACTAAATAGTATTGTTTAACACTAAAGTCTAGTGTACATGTATCTCTTTGGCATGCCCGTTTGGGCCATATGTCCCTAAAGGGAATGAAAATGCTTTTCAGTTTTTGCAGTACTTACCGCCCCTTGACTACGCATGTTTTGATTCATGTGAGCATTGTCTTTATGGCAGATAGACTAGAAATATGCATAAGAAGTCTGGTAGGACATGCATGAGTGAGCCCTTGGCATTGGTATATTCGGATGTTTGTGGGCCCATGCCCTGTCAGTCTTCTTCTTCATTTGAAGCTTGTTATATAAGCTTCTTCTTCTCCACCAAATTTTGTGGAAAATGGTTCATTGTGGTGGCTACAAAGAGTAAAAAATCAATCGCGTACCTATCAAACCCTTATCCACCATAGCTTCCTCACCTCAAGCTCCTTCTTCACTTCATTTCCTCATTGTTATCAACACACTCAAGCCTCTGACAATCATATTTGATCAGTTTCAGTAAGTATAGACCTTCAAGAAGAAGATTTGGAGCAGTCATGAAAGATCAAGTAACCCACCTGACATCAAGCATCATCTAGCTTGACATCAAGTACTTCAAGCTTATCTTTTACCCTTACTTCCTTTAGCTCAAGCTTGTTAATACCACTCAGTATCCAAAAAGGAAACCATAATAAATCAGCAAGAAAGTGCTCCAATATGAAGATTCAACTTGGAAGATTAAAGAACAAGCTAGTATATCTTGATACTAAATAGTATTGTTTAACACTAAAGTCTAGTGTACATGTATCTCTTTGGCATGCCCGTTTGGGCCATATGTCCCTAAAGGGAATGAAAATGCTTTTCAGTTTGCAGTACTTACCGCCCCTTGACTACGCATGTTTTGATTCATGTAAGCATTGTCTTTATGGCAGATAGACTAGAAATATGCATAAGAAGTCTGGTAGTACACGCATGAGTGAGCCCTTGGCGTTGGTATATTCGGATGTTTGTGGGCCCATGCCCTGTCAGTCTATGGATAGTACAAAGTATTTTGTGATGTTCGTTGATAACTTTTTGTGTAAAGTCTAGGCTTACCCCATTAAGCTTAAGTCAGATGTCTTGGCTGTGTTTTCGAGATGGCTTGCATTGGTTGAGAACCAAACTGGGCATAGGTTGAAATGCCTTAGGAGTAACAATGGGGGAGAATATGTGTCATATGCCTTTGAGCAACTATGTGACGAGAGGGGTATTAAGCTTCAGTTGACCGCCCCCTATATCCCACCCCAGAATGGTTTGACTGACCAAATGACTAGAACCATCCAGGAGCATGTACATAGTATACTTTGCCATGCAGGCCTACAACAAAGCTTTTGGACTGAGGTAGTCAGTATAGCTGTGCATGTCATCAATAGATCACCTTCCAGTGGTTTTGGATTTTCAGGTTGCAGAGGAGATATGGACTAGGAAACCTTTGTCTTGTGCGCATCTATGTATATTTGGATGTGAGGCATTCTGCTATGTGCCCAAGGACAAGCAGACTAAGTTGGATCCTAAGAGTATCAAATGCATTTTCCTTGGCTATGGAGATGCAGGCGAGATGGGTTACCGCCTCTGGGATCCGCATGCGCGGAAAGTCATCCACAGCCATGATATGGTCTTCCATGAAGACAAGATGAATGGGTAGCTTGAGAAGGTGGTAGAGATATGCATGATTATATTCCAGGAGGAGCCACGTTGGACAGCCTGTAGCAGCAGTCGGTACACATGGCCAAGGTGTTGGACAAGATGCCAAACATGCAGTAGACCCTGTAGTGAGATGGTCTATTAGAGCTAGTGTCCAACTAATAGATTTGAGACCTCGATGTATTATGTCTTGGTTATAGATGTAGGAGAGCCTCTCACCTATGATGAGGCTATGCGCAGGGGTGACAGTCACTCCTGGGAGAGGGCTATGTAGTCTAAGATGGACTCCCTGCATAAGAATATGACTTGGTATTTGGTTGCATTGCCTAATGGCAAGAAGGCTTTGCCATGCAAATGGGTGCACAAGCTGAAAAGTACCCCTGGGCACCCCAACCTGGCTTATAAGGCAAGACTTGTTGCTAAGGGTTTTAAGCAGGAGCATGGAATTGACTTTGATGAAGTCTTTTCTCATGTGGTCAAGATGACCACCCTACGCTTGGTTTTAGCCTTAGTCGTGCAGCTTGACTTGGACATGTATCAGATGGATGTCAAGACTACATTCTTGCATGGGGATCTACATGATGAGATTTACATGGAGCAACTAAGGGCTTTGCAGAACCTAGCAGGGAGCACCTAGTGTGCAAGTTGAAGAAAAGTCTTTATGGCTTGAAGCAGGCACCTAGGGAGTGGTATCATAAGTTTGATGCCTTTAGGCAGTCATAGGGCTACACTAGGAGTGCTATGTATCCATGTCTTTACATGAAGAAAGCCCGTGATGGCCCATTGCTTATTTTGGTACTTTATGTGGATGATATGCTGATAGCAGGGAAAGCTCATGATGAGTTGGATGCTCTTAAATCTCAGCTAAAGAAGAGCTTTGAGATGAAGGATTTGGGACAGGCCTCTTACATTCTTGGTATGCGCATTAAGCACAACAGGCACATCAGGGACTACTCTACCTCTCACAGAGGGAGTACATTCATAAAGTCCTTGAGCGTTTTCGCATGCAGGATGTCAAGCCTATTGGCTGTCCATTACCTTCTTATCTGAAGGTTTCACAAGTCGATTGTCTACAAACAAATGAGCAAAGACCCGAGATGGCCAAGATTCCTTATGCATCAGCCATGGGCAGTTTGATATATGCCATGATAGCCACTCGTCCAAATATTGCCTTTGCAGTTTGTGTTGTGGCACGCTATATGGCTACACCTGGCAAGAAGCATTGGGATGCCGTAAAGGGTATCATGAGATACCTAAAGGGCTTAGCAGATATGCATATTTGCTATAGCAGCCAGGATACAGAAGTTGTGGGGTACACAGACTCCGATTATGTAGGACATGCAAATAGTAGGAAGTTCACTTCTGGCTATGTATTCACCTATGCTGGAGAGGTGTTGTCTCTTGGATGTCTAAGGTTCAAAAGTGTACGGCTCTCTCTACCACTGAGGCCGAGTATGTTGCAGCCACCACTGAGGCCTGCAAGGAGGCCATATGGATAGGTCATTTGGTTCATGACCTTGGGATTAATGCTATACCTACACATTGCATTCGGATTCTATGAGTGCTATTCAACTAGCCAAGAATCCAATCTTCCATGCGAAGACGAAACACATTGAGGTGAGGTATCACTTCATATGTAGGGTCCTGGAGGACAAGTCTTTTGACCTTGTCAAGATCTCCATTGATGAAAATCATGCCGATCTGCTCACGAAAAGCCTCACTACTGAGCACTTTGCCTTCCTCAAGAGATTGATGGGCATTGGATGAGATGACGTTTTTCCTCATCCTGTTGTACATGTGTACATTGAACTGTCTTTTCTTTTTATTTTCACTCCTCACTGGGATAGATTCGCCTTTAAGTGGGAGGTTGTTGGGGGTAAAAGCGCCTCTGCCTAGCTGACTGTGTATTACTACACTGATAGTACCTGCCACTGCACACTGCAAGTGGTAAGCGCTCGTCACCGTCACTTTATTCTTTATTCTTTTAGTGATAGTTTGAATAAAGGAAGGCCCGGTCACACATTGTGACTGTTGAAGTTCCCATTTTTGTCTCTCTCTCTTCTTGCTCTTGCTCTCCGCCATAGATCACTTCCAAGCAAGCTTCGATCCTTCTCACCTTTCAATTTCCTTGGTATTATCCTTCATCATAGTGCAGACTTCATATCACTTCATGAAATAGTCTATCACACCACAATGATATAATGCTTTCGCGTAGTTGAAGAAGGATGTATAGGTCCAACGAAATCAATATCCCACTTCTCAAATGGTAGTATAGCTATTATAAGAGTCAATGGGCACTTCCTATTCTCCCTATTGTCATGTCTTTGACATGTATCACATCTCTTGACATATGCAAATGCATCCTAGAAAATGGATGGCCACTAATATCTAGCTCTCAAAGCTTTATGTGCAATCAACCGTCTAGCAAAGTGCCCTCCACAAGCGGAATCATGACACTCTTCCAAGATAAATGGAACCTTATCAAGCATGACACATCAGCGAGACAAAAATCATCGACCCTTGTCAATATAGTGTTCTTACAATCAAGGCAAATTTCAAGGCTTGCTACCTAAGCCTTCAACAAAGCAGCTCCAACCTCTCTTGTGGGTAGATAGTGCATTATGGCAGCATACCAAGATGAAATGGAGGTCATATTGATTTTAAATAGACCCTTGAGGTCACTACCTTCAACCAAGACTTCCTTCAACTCCCCAAAATCCACATGACATTTAACAATGCCTTGCAACTTCAACAACTTACTCCTATTTTCATGGTCAAACTCTTACAAAGTGATCATCCACTTCGTTAAACAATCAAATGGCTACAACTTATTCATGGATAGCCCCTCTAGCTTTGTATTAAATACTACCTTTTCATACAGGATAGTGTGCATGAAATTTTTTCGTTGCAAATACTATCCCAAGGCACAATTTCTCCATATAGATATAATTAATCTTAGATCCCCCAGTTTACGGCTAGCAAATGCAATTGGATGATATCACTTCTCCTAGACTTCAATTTGGGTTAAACAACAGCTAACACTATACATCGTAGCTAGTGAAAATATTTAAATAATCTCACCCCTTTTATGTGCTTTCAAGGCTTGAGCTTTTACCAATTCCTGCTTCACATTTTAAAGGATACTTGACACAAATCACTTCAAACAAATAAATAGTTAAAGGATAATAGATTTATCAATGGAAATATCCTCTTATCCAATGCATTAATAAACCATCAATAATATCCGATTGACAACAAAAAGCTATGCACTTCTTTAGGAGTACATTGCATATTCATAGTGATGATAACCTTTATCTTTTCAGGATCTATCACAATATCAACCAAGCTAACCATATGGCCCATGATAACCCCAGTGCGAGACAGAGAAAAAGGAAGTGAAGGAAATTCGAGATAAATTCAAAAACGCAGAGCAAAGCAAAAAAAAAAAGGCAGTCCGATAGAAGGATAAAAGGAGAAAAGGCCAAAGAGAAAGAGCAACCTTAAAAGTCGAGGCAACAGCAAATGCACATTTGAAAATGTTAAGGCTCCCTCAAATTTTTGTAAAAGAGCACCAAGCTCCCCCTGTCCAAGTTGTAAAGAGTAGAAGAGCATAGGTGAAAGCAAAATGTAAATAGAAGGAAATAGAAAAAGAGGACCTTGGCAAGATGGCTGGTCATGTAAAAAAAGGGGATGGGTACCCAAAGGGATAAGGGCATGTATAAAAGCCAAAAAGTGAATATAGAAGCTCATTCTTGGTGTGTGGCAACAGTGGCTCTCCTTCTTCTTCTCTTCTTCTACCTCTTTCTTGCATATTCTTGTGCTTTGAGGTCAACTAAAAGCATTAAAGAATAGGCCGAGACGATAGAGCACAACACTGATGGCCGAGTGATTGAACAAATAAAAGTAGACTCTAAGCCATAGAGAGCCAATGCATTTATAACTAAAATAGGAGTCCTCAAAACCAAATGCGATCGCACTTGGCTAGATCACTTAGGTATGATAGACTATGAACAAGAAGGGCTAGTCCAGTCAAGTGTTGTGCCTCTCTTTAGGATGGAGTCAACCTCAAAGCTGCAACCGCCAGGGGAAACTCCATCCTCTAGCGAGGGTTATGAGTTCAACTCCGAATTAGAGGTAAGCTCTAAGAGCAATCCAAAGATACCCCGATCACTTAGAACTAGATGCACCAAAGGGGACTTGCTGGTCCACCTAAGACACAAAATGGTTGAAGGAGGGAAAGGGAGAACAACCAAAAGGGATGAAAGTCGAACGACAAAAGAAACCCAAGACCTACCAAAGTACTTCACTAAATTCAAGAAAGGGGACAAGGTAGTGATCTTCTTGGGCACAAAAAGACAAGGATAGATGAGTGAACTGATAGAAGGACCTACTAAAGTCAAGGAAGTTAACTTAGCAAGGGAAGGGGAGAAGCCTCGACCCATGTCTATAGCTGATGACCTAACCAAGCAAGAAGAGGCTTATCTTATTGCTCTCTTGTAAGAGTACATAGACGTGTTCACTTGGTCCTTAGATGAACTCAAAGGAGTCAATCCAAGGGTCATGATGCATAACATCCCAATGACTCCTAATGCAACACCAGTAAAACAATGACCTTACCCGATGAATCCAAAGCATGCTCATGCTGTGAAGGAAGAGATTGATAGGCTATTGACATCGGGGTTCATCTACGAGATGATTGAGCTCACGAACTAGGTGTCACCCATTGTGATCTTCTTGAAAAAAAATGAAAAAATCTAAGTGTGTGTGAACTACAAGAAGGTCAATGCTATGACTAAGATAGATAATTATACGTTGCCTTACACAAAGCACATGCTTGAGAGAGTAGTAGAAGAAGAGCTCTACAGTTTCTTGGATGGCTTCTCAAATTACAACCAAGTTCAAGTACACCACGATAACAGGCATAGATAGCATTCGCCACCACAGAGTGGGTTGTATTCACATACATAGTCATGCCATTTACTGATAAACACTCCTACTACCTTTCAGCGTCTAATGTGCACCATCTTCAAGCACATGTTTAGGCAAGAGCTAGAAGTATTTGTTGATAATCTGTGCGTGCACTCTAGCTAGAAAAAACACCTAAACAAGCTTCGAGTAGTCTTTGAATGATGTAGGCTTTGTAGTCTCTCTTTGAACCCCCTAAAGAGCCAATTTTGGGTAAAACATGCATGTATCTTAGGGCACGTGGTGTCCAAGAATGACATTGCCAACCACTGACTTCTTTAAGATCAGGGTTATTATCGACTTGCCACCAGCAACCAACTATAAAGGAGTTCAGTGCTTCCTACGACACATGGGATACTATCGGTGCTTCATTCTGAACTATGCATTGATTGCTAGACCACTCTACAAGTTGGTTATTGTATTTGAATGGATCGAGTGCCAACGTCCTTATGAGGAGTTGAAAAAGGCTCTCACTACTACACCAATTTTGCAATCCCCAAACTGGAACATAACATTCCATGTGCATATTGATGTGTCAAAGTTTTCTATTGGAGTCGTTTTGTGCCATCTTGGCTAACATAACCTTAATTATCCACTGAGCTTTGCTAGTAGACAACTCATGGATACGAATATGAACTACTCCACAACAGAGAGGGAGGGTTTGACCATGGTATTTGCAGTAAATAAATTTTGATATTATCTTTTGGCTACGCCCTTTACCTTCTTTGTTGACCCTCAAGCCTTGCTTTATCTTGTCAGCAAACCTTGCACTATCGGATGCATAGCTCAATGGTTACTTCTGCTTTTAGAGTTTGACTTTTCTGTGGTTGTACGCAAGGGCAAGAAACACTACATGGCAAATCACATATCCCGCATACCCACAGGAGAGGCCGCTGGACAAGGCATTACAAATGATCTACTTGATGTATACCTTTTTAGCATGTCCAATGAGAAGGATATTTAGAGCTGATTGATGCCTTATTGGGCTGATGATATAGCCCAAATCCTAGAGCACAAAGTACTAGAGAGACGTATTAAGAAGGCTAGGCTAAGGCACCTTATTCTTAAGATTCAACCTAATCGATTGATTGACGGCCAACTCTATAGGTTAGGGCATGATGGCCTCTTACTGCAGAGATGTGTATGTGAGCATGAAAGGCATGACGCGCTGACTAAAGCACATGGTGGAATTGTTGGAGGACCCTATTTCGCGATGATGTTAAATTCGTAAAGCATTGTGATGAGTGTCAAAGGACTAAGGTTCCTATTCATAAGGACATGATGGAATTAACCCCAGTCATAACACGCCAACCATTCGAAAAATGGGTCATTGACTCCGTTGGGTCAATCAATCCGATAGCATAGTACTCCCAAGCCAAATACATCATTGTGGCAACGGACTACCTTACAAAATGAGCCGAAGCTCAAGCCACGTGAAAGAATGATGCTAGAATCAGGACTAAGTTCCTTTGGGAGCAAATGATCCCAAGATTCGACTTTCCCATCAAACTAGTTTTAGTGACCAAGGCACTCACTTCATTAATGAAGTAATTTCCCACTTGCTGTCCACCTTCCTGATCATCCTCCACAGGAAATCATCACCTTACTATCCTCAAGCTAATGGTCATGTGGAGTCTACGAACAAGATATTAGTGAATGTCCTGACTAAGGTAGTCTCTACCTTGCATTGCGACTAGGATAACAAACTCATGGCAGCACTATGGCCTATAGGATAGCCTATAAAGACACTAGTTGGGCAAACACACTTCAAGCTGACCTACGGAACAGAAGCGATCCTGCCAGTAGAGTTTTTCATCCCTAGCTTGAGAGTAGCAGTACAAGAGAGATGGATGGGAAAAAAGCATGGACTGAACGCTTAATAGAGCTAGAGCATCTCTTTGAGATACGACTTCTAGCTACTCATTTGCTAATTTGTGAGAAGGCAAGATGCAGGAATTGGTTTGATAAGCATGTCAAATAGCATGACTTCGAGCAAGGCGACCTAACATTGCTATACTTAGTGAAGGGCCACAAGCAAAAGATGAAATTCAGAGGTTTAGGGCCCTTCAAAGTCCAAATATTAGTTGAACAAGCAATGTAGAGCTCAAAACTTTAGAGGGAGAGGGCATAGGCTTCTTTAACGACAGTAGTTGTCTCAATAAGCACTACCCCCCAACCTATCCATTGCATGAGCTGCCAATGCTGCAGTCGTCTGTCAACATAAGAGTAGCCACCATCACAGAAATCGAGGATACAGATGAGAAGGCAATAGAACTTGCTTATTCATGAATCACAATCACTGCTCAAAAAACATGCACTTTTGATGCACTCATTGATGAGGCTTCAACATCCTTACTCACGAGAATTGGACTCTCATTAATCAGCCCCAACAATTGCAACTCGTGAATGCTAAGCTCAACCCATTTGGGGGAAAATCCTACCCTCTACTAGGGAAGTGCAAAGTAGTAGTCTCTATCGAGACTGAAAGCCTACCCATGATTTTCTATGTGCTACCTAACACCAAGGCCCTAGAGGTAAGGAATCTCTACTAGGATGTGCTTCTAAGAAGCAAGCACATTGCAATGTCAACTACGGCTCACTATGCATTCACCTCGCCATTGGCAATGTGAGAATAGTTATGGCTTTTAGCAAGGGAAACATGGCTCCATCCAAGTTCGGAGTGCCACCAATAGTAGTATCTAATATAGGGTCTAAGGAAAGGGGTCATGATTCGTCTCGCCTTGCCAAGACTGACCAATTGCAGCCCAAGAAAAATGCCACCAAGACCATTGAACAACAATTAAAATGGGTACCTGAATGACAATCACTGCCATCCAAGAGTCGACCCGCATGGACCCATAACTCCCGAACATCACATCCTAAGCATAGGAGACATACTTGGCATTTTGAAACCCGATGAGCAATCAAGCTGCTACGATGGGTACCTATAGCTCTAATGCACACACAATGCTACTATGAGGGCAATAACTGGATTTGGATGCATAAGACCAAGAATAGCACACGTGTCCCACAGCCATTTGCTACTAGCCCATCTCCAAAGACTAGTGAACCACCTAAACCTGCTAAACCACTTAAGTCAAAAACCAAAGTCAAACCTCAACAGGTCTACCGACCAAAATCGCAATCGATTGCCCCTAAACTGACCCGACCTAATGCTGCTAGTGCCCCAATGGCTTCACGATTAGCACGCAGCCCAACATCTGAGCCACCCCAAACCATGCTCCTCACACAAGTGGCTAGCTCACATCCTAATGATTAGCCACAAGAGCAAACACCATTGGCTGAGCTATCTAGCCTAGTCAAACCCCAATGTCCTATAGGCCTTAAACCCTCTTATGAGCAGAGAACTATACTTACAATGGCCTCTGATCTAGCTGAGAACAAGGGGGATGACTTGGCCACATGCATTAGATGCTTGGATGCTACCTTCACAATGCTTGGTAAAAGCTATGAATGGTTGGACCCAGGCCTCCTAGATAAGCCTTTAGCAACTGATGTATGCATGATGCCATGTACCTGGGAAGAATCTGAGTTCATGTTTATTAAAGTCCCCATGGTAGTAGCTGAGGAATTGATCGCCACTGAGATTTCTCGTGAGCAAGCTCGTAAATGAAGGCTAATCACCTCTTATAGCAAGAGCAAAGTCTCTGCTACTACAAGCCAATGTGCCCGCCTATCAACTATCCAAGCACGTTTTAGCTGTCCATCGAGAAAAAAATCTAAGCGTCACCGTTCGGCACTCCCATGGAATGTTTCGGGGTTTGTCACCTAGGGTCTCTCGAGTCCGCCTCGCAACGGAATGTTTGCGACCGCCCACTAGGATCGACCTGAAATCTAGGTTCTTAGGGATCAAGGTCTCCTGACAGCATTCTTACATCGGGTTTTTGATATCCTACTATATGCAGAGATACCCAATACGAAGCAGATCCATGCCACACTTGGTTCAAAGAGAATGGGAAATGAGAGGGATGCGCCACTCAACCTCTCTGCCCGTATGGCATAGTCCCATTCCGATCCCCTAAAATGGCATGAATCGGGTTCTAACCTAACAATACCTAAAGTTCGAATGTTGGTAAAACCTTGTGAAAAGCCTCCCAGTTCTCTAGGACCACCCTGCCATAGGACAGACCTATCGGGGGTCCCACCCACCCGCTTCCCTTGATAGCTTCCCACCCACTTCCCACCCGCTTTCCTTGATAGCTTTAGTTTTCTAATTAGGTCCTATCACATTATGGGTGACATTCAAAATCAGCTTCCTTAATCAGGCCTTTTTAGGGAACATGGTTCATTCGCGTAATTTATAGCACAAACACAAATACAGAGCAAGCAATCCTTTGACAAGAAAGTTCAAACAAATTCCTTTATTTATCTTCACGTTAATCTTTGTCTCCTGCCCATACACGAGAAATCATGTATCCCTTCTGTCCAACAAAAGTACCCGATCCAAATCACATGGCGCCATACTTTTCATCCAATATCTAGAATAGTATCTTCCAATGCCCTAGACATTGGGCTAACGGTAGTCTCCAACTCCATCCCGGACTCGGCAAGGGGTGTCCAAAGCTCCACTGACCCCATGCAATCTACGAGTGAGACACAATTTCCGTGGTTGGCCTTTTTTACACTCGACCTTCGGCCCGTGAATCGAGCAGTGCCCTCTTGGGTTAAAAAGCGGAGTGACCTTGGAGATTATCCACCCATGCAAAATATCCTTCCTTAATTAATCCATTTAGGAATCAAGCACAATCCAGGCAATTGGCCTAATATCATCTTTCAGGAAAACATTCCTTTATTCCCATGGCAACTTATCATCACAGACCCCTGCCATGCATTTAGCGTCAAGCACAAGCACTTAGAATAATCATCCAAATCACATTGTAACAATCAGTTTAATGCGAAAAATATTTAAGACAATGTTAGACCAATCAACAAAATAATGATATCCTTTTCCAACACAGTAGGAATGGTCGCGATAACCTTCCATCGCATATTCGCTCTCCCCCTTGGGATTAGGAGCAGTTCTACGTAAGATTTACTTAACACACCCTTCTTTCGGCTAAGGCATATGTTAAAGTCTCAACACTATACAAGGCCTAAGTTCTATTAATCTCTTTCATTGATCGATAGCCCAACCTTCTTCAACAAGTTCAAAAGTATCAATCTTTCCTTTGACTTAGGGTTCCTAATCCTTGAGCTCTTCGCTTGCCCTAAAGTTGTTGTTGCATCTAGCCCAACCCCAAACAAGATTGATAAGCATAGTCGTTATTGGACAGATCTCAAGGCACCTAAGTCCTAACCCTTATGGTCATTGTTTGTGTTAACTATGCACTAGAGTTTTGAGATTGAATTTCCTCTAGGATAGATTACTTACCATGTGATCTCTCAAGCGTGCAAGCTCAATATACTTTCAATGTGGTAAGATAATTTATCTATTAATTTCTAGGAAAGGAGAGTCGACAATACCTTGGAACCTTGTATGTCATCATGCTACGTATGGATTTGTCGCATAGCATCTAGGTGCAACTAACTTCCCTAAATACATGTGCTTCGTAAACTCCATCTTTCGAATGTTGCGATGAATTTAACCTTTTCAATAATCCCTTCCCGCACGGCTTTAGTATGGGTCTAATGCATCTCACTCATGAATCAAAGCGAGCATTCATTAATTTGGAAATACATTACTTACGACCAGTACTACAGTTGGATGGGCAGTGATGCCCTCGCTCGAGACTTTGTTGCTCGTTGTGGGGTTTCTATCCGTGCGCGTCATTTTTCACCTGGGGGCCATCCTCAATCTTTCTGAGTTGTGCAAGATTTTTGCATCTTGTGCTCGAGTAGTGGGACCGTTTGCGAGTGGTGGATAATCTCACGAGATAGGTATAGGTTCGCAGCCACCATGAGGGAAAGAGATGCATGTGGCCACCCTCTTCGGAGGGGAAGGGAAAGAATCTCTCTCCCTCTTCCCCCCCCCCTCTCTCTCTCTCTCTCTCTTTCCTCTTCTACTTTCTCTCTTTCTCTCCCTCTTCTTATTCTTCTTCTTTGTCTCCCTATCTTCTCTCCTTCTCTCCCCCTCTCTTTCTCTCTCTCTCTCGTCTCTCTCTCCCTCTCCCTCTTCTTCTTCCTCTTCTCTTCTTCTTCTCCTCTCTCTCTCCCTCTTCTTCTTCTTCTTCTTCTTCTTCTTCTTCTTCTTCTTCTTCTTCTTCTTCTCTCTCTCTCTCCCCCTCTTCGTCTCCTTCTTCTTCTTCTCTCTCTCTCTCTTCCTTCTTCTTCTTCTTCTCTCTCTCTCTTCCTTCTTCTTCTTCTTATCCTTCTTCTCTTCTTCTCTCCTCTCTCTCTCTCCTTCTCCTTCTTCTTCTCTCTCTCCCTATCACCCTCTCTCACTACAGTAGGAGGTCGCGGCCTTCAAGGCTTCCTATCCTCTTTTGTGATTAGGGGGGTTTATATAGGGGAGAGGAGGGCTATTTTGGGGGGGGGAATAAAAGTGGCACACGTGTGCCCTCTCCCCTGTCGGTTTCATCATCACCTCATGGTGATCATCATCTCTCCGCTCACCGTCTTTGTCTGCAGCCTCCACCGTCATCATCGACAGCTTCCTCCCCCTCAATGTCCACATCGACTGTAGTTGCCCCTCCCTCGTCGTCATCATGCTGACTCCCCCCTTCCTCCACCAGCTCTGCTGTCGGCATTGACAGCGGAGGGATGTCTACTTTTTTAAAAAAAATCAATTTTCTTTATTTGTTTTGGGAGGGGGAAATTCCTATGTAGGGGGGTTATCACATAGAAGACCTTAAAAAGCTGGTCGTCACTAACTCCTCCTTTCTCCATAAATGGTATGCTCTCCATCTTCAATGGGAACAAGAGGGCTACTTAATCATGACCAGTGCCGAGCAGAGACATGCCATCAAAACCTCTAAGTATGACCTTACTTATGTAGATCCCACCTCCTTTAGAATATTGGCCATTACTCATAATCAACCCTTAAAAGATCATAACATGGCCCACCCCTATTTAGATCGAGTGCTTACCGAGGAAGAGCTACACAACATTGCCACCAAGATCAACTCCGGTGACTTCCTAACCGATGTCCTGTCCTGCATTATACACGTAGATATTAGACCTAACGACATGGACCATCATGCTCACTTGGAGTATAAATCATAATTCTATGCCTCTGGCTAATGCAAAATGAAGCACCACAACCCTGCACTTAATACTGTTAACCCTTCATTCTCCAATCCTAGGAAGGATTCACATCAATCCTGCGAGGGAGGGGGTAAGGTGAACCTTAATCAATGTTTAAAGGAATAAAAATCAACTTATGATTGAGGAAAATTGTCATAATTTCATTTGGATTGTGTGGACTGCTTGAAGCAAAAGTCTTTATTCTATACTTAAGCACTTTGCCTTTCCATAGCTTACATTCATTATCTACTTATCGTTTCACAAGAGTTATCTCAAGAAAACTAATGGTAAGTTGTGGCATCGTGACAATAATCTATGATGATAGACTAGGACAAAGGCAAGCTTTCATTCATGGAAGAAGAACATGTAAAGTATGGTCTAACAATGGAAATCAAGGCCTTCAATCGATTCAAGTTCAGGAACATTGTGAACTTGGATGACGTGGTCATGGAAGAATCAACCGTGAAGTGGCTTGTTGACCAATGCAGTCTCGGAAAGTACATAAAGAAGATTGAACAAGGTGTCGACTACAACAAGTGAGTGGAGTTCTTATGGACCTTCAATGCTAGTAGGAACCGTGACATTATAACAGTAAGACAAGAAGAAGAACCCCACAGGGTCGAGGTGGAATTGAGCCCAAATAAGTTTTACATTATCCCTATCACCTTCTTTAACCTTTGATCATCTTGTAATGGCTTGTAAATTAGAAGCCTCAGTGGTGTTGGCATGCACAATCTCGATAAGGCTAACACCACTACCATTAGGCAACTCTTCTACGATGTATTTTCCTCTCTGCAATATTTGGTTTGGTCACTCATCTTGCTGACAATTGTTTTCTTGTGCTCAATAATCAATTGGACATAATTACTTCCTCCCTTGTTGCTGAAGAGAGCTAATCTTACTCTAGAAGTACTACCTAGATGGTCGAACCTCCCACATATGTCACATTTAACATTAGGGCAGTTTTTAAAAAAGTGCTGACCACCACACAACTTATAGCTAAATCTTGATGGACCACTCTCTTTAGGACGTTGACTTCTTATCAAGTTTTTTTGCTTCTTTAGAAAATTAACATCTACGGCTATTTTTCTATATTGTTTTGTTATCATATCGGTATAATGCTTCATCATCTCCTTAATTTCGCTAAGAATATCTGATGCACTAGACTCATAGCCATGATCATCCGCTTGCCATTCAGCTAGCCTAACCACTTGTTTAGGGATCGACCCGTTGATTAGTTGGCATGACATTAGAGTTGTTCATTTGGCTTCCATTATTTATTGGAACTATTTGGCTAGCCATCAGCATAGCAACATTAAGAGGAGCCAGTAGCATGGGCACATTCTGCTTTATGCTTCCTGTTCCATTCGAATTGGTCATAAGTGTACTAGTCATCCCTTGACTTCCATCGATCAATGCCAAATTATTTCAAGGACCTAGACTCAAATTTAGGTTTGCTCTAGATGTGTAGGCTATTGTAAGCATGACTCTACCACCTCTGGTCGTGTAATGGCAATATCTATATCAACAAGAGCAACACTACTCGACTACACTTGGATATTGAAGTCTAATCCATGTAAAAAGTACTAAAGGTTGAGCAACATGTGGAATAGGAATAGAGGTTTGCAATTTGCAAAACACCTCTTTCAGTTTCTTGGTATACACTGAGCATTCTCATGGGGCTCTTGACGTGTCACATTCAAAACATGCAACCAATACTGACCACCTCTCTCAAAGGCAAACTCTCTTCGAATGGCTAGTAAAGAATGAGTCGATCATGGTTATGGTCTAGCTTCCAAGCCATGATACCACATTGTAGCTCTTTCTTTTAGAGTCATTTGAAAAACATCACAAGACGTCATTTATCTTGAATTAAACAATTGAACATTAATTTTTGGAACTCGTCGATGTGGAGCTTTGGATCTTGCTCTAGTAACCCATTAAAAACAAGTAGAGGAAAACCTAAGGCTAGCAGATCAGGCATTCTTGCAGGAATCGTAGTGGGTTGCACCATCATGATTATTAGGTTTACTCTATGGGTTTATATCGAAGGGATTGTACTCCCACTCGAAGTAGATTGACTTTTCGAGGAAAGGGAATGCTAGAGCTTCCTTCTCCCCCGAATGAACTAATTGTGATATTTAATGGGTCAATAAGACCTCTCACTCTTAGTGATATTAGACTATTGTGCTTAGAAGAATATCTCCTAAGTATCTCAGCTCGCAGTCTAGCCCTTTTGTCTCTTTCTTATTGATGTTAAATCTCGGCTTGACAGTGTTTATCAAGAAATAAATGATCTATTTCAATGCTCTTTGGCACACACTGAACAACTAGTCCCTGTTAACTAAGATTCAAAAACCACAGCTTATCGCAATGGCTCTTGGCAAACCCACCACTTTTTGAGACCTAAAATGGGCCAGACACTAGATTTAGGGCTCTAGTTGGGCTCCTTTGCTCACCCAACCACCCTCATGGCCTCATGGTCAAGAGCGTCTAGAGGCTACACACCTCTCTAAATAAATCGTGCATTTGTATTGATTTGTAGTCCAATGATTTTCCCATCCCAACTCCAATAGAGAGAGTATACCACACATATAGGTGACCATTTTGGCTTCTATGATTCTCCTACATCCCAGGGATTGGCCCCAAGATGCGCCATCTAAATATAAAACACAATCGTAACTTTGTTTCCTCTTTTGATAAAGCGCTCTAGGAGATAATTTTGTTTCCTCACCTAAGAGTCCCCAAGGAAATTGTACTATCCTACAGCTTAGGGATCCTCACACTTTCATCGTTGTCGACAATTTTAGCAACCAGGTGCAATGCATCCAAGAGACTTCTTCTTTCTTGATACCATGTATAAGAATGCAAATGCAAGGAGTAATGCCATATAGTGCTCAAACAAGTTAACCACAAATCAGCTAACGTGTCATGTGTAAAACAATCTTTCAATGATTTTCCTTTCTAGCATATTGCTTCATTGCTTAGAAACAACACTGGACTAATATGTGCTATTGTCTCTTTAATGAACAAAATTTATATGCTTCATTTCAATGCTTAAGCACTTATATTTCCATATAAAATTATTGACATTTTAGCTTCTTTATGTGTTCATCTATTATGTAGGGTGTTTTCTATGTTTCACAATATTTTTTCCATATAAACACCCTCTAAATGATCACTTTAACACACAAATGGGTCTAGACTAAGACCAACCTCATACTTTATAGCCACTATTCACTCACGGACCTTCCTCGAATTTTCCATAATTCTGCTCACTCTTAAACTAACTTTTTTAATTAAAACATCTATTTTTATGATTTTTATTATTTATTTTAATATTGCTTATTGGTCTTTCTGATTTTTAGATTTCTAATTTAGCATTGTATTTAATACAACTCCCTAGGAATACCATTATAACCATAAAGTCTTATGAAATTATCATTTTTCTACTAAATCCTACATAACGAGTTTTACGATTTTGATTTTTATAACGTGAATTGCTAGAAATTACTTCTTATTCTATAATTTCATATATATTCAAGGATATTTAACCATTTTCTATCACAAGAACGAAAGGTTCATTATAAAAATTCAATAAAAGATACTTACACTATAATTCGCATACGCACATATTGTATTTCAAAAACAAAAAGCCGCTAATGCATTCTTACAACCGCACTGACACCTCCTTTGCACTTCCTTGATCCATGCCTCACAGCTCATCACAAACCGACACCTATTCCCCCTCATCCTCTTAGCCCATATGAATCATGTTTATGGCAAGAGAGAAAGAGGAGAGAGATATACTGAAATATGATGTTTTCATCCGAAATCTCATGTGGTCTGGACTGATTGAGAGAGAGGATGATTTGAACAATAGAAAAATTTTCTTTTTTTTATGGATTGAGATATCGCCATAAAAAATGGTGCCCCTCTCGCTCTCCATTCATCATGTTTCTTCATTGCATGCTTCTTTTAATCAAGCTTAAGCTCTTAACTTACAAAAAAACCAATTCACTCTTGTACATTCACACTGTCTCGCAACTAGTTTCGGGCTGGACAGAGGGGCAAACGACCTTGGATTCGCAATGCAATTGGACGGCAGCTTCTTGGCATCAAAATCTATTACCTTGGCCTTCGTCACTTACTTTCCAGCTTCTGAATCCAATAGTTGCTTCATAATGCCAAACATTGTGGCCATTAAATTGGGGGTCAAATGGACTCCAATCGACAAACAGACACTTGCATTGGATTTCTGATGTCGAAATGCAATTAGGGAAACTCAAGCTCCTTGATCCATGATTGTTCTATTTTTCACCAAAAACATATCTTTTACTAGCCACTTTTATGCTTTAAATTCAGCTCCTAAAAGTCATCTCTCACTTTCTCCTAAGCACTTATGTTTTTTTCTCATCTACTTGATTCTTAGGGCATGGTATCTACAAGTATCCTAAAACTCAAGTAGTTGAACCCTAATTTATTAGCATCTTCCAGCTAATATTTCTATTAATATTATATCAAAAATAGTTTTTTCAAAATACAAGGGAGACACATGGATTTGAGTTGGTGTGATGTGAACATCATTGAGAGGTGTGCTACTTCTTGTCCAGCTCTGATGATCCATTTCACTTCTTATTTGGGCCTTTGCTCTCTCTCTCTCTCTCTCTCTCTCTCTCTCTCTCTCTCTCTCTCTCTCTCTCTCTCTCTCTCTCTCTCTCTCTCTCTCTCTCTCCCTCTCCCTCTCCCTCTCCCTCTCCCTCTCCCTCTCCCTCTCCCTCTCCCTCTCCCCCCCTCTCTCTCTCTCTCTCTCTCTCTCTCTCTCCCTCTCCCTCTCCCTCTCCCTCTCCCTCTCCCTCTCCCTCTCCCTCTCCCTCTCCCTCTCCCCCCCCCTCTCTCTCTCTCTCTCTCTCTCTCTCTCTCTCTCTCTCTCTCTCTCTCTCTCTCTCTCTCTCTCTCTCTCTCTATATATATATATATATATATATATATATATTCAACCAAGTGCTATAAACTTGAACATTATTGAAAATTGATCATTTTCTATCCTAAACTTGCTATCTTGAAAACTATACATATGGGTACTGCACTTAGATATTTACAGCATCAGAAACTTCTTGAATTTCTTCCAATTGAACAATACAATAATTTGAAACAATATCCCTCATGCTAAAAACATGGATTTTATCAAGAAATACATTCAAAGATTGTATATTTTGTACTATGGATATTAGTACTTTATGTAGTAAAGTCTCTTCATTAGAGTCCAACTTAATAGATACATCATCTTGCTCAAAATTGACAAGGGAAAAAATAAATTCATCCACAATAATATCCACATTGAGAAAACCATGATCTTCAAACTCATCATCCATGAAAACATCACCGTCTTGACTGCATAACGTATCTTCTCGACCTTGTAATCTTGAAGCCTTGTAGTTTGACTCGATGAGATTGAGGTGAGTAACCTTTGTTTTAGCATATCCACAATCACCATGATAGAGTTGTATTCTCCTTGGATTGAAGACAACCCTACCAGAACTCCATGCTAGAATTTCCAATTCATTTGAGAAATGTTAAGTATTTGAAGTTTGCATTGCATTCTAACACACTCTACTTTCACCCTTTGGAAACTTGGGTATTCAATAACATATTTAAGTACATTACCTTTGAGCTTTTTCCAATACTAGCTTTTTTAAACTACATTAAGTATATTGGTGACTTGAAAATGGAGATTCATATTCTTCTAGAGTGTCTTCTTCCTTAGTTCATGACTGGGAGGAATAAATAATATTTTCTCAAAGTACACAAGCTTTTCCTCAATGGAGAAGTCTCGATACTTAGGTTGCAACTTAGGATCTCAATCCTTATGTTGAACATCCTTTCTAAACTATTGATATTTAGGGTCCTTTTAAGCTTCTTCTTTTGTCACTTGGATGATCGGATTACTTGATATTGATACTATGGCAACTAATGATTTTTCCCTTGGGGGTTTTTTTGCAATGAGAGTACTGAAGAGCATCTTGGGATTTAAAGCATCCATGACTACATTTTCCTTACTAGCATGTACTTAATCTTGAAGTGATACTCTTATAAGACTTCAACACACCTTTATTGTCTCATGTTTAGATCCAATTGGGTAAAGATCTACTTAAGAATTATATGGTCTATTACCAATATAGATTTCTTTTCAAAGTAAGTAATGTCTTCACAAATTGAGAGCATGGATTACAACCAACATTCCTAAGTCGTGGAGTAGCATAGTTTATTTCATATGTCTTCAATTTCCTTAAGGAATAAGCAATTGGATATTCCTTTTGCATAAGTACAAAACCCAATGCGAGCAAGCTTATATATGTTACAACCTCAAAACCTTGCTCTAAATGGGAATTATCAATTAAACTTTACAAGTCTTTCAAAGCTAGATTGCTCAATTGGGGTTCGTACAATTCAAGCCTTCTTCTTTAGCAAGTCGGTGAGAGGTGTGGCAATCAAGGTATAATCCTTGATAAAGACTCAATACCATCCACTCAATCCTAAGAAATTGCATATTTCTTTGACCATCATTGGATGTTGCCATTCTTGGACATCCTTGATCTTCACAACATCTATCATAATTCTTTCTTCTAATACTATAAAGTCAAGGTACTCAATCTATCTTTTGAAGAACATGCACTTCTTCTTTTTAGTATAAAACTTATGTACCCTCATTGTTTCAAGAACAATGCAAAGTTATGGCTCATATTTATCATCTTTCTTACAATAGGTCAAAATGTCATTAAAGAATATGAGAATAGAATCATTGAGAGAAGGTTGAAAAATGTTTTACATTAATCTTTTGAAGGTTGTAGGAGCATTGGTTTGTCTAAAAGATATAACAATGAACTCGTAGTGACCATATCGTATATTAAATGAAGTTTTGGAAATATCTTATTCTTTCATCCTTATTTGATAATATATAGACCTCAAGGTGGTCTTTGAAAATATATTTGCTCCTTGAAGTCTATGAACTAACTCATCAATTCTAAGGTTTAGGTACTTATTTTTAATTGTGACCTAGTTTAGCCCATGCGACTCAATGCAAAGATGAAATAGTGGATGTAAGCGTTATTGGAGATTAGCTAGTCCATTCCTAGCAAGCACTCATAGATGCCCAAGTTCATGATACAAAACCTCATGCTAGTGGGCTCATTGCTTAAATCAAACTCTACATTCCTAGTTTTCTATGATGATACAACTTCCTTTCCATTCTCTAACTCTACCAAATGTTTGGATGTTGGTGCAGCATCTATGACTAGTTTCTATGCAAACTTTGGAGAAATAGAGGAATGAGTGTTTTCACAATCTATTAAAATCTTGAAGGGTTCACTTTGATGGTTTTACTGATGTTTGAACTATCAAAAACTAGCGATTCGGTCCCTTCTTATTGAGAGTGGCATGGACCATCCCTCTTTTCTTTTGCGGGCTCTTCTTCTTCTCCTCATATGAGAGGCATTGCAGCACCCTTTCATCTTTATCTTCCTATTGCACCTCAAATTTGTCTATGAAGTTGCTCTCATCAAGAAGGTTAGTTTAACTTAGAACATTGTCTTTTATAGTGGCTTGGTTGATTATAATATAACCATCTTTGTGTGCTACTGCTTCATGGGTTGTGTTAACCTTGGCCCTCTTTCTTGTATCAAATTGTTTTTGTCCTTGATATATTTAATGGAGGGAGGGGATCCTTTATTGCATGATCATTGAATTTAATATATTCCATTTCTTGAATTTTCTTGGAGGCTAAGTGATTTTGCTCTTATCAAAGCATCTTGAAGATTTGTGAGTCACATAGCTTCCAATTGAGTATCTAAGGGAGATTTTAAACCTCAATGAAACTTGGCCAGCATTGTTGAGAATATATCCATGAGTGGGGTTGGAGCAAAGGTGCGAGTTGTGTTAACCATGGCCCTCTTTATTGGTGCACAGATCGGATGCCATATGCGCGCGTAGTGAGTGTCAGAAGGTTCCCAAGAACAAAAGAACTCTACTTTTCACACAAAAACCAATGAAGAAAGCTTGCACGACATGAACAATAGACCAATTGGGTGCAATCTCCCCCCATGCCTTGTGTGAGCGCCCCACAAAGCATGTATTTTATATATTATTCATCTTCAAGCTCAAATAATAGCCCAATTTACAAAATAGCACACTTTAGCTTTTGTGTTTGCTTTTGTGCCACTAAAGAATTAAAGCTATTGGGCACCCAAGAAGTCAGGCGATACCCAAATACAATGTCCAATACAAATATTTAAATCGTGTGCCCATGCGCATACAAAAATAATGAATAAATATCAAGCACTTTAATAAATAAACGCGACAAAATATAGGCGCCATGCCTAAGATACGTGCCCATCAAAAATTGATGATAATTTGAATACACGCTATCCTCCAATGCTTCCCAATGCCACCACTGCTTGCTCTACACATCAACTGAAGCTACAAAAATAAATTGGTTAGAAATCAATCCTAACCTTAATTTATTACGAGTGCACTCTCTAAACTCATAAACGTTTATTAATTTAAATATGTATTTTACGGAATCACCCGCTATGGAATCACCCACTTACACATTAAATAACAAAACGCCCAAAAAGGATAGGCATCCCCATCAACTTTTCACACAAAGAATCCACTTTGTGTATGAGCCCCAGTAATAAAATTTTACGGAATCCACCGCAAAACCTCACAGAATCCACCGTGCACGGAATCCACCGTGGAATATGCCTCCTGGCATCATACCCCCGGGGTGGGATAGCAATTGTCCTCAATTGCTATTAGCTCAATGTGGAGCTAACAGAGTGGGGAAAGCATTTAGGTCTCTAGCGTGCATCCATTGGACCTCTTCAACAGGATGATTTTTAAACTTGACCCAAATATCTAGAATATCTACGGCCAGTTCTAGTGGTCATAAAGTCAGTACCTATAATAGTTTCAGGCTCAAGGATTTCAGTTTCATCATCTCGCAAAGGAGGATTTTCATAGACAGGGTGTACAGGTAATTGGCCTCTAAAAGGTCGTAATAAACTGATATGGAAGGTGTTGTGGATTTTCCAATGTTATGGTAATTCTAGTTTAAATGCATTGTCATTGATTTTGTGTATGATCTTGAAGGGTCCATAAAATCTAGGTGCTAATTTGACAACGGGGTGTTTATCTACACTTTGTAATCTGCGTTTTTCAATTTGAAACCAAATATAATCATCAACTTTAAAATTCATAGCCTGTCTTTTCTTGTTTGCTTGTTTTGTGTATGATTGCTGGGCTTTGGCACTCATATCTTTAACTTCATCAAAAATAGTAGCATGCATATTAGCAATATCATCAGCAGTTTGAATTTTGTTTGATAATGATGCAACATGTGTAGGCAATTGATATCCATAAATAACTTCAAATGGTGCTTTCTTTGTAGCTGTATGTGGTGTGTTATTATATGCAAACTGAAGTAAATGTAGATATGTATCCCATGTATGTGGTTTTAAAATGGTGTAAGCATGCAAACGATCTAAAATAGTACTATTAGTAGCTTCTGTTTGACCATTTGTTTCAGAATGAAATGCAAATGAAAAATCAATCTTTGTTCCTAAATTAGCAAACAAAGTAATCCAAAAATTATTGCAGAATCTAGAATCACGATCCGAAATGATGACTTTTGGTAAACCATGATTAGTGAAAACAGTTTTCAAAAACAATTGAGCAGCTTGAGATGCAGTTAAAGTTTTCTTGCATGGAATAAAATATGCTTGTTTGCTAAACCTGTCTACAACAGTCTAAATCATATCATGATTAGCTTTAGTGTTAGGTAGACCAGTGATAAAATCCATTGAAATCTGTTTCCATGGTCGTGATGGAATGGATAATGGCATTAGTAAACCATATTGTTTACCATGGTGTCTTTTAACTCGTTGACAAATTCGGCATTCAGATACAAAGTTAGATACATCAGTGTCCATGTGTGGCCAATAAAAATCTTCAATCAATATATGCAAAGTAGATATAATTCCTCTATGACCTTGATATGGAGGACAATGAATTTCATGCAAAACAAATGATCGAAATGGAACTGTCACACATAATCTTTTTTCATAAAACATAAATCCATTAGTATAAGACAATGAATCAATAGGAATCCAATTATTTGCAACTAGTTTATTCCAATCAGCTTAAAAAGTAGGATCTTGGTGATAAGTATCTTTCATAGAAATAAGGGAATCAAATGATGTCACAGAAATATTTTGAATTATCGGTCTTCTATTCAAAGCATTAGCAACAACATTCTCTTTTCCAGGTTGATATTGTATAAGGGGATGAAAACTTTGAATAAAAGCGGCCCATTTAATGTGTCGATCAGATATTTGTGGTTGACTAAGGAGATGTCTAATGCTTTGTTGGTCAGTTTTGATCATGAACTCAGATCCCATTAAATAATGTTTCCATTGACGTAAGGCTTGTACTACGACTAACAATTCCTTGTCATATGTAGAATATTTAAGTTCAGATGGTTTGAGTTTGCAACTAGAGTAGGCTATGGGATGAGAATCTTGCATAATGACTGCTCCTATTCCAGATCCACTAGCATCAGTAACTACTAAGAAGAATGGTCTATTGAAGTCAGGTAATTGTAATAAAGGAGCATGAGTTAAAGCATGTTTCAGCAAATCAAAGGACTTTTGTTGATTGTCAGACCAATTATACACGATACCTTTCTTTAAAAGTTTTGTCAAAGGTAATGCAAGTAATGAGAAATTCCTTACAAATTTTCTGTAAAAGCTAGCAAGACCTAGAAAAGAACGTAATTCATGCACATTTTTAGGTATGGGCCAATTTAAAATTGCTTCTATCTTTTTAAGGTCGACTTTAATACCTTCTGATGAAATAATATGTCCTAGATATTCAATTTCTGTTTGGAAGAATTCACTCTTTTCGGGGTTAGCATATAATTGATTGTCTTTTAACAACTTAAAAACCAAAGACAAATGTTTATAATGCTCATTCTCATTTTTACCGAATATCAATATGTCATCAAAGAAAACTATGACACAATGCCGATGTTTCAAAAATATGCGATTCATCATGCGACTGAATGTGGCTGGTGCATTAGTTAAACCGAAAGACATAACTAGAAATTCATAGTGTCCAAATTGTGTTCTAAATGCAGTTTTGAATATATCAAATTTGTCCAATCTTACTTGATGATATCCAGATTTAAGATCTATCTTACTGAATATGGCGGATCCTTGTAGCTTATCCATAAGATCATCTACCCTAGGAATCGGATATCTATTCTTAACAGTAATTTTATTTAGGGCACGATAATCAATGCACATGCGATAAGTATTATTTTTCTTCTTCACTAATAAGACATGTGCACCAAATGGAGAACTACTAGGTCTAATTAATCCTCTGTTAAGCAATTCTTCTATTTGATTTTGAATTTCTTTCTGTTCAATTTGGTTATGTCTATATAGTGCTTTACATGGTGGTTGTGTTCCAGGAATTAAATCTATCTTATGATCTTCAGGACGTGAAGGTGATAATCTAGCTGGTAAATCAAAAGCAAAACAATCTTGGAATTGGGAAAGAAATTGTGTATGCCTAGAATGCATCTATTTTTCTTTAGCTTGAATTTCATTCACCCATATTAAATAGGATTTGCTACTTTTACGTATTGCACGTTTAGCCTGAGTATGAGTAAGCAGTGAAAATTTATTGGAAGCGTGCATACCATGCAGTGTGATTTGTTTTCCTTGAAAATAAATTTTAATTGAATGCGTAGAATAATCTATATCAGGATTGTATTGATGATGCCAAGGCATTCCTAAGATAATGTCACTAGACTGCAAAGGTACAACTAAGAAATTTATTCGTTCAGTATAATCACCAATTTTAATTTCTAAATTATGCACCTCTTGTGTTCCATTATATCTCGTACCTAGGAATGCAGCCTTGATGCGATAATGTGTAGAAACCGTTTGTAAATTCAATTCTTTGACTAATTTTGCAGAAATAAAGTCATGTGTGCTCCCATCATCATGTAAAATAGTATTTTCTTTACCATGCACAAAACATTTCATTGTTAATAAAGAATGGGGAGTTGGCATACTTGGCAAAGTATCTGAAGTAGTACCAATGTCGTCATCATCTTCCGTAAAGTCCGGCATTTCCTCACGTTCTTCATCTTCTATTGCTCTTAGATAATTGATATGGAATGGCTTTTTGGATTGGCAATTGGCTACTAGATGTCTAGGTTGATGGCATTTGTAACAAACTATGGGTTTTGCTTTGGATACATTATTGGTAATGGCAGGAAGTTTAGGAATGTTGGGATTTGATTGTGGAGATGGCTTAGGGTTTGGATTTGTGTTTGATGGCAAGGCAGGTGGTCGTGTCCAAGATTTACGGAATGAAGATGGAGGAAAACGATTTTGATTGAATCTTCGAAAATTTGAATTGAATTGTTTGGAACCATAGTTACCATTAGTTGGAAATTGTTGTGGTCGCTTGTCTCGTCCGCGAATTTTGTCTTCAGCGTCATGGGCCAAGGAAATTGCATCTTCAAGGGTTGTTGGCTTGAACATATTGACTTCCGCATAGAAATGTCCAAGTAGGCCAAACATAAACTTGCGTTTATGAGTTGCTTCAGGTACATCTTCGAGCATTCGTAGTTGCAGTAGGGCATTCCAAAAACGTTCAGTGTATTGTGAAATAGGTTCACGATCCCTTTGTTGTAGAAGATCCCATTGCTTGATGGCTTTTTCTGGAATTGAGGAGGAAGGAAATTCTGCAAAAACTTCTTTTGGAATGTCTCCCAAGTAGTGGGACAATCAACGCTCTTGCGGACCACAGTCCACCATAAAGATGCTCGGTCAACTAAATGGTTAGTGACACATTTAATTTTGTATTTCTCAGCATATGTTTCTTCATGGAAGTAATCATCAAATTGACTGATAAAAGCAAGTACAGCCTTTCCATCGCGTGATCCATTGAAAGTACGAAATTTGAAGTTTCTTTTACTTATCTTTGTTTCTTTGCGAATGGATTGGGCTTTAAGTGTTGCATCAATGGCACGTCGTATAAGATCTTCAGGTTGCGATCCATCTTGGTCAGTGGTACATCGTTGCAGATTGGCCAATTGAACTTGTAAAACTTGTCGTGCTCTTCGTTCTTCTTGAAGCTGCATCATAATCAAATCCAACTTTTGCTCCATTGTTGGTTTGGGTAGATCACCTTCAGCCATAAGATCGTCCATGTTTTGATCAGTCATCCTGCAAAATTCCAAAAGACCTCACACACTCGAAATCCTGTTAGCGGGATGAGCGTAGCTCAAAGGCGGGTTTACAAGGCTTGTATATTTTGGTTTGGCTTTTATGGTATTTCTCCTTTACGATTGCAAAATTCGATGTCACAACCGTCTTCCAAGAAAATAGTGTTGCGTATAGACTGCATATAAACTGCGTATAGTCTGCGTGTGAACTTCTGCTTTTGCTGAAACTGGTTCAGCAAGACTGCAAGTGTGAACATGGACTTCTTGGAAGTAGTAAAGTGATTCGTGTGCTGCTGAGTATGAACTGCCTCTAAGGTAGTTGTTGAAGAATACTTTAATGACCTTTGTGACTTGGGAAACTTAGAGGATTTAGAGTTTAAAGCTTAAGTGACCAAGCTTGATTTTCGTGGACAAGAGGACGTCTTCGCCAGCGTCAACGGCGGGCAGTTCATACTGCCGCCGCAGGTGCAGAAATTCGTTTTTTATAAGCTTTTTAATAAGCTTATTGTAAAGCTTAATAAGCTTATTCTTAAAGCTTTGAAAGCTTTGAGCTATGGAGGATTTCTTATATGTTATTCCACGACTTGATGAAGAAGCTTTGCCCCGCCGGTCCTTCGACTATTGAGAGAGGTCCTTCGCAATCAAAGGGTACAGAAGGGGGTTCTTGAATGCCAGGAACACGCTGGTATCGACCGTTCGCCATGAGACTGACTGTAGAGCTCGATCGTTCCAGGAGCTCCGCCTTCGCGCAAGATGGTAAGCGATTGGAAGCTCTCGATCTCAGCTTCGCTCAGATACTACTGGTGCACAGATCGGACGCCGTATGCGCGCATAGTGAGCGTCAGAAAGTCCCCAAGAACAAAAGAACTCTACTTTTTACATAAAAGCCAATGAAGAAAGCTTGCACAACATGAACAAGAGACCAATTGGGTGCAATCTCCCCCCATGCCTTGTGTGAGCGCTCCACAAAGCATGTATTTTATATATTACTCATCTTCAAGCTCAAATAATAGCCCAATTTACAAAATAGCACACTTTAGCTTTTGTGTTTGCTTTTGTGCCACTAAAGAATTAAAGCTATTGGCCACCCAAGAAGTCAGGCGGTACCCAAATACAATATCCAATACAAATATTTAAATTGTGCGCTCATGCACATACAAAAATAATAAATAAATATCAAGCGCTTTAATAAATAAACACGACAAAATATAGGTGCCATGCCTAAGATACGCGCCCATCAAAAATTGATGATAATTTGAATACACGCTATCCTCCAATGCTTCCCAATGCCACCTCTGCTTGCTCTACACATCAACTGAAGCATTCACAATTGTTAGAAAAATAACACAATTAAACTGACAAAAGTGAATACCTAGCAGTCTTCAGCTACAAAAATAATTTGGTTAGAAATCAATCCTAACCTTAATTTATTACAAGTGCGCACTCTAAACTCATAAACATTTATTAATTTAAATATGTATTTTACGGAATCACCCGCTATAGAATCACCCATTTACACATTAAATTAACAAAACGCCCGAAAAGGATAGGCATCCCCATCAACTTTTCGCACAAAGAATCCACTTTGTGTATGAGCCCCGGTAATAAAATTTTACGGAATCCACCGCAAAACCTCACGGAATCCACCGTGGAATATGCCTCCTGGCATCATTTATTGCATCAAATTGTTTTTTCCCTTGATGTTTTTTTAATGAGGGAAGGGGTTCCTTTATTGTGCGATCCTTGAACCTAATATATTTTATTTCTTGAATTTTCTGGAGGCTAAGTGATTTAGCTCTTATCAAAGCATCTTGAAGATTTATGGGTCATATAGCTTCCAATTGAGTATCCAAGGGAGAATTTAAACCTTGCTAAAACTTGGCCATTGTTGATTCATTTCCATATGTGGGGTATACTTTGTGAGGGTCACAAACTGGGAGTAGTAAGCCTTCAAGTTAATCCTAACTAGCAAGGTATGAAAAACTCATTCATCTTCAAGGCACATTAGGAAGATAGAAGATACCTTCCATGCATGGCTTCCTTTATTAGCTCCTAAGTAGCAATAACCTCCAAGTCTCCAGTATCTTCATACCACCACTTCCACCAGAGATAGGCCTCCCTTGATAGTTTCAACTTAGTGAACATGACTTGGTTCAAAGTACTTATCCCATGGCTTGAAAATAATCATACATGGATTTAATCTACAATTCAACATTTGTCTCTGCATTCTTATCTTTCCCATCAAACTCGAAGGCTTTAATTTAATTGAGAATGGACTTTTCTCTTGTAACTCAATAGGATTAACATCAATTGGAATGCCTTGGTTTATGAAGCACAAAGAACCAATTTAATATGTTGTTACTGAGGTTCCTCATAATAAGCTTTCTCATGTTTAAGAGTTATTGACCTTGCATAAGTAGAAGAGAAAGAAATAGCTTTTATTTAAGGCTTTCTAATAGTCAAGAGTTATTATATCATGCTAAGATTCATTCTATTATAAAGATTCACCCATGGAAATTTGATATATCACTATTATGGTAAAATGGAGATTCAACAAAAACTTCTACTAGTTTGTATTTAGAAGGAAGGTCTAGACAACCTTCTTTACAATAAATTTGGCAATGAGAGTGGCCTAAAATAGTAACTCTCTCAACCAATATTACTTTAGTTACTTCATCATAAATATAACGATTTATACAAATTTATCGTCCTCTTTGAAGAGAATACAATATTTTAACAAATTTTAAAATTTCCATCCAGTTTGGTTGCTTAAGATTGATTCGAATATAGGAAAGATGATTGGCATTGATGAAGCAATACATACTATTCCCCATTAGGAATACACCATTATTGCTAGCCGTGGCCATTGATTGTACTTGATGCAAAAAGTTGGTTTTATATATATATATATATATATATATATATATATATATATATATATATATATATATATATATATAACCTACAGTGAAAGTAAGGTAAGTATTAATTCAAAACTAGAGTCCAACTAGTAGGAGATTCAGAGGTGCTTCACATTTGTTTAGGTCCAACTAGTACAAGATTGGGAGGTGTTTCACATGTGTTTAGGCCACACGGACCTCTCATTAATCAATTGTGGTCACGTGCATTCAAGGACTAATTTAAAAGCCTCTAATCTGTAAAGTTGTTATGAATAAAACACACCCTTTTCCTATTCAAGTTGTGAGCATTCCCATTAAATGTCTCTAATTTGTTTTAGAGTTTCAGAATCTTTCTTTTTTCATTTTCCTTTTCTTTCCTAGTCTCCAAACACTCTACTCTATTGTATGTACAAAGTTCTAAAAGGGAAAAATGTTAAATTCTTTTTTATTGAACCAATGAGAGACTTACATATTTATGAGTCACACCCTGGGGCTAGTTGACTCACAATCACTCCACCAAAAATTCGAATGAGAGGATGGATGCCTTGCACGTACAGCCTATAAGAAGATAGAAAAATGAGAGAGAGAGAGAGGGGGGGGAAGGGGAGGGGAAGGGAGGGGAAGGAGGGAGGGAGAGAGGTGGCATAGCATTTCCCATATCTTGATAAAAGTATAAAGTTTAAAAAAGAAAAATGACCTCATATGTGGCCGAGATCAGCACCTATATGCTTACTAGCTAACTTGCAACAATTGCACCTTGCATGACCTAACCCAAGACGATTGTTATTTGGAAGCAATTATGTTCAAAAGTGTGACTGAACAGATAAGAAATCACAAAGCATGCAAATTTTCAACATAATGTCAATAACTTTGGCCATAGGTCTTGATAAGTTGCAAACATACATTAAAGAATGTATTATTACATGAAATCGACTATACAAGTCGTAGATTGTTATATAGTGTTGATTTAAAAACTTTTAATACAAATGTTGACTTCAAAATTTATATACCTACATCAAAAAGATTTTTCTTTGTCATGCAACATTGCAGGGGGAAAGTGATATGCATTGAAAGATACATACAATAAACTTCTTTTGTACAATTATAAGTTTTAATTAGGCCTTGAATGCACATGATAGTAAGGGTTTACACATAAGGAAACCCCTTCAACTCCCAAGCAATTAAGTAATGAGAGGTCCATGTGACCTAAACAAATGTGAATCCCCTCCTAATCTCATACCAGTTAGATGCAAACAAATGTGAAGCACCTCCTAATGTTGTACTAGTTGGACCCTTGCGTGATCTAGCCTTTGACTCTAGTTTTCAATCTCAATACTAACCTTACTTTCATTGTAGATTAGGATCACATGAAACCATGTTCAAAATTGTAGCTGAACAAATAAGAATTCACCAAGCATGCAAATTTTCAACATAATGTTAATAACTTTAACCATAGCTTCAGACAAATTATGAATATGCATTAAAGAATGTGTTAATACAAAAAATCGACTATATAAGTCATAGATTGTTACATAGTGCTGATTTTAAAAGCTTTCAATACAAAAGTTGACTTCAAAATTTGCATAGTTACATCAAAATTGATTTGCTTTATTGAGCAATAGTGTAAGGTGAAAGTGGCATGCATTGAAAGGCTCTTCAGATTCTTAGAAAAAAACATATAGATTATTGTAAGATACACACAACTTACTTCTTTTGTACCATTATAAAGTGATATTTTATTTCTTTTACAGTTTCTTTGTAAGGTGCAACGAGGCTTGAAAAAACTTATCTATTTCTTAATGTGTGTAAAGAAAGAGTACACCTATAGAAAGCAATGTGACATTACATCCCTTGGTGATTTGTAAGGACAAGAACACATAGTTTATATATAGTTAGATAGAAACAAAGATAAAGAGTGAAGTGGGATAAGGAATGTTGGATTTGTGGGGACAAAGAAAAGAACAAGGAAGAAAAATGTTTGGATGAGAAATATAATCAATAGCTAGTATGTAAGATGTACACACGACATTTACTATTGCAATAGGGTAATTATAAAAGATCTTAGGCTTTGCTGTGAGCATTATTGTTGATAAGAAAGTGTTAAAGACTAAAAGGTTGATTCACAATGTTGCAAATGATAGGATAGTAAGAAGGACATCAAGGGATAAAACGCACGAGGCTTACAATAAAGTGCAATTTTTTAACAAACTTGTTGTATAATGAAATACCAAGCCTTTTCTTTTTCAAAGGCTTAACTCTTTGGTGTGTTTGTGGCTACACATTAGAAAAGGCTATATGAGTAAGAGAGGTGGGACTATTTGAAAGAAAACTATAGGGAAACTCTAAAGAAAAACTCTAGTACAATAAGGTGAAAAAAAGGGAGAGAAGAAGATATGCTACATGGGGTGGAAGACTCATGTGATAAGATGCAAGACATATATCTTGAGGAGATGACCAAGAAACATTATGCAATACCACAATTCCATTTGAGAGTGATTTCGAATCAAACAAAAGGCATGACCAAATGCAATTGCCCTTCCACTTAATAACAAGGAATACCTACGAAGAAGTGTCTTAATGTGTTATGATTGTTTGGGTAATGTTCTTCTATAAAATCTTGGGTGGCCCCATTAAAAAAAAAAAATTGGGCTAATGAAACATAAGGTGGGTAGCTACTATACTTCTCTTCCTTAGTTAACTTCGAGTAGTTCAATATATTTGATGGAGAAAGGGGGGCTAAATACCATCATGTTGCATAAGATGTTTGTGGATTGGCTATTCACCCTCTGGAAACAAGAGTCTTATCCTATTCTTAGGAGTAAAAGGCCTTTTGGATGTTTGCACATCAATTACTCATTAATGAGTTGACTATTCATAAGATTATCCAATAAAAATTACCCAAAAAGCTAAATGAAGCTCTAATAGTTAGCATGGAACCGTAACTCTACTATATGGTTTACTCCATCTTGAACCTCCCTTATACATTTTATAGTGTTGTTGATCCATATTCCCACATTTTATAATTTTTTTTCATTTTTTAAATACAACAACAATTTATAGCTTCTCAAAGAAAAAGTTGGATTTCTCCATGGTTCATAGATGCTACTCACCCCTAAAAGCAATTTCTCATCATGAGGTTGAATCTTCAAGCTAGGGTTGTTTTGGTGCTGTTGTAAATATTAACACTGATAGAGATATGTCAAATTTACATGTTGAAGCTAGAGATCGATATCCCCCTATTCTACATTCCTATTGAGGGAGAAAAAGTCAAAATAGTTTGTATAGTAGACAAAGTGGTAGATGGTGTGAAAGTAAGAAGCAAAACTATTAGAGAGGTTTCTCACAAAACGTTTGGAGGTAGAAAAGGGGAGTAATTCCAGTAAATTTTTTGTTCACATGGTGCATTTAGGAGAATTAAGCTCATTTGTTGGCCAAGATTGTGCGCTTAAGAACTTTTGCAAAAAAGCAAAGGTTTCAAACTTACAAGGTTCATTTTTTACTCTAAATTGTTTCCTTTCTCTTTTTTAGCCTATGAAGCTTCACTTATCGGAAGGAAATGCGATTAGTTTTGGTGTTGTTTTGGTACATTCTACTTAGTTTTGGAGCATGTTTCATGTAAAATATTACACGGCGCAGCGAACAGAATCTGAGAAAGAGATAGAGAGTACACAACAGATAAGAGGAGAATCAGTAAATTCTTTAACTCCAAACAACTGATACAAAGATGGCTCTGTCCACCCGTGCGCTTCCACTGTGTGAAGCTTAGATGGCGATCTAGACAGAAGATAGGTGAAGAGCTTAAGGCTAGCTGGAACAACAACTCTGACTGGGTGAAAGATGAGTGTAAGATGGCTGCGAAGGGGTTTAGCTTTTATAGCCCGCGAAGGTCGTTAGGTCGGCCTATTGACCGACCTACCATATGAGCCTCCACTAGTCGGCCAGGGAATATTCCAGGGAATATTCCCTTTACCATCGGGCCGGGGGCGCTGCCCCCGGACCCCCGCCAGGGGGGCCGCTGGCCCCCTTGGGACCCCCCAGCCAGGGGCCGCTTCCGCGGCCCCCGGACCCCACAATAGGGGCCACTTTTAACTCCCTTACCACGCAACTCAATGCAATGTGCCTCGAGTTGCTACCAGCTTAACCACTCCGTCTAACCCAAAGATTAGACCCACAACAGTCACCTTTTTGCCATCCGGTCACATAGACCTCATCTGATATACAAGTCAGGACTCAACCAATGTCCGGGCTCACATTTGGCTTCTCCTCATAATGGGGGCCTTACAACTTTGAGCACCATGGATCATTGGTAGCACCTAATGAGGGTGGGGCATTGATCATATCTAACATTTCAAAATTCACAGTGGGAAGATGCTCTTTTATGCACCTCCAAGATTGTAGGAGTAGAGGCCATTAAATCTAGAGGCTATAATTTTGGGCTCATTGGAGTGGAGATAATTCAACATTCATGTTGAAATCACTATAGCATACATGTTCTTTGTGTGTAAGAGATGTTCTTGTTGTGATGTTGTTTAACATCTTTATTCGGGTTGGAGAACGATCCGCATGTGAACGAGCGATTAGCACCTTGCGCGATAAGGCTGTAAGCAAGAGAGAGCACCTTACATTAACCATGACAAGGAGAAAGTTGCTGATGAGAAAGGGGAATGGGCATGGAGGCAATGAACCCCTAGGATGTAAAGGCTCCATCTAGGTCGTAGCTCTTCTCACGATAAAGAGAAGAAACGTGGAAGGAAGATGTTGATTAAAATTTGGGAACCTTAGGGAGCCGAAAAAAGGATTAAACTACTATTTACAAAAGAATAAGGCGGGGCCCGCGAAAGGCTTGCCGGGACTCGGGAGGCAGCGGGACAAAAGGCAAACCGCCGAGAGAAGGGATCGCAATTTGCAAACGGGAAGACCGGCAACAGCCAGTAGTAGGTGGGGACGGGCTCCCGAGTGTGGGCCCTGGCCGGTTCGAGACGGCGGTACTGCGGCGTTACGGCGCGCATTCATGCCCGCAGCCGCCGTTCATCAAAGAAGGCGTGCCAGGCCTTGCCGGCCGCGAGGGATACCGGCTGAGCCTGTACGCCGCCACGTCGGCCCGTCCGCCTGTGCGGACGTGGCAGTCGCCACGTGGCGCGCGCCGGCCGCCAGTACACTCCCTGTCGCGGCTTTTAGGGCGGGACGGGAGGGAGGGGTTTGGCGCTGGTGGTGTGTAAATGGGCCCTTAACGCATGGGAGGCGACTCGCGAGGGGGGCCTCTGTTGCCATCTTGTCTGCGCGCAAGCTTTGGATTTATATGCGCTATTTTGTTTTTTTTAATCCCATCCGAAAGAAATCCATTTATTATTCATTTCAGTAATATATTCATTTCATCATCTCTCTTGTCTCTCTCTCTCTCTCTCTCTCTCTCTCTCTCTTTTCGTGGACAGAGAGTGAAGGATTCAAGCCTCAAAGGAGAGAGAAAGAGAGAGAGAGAGTGAGAGAGCTCTAAGGCCATCGATCTTGTCCAGAAGAAAAAGGACGCAGCTATGGCGGATCCTCAGCACAGGTGCCGATTACGGTATTAACCTACAGCGATGGCCTAGTCCTACTCTGCTTAGTTTTTCTCTTTCTTACCTCGTATTAGCCTTTTATACGCCTAGCTAAGCCTACTCTCCTGTCTCCGTCTCTTTCTCTTCCCCTTGCAGCCTACATCTAGTTCGGTCATGTCCCTTGCAGACACCTCTTTCTGCCATTCTTCTTCCCTGACTTACTTCCCTGGCTTCATCACTTCACCTTTAGGACCTCCTGCCCCGTCCCAACCTCAACAGTACCCTGCTTCTTCTTCTTCTTCTTCTTCTTCTGCATCCACTACTTCTTCGACTTCCGCCAGCGGCTCCACCAACGTCCAGCCTACGGTTGCATCCGTCATTGATCCCCGCAGTGCCATGGCCTTGGCCGGTGGTGCAGGCAGTGATAGCAGAGGTAAGATCGCTCTTTCCAGTATTGTAATGCTGCTTATTCGATACGTATACTTCGCATGGAAGGTCGTCGTGATGATCGCTTGAAGACAAGGACTGTTATAAGTAGGGATTTTTCGGTTCTGACTGTGCTCTCAGGGGATTATTACGACGAGCTATGGGAAGCCTGCGCAGGACCCTTGGTGTCATTGCCTCGGCTAAAGCAATTGGTGATGTATTGTCCCCAGGGACACATCGAGCAGGTAGGAGATATTTGTTTGCGCCATCGCTGCATATTGTTCGAGGGAAGAGGATGCTTATTTTTGCTCGAGCTCTTAGAAAGGAGAAGTGGAGCTCGCATACACTTCTGTTTAATGCATATACTGCCTTTTACCTTTGCAGATTACTGCGTCTACGGGCAAGCAAGGAGGAATAGATGATGGCGGAGGGCAAGAGCTGCCCAAGCATGGCTTGGAACCACACATTTTGTGCCGTGTTGTAGGCCTGCAGCTAAGTGTGAGCATTCTCGAGCGATGTTGTTTGACGCATCACCTGCGGCTTAGAAAAAGTCTTGACTCTATTCTAAGCTCCGTAGTGCTCGTAGACTTTCTCAAGGTAAAGTAAAATGTCTTTCGAGACTCTAATCGGCTGTAAAATGCATGTTTGGATTTCCAGGCAGAAGCAGAAACAGACGAGGTGAAAGCTCAGCTGTCCCTCCTTCCAGAACCTCAGGTGCGGCGCTTGATTGGAAGGCGCAGAACCCCGTAACTTGTAATTCGAGACAAGCCTTTTGATTATCACTCCAGGCGTTTTGATGCGCCCTGTCTCTGTTTTCTGCAGGGCTATAGCGATGTTACTACAGATGAACATGATGAAAGTGATAAGGAGGACTCTCCCACGCGTCCCAGGCGTGTGGTACACATGTTTTGCAAAACGCTTACAGCCTCCGACACCAGCACGCATGGCGGGTTCTCTGTGCCGAGGAAACATGCAGTTTGTCTACCGCCATTGGTGAGTGCTTCATAGGCACGTAAGCAATCTCAGAGTTTCTGCGTGCTAAACGCGTATGAAACGGACATACATGACGAGGGTCATCATTGATGAGGACGATACGCGTTTTCCGGAATATTAAATGGACTGGATAGTCCCTGCTCTTTCTTTTACTTGTTTGGGAATTTGAAGCAGGAGCAGGATGGCTGTAATGAGCTAATGACTATGATAAATCTCAGGATATGAACCGATATCCGCCGACGCAGGAGATCTTCGCCAAAGACTTGCATGGCACAAAATGGAGCTTCCGCCACATATATCGAGGTTGGCTAGGCGTAGAGAGAGAGAGAGTGCATATATAATTCCATTTACCCTATGCATCCAGAAAAGGTCTTCTTGTTTTCACGCAAACCCACAAAGTCCCTTGGAGCTTACACCTAACCGCTACAATTTATTACAGGTCAGCCCAAGAGGCACCTACTCACCACTGGGTGGAGTTCATTTGTGAGCTTGAAGAAACTCCAAGCAGGAGATACAGTTATTTTTCTCAGGTCGGTGACTCAAACGCTTGGAAAAGCCTCCGAGTGTGTGAATACTAAGATTACAACACCAATTCGTAAGATTAGGAAGATTCATGTGAAAGGAATATCAAATTCCAAGTTTGCCTTCTATGCTTGAGTGTGCTAGTCGTGAATGATCATATGTTCTTGGACATCTCGAAGCTCCAATAAGATTTCCTATTTGCAGAGGTGAGAATGACGAACTGAGAGTAGGAATCCGGCGGGCCATGAGGCAACCAGCCAATCCTTCCTCGTCCGTTTTGCCCAGCCAAAGCATGCATATGGCTGTCATTGCTACTGCTACTCATGCCGTTCAAACTCGAACCATGTTTACTGTCTATTACAAACCAAGGTACTTATTCGTCCTTCATACGCCACTTTCATTGATTATCGCAAAATTTTCTCATGCGTCTTGATTTTACAGACTCAGCCCAGCAGAGTTCATTATACCTTTGGAACGATTCAAAAAGGCTGTAAGCCAGAATCTTTCTGTTGGGGTGAGGTTCAAGATGAAGTTTGAGACCGAAGACTCATCCGAAAGAAGGTAGCTGTTTTCCATTTTGGAACTAAGATACTTAATCAGCATTGATGCTGAACAAGTGGTAATGTTGGAACAGGTATAACGGTACTATAACTGGAGTTGAGGATGTGGATCCAATCAGATGGTCTAACTCGAAGTGGAGATGTTTGAAGGTCAGGTCTTAACACTCTGGAAGATAGAACTTGTAAGCTGCATTCAATAAAGTTAAGTATCGCTCAAATACTGATCAGAAGCCACACGGGATGCTTCTGATCAGGTAGGTTGGGATGAATCTACCATCTATGAAAGGCATGATAGGGTGTCTCCATGGGAGATTGAGCTGTGTGTGCCTGCAACTTCCCCCGCTCCATCCAACAACACAGCAGCACTCAGGTATAAACGTCCTCGTCCTGCTGGTGTGGCTGTGGGGGCTCCGGCTACACCTGAACGTTTGCCAGCAATGAACCATGGTACGAAACTCTCTTGCACTCCTCAGATTGTTAGCTGGCACTCTACTGCCGCGCAGTTGTTGGGGTTGCTTTTCAAAGGGCTGAGCTGAGCAGTGGTATAGTAGTGATATGTGCAGTGGAAGTGGTTGGTTGCTTTTATTTAATTAACGGTATCGGCTTGCCCTGCTGTGATTGTGGTAATTTTGGCGGGGCGTTCTCAAATTTCTGCTATGGGAAGATTTACATTGATAAGAATTGCATGCGAGCATGAAGATCTGTACTGTGGGATGCAGGGAGATCAGGCCAGGCAGCCCTAGAATCCTACTTGGCAGCTGCTAGTGCTTGTTTATCGACGGTCTTGCAAGGTCAAGAACCTCGGGCCTTATGTGTGCGCGAGGACAAGGAAAGTGGACCTAGTTCACATTATCATCATCAAAATCAGCACATGCAGCATCACCATCTCCTACAGCAACAGCATCACCAACGCCACGTCCAGCAGCAGCAGCAGCAACAGCAACAACAATCACAACAACAGCAACAGCAACAGCAACAACAAACGGGATGGGGTCCAAGTGCAGGTCAAGAGATGTATTGGCAAATGACAAATGGGCAACGAAGCCGGGGTGATGGAAGCACAGGAGCCGGTGGAGGAGGAAATCACCCCTTTTCTTCTTTCGTTTGCCCTCAGCAGTTCGTTTCTTCGGAGGCCAGTCTTAAAATGGGCGGCCGGCCGCTGCAATGTCCCTCTACCTCCATGGGCGCGCCCAATCCGAGGCCCAATTCGAACGGCCAAAACTGGCAGGCCGTAAACATGCACGACACATCAAGTTGGCTAGTGAACCCCCTAATGCCCCCTCCACATTCTGCCAAAACCTCGGGCCTCGCACCCATGATGGGTACTATCGAGAAACCTAACCCAAATACCTCGACTCCTCACGTGGTTGTAAAATGTCAACAGCAGCCATCTCACAACAACGGGACCTTTGCTTGTCCTAATCAGAGCTGGGCATTAAAGCCGAATGGCAAGGAATCATGCGAGACAGCTCCTCCCCCTCCTCCGACGCCCACACCCCACTCAGAGAACAGCTGCAAGCTCTTTGGCGTTTCTCTAACAGACTTGTCAGCCCCCAAGGTTAGAACAAAAGCAGCGGAGGAAGAGGGCGAACTTGACTCGGCCTCGGCCGTCAAGCAGCAGGGTACTGCAGCTGATTCTGTGCTAGCGCAAGTTGCTGCAGAGCACGAAGGTGATCAGGAGACAAGTTGTCGGAATCATAACATGCTGCCTGAAAATTCGACTATCAGTTCCGAGCAAGACAAGTCTTCTGCACCTCCCGCAAAAGAAGGGAAGCCTAAGATCCACCAAGTTGCAGTCAGAAGCTGCACAAAGGTACATGCTTCTGAGATTTGTGGGAACATTCTTCTATATCGAGCGAGCTTGTTCTTCTTCCTGGAGCCCCTTTTAACACGTTTTGCGTTTTTTACTTGGTTCGCGCGTGTGTGGATGTGTTCTCTGCAGGTGGTGATGGAAGGCAGAATAGTCGGGAGAGGCGTAGATTTGTCTAAGTTTGAGGGTTATCAGCAGTTGTTTGAGGAGCTTGAGCGCATGTTTCACATTGAATTGGGGCTTCGAGGGGCAAACCGAGGTTGGCAGGTTGCTTACTATGACAACGAAGGCGACATGTTACTAGTGGGCGATGATCCTTGGCAGTAAGTTAAAATCTAACAGAAAATGGAGTAAAATTTACTGCTCGATTTACTGGAAAAAGCTTCGATTGGGCACTGTTAGGCGAAACAATTGGTGACCCACTCACCTGCTGACATAAAGCCCGACTTTTAGGATGCCTACTGTAGCGTAGCCTTTTGTTTGTTCTTGCTAGCAGTAGGTAGTACGCTTATGCATCGTGCAGGTCTAGCAGTTAGTAGTACCCTTCTGTATTTCGTGCAAATTTAGCATCGCCACCGGCCAGTATCACAGCTGGATGGGCAAGCATCATTGCACAAGCTGCAGCTTCTGCTCTTGCATACATTATTGTACTACCGCTGAAGAATGAGCTGCTGCTTTACCCATACGCAGTGTTTGTCTTGAGAGTAGCGAGCAAATGGCCCACCAGAGCGTGCTAATGTGGCTACTTTGCTATGTCGTGCGGAAGAGCCTTGTGGCAGGCTATGTTGGCAGAGGCTTCATGTCAATAGTGTGTAGACGTATAATTAAGAGAGGTCTTTTCACTACAGTCGCTACAAGAAACTTTTAGATAGCTGATTTGGTGACTACAGGATGGGAGAGTGTTCTCAGTTGTTTTAACGTTTGCTTTAACGTATTGCCGAGCGTCTCTTTACAGATGTCTGTTCTGTTGCTCAGGGAGTTCTGCGAAATGGTGCGCAAGATTCGGATACTGAGTCCAGACGAAGTAGAAGGGAAGAAGCTATTAGACAGAAGCCATCATGCATCACCAGCAGCAGCTGATCATACTCCCACACCATTACAAGACACCAAGCTTTGTACAAAGGAAAGCACCACAAAGAGGTATCAACCGGAGGATCATGAAGATTCTCCTGTTTGATTTCAAGAATTAACAACCGGACCAAGCAAATCACCCCAGCATTAGTCAGCTCTTCCAACAGAGTTGATTTTAACGTCTGGGAAAGATTACTTATATATATACATATATATACTCTAGAGATTAGGTGGCCGGGGATGGCTAAATCCTACAGGAGAATCAGAGGCCCTAATGGAAGGTTAATGCCATCCCAATTTTGAAAAAGGTACTGGTTTTATAAGTTGGCTGCTTAATGTTAAAAATACAGGTACAAACGACTATCAAACGAGAGGATACACGGACGCACGCATGACTACTAAGAAAGCTCTCTTCCTTTAATGTGTTGTGTGCGTTGTCTGGCCTTTTTATCATACCCTTTGTATTGGGGCTATGCTACATTTCCCTGCAGCAAGACGGGAAAGGAAGTGCTTTCCTTGAAGGCGCATGCTGGGTACTTTGTCCTGCCTAGAAATGACAGGGGCGCCAGCAGCCTCTTTTCTCCGGCTCCAAAGAAAATATCTTGCGCACCGTAGTACAGCGACTGCGGTCACTGCTGCTTTTGCAAACGCCTTGTCACTCTGGCGGGGTTGTGGGGGGGGGGGGGGGGGGGGGGGAGATATCTCATGTTTCCTACACCCGCACGTAGGCTACTCCAGCAAGGGACCCCTGCCAACCATATAAGGCAGGCCGAGGTAAGGATGGGGAACCGATGTAACACCGGACCGGGTTGATTGTCACTATCATTATTTGTTGGTTTTCTTTCCGGAAAATTTTACGTATACAAAAGTAGGCACAGAATTGGCCCTTCGCCAAGAACCCCAACTCTTATTAAAGAAGTTGTGCGTGAACATTATCATAATGATCTCGAGTAGTCTTTGTGCTTGATACAATCTTGGTGAAGTTAATCGAGGTTATTCGGCCAATAGCTTTTTCTGTGATGCAAGGCTTGAAGCACTGGTACCGGTTTCTGCCCCATGTTGCCATCTTTTAACCTCCTTCCTTTCAAAACTTCTTGAAGCGAGCGCTGTCTCTCTAAATCTTCTTATTCAATCATTTCTTATGATCTTGCTCGGTTTTGGGCTTATTAGTCTTTCTCAAACTGCGCTAACATGTGCATGTGGCTTCCTTGGGATTCCAAAGCGATGATTTTGGGGCCATCTATCTTGCTTTGCCTCACGGACTCTTCTTAGCCTGAAGCAGGCCATATCGACGCAGTGTGCTTTAGGACCAATTCTTGTGATACTTCTGGCATCTGTTGGAACATCGGTTCCATTTCCATCTTCAATCCTCGTTCTTGATGAATGATGGATTTCCTGATTTCTAGGCTGCCTTCCTTCTCTTTCTTCTTCTAAATCTTGTTGAGATCTTTCTCATTATTTTTATCCATGGCTCTACGTCGACATACCAGCATCACAACCATGCATCAGAGGTTTGTCATTCGGCCAATAGATACTCTGTGCTGAAAATTCCTTGATGAGCGGAATGGTGTTACGGAGAGTGGGCCTCCAGCAGTTGTATTTATGTTTTACTAGAACAAGCTAGTCTTGACAGACGGTATAGTTGGCCAAGGTCTTTTGGGTCCGTCCATTCCTCTCTATTGCAATCTTAAATGCCATACCAAGTGTTGGTTGCTCTCATTGAGACTTTATAAGCTTGGGGTAACTTACCAGCTGCCATTGACTTATGAAAGAGACTGAATCTAATCGAGTCTATGGGACACCAAGGGTGTAAAATTCTCGATTGGGGGGATTCCTATGCTTTCTTCAAATGAAAGCCAGGTAGTCTATATGCTTGTAAGGAGGTCTGAGCATCCTTTGACACATATTATTGCGTTATGCCCTTTTCTTCTATGGGATTCCTCTAGCGGGAATGTGTTACTATTGATAAGGATAAGGATGATGCAATCCTCTTGCTTATGTTGGAATGCTCCATTTTGCAGCCATCTTGTCAAGTGGCTTTGTTGCTTTTTGATTGAACACTTGATTGAACATGGCTTTATCTTTGTATGGCCTTCCAGATATTTCACAAATCCAAACCATAGGTGTAGCTCATAGGTTCCTTCTTATATGTTCTTTCTAACCAATAATATTCTTAGGGTGAAAAGGTAGAAACCGAACTTGCAAAATATTTAAAGGGTGTGTTATTTTTACAATTGAAGAAAATATGTAGTGTTTTTAATTTTGTTTGGCATTTGGGACACTCTCCATTACTTAGCCCTAGGTTTCACTACCCTACTCTCTTATCATAGAGTCAATAAAGCTACAATAGGGTGATTTTGGTTGAATATTGTTAACCCAAAACATTTGAAACCCACAACACTAGTGTTGTGGGTGTTGGTTGAGACTCTTATCTTTTGTTTGACTTCCTTATAACTTGGTAGATTGATTATCATTGTTGACATCCTCCTCGATATCCTCTCATATGTAGATTGCATTTGAAAACTTGTTGTAGCCTCATTAATTACAACTAGTGAAAGTTACTAGTTGCCTCTCAAATCCTCATTATTGAGGAATAACTCTTCATGCCTATTGTTAGACCAATCCATCAAGATGGAATGCCATCATGCATCAATTGCAACAATGATGAGCTTATACCTTCATTGGATAATAACTCCTAGATGATGAAGATGAGGGGGAGAGGGACAACAATTGAATGGAAATCATAGGAACATTTGCACTAAAATGAATGGGTTTACATTTATGAAGACACTTTTGAGGTTTGTCAAGTCTACTTTGAATGATTAAGGTAAATAATGTTGGCCTCTTCCTTGAGAAACATGAACTTATGTTGCATTGATCGCATCAATGATGAGCTTATACCTTTATCGCTCAATGACTCTCCTAGGTGATGAGGATGGGGGGAGGGGGGGAGGGACAATAGTTGAATGAAAATCATAGGATCATTTGCATTTAAATGAAAGGGCTTACTTTTATGAAGATACTTTTGAGGTAAGTCTACTTGGTATTATAAAGGTATATAATGTTGGCTTCTTCCTTGATAAAGCTCTACATGAACCTATGTATTATAAGCAAAAGAATGGCTCTAAAGCATAGGAAAAGTTAAATACTAAGCCTTAGGGCTTTGCTCAAATGGGAAATGAGTACAAGAAATAGTTATGGTCAAATGCCAATATGAACTTGGATTTAAACATTTCAAGTGTTGACGATAAGTTATGTGGTCACATCTAAAGGTAGCAAATTGCATTTTCTTTGTGGGTTGATATTTTATGGGACATTCAAAGAATATTGCTTTGGTGTCGATATGTGCTTTTAATTTTTTGGAAAAGAAATAGCTATCAAGGTGAAAAGATAGATTGTTTGCCTTGTTTTTCATTGAAATTGGAGCACTTCGTAAGGGGAATAGTTTACTTGTTCATTAGATTTATTGGGAGGAAATTTAAGGTTTGGGGTTAATTACCTCCATGATGCATCTTGGAAAAAGATATTGGATTAGTAAGGAATCTTGAAGGCCATATTAGTTGAAGGTTGAGTGGAGAGTGACGTGGGTATTCAAGTATTTGGATTTAGGCCATTGCTGGATCAATATTAGTTGAAGGTTGAGTGGAGAGTGACATGGGTATTCAAGTGTTTGGATTTAGGTTTTGATGTAAGAGGTTGAACTTTAAACTAGTGTTGCACCTTGAAGGTGTGAGTAAATACATTGTTGCTATTGTTTCCTAAAGATGTGGATTGTCTCTTCATATTTGTACATTAATGAGTGGAGAGTGACTTGGGTATTCAAGTGCTTGGATTTGGGTTTTGATGCAAGGGGTTGAACTTTAAACTAGTGTTCACCTTGAAGGTGCGAGTAAATATATTATTGCTATTGTTTCCTAAAGATGTGGATTTTCTCTTCATATTTGTACATTAATGAGTGGAGAGTGACATGGGTATTCAAGTGCTTGGATTTAGGGTTTGATGTAAGGGGTTGAACTTTAAACTAGTGATGCACCTTGAAGGTGCGAGTAAATACATTATTGCTATTCTTTCTTAAAGATGTGGATCTTATCTTCATATTTGTACCTTAATTAGGTGAAGGAGCCTTATACTAATAGACCAATTAAGGAAGTTTCTATATATTATATTTATGTCAAGCAATTATATTATCATTATATTATGTCAAGCAATTATATTTCTATAATAGACCAATTAAGGAAATGGTAGGGTGGCAAGTTAGTCCTATGGTTAGGTGATCTTAGTGAGTCATAGAGTTTTCTTTTTTAAGTGTTGAATTTAAGAGATTTTAGAAAAGTGCTAATTGATGATGGTTTTAGGAATGTTATAAAACTCGATCTTGTGTTGGTGAAGGAAGTTGAGGTGAGACTTTGTTTGATGGATAAAGGGGTTGATGTGAGAACTGTCCCTCAATTCTTGCCCCCTTTGAACAAAATGTGATATGAATTGCTTTGATTTAAATTGAATTACATAAGCAATTGCTTGGTGATTGACGATAGATAAATTGGAGAAGATCGTAGTATGGTTTAGGAGTTTGAAATATAGGTTGATCCTCATGGATATGGAGCAAAGCTTTACTTGTGAGATATGTAAAGTAAGGTTAGGCAACAATGTTTGCGATATTTCAAGGGAGTATTGGATAGTATTGCTTAGGATTATCTCTCGATGCATTAACCAAACCATGATGTCAAGTGAGTATTTTAATAAGCATGTCACACATGGAATTAGAGCAACATAATATGATAAGTCAATAGTTTATACTTATCTTGTTGAAAACATACCTTCCTTGTTGAAGGCATACTTGCCTTGAAGGATCGAATCATAGTGTATTTGAAGAGTTAGGTTGATCATCATGGATATGGAGCAAATCTTTCCTTGTGAGATATGTAAAATAAGGGCATGCAACAATGTTTGCAATATTTCAAGGTAGTATTGGATAGTATTGCCTAGGATTATCTCTTGATGGATTAACCAAACCATGATGTCAAGTGAGTATTTTAATAAGCATGTCACACATGGAATTAGAGCAACATAATATGAGCAAGTCAATAGTTTATACTTATCTTGTTGAAGACATACTTGCCTTGTTGAAGACATACTTGCCTTGAAGGATCAGATCATAGTGTATTTGAAGAGTATTAGGAACATCCTTTGGGTCTTTCGTCTATTTTGTAAAAAACTAATAGCATTGGTCTAATGCCTTGATGCATATCCTTTATATGTTGTAATTATTTTCTATTGATGGAAAGTTGTTCTCGCATTAAAAAAGTTAATAGTTTATTTATGTGTTTATGTAACATTAGCTTGTAATCCACAGGTGTTAAAATTGTTGATATCCTAAAATAAATATTGACATGTAATATTCTTGCATGTAAGATGAGGATATACTGATTTCTTGAAGGGGAAGAAGATGTAATATTTTCTCATGTGAATGAGAATTAAGGGGGGATAATTTATAATCGAAAAAGATTAAGCTTCAATCTAAAGATTATCATCTCTTTTTTCAATTGATGTTTGTATAGTCCATTGTCATTTTATGAATGGGCTACTCAATGTCGCTATCAAACATAGACAATTATCATTGTTATTTTTCTTGAAATCATCCAACATGTAGTTTGTATACAAAACTTGCTGTAAACTTGTTCATTGCAATCAATAGGAGGCATAAAGTGTCTCATGAATTATCAATATGGAGAAACTATTTGTTGTGCTTATTGTTAGACCAATCCATCAAGATGAACAGCAACATGTATCGATTGCATCGATGATGAACTTATACTTTTATTGTGCAATGACTCCAAGATGAAGTTGAGGAATAGTGAGGGATGACAGTTGAATGAACATAATAGGATCATTTTGATGCAAGTATGGATTGATTTATTATTGTGTGTGCTATATAATATACATTTTTCAAATAATTGTTCATATTTTTTACATTTTTTCTTCATTGTTATTAAGAGGCCATGCATGGAGAGAGAGAGAGAGAGAGAGAGAGAGAGAAAGAGAGAGGTCTCGAAGTTCGAACGAAAACTTTATATTCATCTTGGTGGTTTGCACTGAATATAAAGTTCGAAATGGTAAGATTTATATAGGGATATGCCACAAGTCACACGGTGGGGAGCTTGCTTGAGTTGTCACACCAAACACACACCACACATACAAGAGGAAGCTCAATTAAGTACAGAAGAAGAGAGATAGAAGCCAAAACAATTTCTTGTTGGTTTTTTTTTTCTTTTATATAGACGATGTAATGGAGTTGAGGGACATTGAGGGATGACAGTCAAATGAACATCATAGGATTATTTTGATACAAATGTGGGTTGGTTTATTTTTGCAAGTGCTATATAATACACATTTTTTAAATAAATGTTTATTTTTTTCATTTTTTTTCATTGTTATTAAGAGACTATACATGCATAGAGAGAGAGAGAGAGAGAGAGAGAGAGAGAGAGAGAGAGAGAGAGGTCTCGAAGTTTGAAAAAAAGCTTTATATTCATCTTGGTGGTTTGCACTAAATATTACGTTTGAAATGTTAAGATTTATGGAGAATATACCACAAATCACATGGTGCGGGGACTTGCTTGAGTTGTCACACCAAGCACATACCACACATACAAGAGAAAGCTCACTTAAGTACGTAAGAAGAGAGATGGAGGCCAACACATTTTTTTGTTGGTTTTTTCTTCTTTTATACACAATCCAATGGAGTTGAGGGATGATAGTCGAATGAACATCATAGGATCATTTTGATACAATGTGGGTTGGTTTATTTTTGCAAGTGTTATATGATACACCTTTTTAAATAACTATTCATTTTTTTTCATTGTTAAGAGACCATATATGTAGAGAGAGAGAGAGAGAGAGAGAGAGAGAGAGAGAGAGGTCAGAGAGAGAGAGAGAGAGAGAGAGAGGTCTTGAAGTGTGAAATAAAGCTTTAAATTCTTTGTACCAAACACACCAAACACACACTACAACTACAAGAGGAAGCTCACTTAGTACACAAGAAGAGAGATGGAGGTCAAAACATTTTATTGTTTGTTTCTTCTTTTATACACAATACAATGGACACAAAGTACAAGTAAGATACAACATTAAAAAAAGTAATATGAGTAAAATAGTGTGTATATTTGATTATCTTAATTGATTGGCACTATAACTACGGTAGTAGGTAGGTGCAATAAATCAAATATAACAAGTGATTAGTTAGTGATAATGTGAGCGTTATAATGACCATGAATGTGCTAAGTGTAGATGTGGATCTATTATCGAAGTGCTTTTATCATCAATGTTCGTATGTGTTGGGCTTGCTATCTCAACAATTTCCCTCAAGCTCAATTGTATATTTGTAACTCCAAGTAAGCTTCTATGGACCCAATGTCTGTGAAAATGGCAGCAATTTGATATTGTGTGTTGACATATAGGAAGTCAACCTCTCCTACAATTACCCTCTCACAAAGTGGCAATGTACCTCAATGTGTTTTGTCCTAATATGGAACATTGGGTTCCTAGGTAAATTTATGTTGCTCATGTTGTCACAACGAATGACAATTGGATCATCTCCTTGCACATATAAGTTACTCCTAACTTTTTTAGCCATACCACCTCACATGTTACCATATCAATATTTCTATATGTAGTCTCTATACTTGATAAAGTGACTATGGGTTACTTTTTGCTACTTCACTTAATAGTTACTTTACCAAGGGAAATTATGAAAGCATCGGTGGATCTTTTGTCAAATATGCTATCAATCTAACTTGTATTTGTATATTCAAATATCTCTATATCCTTATCTATCTTGTAAAAAGTTCATTATGCAAAGTGGACTTTATATATCTCAATGTGTATCTAACATTCAAATGAGGCTTTTAAAGCATCTGTATAAATTGATTGACAAAGCTAATAACATAACTCAAGTCTGGCCTCGTGATAGTTATGTAAATTAGATTAGACTCTCCACTATCCTCATGAATATAGTAGGGTCTTTTGTCTCATTCCTAAGATTAGTATTCAACTTTATATTTTGCTCAAATGGCACTGAATTTGATTATCTCAGTGCCAATAAGTACATTAGTTCACCTATTTTCATCTCAAACTTATCCTTCAAAGGTCTTTAACTTCAGAAACTCCATTATCATTGTTATCTGTAATAATCAAGTCATTCACATAGACAACTATGATGATCAAATCTGTATCTCCAATTTTCATATAAAGTGAGTGATCGATATCAGAAACATAAAAGTGAATGTTAATAAGATGCTCTCTGATCTTATCAAACCATGCTTTAGGTGTTTGTTTCAACCCATAGAGTGTCTTTTTAAACTTGCTCACATATATGGAATGCTCTTAATTCTCATAACTTATTGGTTGGTCTATATACACCTCTTGCAATTCACCATACAAGAAGGTATTCTTAATATCGATTTATTACAAACTCCAAGCTTTGGCTACTGCCAAAGTAATCACACATCTAACAATTGCCATCCTAGTAGTTAAGACTAAATGTCTATTCATAATCTATGCTATATGCTTGAGAAGTATAGCCTTTTGCAACCAATCCAATCTTATACTTGTTTACAGAATAATTGTATTATGCTTAATTTTATAGATCCACTTACAGACAATAGCTTTCTTTTCCTTAGGCAATGGTGCTAGATCCCAATCCTTATTGGCTTCTAATGTAACCATCTCCTTATCCATTGTAGCATCTGAATGAGCATGATCAATAGCACCCTCAAAGTAAATGGGCTCAACATGCTTAACCACCTTTACCATATAAGCATAATTGTGAGTTATATAACCTTTAAAATCAATTATTTTACAAGCTCATCATCCAAACTTTGAACCAATGGAATCTCTATTAAACCCCAAATGGCTAGCAAATGCATCATTATTATCTGTCACTTTATTTTTATCTGTCTTTATTTACAACACTAATAGATGCACATGAAGATGTGGAACTATTCCTCGGGCTAACTATAGATGTAGTATCAAATAATGTTTTTGGGCTGCTACTATGCCTTTTGCATATAATTATCATGATCATCCAATGCATCACTACTAAATGCATACCAATTACTAATCTTATAAAAAATAACATCCTTGCTCACTTTGAATTCATGCATGTAATAATGATATATTTTTTGCTCCAAAGTGTATCCAATAAAAATACATTTTTAACCTTTGAATCAGGCTTCTTTTGCAGTTCATTTGACACATAAACATATGCAATATAATTAAATACTTTTAAGTATGATACATTGAGCTTCTCATCTGTAAATCATTCTTTGGGGATCATTCTATGAACTATAGTTGTGGGAGTTTTATTCACAATACAAACAATAGTAGAAATAACTTCAAACAAAATATTTTGATAAGTTTTTTTTAATCGATACCTGTGCAACTTTTGCAATGCTTATTTTTTTAAAAAAAATAATCCCATTTTGTTGTGAGATATATTTGTAAGTAAACTATCTCTTTATTCCATGAGATCTCAAGAAGTCATTGTACTCATTAGACTCTCCCCCTCTGTTTAACCTCAAGCTCTTATCTTCTAAGCATGTTTGTATTTCAACAACCTTTAAAGTTTTGAAGTGCTCAAGCACATTACTCTTAAAAAAAAAACAAAATATATCCACTGCTTTCTTGAATAATTATCAATAAATGTTACAAAATATTTATTTCTATCAAGATATGTTTTATGTAGGTCTCTAAAGATCTGTATGCACATTAAGTTTCTGTTTATATCCTTATCATGCTAAAAAGTTCATCTTGCTTGCTTACCAAATTGGCATGTACAATGTACTTTATAAAATTCTACAATTTTTAAAGCAAGTAATCTTGTAATAACTAACTCTTTGGATTATATTAATTTCAATCTTAAAATTTTTTATGTCTAATATATTTGTGTTATATTTTAATGTTTATAATAAGTTCTTTATCTTTTGTATACATAATAATATTTATAGTCAGAATTTTTAGCATCTAAGGTGAAGATGTAGTCAACTCTATTTTGTTTTGTGATTAACTTGTAATTATTATTAATTATTTTATATTAAATCAAACTTGTAAGCCTTGCTCTACTATTTGGCTAATAAACACTAAATTCTTTGTGATTGATGGCACACGTAATACATCAAATAAACTCTTTGTCTGACTATTATGCAATGACAAGAAAACTTTTTCAATGTGTAAAGTTGGGTTGCATGAATCATCACTCATATGTATATAACTTGGATTTTATAAATTTTATATATCTCCAAATCATTCAACATGGTTGGTCATATGATTAGTTGTGCCAACTTGAATCAATATATCATTCATCATGTGTGTCCTTTTCTTTAATAACATTGATAATATGTTGTATAACAAAGACACTCATTTGTATCTTCATTCTATTGTGAAGAGGATGTATAGTTTTCCTGTTGCAATTTATCAATGTGGATATGATCCTTCTTAGTATAACAATGGGTTGTAATATGACTTATTTTGCCACAATAATAACAAATAATATCAAAATCACTGGAATCTTTATTCTTCCATCCATCTCTTCCTTTAGAGTCTCCCTTGCCTCTAAATATTTCATGGAATCTTTAAACCAGAATTTCATTGAATTACTAATTTAATCTATTTTGTTGGTTAACACCATGTCCCATACCATGGTTTCTTAAAGAGGATTTGCTATGTCTCCTTTTTAAACTCAAGTAAAATTCTTGGACTTGTTCACCACTTTTTTTGGATGATTCATCTTGTATCTTGATATCTTTAGTGATTATGAGAGAGATTAAGTCATCAAAATCAAAAAATGGCTTTTATATATACATAGAAGTAACAAACAAATTTTAAGTCTTTTTGTTATTAAGACCATTTAAAATAGATGATAATAAATTACTAGTATCATGCATTGTATCAATCGTTGTCAAGGTATCTATAATGCTTATCACCTTTAAAACATACACATTTACAGATTTTTTATTTTTTCAAAGTATTCATATTTTGCTTGAGCTAAATCTTTGGTGTCTTTGTATTAAAAAAAACTATTTTTAAATGTAGTCTGTGTTGTATATAAACTTTTTGCCCAATATAGTAATATCAATGATTGTAGATATCCAATATATCACCTTCTTGCCTTTTACATTCCGTTCTTTCCACACCGTTAATTCATTAAGTAGTTATAAGGTCACTCTACTCAAGCTCATTTTTTCACCTGAAACAAACTTAAATAGACATTTTTCAATAAGGAAGTTCATCACATGGAACTTCCATGATGGATAGTTGTTTTTATCTAGCTTCTCAATGATAGGGTTTTTATTGTTCTTTACTATTATCACAAAATTGATATAAAATACCAAGCTAGTCTTTTGCAACCTTTCATAATAAGTGTACAATAATATAACAAGCATTTTTTTCACTGATGGCTTAATAGTACATGTAATTTATAACTTGTTTATAGATAGAACTTGTGCTTGCTTCTTGGCAAACACCTCAGAACTTACAGATTTGAAATTTATAACCTATGCATCTACTTTTGATCAATATAATCGAAATTGCAATATATGTTGAGATTGTTGCTTGCAACCTTGCTTTACTCACACAACAAATCTCATAGCAATTTGAGATTTTCTTCTTTACCTTACTTTCGATGTTACTATCTAAGAGAAAGAGTGTAATAATGGAAGAACTTTTCACTTGTTGCATGCTTACTCAAATCTTTACTTCTTCTCCTTCACTTTAGTCTTCAAAACCATAGAGTATTGACAGGTGTAAAGAGAAACTAGATGAAAGATGGCTCCACGTCACTTGCATTGTTACATCCAATCCATAAGTCACAAAGGATTCCCATGTACTTTGTTAGTTCTCTTGCCTACTCTTGATCATTAATTCTTTTGGTTGCTCATGATGGGTTTAGCAATATTAAGATGAGCCAGAAATATTAGTCTTAAACTCATTGATATCTAGTTTAAAATACTATTACATAGAAGTAATGGGGTGATTTTCCATCTGAAGGGAATGGCATTCATTGCCTTATTATGTGAGTTATTCATAGATTTTTTTCATGAAAGTTATATTTGTTGTCTAATGATAATAGAAATTATTTGTGTTGTAAAGGATATAAATATCCCAAGACTAGATCATGTTGAAGGATTATAATCAACATGCATGCTACTAAGTGTGCTTATGAATTTTAATAAGCTCATTCTCTTAGAAAGATGCTTTGAGGTTATCCATCTTGGTATTATCAAGGTAAATCATATTGGCCTCTTTCTTAATAAAGGAGATATATATGAACTTATGTATTATAAAAAATAAACGGCTCTAAAAGTTAGAATAAGTTACAAACTAAGCCCTAGGGTTATTTTCAAGTGGAAAATAGATATAAGAAGCTACTTGGGAGAAGCATCGATATAAACTTAAATTTAAACAACTTTTAAGTGAGTTATGTGCTCACTTCTAAGGAAGTTGTATTCTCTAAAAGGAAAGGTTACAAATTCTATTTTCCTTGTGGGTGAATTCCTTATAGATGTTTGAAGGAAATGGTTTTAGTATTGCTATACATGGTTTCTATTTTTTGGAAAAAAGGGATATCTTAAGTAAAACTATGTTTTTGCCTTGTTTTTGATTGAAATTGGAGAATTCTCTAACGGGAATAGTTTATTCTTGCGAGGCTTATTTAACAAGGGTTTGAGGCACAGGTGGATTACCTCCATGATTGCACCACGGAAAAAGATACTAGTAAATGCAAGGAATCTTGAAGGACACTACTCAATACTCTGACCGAAGGTCGATGAGTGGTGTGAAGACTATCAGAGAAAGTTGGCTCGCTACTATGGCGGCTTGCGGGTTAGAGAGCTATAGACACTCCCCATTGGGCCTAAGATGGAGTTGGAAAACCTCTATGGCTTAATGCACTTAGACAATGGAAGATTCTATTCTAGATAAAGGGTCGATTATGGGTTGTGCTTATGGGACTTGGACACGGGTATCTAGATGTTTGGATATGGGTTCAATGTAAGGGATGGAACGTTGGATTAGCATTGCACCTTGGAAAATGTGCAAATAAATATGTTATTACTACTGTCTTCTAAAGTTTGTTTGATATTGTCTTTATGTTTGTGTATAAATTATGTGAACACACATCATGCTAATAGGTTGATTAAAAAGTTATTTTTGTATGTTACATTAATCATGCTAGGTAATTAGATGATTAAGATATTCCATCAAGGAAAATAAGAGGGAGATGGGTCTGTGTTATGGTTAGGTGGTCTTGGTGAGTCGAGATTTTCCTTTAAAAGTGTCAGATTTAAGAGGTTTTAGGAATGAGCTAGACAATGAGTGTCTCAAGAAGTATTATAGAACTCGACCTTGTGTCATTTTAGGGCACCATTGTCATGCTGCTATGCGGATACAATGTGAAAAACTCTAGAGTGCATCATCATTCAGCTTTCTTATTGATCAAGAGAGTCAATGCCATATTAGTCATTAGTGTCAGTATCCATAGTGTGGATGGTTCAAAAATACTAGATTTTTGGATAAGTTTAACCTATTTTTGATATTTTAGATATTATCTCTTGTAAATATCCAAAAGATGTAGACAACTTCTAGAATAGGGTGACATGTAAAAGAAAGTAAGTGGCTTTCAGCCATTTTTGGGGGATTTATATTCTCAGGATGTAGAAATAAATTGACACGCTTCACCTCTATGAGTATTCTTCCATATCTTCTATTTCTTTAAACACATTCTCTTCTGTCTATTCCTCTCCCTAAATCTCCCTTCTCAAATGCTCCGACAGTGGTGAACGTGACGTGAAAGTCGACAAGATGTGTGTCAAGATGGGAGATTCTGTAGGTTTAAGTGGTGGCGATGCTTTACAACAAATGATTACTTTGTTGCAACAACAACAACATTAGTAGTTGTTATTACAACAACAGATGCAAACTCGGTAGGAAGTACAAAGAATTGATTCCTTAGTTGTGAATGCATTGTAGGTAGTGGGACAGGAATTGAAGCAGTTTAAGGGTTAAAATGTTTTGGCCTTCATCCGGTCGTATGAAGAAAAGATGTTGTTTCATGGGGTACCACAGTATGCATGGAGTTAGTATTTCTTTCATTTGGCCATGCATGCATTGCATGATTGGATTGATGAGTTACATAGAAGAGATGCTCATTAGGTAAATTTTAAGAAATATTTGAGAGAAGATTTTTTCTTGGAAGATGTAGGATTGGTAACTAAAAGGACATTTATAGATTGGATCCTAAAGCCCAATAAAGGGTTGGTTGCTACAGCTTTGCTTCGTGAATTTGAAAGTTGGTATGCGCAGTTGGATGCTGATGAGCAGCAATCATTGGAGAGTCAAAAAATTGATTTGTTTCTAAAGGCTGCAGATCTTTTCTTGCAAGAGAAACTGACTGACTGTTTAGAAGATGTCGCTTCTGAAACGGGACTGAAATCAGATTCGACTAATATAACTGAGGCAGTACCTATGTTGGTAAAGAGAGAGTGGATGAAATTAAGATGGGGTACATGCATCACACCTGTTAGTGCTCAAAAGGGGGCTGAAATTGCAGCTAAGACGCTTATGGCTATGGCAAAATAATCATCTATACTTGTTGGTCAGCTCTTAAGGTGATGATGTGGATAAATTAATCAAAGACATGCATGATTTGAGACTGAATTTAACACAAATCTATGCAAAGGTTGAAAATTTGGATGTTAAGGTAGAAGAGAAGGGTTGGGCAATAGCCCAAAGGCCGTATAAAGAAGGATACAAGAGGAGATGCATTTGGTGTGATAATTTACAGCATGAAAAGCGAGATTGTACAGCCTACCGTGAAGCGGAAGCAAAAATGTTAGTCTTTTGGAAAGATGGTAAAATACATGTAACAGAAATTGGTCTTCCAATAGAGACAAATTTTAGAAATGGTGGCGTGCAGAAGAGGTTGGAAGAGATGGCAACAAGGACATTATTTGTTACCATAGATACAACCACATATGGGTTGAGAATTGAAATGACAAAAATAGCTCGTAAAGGAGATGTGACTGAAGCAAAATCTTGCATTTGGATGCAACCATTAGATTGCATGGAAAAGGGAAAACCAACAAAGTCTGAATTGATAGATGCAAGTTAGAGTATACAAGGGAGAACATGATGGAGTGCACCAATGAATTCATTTTCAGCCTATTCTTATTTGACCGAGGTTCATAATCAAGAAGATCTTGTGGAAGAAAAGAGAAGAAGAGACGAGGACATTGCTAGTTCTTCCTCTTCAGGTACATCTAAACGCATAACACGAAGTAAAATGGAGTAGTAGAAAGAGGTTGAAAAAGCCATACCTGAGCATGTTATGGAGGATGCATCTCAAGAGAAGAAATAAGAAGGGAACAAAAGGGGCAAGCATCTTGGTTACATGTTACAATCTCGAGACTTCCACAAACCTTCAAAAGATCTTGGAAGATTGTATACTTGGCAGTAGAGTGGAATTCACACTTGGTGAAGTTCTTGGAATCGCGAAGCGCAAATTTCATGATGCAATCATTGATATACTGAAATGAAAAAGACAGTTTGATGGTGAAGTTTTGCAAGGATTGATACAGGTTGACAAAGACATAGAGAAACAACTTTAGAGGGAATATGATGATGCATGTAATGCTGATGTTGAAAATGGGTTAAATGGGAGTGAAGACAGCAAGCTTGTGGGCTAAAATTGGTCTTATGGGCTGCAGTAAGCATTGAGAGAAGGCTATTTATAATGGGGATGTCCATCAATATGTACATGAAGAAGAAGATGCTTGTTTTATTCCAAGCAATCATTCTTCACGAACACATTGGGCTCCTGCTACAATAGAGACAATGGTTAAAGTGGGAGGAAGAGAGACACCTTGGATAGCTCTCTTGGATCACGGTGTCGCATGGAATTTGCGTGGGGGGGTCCATGAAAGTCGCTCACTGCAGGGACGCTTTGAGATGGGAGCAAAAGATAAGAAGAGTACTCAAAGGATAGTTTAGAACGAGTTCAATGTTTCTATTCTCAGGAGATCTTTTAGTCACAAGAGTGAGTAAATTGTCATGGATATTCATGAATGAAGAGTAATTGATGTATACATAGATGAAGAAAATATTATTAGTGTTGTAGATGATGATGGGAGAGCAAAGTGAAGGTAGAGAAATTTAACAAATCCTCTCTGTTCAATATGAATTGATGTAGAAAGGCAGGGTTTTGCAATGGATCTCATAAGGTACAGATATGGCATGGAGCAACCACCCTTCCGCAAGCAAAGCTGATGTTCTCCAGGGGGTAGAGATCACGAATACAATGCTCCTCGTTCACTGTAGGTTGGCATTTCTTCTCGTCATCAGCTTTCAGAGATCACACCCTTCTTCTTCCCGTTGTCCCTCCTTCTATTAGCCGTCGACTTCATCGTCATTCTAGTCTTTGCCGTTCCTTCCTTCTTCGTCTCCGGCCTGCATTTATATATTCACTCTTTCTCTTCTGCAGCTCCTTGAAATTTCGGACTGTAGATTTTTCCTTAGGAAAAGACTTCGATATTTTGATATCAAGGATTACACCAATTATGCAAGCTTAAAAAATCTTTAAGCTTTTTCCATCACCATCTTTTATATATTTTCGTTTCCTAATGCTGCTTGCTTTAAAAACCCTTTAATTAATATCAAATACATGAAATAATACCGTGGAATTGCTTGAACACTTCAACTTCATTTGTTTTATCTTTACACACCAATGCTGTACACCCAATCTTTTTAAGGGTTATAAATTTAAGTTCTTTTTGATCAAGACAAATTCAAGTAAAATGGAATGACTAACTGCAAGGCTTTAGTTCACTGAAGCATAGTTACACTCTCCCTAGATATGCAGAGATCATGACTCATAGATTAAGTCAAAACTTCTCTGTCTTAATAGGGTAGGATGTCTTGACAACCACTGAATGTTGTTGTTCATTTTTTGTGAAGTTAAGATCAGTATAGTATTTAACAATATGTGTACTTGAAATGACACATGGCAAGCAATCAAAGCTTGTTCTCATGTAAACATCACATAGTCATGTGAAGAATGCTTCAATCCATTTCCGATCCATATTGCGCAAGGCACTTTTGTAGATGGGATGTTCAAAAGAGGCCGTTATCCAAGATATGTGTAATCTCGATGAGCTTTGTCAATATTTAATGTATGATTTAATCTTCATGGCAAGTTTCCACCATCTTCATAAAGAATGCAAGTGCCAGATGTAGCAATACTCCACTTAAATGTCCATAATATGAGTGGCTCTTAGCTTTCATGGATTGCTAAAATATTGATCCAATTTTGCTTATGAAGAGATATATCATCTGCATTGGCAACATCTGAATTACAATCTTTTCCTCAAGTCCACGAGTCTTCAAAACAGAAACCTTCATGTGAACCCATTTTCCATGCTTTGTGCCCTATCAAGAACATGCTTTGAAAAAGAACTTCATGCCCAATTACCATGTAGTCTGCAAATTAGAATCCATGCTTTGAAATCAATCGAGCAATGCTCCACAAAAAAATATATGAATGCATTGAAGAAATCGTGTCTAGCCTAACTACAAGTGCTTGTGCGTCATGCAAATGCAAGCAAAAAAGATACACACAATGGAAAATAAATGCCTAATAACGTTGACTAATGTAAAACTCTGCCCTCAGATTTGCAGTGGTGGATGTGCAGTGTCATGACAACAGTTCTGAAATCAATGTTATGGCATGAAACGTGTATGAGAATGGAGATTGGTCGATTGATTAGATTCGAGGGGATGGCGCATGCTGATGCCAAGAGGCGTAGTCACGGTGGATTCTGTAAAATTTATTTATTTGCCGGGGCTCGTACATAAGGTGGATTCCTTATGCGAGAAGTTGACGGGGACGCCTATTCTTCTCGAGCGTTTTATTGATTAATGTGTACTTGGGTGATTCTATAGTGGGTGATTTTACAAAATTCATATTACTTAATTAAGCTTTTATGAGTTTAGAGAGCGCACTCGAATTAAATTAAGGAAAGGACAGTGTTTCAACCAATTTTAGTTATTTGTAGTTAAAGACAGCTAGGTATTCACTATTGTTTGTTTATTTTATTTATAAACAAGTGTGAATGCTATAGTTGATGTGTAGAACAGGTAGCGGTGGCTTTGGATAGCACTAGGCGTTAGCGTAAGTCGAAGCGTAAATTTCATAATTATGATTAGTTATCTTAAGTATAATATATAATATTATGTATTTATATGATATTGTATTATTAAAATTATTACTCTATTTGTAAGTTATAAGTTTAAACTTCTTTAGTAATAATTCGATCATTGTCCTTAGTACCATTAATTAATTAATTTTTAATATAGATTATTTTAGAATATGAGATTTAATATATACTTTTATTGAAATAAGCTTTCTTTATGGAATGCCTTGCTATTTTTTTAATGTGGTTAAGTTTTAGAAGGCTTTTCTAGCTTTCTTTATAAAAGCAACATGATGGCGCGCAAAACAAGAGAATAGGGTGAAAACTGAGTTTTTTTGCTTGTCTCTCATCTGGAATCAAAATTCAAAGCATCAAGAGTCATTTTGGGAGTCTTGCACGCTTTGGTCGCGATGATGATGTCAAAACCTCAAGATTCAAAGCACATAAATTTTTGCAGCATGTTATAGGATATCTCTTGACTCTTAAAACTTTGTATTTCAATTGATATTTGTACTTTCTTTGTAATTATATGTAAGATTTGAATAAAAATATCCATGTAAAACTATAATATATAATTAAAGATGGCAAACCATGGCTTTTGCCATGGGGAAGGTTGGACCCAATCGTGCGTTTTTCTCTTGTATTTCATTGAGTTATTCAAATCCTCTTATGTATTATAACGTTGTTTGTATTTAATAGTTGAGATGTTTGATTTGTTAGATTTTTTCACTAAGTTCTATTATGTGTGTCGTAAATTTGTTTATGATTGAGATTTGATTTGCTAGATTTGCCACGTATTTCGCTTCGTACCATTGGTATCGGAGCTTGGCTATGCTCTGAGTTTTCAATTGTATGATATTAGTGTATAAAGACGAATATCGTGAAACAATCGCAATCTACAAGACAAATCATTACAGATGAATATTGCAACTCCATTTCTCGTATTTTGGATAGCCTTATATCCACAGTTGATTGACTCGATTTGATTCAATTTGTTTTTCTTTGAATTTGGATTATAGTATGGACTTGGCTATGCAAACAGGATGTTATAGCCAAAAAGCTTTTGAAGTTTATTTCATAGTAAATCATAGCTTTGTTTTATTTTATAAAAGTTACAAGTTTAAGCTTTATTTATGTAACATGCTATACAGAAGAGGCACTTGAAAGTAGTCTAGCTATTGCATAAGCTTCACTATAAAAATTCTCTAGAATAACTATTTTTTAGATAATGTAACTTTTTACTAGTTCATATTTTGAGGATGGTGTAAAAACAAAACTTTTAGCCCTAAAAAAGATCTACAACTATTGTTAGACACATATTTTACAAATTCTGAATATTTAGCGAGTTATTTGAGTCCTAAAGTGACCATGAATGCAAATTCATAGCAGCATGCAAAAAATTGTGTAGTAGCCAACTTTGAGCCCTATTTTTTATGACCTTACCTTCAGATTTAGTAATCCATCATAGGGACATGAATTGTAGAACTTCTTGTTGCCTAGAACTCTCTAGTTATCATCATGACGTGATTCTATCTACAAGGAAAGTTATTTATCTTGAAACTAGGTATTGTAGTTAACCCAGACTTCCTGAAATTTGTAAATTTCAACCTATACAGACACTAATTTTCTAGTAGGATAGCTTTTAATCTATTTTGAATTTGAGTATACTCCCAAAAGAAAAAGTTTTAGCTTGTACAAAGATCTAAAACTTATATTAGACATGGTTTTGTCTAAATGCATATATTAAAAGATAATCATATCTAAATATGCATAGAACTTGAATATTACTACTTTTTTTTACCAAGAGACTAGTATTTTATCAAACTTTACCCTTATCTTTAATATGTTTTTTTAAAATTTTTTTAGTCTTAGTCATAAGTAAATGTTTTGTAAAATTCCTTATAAGCTCCAACTCTCTAATTATAGACTAACTTGATTCATAAGAAGATATAAGTTGTTTTCTATTTAAAGTAGGCCTTCAATATGATTCTCACTCTAATTTTTGACGATTATAGTAAGCCTTTAATGTTGTTATTTTTTGATTTAATAAACATTGAGACTAACATTTTTTAAAAAAAAGTACTTTGAGAAATTCTTCATTTTTCTAATTCTGTTGCGAATTCGCGCTTTCTCGTAAAGATAGAGATCTCCAATCAAGGTAAGATAGGTAAGTCTTTTACTATTTTTTAAAAGAATTCTTAGTTAAGTTTTTACTTACTACTAAAATAGAATAACAATTTTATTTGTTATTGTCGATGCTTTGAGTATGAGACCTAGCATTCATAATATTTCTGTCTTATCTTTTGACTCTCTTACTCCCATGAAAGACATCTATGGCACGAACACTAGTTTTTAATATTATTAGAATCAATTGTTTGCTAATAATTAGACTTCGATTGATTCATTGTCCTATACTAGATACTTGGTTAAAAAAAAAAAACTCATTCAGTTGAAAACGTACAACGGATGACCCCCTGCGCCCTTAGTACTTACCCTACACTACTAGCTCCACATTGAGCAACTGATAACAATTGTGGATAATTGCTATCCCATCATGGGGGTATGATGCCATGAGGTATAGTCACGGTGAATTCCGTGAGATTTTACAGTGGATTTTGTAAAATTTATTTATTTGTCGGGGCTCGTACATAAGGTGGATTCCTTGTGCGAGAAGTTGATGGGGACGCGTGTTCTTCTCAAGTGTTTTATTAATTAATGTGCACGTGGATAATTCCACCCAGTGAGTGATTCAGCAAAATTCATATCAAAAGCTTTTACGAGTTTAGAGTGCGCACTCGAATTAAATTAACATTAGGACAGCGTTTCAACCTATTTTAATTATTTGTAACTGAAGACTGCTAGGTATTTACTATTGTTTATTTATTTTATTTATAAACAATTGTGAATGCTTCAATTGATATGTAGAGTAGGTAACAACGGCTTTGGGTAACACTGGGCGTTAGTGTAAGTCGAAGCGTAAATTTCATAATTATGATTAGTTATCTTAAGTATAATATATAATATTATGTATTTATATGATATTGTATTATTAAAATTATTACTCTATTTGTAAGTTATAAGTTTAAACTTCTTTAGTAATAATTAGATCATTGTCATTAGTACTATTAATTTATTTACTTTTAATATATATTATTTTAAAATATGAGATTTAAGATATGCTTTTATTGAAATAAACTTTCTTTATAGAATACCTTGCTATTTTCTTAATGTGATTAAGTTTTAGAAGGTTTTTCTAGCTTTCTTTATAAAAGCAACAGGATCGTGTGCAAAACAAGAAAATAAGATGAAAATTGAGTTTTTTCGTTTGTCTCTCATTCGGAATCGGAATTTAGAGCTTCAAGAGTCGTTTTGGAGGTTTTGGTGTGCTCCAGATGCGATAGTGATGTTAAAATGTCAAGATACAAAGCACATAATTTTATGCAGCAAAACTGCAACAGCATGTTACATGATATCTCTTGACTCTTAAAACTCTGTATTTCAATCGATATTTATATTTTCTTTGTAATTATATGTAAGATATGAATGAAAATATCAATATAAAACTATAATATATAATTAAAGATGGCAAACCATGGCTTTTGCCATGGGGAATGTTAGGCCCAATAGTGCATTTTTCTCTTGTCTTTCTCAATCTATTGAGTTATTCAAATCCTCTTATGGGAGGGGCTCGCCGGGCCGGGTGGGGGCCTTGGTGGAGATGGAGGTGGAGGAGGAGGAGCCGATGCTGGAGCGGAAGGCGTAGAGGCCCAACATATTGCAGTAATCCAAGAAAAACGAAAGGAAAGGAGAAAAACAACTATGAACGAAGGGAGAGCGAGAGAGGAGAGGGAGGAAAAATCAGCTTTGATCTCTGCAAGCTCCAGCTATGGCGTTTCGGATTTTCGGATCAGGGATACGTTTCTCGATGGAGGGAGTTCAGAAGGCTGCTTGTGAGGAGGGAGTGGAAGCCATGGTTGCCTTCGATGGGGAGGGAGGTGCCTGGGGGGGGGGGGGTTATAAATCCCCGGGAGGAGGAGAGAAGAAAGAATGGCGATATGTTACGACGGAATGACGACAAAACTCGACCCCCTCTTCTCTCTCTCTCTTCTTCTCTCTCGCGTAGAAAAAGCCCCCATCTCAAATTCAGATCACCCTTTACCGAGGCCTATCAAAGTAACCGGGAGTTTTAGATCCCCCTTTTATCCAGCCCTGCCAAATTAACCGGGTGTTCCAGCGGCTTTGCGTTGGCGTGTGCTACCAACTGCTCTCCACAATACCGCCGACGTTTTGCATGCTGCTCGCAAGCTTTCTTCCCCTCCTCCCCACGTTTTGCATTTTGAGAAGTTAATGGGGACGCGTGTTCTTCTCAAGTGTTTTATTAATTAATGTGCACGTGGATAATTCCACCCAGTGAGTGATTCAGCAAAATTCATATCAAAAGCTTTTACGAGTTTAGAGTGCGCACTCGAATTAAATTAACATTAGGACAGCGTTTCAACCTATTTTAATTATTTGTAACTGAAGATTGCTAGGTATTTACTATTGTTTATTTATTTTATTTATAAACAATTGTGAATGCTTCAATTGATATGTAGAGTAGGTAACAACGGCTTTGGGTAACACTGGGCGTTAGTGTAAGTCGAAGCGTAAATTTCATAATTATGATTAGTTATCTTAAGTATAATATATAATATTATGTATTTATATGATATTGTATTATTAAAATTATTACTCTATTTGTAAGTTATAAGTTTAAACTTCTTTAGTAATAATTAGATCATTGTCATTAGTACTATTAATTTATTTACTTTTAATATATATTATTTTAAAATATGAGATTTAAGATATGCTTTTATTGAAATAAACTTTCTTTATAGAATACCTTGCTATTTTCTTAATGTGATTAAGTTTTAGAAGGTTTTTCTAGCTTTCTTTATAAAAGCAACAGGATCGTGTGCAAAACAAGAAAATAAGATGAAAATTGAGTTTTTTCGTTTGTCTCTCATTCGGAATCGGAATTTAGAGCTTCAAGAGTCGTTTTGGAGGTTTTGGTGTGCTCCAGATGCGATGGTGATGTCAAAATGTCAAGATACAAAGCACATAATTTTATGCAGCAAAACTGCAACAGCATGTTACATGATATCTCTTGACTCTTAAAACTTTGTATTTCAATCGATATTTATACTTTCTTTGTAATTATATGTAAGATATGAATGAAAATATCCATATAAAACTATAATATATAATTAAAGATAACAAACCATGGCTTTTGCCATGGGGAATGTTAGGCCCAATAGTGCGTTTTTCTCTTGTCTTTCTCAATCTATTGAGTTATTCAAATCCTCTTATGTATTATAATGTTGTTTGTATTTAATAGTTGAGATGTTTGATTTGTTAGATTTTTCCACTAAGTTCTATTATGTGTGTCATAAAGTTGTTTATGATTGAGATTTGATTTGCTAGATTTGCCACGTGTTCCGCTTCGTACCACATGCGGGCAACAAACAATTTATCAGGGATCTTTATGCAGCCTATCCGAATGTACTTGTCGTGACTATTAGAGATGTTAGGGATGAATATCATTTTTGTGTGCATGATTTATGTAGTTATCTAGTGATTTTAAAGTAACCCTATATTTCGGAATCAAGGTTGGAAAAAAAAGCCTTGGATAATTGTTCTTCATATGCTCGGGTTCGAAGTAAAGGCAATACAAGCGGTTCAGTTTCTCATTGTTTATGTGAATTATTCCCGTAATCGAGATAGGCTATTGGATAATCCCATGCTACCTAATGCACGAGAGTTTAAGGGTTTTTAGACAGCATTATTGTAAGTGGAGGCTATGGAAGTGCCTCTAGAAAGTTAATTATGCCTTCAAGAAAGAGGGAAACTGTGTTTGTACTTAGATTGTAGGAATGGATATCATGTAGTCTTGGCAATTTTAAGAATATTTTAGCCATATGCAAGGTTGAAAAGAAATATGTAGAATGGGCTGAAAAAGAGCTGAAGACATACGATTTGATGGCTATAAATGAAGGTATTTTAGGGATGTTTTCAAGGCTGGTTGATGTTGATACAATGGCCAAAATTTTTGCAACAATTAATGCTAAAAATAGATAAAAAAAGGAGGTTATTTATGTCGACACTTTAGAGATGTATGATGTCATTCAAGAGTTTGCTGAGCATGAATGTTATGGGCTGCAAAACAAGGCTAAAGTAAGGGTGGATACAAAGTATAAAACAATTGCAAAGAAGGTTAAGCCTGTGGCTTTGCCTTTACCATGTGAAAGTGATGGGTTGGCTGAAAAAGTGTCTCAACAGCCTAGTTTACGGGATCCACATGGAGTAGACATAAATTTACAACTGAAACTTTACAAAAGTTGAAAATGGGTGATACAAATTTCCTTTTGCCTTTGCAGAAAGAGCTTGTTTCTTGCAGATGTTGGCAGGGCATGGGAAAGCCTTTGTGTTTCAGCCAAATGAAATTGGATGTGTTGATCCGTATCTATGGTGATCTTTACAATACCTCATGTGCCACGAAGCCTATTGCAATGCCTCAAGCATATTTGCCTAAGCTACTAGAGCTTTTGAAAGAGAAGATCAAAATGCGGATTTTGGAGCCTTCTTCAACTCCATATTTGAATCTGTGGTTTACTGTTCCAAAGAAAAATGGTTCTTTGAGGCTTATACGGGATTTACAACAAATTAATAAGGTCACCATAAGGAATGTTGGATTAGACCCGATAGTGGATGAATTTGTAGAAGCATTTGTAGGCAATGCAATTTACTCAATGGGAGATTTGTATTCAGGATATGATTAGTTCCAACTTGCATTAGAAAGCCCGGATATCACTACCATGAAGACACCGCTTGGATTGGTTAAGATGTGTACGTTTCCACATGGAGAAACTAATTCAATGGCATATATGATGAATGTTATGCATAAAGTTTTAAGGGAGGTATCCCTCAGTTGACTTTACCCTTTCTTGATGATGTGCCGATTAAAGGATGTGATATCTATGAGAAGAATGAAGAGTTGAATGAGCATGGATGTAGAAGATTTTTGGCTGATCATATTGTTGATTGCGACATGATTTTGAGCCATCTTGAAGAAGTGCATTTGACTATGTTAGGAGAAAAGTCAATTTTTGGAGTGGAGGAAGTACTAGTTGTTGGGCACATATGTGGACCATATGGAAAAAAGCCCTCACTAGTAAAGATTGATGCCATAAGCAGGATGTGGGAGATGTGTTCGAATATATCTGAGGTGAGAATATTTTTGGGTGCATGTGTCTTTTACTTCATATGGATTCTGCATTTTGCTCATGTGGCTAAAAGCTTATATTAGCTCCTGAGAAAATGTCAAAAGTTTTGGTGGGGTAAACAACATACGAAGGCAGTTCAAAAGTTAAAGAACTTATTCATTTCAGCCCCAACACTAAAGAGAGCAAATTATGAGAATGGACAGCCTATTATTCTCACCATGGATACAAGGCCAATTGGCATTGGTTGGGCAGTGGGCCAGGATGATGTTGATGGGAATAGGTATGCCATTCGGTTTGGAGCAAAGGTCCTTAATGAATGGCAATGGCGGTATTCTCAAGTCAAAAGAGAGCTTTAGGGTGTAGTGACAACCCTTAAGTGTGATAGGGAGTATTCTATGGGAGCTCATGTAGTGGTAGAGACTGATTGTCTACCTCTATTGGGCATGATAATAAATTGCTCAACTCTCGATATTACCATGTGTTACGGTGGATTGTATATATAAAGCCACTTAACCATGATTTTTAGCATATTGCAGGTAGAGAAAACCCCATGGCTGACATGCTTTCATGAGCAAGGTTTGAAGATGAAGAGGAGTTGATGGAAGATGAAGAGGACGATGTGATATGTGCTCAAAATGACTTTATGACAGCAGGGAATGAGTATACAGTTGCTACAGTTACTACAGGTATAACTGTTGTAATAGGGATTTCAACAGTAAGAAAAGAGCTTACAGCCATGGAGAAGAGATGGGCAGTAGAGAGAAAGCATAATCATTGTTATGCTTCAGTAAGAACACAAATTTTGGAAGAGTTGTATGAGGATGATTGGTTGAAAATAGGCAAATATCTCACCCTCATGACAAAGAAGGATGAGTGGTTTGAAGTTGAATTCAAAAGGATTAAAATAAAAGCTTATGGGTTTTCCTTGAAAGATGGAAATTCATGGAAGCATGCAAATAAAAAGAGAGGAGCTCTAGTACATGTATTGGGAGATATCTTCTCAACATCAGGTGATGTAGGAGTTTCATGAAAGTTTATGGACTGGACATAGAGAAGTTTGGGGCACATTTGCCAAGATCAAAGAGAAGTATTGGTGGCAAAACATGTATAAAAATGTGGAGCATTATGTAGAATCATGTTACCATAATATTGTCTCAAAATTCTTGAAGGTAAGGACATCATTCTCAATGTAATGCTGGGCCATGCAGAGAGTTATGCCTAGTCCTTAGCGTCCTAGATCAAAAGAAAAGGTGATATCTTGTCCATGCATTAAAGTCATGACTACCAAATCATAGGTATCATAATTCATAAAACAATATGCATGTACTTGTGAATCCACAAAAGCATAAGCAATTGAGTCAAATAGAAGCCCATGGTCATGGACTTCCTTATCAGAAACTTCATAGGTTGCAACTTTAAACTCTTTATCTTCCTCTTGATCAACATCAAAATTTTCTTTAGCATGACTGTCTTCATCCTCTTCATTTGAATATTCAAGTACCAATAATATCCTTGCATTATTTTTTCATTCTTGGAAACCGATAAGCTAGTGATAAAGCCCATAGTAATTTACACCCATTTAGCTTCAAGGACAAGCAATGACTGCCTGCACAATAAACCTCTTGGCTTCAATGTGCTGTCCTTGTTTTGCTGATAGGGTACACATCTAGAGACAAAAGTGTTGACATCCTTCCAAAGGCCCTTCCAATGAAAAATTTTAGCAATCTTGTTGTAACTCTTGAACACACCAAAATGACCAGACGTAGGCAAGAAATGCATCTCCCGTATAATTTTCTATGTGAATGGGAAAGTGTCTAAAATGAAAATCCTATCATGATACCATATGAGACTGTTTTTCATGGGAGTTCTCATCCATAATGCCTTATTGTAATTTTTGAATTTATGATCTAAAAGATAGGCCTCTTGGAGCTCCACTATCCAATCACTATAAAGTTCTGTGATGGCTAAAACCTTACATGGCCTGAAGGTTCACTTTTTGGTGGAACTTTTTCTCTTATATCCTTGTTTCCCATTTGCATTTGTATCCATTAGGTGGATTGAGCCATAATTTGCGTATTGAACTCCACTAACTTGTCAATTGAAGCATTTGTTTGAGTTGTTGAATCCACCAAGTTGTTAATGGAAGACTTCACTTGTTGATGGTTGGATATGACCATTTATTCTACCCTTGAAAGTGATTCTACATGTTTATGAGCATGCCTACTCTCATATTCACACGTCGTATAATTGAGAGTGCCAAGTTCTCCTTGAAATTGAAGCTTTTCAAGGATTTCTTGAGGTATATTATCCAACAAAAAATCTCTGATTTGTCAAGAAATCTCCTTCTTAGGCCTTATTTTTACTTGTATGACCTATCATTGTAGTGTAGTTATGCATGACCTCTTGTCAGTAAATTAGCAATAACTTGAGCTAGGGAGATTTGATTGCTAAGTTTTTTTAGTTTAAATCTGATCTTACAATCTCCTCTATGAGATGAGTACCTTTGCTATAATATATTTAAAATAAAAAATCTTATGAATCAGTATCTGATTCTGAACTATCTATTTTTGAACCCTACTTTGACTTGTAAGTGCCCTATTTCCACTCATTTGATCACAATCAATTCTCTTGATGGCTGCTAGCTATGTATTATCGAATAGATCTATGAGAAATCCTCCTGCTAGCTGTTTGCAATGCCTCCATGTCGTCTTGTAATATTTCTTGAACGACCTTTTGGAAGGATCTTTTTGGAATGAGAATCTCATACTCATATTGAATTCTCATTCTCTCTCAAAGTGCAATAGGCCCTAGTCTCCATCTTCTCTTCTTCTATGGTGGTCTTTGTGGTCGAGGGGAAGCACTTTCTATTGTACTAGAGGAGGATCCACCTTGTGCTCCAGGTGAACCATGGCATTTGGTTGAGCCAAAATGGCGAGTGTCTTGCTTGGTGCATGTCATGCAAGCTCAAGGAGGGTGGGATGGAGGAGAAGTAGAGGTTGGGGATGTGAGAATGGAGGAAGTAATGAAAGAAAGATGTGAAAATGAGAAGAAGAATGAACTTTTAACACATTTAAACCTAAAAACTAGGTTAATGCAGCTTCATATGCATGGCCTATCATGTGATCATAAATCTATAACCTTTTATCGAAATATGATGAAACTTCACATGAATATATGCTAGGTGGCCAAGAGCCCAATATATATATTTTTGACCAACAAAAATGTGAGGAGACCCCTTGTTCTAAGTTTGGTGTCTGGAGCCACTTAGAAACTTAGCACCACTTAGACTATACAAAGGCATTAGGAGTAAATTTTGCAATGAGAAATGGTAGATTTTTACATATTTTTCATATTGAAATTGAGAATGCTAGCAAAAAATATAGTAAATATGTACATTGAAGTTGAGAGTGAAGGATAAGAGGAAAAGCTTAATTCATATTTTTAGGCAAGTACAATAGTTTTATACGAGGACATAGTCGTGTATCCACCTAGTGTACAAGGAGAATACTATTCCAAAAAATATAACATTACAAACTATGTTCATTCCATTGGAATGAACACATTTTTCATTGCTTTAAGATTTCTTACAAGTTGAAAGTCATTGGGAGTTGTAATGATATGCTTTGCACATATTGCACAATGCTGAGCATTAGTCATTAAGTCAATCAAAAAGGCCTTTGTAGCACACTATAGAGTATGAAGGCATTCTTTTGTGAAGCGATTGAGTCTATTTTGATCCTATACCAAAAACCATCTTTTTCTTTTTATGCTATAGAGGTCTTGCACTATCTTGTGAACAACTCTAGAGAAATTCGCCTTTGGAATGACGAGATCAAAAGAGCATTGATACTTCCTGATTTCTCTTAGGGCCACTATACTTGGCTTCCACTTTTGTTTCTTGTGGGGATGCTAAGGAAGAACCCTCTCAAGGTGGCTTGAGGAATTTGGGCTAAGTTGGTCTATTCATAGGCTATGAAGTGCCGTTGTCCAAGACTGTATTTGAGCTAGTAGATACTCCATGAAGTTGAATATGATATGGGGCTCTGATGGGAAGCTTCTTTGAGACTATCTTAGACCTAGCCATCTTTTCTACATAGTAAGAGAATTGAAATCTAAAGGAATAAGATAGAAAGTGAAATCCTCTTATATAGTGCTTAAACTTTAAGACTCACTCATTCACACAGATGCATTCTCTCTTTCTCTCTTAAATAATGAATTGCGTTCACACCGAACACATTCTTCATCTTACTATCTTAGCTCTTTTTGAATCCATGTGTTACTTTCTTGAAGCCTTGTTTCTAGCTACTTAGAATAGTTTTATTTGGTACTTGAGGTATCATGACACACTCTTTGAGTGAAATGAAGTGATTTAATCATGCCTGTAGCTGATTCATCAACACTTTCATTTTCCCTCTTCTGTGAGAGTTGAGTTCCATCCGCTATTATGATTCTATGTACCACCAAGTTAGCAATTGGATCATTACATTGCTGCCATTCACCCCTCTACCATGATCGGTTTTTATTTGGTATACACATACCATGTGTTATCCAATGTGAATTTTCCAATTTGCATAGACCAAGCTCCCATACTTTGCTTTTTTGCAAAGCATGGCTTGTGCACCTCAAGGATATGCTACAAAGTTACATATTACACATGAGTAAAGATATGCTCAATAATTGATACAATTCATATACTTTTAAAATATTAACTTATTACACACCATGTAATGTGCAATAGAACTCTTTTACACACTTCTACTATGTTTTTGTAGAAGTTATGCACAACATCAATAAAATCTTGCTTATCTCCATTGTCAAACACCATTGTTCAAAGTAAGAAAGCCAATTTATTGAGACTAATCCAAGCCTTGGCTTTGTCCAACCTTGTTTTACCTCCATTACTTTGATCAAGAAAATTGCAAAATGCAACTTTTTCCACCTATTGTAATATTGTAGCCTATAAACTATGATATTTTCTTCCTCATTGATGGGTGCTAAAAGAAATTTCCCAGCCTTCACTCCTCCAAAGCAAGGCTTTTTTGGCAAGTTGCCATTTTTTCCTATTCTCTTCTCATCTTTTTCAATTGTTACTTAATGCTTATGGAGTGCTAACAGTATTTTGTGAAGGCTATGGTCAATGAAGGTCAAATCAAAGTCAAAGTGCAAGTGTCGGCAACTAATTTTTGGAAGGATTTTAGTTTTGTGGAGCTTCATTGTATTATTTTGGATACTTGTATATTATTATTGCACTGAAGGACACTAGATTATCATGGATATATTATTTTGTGAGAGCCAGGATGTATTTGTCATACCCACAACTGTTGCATGGTTTGCACATAAGTATTTGTGATTAGATTAGTGTAGGCTTGGTCTAGTTAGGTTATGGTTCAAACATACTATGAGGATTGACTGGCTTAGATCCCACAAAGAGAGTAGGATGCCCAAAAGAGGGTGCAAAGCCTAATTCACAGTGGTGGAAACCCTAAAATACAAAAGGGGTGCAAACCCTAACCCTAACCCCAATTTGTGTCCATATAAGGGTATAAGATCTTAGTTGTAATCACCCTTTTGGTGCATCATGTTGCATAAGTTCTATCTCTACAATTATTGAAGCTTTCTATTCTCTTCTTCTATTGTCATCCTTGTTGGGTTGTGTGTGTATTGAAGCAAAAGCAATAGGAAAATACATAATGAAAAACGTAAAACTCAAAACACAAACTTTTCTTCCTTAAACAAACTATGTGATATTTTTGTGGATTAAAGATACATCATGGTTGTCATGCTTGTTGAGCTGTGTGTTTATTGAAGCAAAAGTAATGCAAAAATAAAAAACACAAAATGCAAAACTCTAAACTCAAACTTTTTTTGCTTAAATAAGCTGTGTGACATCGTTGTGGATTGAAGATACATCATGCTTGTTATACTTATTGGATTATGTGTGTTTTGAAGTGAAAACGACATAGAAACACAAAACACAAAACTCAAAAAATGCAAAACGCAAAACTCAAAACTCAACTCTTCTTACTTGACCAATTTGTATATCAAATTTGTAGATGCAACTTTCTTATTATGGATGATTGACATTGTGAGCATTGAAGGAAGAAGAGTAATAAAAACTCAAAAAACTCAAAGCTCAAATAACACAAAACACAAAAGGCAAGGCAAAAAAGCAAAACTCGAACTTCTCTTACATCTACAATTTCTGTCATACTATTGTGGATTCAACATGCATTATGCTTGTTCTAGTTCTTTGGTTGTATGTGAATTGAAGAAAGGGCAGTAATCAAAACTAAAGAAAACTCAAAACACACAATGTAAGAATCAAATACTTGACCATTGTTTCATTGTTTGGTTGGTTGTTGCTTGTTGCCAATTGATAGTTAGGATCATTCACACCTAAATTTAGAGTTTCTTTGTACTAAAAGATCATTATCATTATAGTTCATACTTACACTAAAAGTTTACTCACATTCATAGTTCACTCACATCACCATTCACTTACTCTCATACTCACATCCATAAACCCTAATCTAATCAGTCACACAGACATTCATAAACCCTAATCTAATCACTTACATACACTTGCACATCTAATCACTCAAACATACTCATAATAATGATCACTCACACTCACATTAGTTCGTTCACACTCACACTCACACCCATAAATCCTAACGAAAGTTCACTCACATTTTAAGTTCACTCATATCTATAGTTCACTCACATTCAAAATTCACGACCCACACATAGATCACATTAATCCACTTATCACTTCACCCACCTAGGTCACATTGCACTTGCACCACCCACTTGTACCTCTAGACCTCGTTCATGCACCACCTCACCCCCATGACTTGCACCACCCACTTGCACCACCTAGATCACTTTTCACTTGTACCACCCACTTAACCACCTAGGTCACTTTACACTCACAACACTTGCACTACCCTTACCACTTGCATCACCCACCTAGGTCACTTTGCACTTGCACCATTTAGCTCGCTTTACACTTGGACCATTTACACTACCCCTTATGACTTGCGCCACCCACGTAGGTGACATTGCACTTGCACCACCCACTTGTACCACCTAGGCTTGCATTATCGACATACACTTGCCAATTTCACCACCCACTTGCACTACCCACCTAGGACTTGCAACACCTAGGGTTTGCATCATTTCATGTCTTGCATCACCTCACCTAGCACTTGCATCACCTAACACTTGCACTTGCACCACCTAGGCTTGTACCGTACACTTTGTACTTGTACTACCTATTTAGGACTTGCACCATTTGCCACTTCCACATATCAAAGACTCCCTCCCACACATAATCCCACTCCCACACATACACCTCTACTCCTCTAAGGTTAGCTTGACATGATTGTGATGCTTTGAAGAATTGTTACACATATGCATACTGTTTGAACAAAAGAAAGCTTGATTTTACACATCTCACTCTTATATGTTCAAAGTCTCTCAAGTGTCTTGAAGACTGTGTGTTTTGGAATGGATTTTTTGGAAGAAGAATTTAAATGCCTTAGAAATTCAATAAGGAAATTGTACAAACCAAGGTCAAGTGGTCTAGGAGGCACTTTGTCACATCATAAGGACCTAACACACCTAGTATCTAGGCTACTTACATTAGGCTAACATCACCCAGGGACATTTAGAATCATAGTGTAGAACCACAACGATAAATTTCACACCTAGGCATAGAACACAACAACTTGAGGAGGGAAATCATCCAAGCTACTTCCAAGAGCTAAAGTCCAATCACTACAAGAAGGGTCCAATGAGAGAGAAGTTATTGAATAAGCTATCAATAGTACCAAGCTGAATTCACATTATTCTAGAGATTCAAAAGAACGGAAACACACAATAAATAACACACAAGAATTTAATTTGCAAGAAGAGTATCATTTGGCTTTTTAGAGCCTAAGACTCAATTGATATGCCTCAAAGCAGACTAGGTCATAGGTCTACAAGTCCTAAAATCTTCAAAGTTAATAATAAAGAGAAACCTTCCCATCCATATATCCATTGACAATATGACTAAACTAGCAACTCAAGAACCTAGGGCACAACTAGCAGACCAGATAGGGATAGACACATTCACAAAGATTGACCTTAGATGCATTGAGCGTGGCATCACTCATATGTATCATGATTGTCCAACACACAAGGTGTCCATTAGTACCCTTACAAAATCCACAGAGCCTAACACTCGAAAGATCAAAGCCACCAATATTGACCCACAAGATGAAGAGCTAATATCTCCTACATATGCTAAGGTCAAACTAATTGCCAAGCGAGAGATTGTCATTGACGAAGGTTCTGATTATAAAATCTTGACTTATGATGTATGGATTGTGATAGATCAAACTAAACTAGTCCAATCAAATGCAATCATCAAACCTTATGGAGGATCACCTTCTCCTCGCTTAGAATGATGCAATATTCTTCAGAATATAGAGATTAAGATCCTTTCCATTGTTTTTTATGTGCTTCCAAATTGGAAAGATATGGATAGGAAAGTCCTACTTAAAAGACTTTTCAAGCATGTAACCAAGTGCAATATGGATTATGTGGCACACCACCTACGTGTCCAAATTGTTAGTGCTTTTAGCAAAGGGAACCTTTTCTCTTATTCACAAAAGGGTAAGCAACTGTAATATTTTCACATAAATAGAAGTTAGCTGGTTAGTTTGAAAGTTAGTTAGTCAATTAATAAGTTAGTAAGGTTACTAACTAAAGAATAACTAAGATAAAAACTAACTAACATTAATAATTAAGGGTTTTTATTTAATTAAAAATATTTTGTTAAAAAAATTGAGAGTCATAAATCCGATATTTTTCTCAGATTGACAAGGACCGTTGCCACCCTTCATGTAAGTTACAATGTGAATGAGGCTTATGAGCTATATTGAACACTAATATTAATGTGTATAGTTTGGATGGTCCAAAAATATTAGATTTTGGGCAAGACTAGTATATTTTAAATATTTTAGATATTATCCAAAAAAAGATATGGAGATTTTTAGAACTGGATGTCATTTAAAAGAAAAGACAAGTGATGTTTTAGTTAGTTTTGGAGATTTTATAAAAAGAAAAATAAAAAGAGGGATTTGCAAAATAGCGCACGTCGCGATCGCAGTCTACAAACAAGGAGTGAACTAAGAGTTTTCTTATCAAGTGTCTTGGGGGTTTTACCCCCCTTTTGGAGCCAATGGAACTATCAGATTTATGATCTGAGCATCAGATCACTAATCTTTCCAAGATCCCCCTCCACAAAGAGCTCCACTTCTCAGCCACAAGCCCTCTTCTCTAATTCACTACAAATATGAGGCATGGGGAGGCAGAAAGAAGCATAAGGAGACCTTGAGAGGCTGCGAGAGAGAGGTACACACACACACACACACACACACAGAGAGAGAGAGAGAGAGAGAGAGAGAGAGAGAGAGAGAGAGAGAGAGAGAGAGAGAGAGAGAGAGAGAGAGAGAGAGAGAGAGAGAGAGAGAGAGAAGAGTTACCTTGAGAGGCTGCACAATTCTCTCTATCTGGATCCTCGACAACCATCTTCTCTTACACTCTTCCATCAAGGTCTTAATCTCTTGAGTCTATTTTTGGACGATGGCCCCCAAGTGAAGAATGTCATGTACGGATGGCAATCCCATAACCAACAACAAAGCTTCAGACGAAGGCATCATTGTCGATCCAATTGCGGTTTTGGTCGTAAGTAATGTGTTTCCAAATTGATAGATGCTTGTTTTGATTCTTGTATGAGATATGTTAGCCCCCATATTATGATGCACGAGTATAGGTCATCAGAAGGGATAAATTTTATCTCACATATTCAAAAGATCGAGCTTGCAAAGTGCATGTATAAAGAAAAGTTAATTGCATCTAGTTGCATATGGCTTGTTCGTTGATAGAGAAATTACAAGGAGGAATTGGTCAAGGGTTATGAATGGCATACTCATGAAATTAATAATTATGCATACAAGTGTTAAGTATTTTACATAGAATCACTCTTTGATCCCAACGGGAAGAGTATATATGTGATGGAAATATTATCACAACTATTCTTGCATTGTTTGGCAAGAATACAATTGGTTTTTTTTTTTGGTTGATCGAACAACATCCTAAATGCTTTTAAATTCAACTGGTTGTTAGTTGTTGTTTGGATGATTATTCCAAGTGCTTGTAATTTATGGTAGATACATGGCAAGGGTCTGTGATGACAAAATGCCATGAGTATAAATGAATGTTTTCTTAGAAGATGATATTAGAGTTGACTACCTTGTTTTTGCTTGATTCTTAAAGGATTTAAATAAGGAAGGATATTTTGCACATGTGGATTATCTCCATGATCGCACCATGGATTGACCCAAAGAGGGCATTGCTCAATTCATGGGCCGAAGGTCGAGTGGTGAAAAGGCCAACCACGGGAATGATGTTTCGCTCCTAGACAGCTTGCGGGTCAGTTGGAGCTCTAGACACCCCTTGCTAGGTCTAGAATGGAGTTGAAGATGTCCGTGGCCCCCAACATCTGGGCATGTTGGGAGATCTTATTCTAGATAAAGGATTGAATTTGTGGTGCCATGAGATTTGGACCAGTTACTTCTGCAGGGTAGAAGAGATGCTTATGTTGGACAGAATGGATACATAATTTCTCATGTATGGGCTAGAGACAAAGATTAAGTTGAAGATAAGTTAAGGAACTTGCTTGAACTTGTTTATCAAATAGATCGCTTGCTCTGTTTTCGTGTCTGTGCTATAAGTTATGCGAATGAACCATGTTCCCTAAAAGGATTAATTAATGAAGCTGACTTTAAATGTCACACATAAATGTGTTAGAAAACTAAATCTATTAAGGGAAGCGGGTGGGCGGAACCCTCGATGGGTCCGTCCTACGGTAGGGTGGTCTGAGAGAACTGGAAGGCCTCTCGCAAGATTTTACTGTCATTCAACCTTTAGAAATTGTTAGGATAGAACCTCGATTCATACCGTTTTAGGGGACCGGAATGGGACTATGCCCTATGGGCAGAGAGGTTGAGCGGCGCATCCCTCTCGTTTTCCATTCTCTTTGAACCAAGTGCGGCATGGGTCTGTTTCGGCTTGGATGTCTCTGCGTAAAGTAGGATGTCCAAGACCCGACGCTAGAATGTTGTTAGGAGAGCTTGGCCACTAGGAGCCCAAAATTTAGGTCGATCCTAGTGGGTTCGACCGTGAATGTTCCGTTGCGAGGCGGATTTGGGAAACCCTAGGCGACAAAACTTGGAACATTCCATGGGAGTACCGAGTAGCGACGCTTAGATTCGTTTCTCGATAGACCGCTAAAAGCTTGCTTGGACAACCAATGGGCGGGCACCTTACAATTGGTATCAGATCAAAACTTCGTAATGACACGTGATTGATTAATGTATGGTTCATAGACATATTCTAAATAGAATAACCTAAATGGTATGGCTTGATTGCTAGGCCCCTCCTACATCCACAAATGCTAACATGCAAGAGAAGAAATTTCTTCTCAAGAAAATTAAGGCACCTGAGTTTGATGGAGAAGGAATAGACGTTGCAGTAGAGGCAGAGATATGGATTGAGTCAATGTATGATTATTTCTCTGCTTCAAGAACTGCCTCCATGAATCAAGCAATGATTAAAAAACTGAAGTTAGTTGGCCAGGCTTGGTTATGGTGGAAGCAATGGTGCAAATATCAAGGTGTTTCTGAAGTCGCTATTATGTGGACTCAGTTGAAAGATATTGTATGTGGACGATACCTTCTACCAACCTACCAGACTTTGAGGATGAATGAAAATTTCAAGCTCAAGCAACTGGAATTAACCTTGGAAGCTTACTACTCAAAGTTTGTAACCCTACTAAAATATGCACCACCTATGGATATTGCGCAGCAAGTATCCAAGTTTTGCCATGGCCTAAATACTCCTTTGAAGCATCGTCTTGTAGCAATGCGTCCAATGGACTTGCAAGATACATTACTTCGAGCAAATCCAATCGTTCAAGAACTTGGATCGGGAAATTGTGATAAAGATATTTCTCGAGATCGGGGAAAGAGATGCCACATGCTGTCGTGCCACTATGCGCACACAATGTGAAAAACTCTAAAGTGTGGCTTTCTTATTGATCTAGAGAGCCAATGCCATTTTAGACATTAGTGTTAGTGTCCATGGTTCAAACATATTAGTTTTTTGGACAAGTGTAGCCAATTTATGATATTTTAGATATTATCTCTTGTAAAAATCCAAAAACTATAGACATTTTCTAGATTAGGATGACATGAAAAAGAAAGCATGTAGCTTTCAACCATCTGTGAGGATTTTATGTAAAAAGAGAGATCGACGAAATCGTACGCATCACGATCACTGTTTTTAGGCAGTGAACAACACTTCGAAGTGGGGGATGAAAAAGGAGTGATCTGGCGGAATTCGGACTAGGTGTGCTGGTATTTTACCCCCCTTTTGGAGCCAATGGAAGCATCAGATTGGCGGTCTGAGCAGCATAGATGAAGGTATTATTTTGTGTACATTTTTGTGTACAAGAGATTTATCTTCTCAAAATGGAGAAATAAACCGACAGGCTTCAATTCTATGAGTATTATTCTACATCTTGTATTTCTTTCTGCGAATATTCTTTCATATCTTCTCTTTCTTTCAACCCCTTCGCTTCCGTCTACTCCACTTCTTGAATATCCCTTCGCCCTATTGTCTCTTACCCTCACGGTAGACTTTCAACCACAAATGCTCTGACAGTGGTGAACCCGACATGAAAGTCGGCAACAGAGGTGTGTAAAGATGGAAGATTCTACAGCTTCAAGTGGTGGTGATTGTTAGAAGATAGGCATAGGAACCCACTATAAGCAAGGGAGTATGAGGGCAAATGGGTGTGATTAGCCCTAGGGGCAGGGTCACTATCAAGTGTGAGATAGAGTGTACCTAAGTTGTACCTTGAGCAACTTATTAAATAAGAATTTGTTCTTGTACTTTGAGCCTCTTTCTCCCTCTTGTGCACACATTCCAATGTTGCAACTCTATTTTCTAACATGGTATCAGAGCCTCCTTTGATCCCCTCAGCTTTCTCTACCCTCAGCCTCACTAAGTGCACATGATTGTCTATTATCTTCATCTTTTACCTCTTGCCTCCATAGCCAAACTAGACCCACCTCTGATGGAGGACTTGGGGAGGACAAAGGAGGCCATATCAGCTCTTGATTTCTTTTAGAGATCTCTTCCCCACATGAGAGCGCAGCTCCTCATCAAGTCTGCCCCCAACATTGTCCATGACTGAGCCCGACATTGTGTGTTTTCCAGAACAGGTGCAGTTTTTTGTCAGCACGGAATTCGTACTACTGTGCAAGCAGTAGTACCAGGCGACGCGATCCCAACAATCACCTTGGGGCTTTGATAGTCCCCCTAGTGGGCTATCCTCATCTACAAGGGTTCCTGGAAATTTGCTCTACAGAGAGAGATTTCTGACAAACCCTAAGTGTGTATCCTATGGTATCCATAGCCAGTAAGTTCTAAGCTTGGCATTTTTCACTTTTTTCACTCTGAGCTTTATTAAACAGTGATTCTAATCACTAAAGCATCTTCTCTGAAGCTTATTTGAAATCTAAAAGCTCTTGGACATGCTTGGTGGACATCTCTAAGTGCATTGGGAAGACGACTTCCAACCTGCTTTCATTCAAGCATTTCACTAAGCTTGACATTAGTGTTTCTAAACACTAATCATTAATCATCTAATCATTTGCTTGCTAGGTATTTACTAAATCTAGTGAGTGTTATTTTTTCAACTTCCTCTTCTTATATTGTTGTAAGGTTATGTATACAATTATAAACACATAGACCGTCATACACTAGAAGGGTATTGCATATCTTGAGTGACTTTGTTTCAAGTACACTGGTCAATGAAATCAAATGGATGAGTGCCATTGTACTCTCCTCGGAATCATCGGCAACAAGCATTGAGATCATAGACCAACCTTGTCCAACACAAGCTTCATCCACTAAGCCATACCACAAGGAGGAGCCTGAAGTCTAGTCTAGGTTTACTTCAAGACTATTAAACCTCAGAAGAAAATTGCACATAAGAAAGGACCACCACAGTCATACCTTGAAATATTACATCTGTATGATTTTCATCCTTTCTCTTCATTGCAACTTTGATTTCAATTGTTTGATTTTCTTCCGCATTTAGTGGAAAATTTGTAAGGGACTCGACACTGCCCTTGTCCTAACAAGTGGTAAGACCTTCCCAATGGCCACAACATATGTTGATGTCCATCCTCAAATTCAAAAGTTTGATGGCAAAGATTTCCACCCATGGCAGATACTTATAAAGTACAAAATGATGGAGAGAGGGTATTGGCCTCTCATTCAAGGCACTAGAGTTGTAAACTCTACAAATCTGGTTGATATAGAGGATGACCAATGTGCCCAAGCAATCATAATGTTACACTTAGATGAGTCCCTGATTCATCATGTTGATCAAATAAACATTGCTAAAGAAAAATGGGATGAGCTTGAAAAGCTCTATGGAGCCACTAGTAAAAATACTAAAATCTTCCTTAAAATTGAATTCTTTAGTTTGAAAAATAGATCGGGAGAAGATTTGGAAAAATTCATCTCTCACATGAAGGGACTTATGGCACAGCTTGCCTTTGTACAAGCTCCAATACATGAAGAAGATGCTATTGCTATTCTCCTAAAAGCTGTAAAACAGGTGTTTCCTACTCTTGTAACCACTCTCACCAACATTCCAGATCCTACATTGGCAAGTACAATTCAATCCTGTTTGGATGAAGAAAAGAGGAACCACAAAGAAAGCAACAACAGTTAGGCACCTTCAACTTCTCATGATCAAGTATTGGTACATACAACTCTCACTAGATGTTCTTTGTGTAAGAAAAAAGGACATCTTGTAAACAACTCTTGGAAGAAGTATCCCAAGAAAATGAAATGTAACAAATGTAAGAAGACATGGCATATCACTAGTAAATGCCCCAACACTCCTAATGTACCCAAAGAATTGGTGGCCAACTATGCCTCCAATCCATCTGAAGATCGATTGTTTTAACTCTTTAAATCATCTACCTAAAACACTCTTGTAAGCTTGATTTATAAAGGCATCCCGAGGAGGGGGGGATATCTTACATGCCTTGTAATCCAATGCCACCTTGGCATTGAGGGGGGGTGTTAGAAGATAGGCATAGGAACCCACTATAAGCAAGGGAGTATGAGGACAGATGGGTGTGAATAGCCCTAGGGGCAGGGAAAACCCTAACCCTAGCTTGGCAGAGGCTATATAAATAGCCTATGGGTCACTATGAAGTGTGAGATAGAGTGTATCCAAGTTGTACCTTGAGCAACTTATTAAACAAGAATTTGTTCTTGTATTTTGAGACTCTTTCTCCCTCTTGTGCACACATTCCAATGCTATAACTCTGTTTTCTAACAGTGATGCTTTACAACAAATGATTGCTTTGTTGCATCAACAACAGCAGTAGCAGTTGTTGTTAAACAACAGATGCAAACTCGGTAGGAAGCAGAAAGAATTGATTCCCTAGTTGTGAATGCATTGCAGGCAGTGGGACAAGAATTGAAGCAGTTTAAAGGTCAAAATGTTTCGGCCTTCATCTGACTGTATGAAGAAAAGATGTTGTTTCATGGGGTATTGCAGTATACATGGAGTTGGTATTTCTCCCGTTTGGCCATGTATGCTTTGCATGATTGAATTGATGAGTTACATAGAAGAGATGCCGATTAGGTAGCTTTTAAGAAAGCTTTGAGAGAAGAGTTTTTCTTGGAAGATGTAGGATTGGTAACTAAAAAGACATTTATAGATTGGATTGAAAAGCCCAATAAAGGGTTGGCTACTACAGCTTTTCTCAGTGAATTTGAAAGTCGGTATGTGCAATTGGATGTTGATAAGCAGCAATCATTGGAGAGTTAGAAAATTGATTTATTTTTGAAGGCTGCAGATTCTATCTTGCAGGAGAAGATGATTGATAGTTTAGAAGATGCCTCTTCTAAAACAAGGCTGAAATCAGATTGGGCTAATGTAACTGAAGCAGTGCATGTGTTGGTAAAGAGAGAGCGGATGAAATTAAGATGGGGTACAGGCACCACAACTACCAGTGCTCAAAAGGGGGCTAAAATTGCAGCCAAGGAACTTGTAGCTATGGCAGAACAATCAGCTATACCTATTGGTCCAGCTCTTAAAGGTGATGCTGTGGATGAATTAATCAAGTGCATGCATGATTTGAGGTTGAATTTGACAGAGATCTATGCAAAGGTAAATAATTTGGACGTTATGGTAGAAGAGAAGGCTTGGGTAATAGCCCAAAGACCGTACAAAGAAGGATATAAGAGGAGATGCATTTGGTGTGACAATTTACAACATGAAAAGCGAGATTGTACAACTTACCGTGAAGCGGAAGCAAAAAGGTTAATCTTTTGGAAAGATGGAAAAATAATGCAACAGAAATTGGTCTTCCAATAGAGCCGAATTTTGAAAATGGTGGCATGCAAGCAAAAGAAGTTGGAAGATATGGCTGAAGGACAACATTTGCTACCATAGATGCAGCCACATATAGGTTGAGAGTTGAAATGATTGATGAAGCTCATAAAGGAAGCATGACTGAAGCAAAATCTCATGTTTGGATGCAAGCATTAGATTGCATGGAAAAGGGCAAAACAACAAAGTTTGAATTTGCTGATGCAAGTCAGAGTATACGAGGGAGAACATGATGGAGTGTACCAGTGGACTCATTTTCAGCCTATGCTTATTTGGCTGAGGTTCATAATCAAGAAGCTCTTGTGGAAGAAAAGAGAAGAGAGATGAGGACACTACTGGTCCTTCCTCTTCAAGCCCATCTAGACACATAACACGAAGTAAAATGGAGCAACAAAAAGAGACTGAAAAAGCCATACCTGAGCATGTTATGGATGATGCATCTCAAGAGAAGAAACAAGAAAGGAAGAAAAGGGGCAAGCATCCCAATTACAGGTTACAATCAGATCTTGAGACTGCCACAAATCTTAAAAAAGTCTTGGAAGATCTCATCCTTGGTAGTAGAGTGGAATTCACACTTGGCGAAGTTCTTGGAATCGCAAAGTGTAAATTTCATGATGCAATCATTAATATGCTAAAACGAAAAAGAAAGTTTGATGGTGAAGTTTTGCAAGCATTGATGCAGGTTGGCAAAGACATAGAGAAACATCTTCAGAGGGAATATGTTGATGTATGTAATGTGTTTTGGAATAGGCTGATGCTGAAAATGGGTTAGATGGAAGTATAGATAGCAAGCTTGTGGCCGAAACTCGTATTATGGGCAACACTAAGCATAGAGAAAATGCTATGTATAATAGGGATGCCCATCAACAAGCACATGAAGAAGAAGATGCTCATTTTATTCCAAGCAGTCATTATTCACAAATGCATTGGGCTCATGCTACAATAGAGACAATTGTTAAAGTGGGAGAAAGAGAGACGCCTTGCATAGCTCTCTTGGATCATGGTTCTGAAATCAATGTTATGGCACACAATTTGTATGAGAATGGAGGTTGGCCGATTGATGTAGATCCAGGATGGCGCATGTGGGCGGCAAACAATTCATCAGGGGATCTTTATGCAGCTTGTTCGAATGTACCTGTGAATATTGGATATGTTAGGGATGAATATCATTTTTTGTACAAGATTCATGTAGTTATCAGTGATTTTGGGGAAGCCCTATATTTCAAAATCAAGGCTGGAAACAAAAGCCTTGGATGATGGTTCTTCATATGCTTGGGTTCGGAGTAAAGATAATACAAAGGCAGTATAGTTTCTCACTATTTGTGTGAATCATCCCCGCAATCGGGATAAGCTGCAGGATAATCCCATGCCACCTAATGCATGAGAGTTTAAGGGTTTTTAGATAGCATTGCTGTATGTTAGAAATCAAGCTCACCGTCAGTGTGTCTTCATCTATGACCGACATTTATGATAGCTAGTGTGTATAGCTGTGTACATGTGACTACATTAAATAAGTCGGGTTAGTAGTCAGTCAATGACCTGACTAGAGTTAGTCAGTTTAGTCTACATTTACACTAGGTCACTTTATCTTGTAGTGGGTGTGTGCTTTTCAGTTCAGAGTGTGTGGAAATGAAGGAATGAGCTTGAGAGCTTGAAGGCTCATGGATATGGAGTCTTTCCCTTTCTCTCTCTCTACTCTTTTAACATGGTATGAGAGCTTCATCCATGAGGCTGTGGGAGAATGGGCATGACAACTTGCAGTGCAAAGGAGATGGAAGTAAGGAATGAGGAAGAAGCGTGGACTGCATTCTGAAAATCGTGGACTGCCTCCTAAAAATCAGCAACCTGTGTTTGAAAATCATGGACTGCCTCCTGAAAAACAGCAATCTGTATCTAAAAATCTGCGACTGCTGATTTGAATGGACAGCAACCTGTATCTGAAAATCTGCGCCTGCTGATCTGATTTGACAGCAACCTGTCAATCTTTAGTGGGGCACCTGGACAAGGTTCATAGAGCATGTATGCTCACTAGTGAAGGTATTTGAAGTGTGCAAGGAGTAAATGCTTGTGTGGGAGCTCTGTTATGAGCTGGAGTGACAGACACAGACCTGTAATCATTTTTGAACTACTGTAAACATGAATGGACAGCATGCATTCAGTCATTACTGACACATAGGAGCCTTGTATTACACTCAGAAGGCATGTTTGGAGCACAAGAATGTGTCAAAGCATGTATACATTGGATCAAATGTCTTGGAGCTGAGATCTCTTGCTCAAAATACTCAGATATGAAAATCAATGATAGGCTGAAAACTGTCATACACAGTCAATGACAGAATACTCAGATTTGAAAATCAATGACAGGCTGAAAACTGTCATACATAGTTGCTCAGAATACTCAGATCTGAAAATCAATGACAGGTTGAAAACTGTCATACACAGTCAATGACAGAATACTCAGATCTGAAAATCAATGACAGGCTGAAAACTGTCATACACAGTCAATGACAAGTACTGTGCATTACTGAAGCAATACAGGTCATCTTGGGGGTTCCATCATCTATATGAACTGGCCTATACATGCTGAATGCATGGAGATTTGAATCATCTATATGAACTGGCCTATACATGCTGAATGCATGGAGATTTGAAGCAAGCAATGAGCATAATTGAAAACTGAATTTTGAAGTTGAAGTAAATGCAGTTACACTATCCTGGTTAATTACAAACATCTCATGAGGTTTATGCCATTGGTCAATGAAGACAGGTTGTCTATGCCTACTCAGATGCTCATGTATTGAACTTGCCACTACAAAGTAAATGTATGACATGGTCAAAAGACATTTTGGAGTTGCTTGGAGCTTGGTATGCTGAATTCTGATTGACTGCAACCTGAAACTGAATTTGTTGACACACTCAGTTTTGGACTTGAAATTGCTGCTGGTTACTCACAGTTTATAGTTTTCAGACTGCATGTATGTATCCTGGCAGTGAGGTTACATAAGCTTAAGCTGAAGCAAACACATAGCTTATGTATTGACAGTTATATCTACAGTTGAGACCACTTGTTTGAGGGTTGTTTTGGGGTGTCAGTGGGCTGAAATACCCTGGTTTTTTTCTGCAATTTAGTGCAGAAAACTGTCATAAACTGTTACGGAGTCATACTTATTGGACTGCAGGGAGTCAGGCACTTGATAGATAGTCTATTGCATCATGGCTAATGCACATGGGACTGACAATATCACTCAGATAGTTGGAGAGAAGTTGGATAATAAGAACTTTACATTATGGAAATTCAGAATGAAAAACTTTCTGGTTGGCAGAGGTTATTGGGATTTATGTAGAGGAGATCAAGTTGCTCCTGAGTTGCCTACACACAATCCAACAAATGAACAGAAAAGAGCCTACAAGCTATGGAATGAAAGAGCATGCAAGGTGCTGCATTGGTTTTCCTTATGTATATCTGATGCTATGGTAATTCAAATCACTGGATGTGAGACTCCAAAGGATGCTTGGGACATACTGATGAAAAATTATGGAACCATGACACATGCAAGAAAGATCCAGTTGAAACAACACTTCAACAACATGTCTAGGAATGGCAAGAGCATCCAGATGTATACCATGGAGATTAAGACCATAGCTGATCAACTTGCTACTATTGGCTCAAGTGTATCAGAAAATGATATGATTGTTGTTGCTTTGAATGGCTTAGGCAAAGAATACAAAGCTTTTGACACTTCCATTTCTGTCAGAGAAGAGCCCCCTAGCTAGGAAGAGCTAGTTGCTTTGTTGCTGCATGAGGAAGTCAAAATTGGTTTGAATACAGGTTCTAGTGCATCTCAAAGTAGAGACACTGTGTTGTACTCTAGCCAGCGTGGCAGAGGATCTAGAGGACGTGGTTCATTTCGAGGTCGTGGTGACACTCGTAATGCCTATGGACAGCAGCAACAGCAAGGAAATTGGCATGGTGCCAATACACAGGGCCAGCGAGGATCTGGTGGTTTTAGAGGTAGGGGGAGATCACCTCGAGGAAGAGGAGGTGGATCTGGATCTTGGCAGTCTACTGATCAGTCCAACAAGGACAAGGACTGTCATTATTGTGGTAAGTATGGGCACATAGCAAAGGAATGTTACAAAAAGCAGAATGACATGAAGACAAAAGGAAAACAGCATGGGCATTATGCATCCTCTAGTGGTGGTCATGATGAGTCAGTTGATAGACTCTTTGCCATGCAGCATGTATCTAAAAATGCATCGAGACATGATAGAGATGACAGATGGTACATTGAATCTGGAGCGTCAAACCACATGACCCTGCATGGAGAGTGGTTTGATGAGATGGTTGCAGGTACACATGGTCATGTATGTATTGGGGATGATACCCAACATGACATAAAGCATAAAGGGATTGTTCCATTGATGATGCCTGATGGTAAGAAGAAAGGCCTGCATGATGTCTTACATGTACCAACCATAACAAAGAATTTATTGTCTGTGGGTCAAATGGCAGAACAGAATTTGCAAGTGAGGTTTAACAAGGATGGATGTTTCATTGAGGAGTATGGAAATGGCTGCAAGCTAATTGCCAAGGGCAGAAGGGATGGCAGGATGTTCACTTTGGAAGCGACCATTCCTGAACTTAAAGCAGCTATGTTTGCTCATGATGAGAGTGCCATCAGAGATGTAGAGATCTGGCACAAGAGAATTGGACATGTCAATGTACAAAAGCTGAAATCTATGCAGCAGAAATAAGTAGTACTTGGATTACCTAAATTCAAGTATAATGATTTTGGTCATGTATGCCCTGCATGTCAGTTTGGGAAGCAGGCACGGTTTCCTTTCATGAGACATGTAAAAAACAACACTAGGCCTTTACAGTTGGTACACTCTGATGTCTGGGGTCCTTCACATAATGCTTCCTTTGGCAGTGCACGATATTATGTCTCATTTATTGATGATTTCACCAGGTACACTTGGCTTTATATCTTGAAACATAAGGATGATGTGTTTGATGCATTCAAAGACTTCAAGAAACATGCTGAAAATGAATTGGGCTGTTACATATCATGTTTGAGATCAGATGGAGGAGGTGAATATGTCTCAAACTACTTTGACAGATATCTTGCTAAACATGGGATCAGAAGACAGCTCACATGCAGTTATACACCGCAGCAAAACGGTGTTGCAGAGAGGAAAAACAGGGTTTTGATGGAGTCAACTAGAGCTATGCTGAATGAAAAATGTCTGCCAAATGGTTATTGGGCTGAAGCAGTGGTGACTGCAGTATATGTGCTGAATCGAACCCCTACAACAGGGATTCATGATGTCACTCCATAGGAATGGCTGTATGGTCATAAACATGATATTTCACACTTGAAGGTATTTGGCAGCATTACATATGTGCATATACCGGATGAGAAGAGGAAGAAATTGGATCCTAAGGCAGTGAAAAGTGTGTTTATTGGATATGCAAAGGAACGGAAAGCTTATAAGTGTTATGTACCTTCTACGCATGAGACACTCATAAGCAGAGATGTGATATTTGATGAGTTAGCATCTTGGTATGGGAATCCTGTTGTAGTGCCTACTGATGGCTCACCCAGTATGAGTCATGCTGAAAATACTCCTACAGAGAGTACTTCCATGACTGGTCAGACAGGTGATGTATCATCTACAGTGAGTCCTTGGACAGGATGATTACAGAGTCGCACTACTGCATCCACTGACACGGATATGTCAGTGAAAGGGAGAACATATAAGAGAAAAGAAAAGGTTTTTGAAGATGTAATAGGTCCACTCACTGCAGGTTATGATTCATCTAGCAATGACAGCTTAGATAGTGAATTGGGGATTCCGTCTGTTATGACGCCAGGTGCTAGACAGAGCCGTTATGTGCCGCCTCATGAGAGGCAAGCTCACAGTGAGCCACAGCTCAGGAGATCAGAGAGGGTCAGACGACCTGTTGACACGTATACTTACACTGGATATTCAACCCGTCATTATGCTTATATGATGAAAGTAACAGGTTTTAGAGAACCAAGTAAGTTTGATGAGGCAGTTTCAAATGAGAATTGGCGTGCTGCTATGGATGAGGAATATTCAGCTTTGGCTGAAAATTGTACATGGGATTTGGTACAGTTGCTTGAGGGCAAAACACCTATTGGATGCAAGTGGGTGTATAAGGTAAAATGTAAATCAGATGGATCATTGGAAAGATATAAGGCCATGCTGGTTGCAAAAGGGATTGCGCAGCAGTATGGTCTTGATTATGAGGAGGCTTTCAGCCCTGTAGCAAAGATGGCTACAATTAGAACTGTGATTGCTTTGGCAGCAGCTAGAGGCTGGAAACTATGGCAGATGGATGTAAAGAATGCATTTCTCAATGGAGAATTACAGGAAGAGGTTTACATGGAACAGCCTGAAGGCTATGTACATCCAGAATTTCCAGCACATGTATGTCGGCTGAAAAAGGCATTATATGGGTTGAAACAGGTACCCAGAGCATGGAATGCTCGCATCAGCACTTATTTACAGCAACATGGTTTCTGATTGGGAGATACTGATCATAGTCTGTTTGCGAAGAAGACAGATAGTGGCTATGTTTTTCTAATTGTCTATGTTGATGACTTAATCATTACAGGAGATGATGAAAATGGGATTGCAAAAATAAAGACATGTTTACAGGCTGAGTTTAAGGTCAAGGATCTTGGAGAGCTGAAATATTTTTTGGGGATTGAGGTTGTCTCTACACCTCGAGGCATATGGCTGCTACAGAAGCAGTATGCTCATGACATGTTATAGAAATATGGTATGGCTGATTGCAAGCCTGTGGATACGCCTTTGGAGCAGAATGTCAAGCTGCAAATTGATGTTGGGACAGAGATTGAGAATGTTACTATGTATAGACAGATGGTAGGCAGCTTGATCTATCTCACGATCACTAGACCTGACTTGAGTTATGCTGTGGGGCTGATCAGTCAGTTCATGCAGAAGCCTTGCAAACCACACTTGGATGTAGTCAGAAGAATTCTGAGATATATAAAGGATACCACAAATCATGGGCTATTTTATGCATATGGGAAAACCCTTGACTTGATGGGGTACATTGATGCTGACTGGGCTGGTTGCACGTATGACAGGAGGTCAACTAGTGGCTATGCATTTGGATTGGGTAGTAGCATGATCAGTTGGCAGAGTAAGAAACAGCCTACAGTTGCATTGTCCAATACGGAAGCAGAGTATCGTGGTGCGGCCTTAGCGGTCTATGAAGCTAAGTGGTTAACAGAAGTTACTGAATGACTTGGGAGTACACTTGGACAGCAAAGTCAAGCTGTACTGTGATAATTTGAGCACTGGGAAATGGTTTTAGCAGATCAGATTGACTTGGAGCATGTGAAGACTGAAGACCAGGTAGTAGATATCTTTACCAAATCACTTGGTAAAGATAAGTTCATTCACTTTAGACAGCTACTTGGAGTGATGCAGATGATTTGAGTTTTGTTTTTGAGCTTGAGGGGGAGTGTTAGAAATCAAGCTCACCATCAGTGCGTCTTCATCTATGACCGACATCTATGACAGCTAGTGTGTACAGCTGTCTACATGTGACTACATTAAATAAGTCGGGTTAGTAGTCAGTCAGTGACCTGACTAGAGTTAGTTAGTCTAGTCTACATTTACACTAGGTCACTTTATCTTGTAGTGGGTGTGTGCTTTTCAGTTCAGAGTGTGTGGAAATGAAGGAATGAGCTTGAGAGCCTGAAGGCTCATGGATATGGAGTCTTTCCCTTTCTCTCTCTGTACTCTTTTAACACTGTAAGGGGAGGCTATGGCAGTGCCTCTAGGAAGACAATTATGCCTCCAATAAAGGGGGAAACTGTGTTTGTGTTTGGATTGTAGGAATGGACAACATGTAGTCTTGGCAGTTTTAAGAATGTTTCAACCATGTGCAAGGTTGAAAAGAAATATGTAGGATGGGTTGAAAAAGAGCTGAAGACATATGGTTTGATGGTTGCAAAGGAAGGTATTTTAGGATTTTTTAAAGGCCTAATTGATATTGCTACAGTGGATGAAATTTTTGCAGCAATTAATGCTGAAAGCATGGCAGAAAAAGAGGTTGATTATGTTGACACTTTAGAAATGTATGAAGTCATTCAAGAGTTTTCTAAGCATGAATGTTATGGGCTGCAATATGGGTTGCAAAACAGGGCTAAAGCAAGGGTGGATACAAAGTACAAAACAGTTGCAAAGAAGGTTAAGCTTGTGGCTTTGCCTTTACCACGTGAAAGTGATGGGTTGGTTGAAAAAGTGACTCAACAGCCTAATTTATGGGATCCACATGGAGTGGGACATAAATTTACAACTGAAACTTTACAAAAGCTGAAAATTGGTGATACAAGCTTTCTTTTACCTACAGAAAGAGTTTGTTTTTTGTAGATGGTGGCAAGGTATGGGAAAGCCTTTGCATTTCAGCCAAATGAAATTGGACGTGTTGATCCAACCATGGTTGCACCTATGGTGATCTTTACAGTACCTCATGTGCCATGGAATTTAAAGCCTATTCTAGTACCTCGGGCATATTTGCCTAAGTTGCTGAAGCTTTTGAATGAGAAGATTAAGATGTGGATTTGGGAGCCCTATTCAACTCCATATTCAAATTGGTGGTTTACTGTTCCAAAGAAGAATGGTTCTTTGGGGTTTATATAGGATTTACAACTAGTTAATAAAGTCACCATAAGGAATGTTGGATCAGGCCCGATAGTGGATGAATTTGTAGAAGCATTTGTAGGCAATGCAATTTACTCTTTAGGAGATTTATATTTAGGATATGATTAGTTCCAGCTTGCATTAGAAAGCCGGGATATCACTACCATGAAGACACTAGTTAGATTGGTTAGGATGTGTACGCTTCCACACGGGGTGTTAACCCTCAAATGAACAAATGTGAAAAATCCGAAAAAGCTGAAGTAGAAGACAAGGCCAAGGCAAAAGTGAAATGTAAGACATGATTTAATTTAAGGAGTGCCGGGCTCTCACCCGTGCAATTTGTAAATGTAGACGGGCAGTGGAAAGGAAGCTAGGAAGATAGAAGGACAATGGGGAAAAAGGCCTAGGCCACGACCGGCCATGTAAAAAAGGGGATAAGGGGATAACCGCCCAAAAGGGATTTAGGGTTTTGTATATAAAGTTGAAAAGTGAATAAACTAATCTATATGTAAAAGTTTCTTCTCTCCTCTCTCTTTTCCTTCTTTATTGTAGACAGGAGTGGAGTGGTAAAGTAGGTGGTGTGAAGACTCATCTTTGGGATTGAGGGATCATGAAGAAGAAGCTTCCCATCTTCTTTTCTTCTCTTCTCTTCTCTTCTCTTGCGCGGCTATGGAGGATGGAGCTTGATGGAGGGGTCTTGAGGCTGCTTGAGCTTGCCACAAGGATTGTGGAGCTACTGGAGTGCAAGAGAGGGGAGGGAACTCGATTGAGCATCAAGGTAAGCTCACTATACTTGTAAGGTAGGCATTGCGCGCCGGCTATGTGAGAGGTAGCCATTGCCGCTCGAGTTGAAACGCTTGATCAATAAGCGGTCCTCCGTAGGTATCGGGGTAGAGCTTCGTAGCTCCCCTCCATTTTGGTTCTGTTGCCGGGACCGACGGAATTGAGCCTTGAGCGCCGCGCGCATTGAATCGAGCATAGAAGTAGGGTTTGCAGCCTGAACCGGTGCTCGAGATACTTAGGAGATTTAGGAGGTTTTAATCCTTGGAGCAAGTAAGTATTTTGATTTGTTGTTGATGCCAGGAGGCATATTCCACGGTGGATTCCGTGAGGTTTTACGGTGGATTCCGTAAACTTAGATGACCGGGGCTCATACACAAAGAGGATTCTTTGTGCGAGAAGTTGATGGGGACGCCTGTCCTTTTTGGGCGTTTCATTAATTTAGTGTGTACGTGGGTGATTCCATAGCGGGTGATTCCGCAAAATGCATATTAAATTAATAAACGTTTATGAGTTTAGAGTGCACACTCGTAATAAATTAAGGTTAGGATTTATTTCTAACCAGTTGATTTATTTATGTAGCTGAAGACTGCTAGGTATTCACTTTTGTCGGTTTAATTGTATTATTTTACTAACGATTGTGAATGCTTCAGTTGATGTGTAGAGATAGCAGCAGTGGCGGAGGAAAGCATTGGAGTTTAGCGAGTATTCGACCTTTGGATTATATTTTGATAGGCGCCACGCCTATATTTTGTTATGTCTATTGAGACATTGATTATTGATTATTATTTTGTATGCGCCTATACGCACGGATATGTTATTTCTATTTGGAGATTGAGATTGGGCGTGCCAGACTCTATGGGCACCGTCCATTAGCTTTATTTCCTATTTTGTAGAAAGCAAACTCAAAAGCTAAAAGCTTGTCATATTTTTGTAAATTGGGCTATTATTGAGAATGAAGATGGAAATATACATAAAATACATGCTTTGTGAAGCACTCACACAAGGCATGGGGGGAGATTGAACCCAATTGGTCTCTTGCTTCTTGTCGTTCATGCTTTTACATTGTTTTTTGTGCAAAAAGGTAGAGTTCATTGTTCTTGGGGACCTTCCGAGATTCACTACGTGAGCATACAGCGTCCGATCTGCGCACCAGTTGTTGAATATTAGTAGAGTAGGACCATCCATCTCCATCTTTGGTTTTTGTTTTTGTTGCATTAGGTTAAGGTTAGGATAGGAAAAAGAAGGAAAACAAAAGGGTTCTACTGCTACTAGAAACAGGGAAATAGGGGCATAGATTCATATTTCTGGTTGGAAGAGAGTGAGGGATCAACTTCTGAGGTTGCAGCAGGCATGGGGCAATAAGCGGCCCAAGGAACCAAGAAAGACCACATTTGACATTCTGCTTTGTGAGAGAGAGTGAGCTTGAGAGCCAGGGAGGGAGAGAGAGAGAGAGAGAGAGAGAGAGAGAGAGAGAGAGAGAGAGAGAGAGAGAGAGAGAGAGAGAGAGAGAGAGAGAGAGAGAGAGAGAGAGAGAGAGAGAGAGAGAGAGAGAGCAGAGGGGAGATCGTTGAAGTGCCGATTGATTCGAGCACCACATTGATTCTAGGTATGCATGGCAGTTCCTTGCATTGTTTTGCACCTATTTGGAAGGTGCGGGACGATTCCACGGAGTAGGCATTGACCTTGAAGCATCGCATGCAACCCGCGGACCGTCGTCTACCCCATCGGACCAGTTCGTCCGACTCCCAGAATAGGACTGCTCGATTTCTGGAGTCAGACTGTCTGACTCCGAGAATCGGACCACCCTGTCCTATCCGATTCCCAGAATCGGACCATTCCTAGAATCGAACCACTCCTAGAATTTGACCGCTCCTAGAATCGGACCCCCTTGTCCGACTAGGAAAATTGGACCAAAGTAAAATTTGACCACCCTGTCCAAGTCTCAAATCGGATCAATTGCGATAATTGGACCAATTTTCATATTGTGGAAATCAGACCAGCCCATCCGACTCGCACGATCAGACCACCCTGTCCAATTTTCACAATTGGACCACCCTGTAGGGTGTGAGATCTTGAGCCTGATTGAGAGACCATATAGAACCGAAATCATATCATAGATCCATCACTGGGCTGAAACTTAGAGCAAGTAGTTCAAAATTTGGCTATAAACGGTCCTCCAAATTGCGCATGGTGTTTACTGTAACGGCCTTGTGGGCCGGGGGGATTGCCCCCGTGGACCCCCCCGTAGAGGGGCTCTGCCCCCTCCGCACCTCCCCCAAGTAGGTTGGAGAGACAATGCGCATCATGCCAGGTCCTCCAAATTGGAGCCTAGTGTGGTAATGGCTCTACACGAGCATGGGTTCTCACTTGCAAAAGAGCAACCAAAAGCCCATACCCAAAAACAGAGAGAAACAGAGACCCTAGAATATCAATGGGCCAATCTAGCCAACAAGGGAAAAAAGGCCACACTGCAAAAACACATACGTGTTGCATTCGGACTGCATCTAGTCAAAGTGGAAAGCAACAACATCAAGCTACAACAACAAGAATTACTAGATATGATAGTCCTGACGATAGATGCTCCTTGAATAGCACTGCACTGATGATCCAAGACATCAGTGGAGAATCCACATCTGGTCATGTAGTTGGGGACTCAAGGGCATTTGTCAGAAGGCTTAAATTTACAAGCCAAGACCCAAAAGATGAAGACATAGTAGCACCTGCTTATCTTAGGGTCAAACTCGCTGCGAAAAGAGAGCATACTATCAATGCTCTGATTGATGAAGGAGTAGATTTTAATAGCTTGACCTATGAAGGAGTAGATTTTAATATCTTGACCTATGAATCATTAGCAAGCCCTTTTACGGGGGACACCCACAAGCACTCATAGGGAAGTGCAAAATCCTTGCGACAATTGAAACTGAAAGCTTGCCTATCCTATTTCATGTTCCTCCAAATAGTGCTAATTATGGGAAGGAAACCCTCCTAGGAAGACCCTTCAAAAGGGCAACCAAGTGTGGGGCCAACTATGTAGCACAGAGGATACACCTGACACTACCGGGTGTGAGGATAGTCACAACCTTTAACAAGGGTGACCCCATCGAACCTCGAGGGAAAGGCAAAGAGGGTGCTGACATAACAGTCAAGCTTGCTAATGAGAGCAAGGACTTGTTGGAAGAGTTAATGTAAGCACAGGTCGAACAATGAGAACCAGTGAGTGAGGACATGCCTAAAACAAGAAGATCAAGAGACAATGCGAAGGATGGGCTTTGGACTTACAAATATCGTAGAAGACCCCAAAAGAAGCCCAAGCCTTATAGACGAAGGCATCGATGGAGGGTTAGCATAACACCATGATGGATATCCAAAGCATTGCTATGTGCTCAAGGGTATTACATAGGTAACCGATGGATTTGGGTGCCAAACCCCTTGCTAAACCTCCCTTGTCAACTAAAGGCCAGTTCGTATCAAGAGCAAAGAAGCATAGGAGATCTAAACAAAAAACCAAGTCTTGAGTCAACAATAGTGGAGTGACTGAGCCCCTCATGGTCGAAATCAGGAAACCAAATGGGACCAATCGGAGGGTAGATCCTTAGCCTAGCATGCTTGACAAGCAGATACCAGATGTAATCATTGAGGATACACAAAAGCCGCTAGTACCCAAGGAGCCTTTGATTTCCCAAGAGGATAGCAGGCATCGTAGGCACAACATTGCTCATGGCAAGGGTAAATGCTCAACAAAGCAAATAGCAAAATCATCAATAGCCACGAGCAAATCTCCCAACCAGTGTCAAAGCCACTTAGGAGTCCCAAGTCTCCTACACCCTCTTCCCCTAAATGGACACAGGAAGCACAACAATCGTCAAGTGCGGCTACTCAATCCCAATCTCTACCTACTCAGAGCTTCCAAATGTCCAAGAGGTAGGGCACGACACCACCCTTAGCTCTCAACCTAAGGATATGCTTGTGCAATCCACGGTGGCTAGCTCAACTGATACTCGATCTACGCAAGTGAATGCTCTAAGGGAAAGAAAAGACACGATCACTTCCAATCGACCTAAGGACTTGACACTACAATCCACCAATAATAGCAAGTCCACTGAACTAGTTGCTACTACTTCCAATCAGGGATCACAATAGTCACAGCCCTTGGCTGAGACAATGCCCCTTGCGGAATGTATCCTTAGTAGTTCAGTTGTGGAGGAGGTGTCGCAACCAACTTTGTTGACAACTCCAGCAGTTCCAAAGAGCCTAAAGTTTAGGCTGGAGGAGTTAAAAAGAAGGGAAGAGCTAAACTCTCCGAAAAGGGACTGTACCCTCACAACCTAGTGAGGCTATTTAGCAGGCCACGGATATGTCCCATAAGGACACACTAGAGAAAGAGAATGCTGAGGCCCAACCAAGCACATCAACGGTTGACCTAGTCCAGGGTCCTAAGTTGTTGAGAGATACACTTTCACTGACTAAGAAAAAGAGGAAAAATAGCGAAAACAATAGCAGTTACAGGTGGTTGTGGACCCCAAGAACATTGACACCAAGAGCGCTGGAGAGCTGAGGAATAAAGCATCGAGTCCATCCACCAATGACCCCATTGATACCTCTCCTAATAGTGGTGAAACCTCAAACACATCCGTGTGCTCTAAAAAATAAAAGCAGTCGTTATCATCAATGGTTGCTTGGAACACTCAATCCACCAACAACAGAACTCTCATTGACCAATCAAGAGTGGATACAATGCTGTCACAACAGGGAGATAAATTTATACCAGTCACATCCAAGGAGAACCATGACGCAATAACAAAGTCTCAGGAGAAACATGGAAACCCCAAGAGCATAAGAAATCCTAGTGTTGACCAATCTTGCTCGTCGTCTAGGCTTGAGCCCCCAGCTATGCTAAAGCCTAGGCAAACTCCTAGAACCTTGCATGAGATAGCAATCGAGCAAGCCCTCGTTGAACATAGAAGTGTCGCAGAATGCTTAACCGAGTTGGATGCTAAGCTCAAAGTGTTTGCACGTGTCTATGTCCTGGCAGACATGGGCGCATTTCCTAAAGAGCAGCTTGAAGAATACTTGCCATTTCCCTTATCCTTGGAAGAGCAAGAATATCTTGACGAGCACTATAACAGACTCTTGCATGAATGCATGCGACTCATCTTTGACGAGGAAGCCGACGAACTACGCTTAACTGTAACATTCAATGATGTGCTCTGCCAACCAAATCTCTTAGAGATAGAGCAACTAAAGCGACAATCAGAGGGTGGAAGTCAATTTGAACAACATTGGTGTGAAAATCACGTTGCAATGGCAAACGAGGAGCCCAGATCATGATAGTCTCAGAGGAGCGATTGGCCAAATGGCGGTCTCAAAGAGACCTAACCTATGTGGCACCAACTTCCTTTCGAGTGTGCTGACTGCCATTCGGGATACAGACTTAGCTAAAACTAGCCAAGAGAACTCTTTGTCTGATAAGGTTCTCATTGAGGAGGAGTTACATGTTGCCAGTAGACTCGGACAAGGTTCCATGCTACTCGATGTTGCAAAATATCTATCGGTATTGAGTAAGCTGCCACGAGTACTAGATGCGTGTGCCATGTTGAGAATCAGCAATCACACTCAAACAGCCTCTTTGTATGGAGTCTCAGGGTCAAGGACATGTAGGCTAACTTATCCCATATGCACAATGGTGCCTACTGCAGTTTCCTACTTTCCTATAAAGCATTGTACTTGCTTCCTTTCTTAATGCAATGATAGTACTCTTTTCATTTCAGTAAAGTGTCAATGTCATTGTCCACATACAGAAGATTGTGTTTATGAGTCCAAGTCTCAATCTTGAAACCTAATTCACTTGTGTAACAAACAGTGTCCATTCCATCATGAGTCTACACTTCTCCTTCCATCCTCCATAGCTTCCGGTTATGTCATGCTCTAGATCTCGGATTTCTAACATGGTATCAGAGCCCAGTTGGGCATGGCATTGCTTCTCCAGCCTCTCTTGATTCTTCTGAACCTCCATCCAGCTCAGTGTCAGTGTATGACTTCTTTTCTCAACTCTACTCTTACTGAAGCTTCCATGGCAGCCATAGCCAGCAGCACCCTGTCAGATTGAACTGCTTATATCTCACTCCACAGGTCAAATCTCTTGGAGCTTCCTTCTAGAAAAGTATTCCCCAACTCATAAAGCTTCCCTGTATCACATCAATCCAGGACATTGGACCATCTGGAGCTCAGCATTGTGAAAATCCCCAATCTCTGTTCTGTGTCTGCCATAGCCAGACAGGACCTACCTTGCTTGGAGCTTCCATAACTCTTCAACCAGGCAGAATTTCAACACGATTTCTTCTGGAGAAATGTTCCTTGGCTCAGGGCGCAGCTTTCTGTCACTTTAAACACCAACGTTAATGATCTACAGCTCCAGCATTGCTCAAATTCGACCTCGCTGTCCAGATCTGCGCCGATTCTGTTCGCGGCACCTGCACGCTGTATACTGACCACGATGTTGACAATCTCCATGGGGCTTTGGTAGCCCATGACATAAGCTTCCTAGATATGTAAAAATTTTTGAAAATGATGCACTGTAGCTCCTGCAATCAGCAAAAAACCAGGCCCCTGTCTCAGAAACCCTAATTCCACCATAGCCAAAAGCTTCAAAATCTTGACATTTTTCACTGTTTCTCTCACTGAAGTTATCAACAGTGATTTTAATCACTGAGCAATACTCTCTGAAGTTCGTTAAAGTACTGTCACTCAGATCTGAAGGCATCAGCATCAAATCAAGAAGGGGAAGATCACTTGGAGTAAAAGACTTTTGCAGATTTGGTATTCATTGACACTCAGTTAGTGCTTTTTAGCACTTGTGTCTCTCAATCAATTCTTCTGTTGCTCAAATCTAATAAAGTCTGAAGTTGATTTGCTACTGTTCCCGTAAATCTAACATGGGCAAAGACTCGCCAAATGCTCGATTCAAAGGAGTCGGATTCCACACTTGGCAAACCCGCATCAAGCTCATCCTGATGAAGAAGGGTCTCTGGGCCATCACAAATGGCAAAGAGAAGAAACCGCGGGACGCGGACCTTGCAACTACTTGGCAAAAGAATGATGACAGAGCCCAGGACATTATCAAACTGGAGCTAGACGACAGTTATATCCACCATGTGGATAACTGTGAGACCTCACAGGATACATGGAAAAGACTTGACACCCTATTCGGTGCACAATCTAAATCATCAAAGTATGGTCTCCTGATTGAGTTCTTCAGGCTTGAAATGAATTCCAGCACATCACTTGCCACACATCTCAATTAGATGGAAGGACTCCTAACCCAACTTGTAGGAATCAACATTAAAATGGATGAAGATGTTTGCATCGGTGTTCTACTTAAGAGCTTGCCTCCTGAATATAATAACGTATCAACAACTTTAATCAACATGCCAAATCCTGAACTTGTTGATATCCAGGCATCACTGTTAGAAGAAGAAAAGAAGCTAAAAACTAAAGAAGAACCAAGTACCTCTAGAGATGAGCATGCATTATATGTTGGCAACAGGTACAAAGGCAAGAAAGATCAGCTCTTTTGTGACTTCTGCAAAAGGACCGGACACACCGAGAAGTTCTGCCATGCAAGAAAGAGATCCCAAAAGGCCTATCTAGTCGCAGTCAAAGAAGAAGAAGAAAATGAAGCAAAGCAAGATGAAGATGAAGACCACCAGGATCGGAAGGACAAGACTCATCAGTCCTTGTACTCTCATAATTCTGATAGACTGTTTTAATAGCCTTGTATTTTCCTTGCCCTAATGCTTCCTGCCATAAGCTTTGTAAACTCCTTATGTAACTCGGCATTACAGTTCCTGTACACTTTGTGAGGCCCCTGTTACAGCCTCTGGATGTCCACCATGTTTATGGTACCCACACTTAGCTTTTTCTGCGACAGCCTCTGGTGTTTTGCCATGTCTGTGGTATGCCCACACTTTGCAGGTGGTTCTCATTACAGCCTCTACACACTTTGTGCCTTTCCTAGTTGTGATTGAGGAGGGGTGTTGAGAATCAGCAATCACACTCAAACAGCCTCTTTGTATGGAGTCTCAGGGTCAAGGACATGTAGGCTAACTTATCCCATATGCACAATGGTGCCTACTGCAGTTTCCTACTTTCCTATAAAGCATTCTACTTGCTTCCTTTCTTAATGCAATGATAGTACTCTTTTCATTTCAGTAAAGTGTCAATGTCATTGTCCACATACACAAGATTGTGTTTATGAGTCCAAGTCTCAATCTTGGAACCTAATTCACTTGTGTAACAAACAGTGTCCATTCCATCATGAGTCTACACTTCTCCTTCCATCCTCCATAGCTTCCGGTTATGTCATGCTCTAGATCTCGGATTTCTAACATGCCACACTCCAGAGTTCTACAATTGGCTTTTATCCTCGTGAAGTGACATGGATTCGTAGATATGTATATAAATAAACAATGACTTTCGTGACCCTGTATAGATAATATCAACACACACAAGCAATGATAGTCAAGCGTAGGGAGAAAAGTTGGGTTCAATAGGCTAAGCTCCTCAGGTCCTCCTCTCACCACACATTTAGAAGTTGTGTGACCATTCCCGCCTCCAGGTGGAGGGCATGCAACCCTCATTACCACCATAAGAAGCCCTAACCAACATCTCTGATGGTGCAGATAGGGTACCGTCTCTTTCTATACACCTTCCCCCCTTTCCGGTCTATCCTTCCGAGGATGAGCCCTTCTCCACTCCATGACAACCAGTCCATGCAAATTAGCATGAGCCAAGATCTACTAATGGCTGGAGGCCAAATGAACATCATCATGGGGGCCATCCCTCTACAACAAACACTGCATGCCTCACCTCTCCCCTTCTCATCATGTGCACTTGATAACCCATTGTATAATCCCTTCCATGCAAACAGTTTTATCCTGCCTCAAGGCCTGATCCTTGGTTCGCATATTGCAGGTCCCCCTACGGTAGCCGACATGGAGCACCCAGTGCAATTGGCTTGCAAGGATGCTATTCGCCATCGAAGGGAGCATTTAGCACAAGCTCCTCCGCTGGAATGCTATGTACCTACCCTTAAAAGGTATGTAAAGAAACGAGGCCCCAAGAAACACCGCCCCAAACGTAGGCCAAAAAATCTCCAGGCCTGTGTAATGGAAGCTCAAGGGAGCACAGGGGGCATGGCAACACCGATCGTGCAGGGTCCCACCAGACCTCCGACACCAGGTGCTAAAAAGAGGAGAGGGCAGCTCGAGACAAGCAAGAATTTGACGCATTGTTTAAAAGCATTCTGGAAACAATTGCGGCCAGGGACTACACCATTCAGGTCCTAGCTGACATTTTTCTCGCCCAGCCTCACAGGAGCCCCTCACTAGCACAGCCTCAGTCGCCCGACCACCCAGACTCACCTCGACTCATACAAATAGAGTAGCCCCATGTTGTATAAAGGGCTTATCAAAGGCTATGTAGCCATGACTTTTTGTCTTTAAATGGTTAAGTGCTGACATGTTCCCCGATTATACAAACTTTTCATATTTGCATTTAATATATTTCACGTCTTTAGCAAAATAAAAAATCTAATCAAGAGTAGGTGATAAGTATCTAAGCCAACACCATGGAATTCAGATAAGTGATGTCTCCTTGCATTGCACTAGTTTATTCTAGTTGCGGCATATGCCGTGAATGTACTCTCATGAAGTGACAAGTGGATGCAGGATGACATAGGTCTTTGTGCGAAAGTGTTCAATGCCCAAGTCACCGCAAGATCACCGACCCCACAAAGAGCCGCGACAAAGCCATGACGCCGAAAGCAAAAATCACCTGTGCGAGTGCCCACGTTGCATGGGCAAAATCATGGTCTTAACTACTTCCTCTTTCTGGGTTACACTCTACGCCGGGTACTCATGGCAGCTATTATCTCAATTATACCAACGTCGCATGTTCCAAAGAGGGTTGCAATATCTCAAGTGTATCTCCCCATCTCAATGACTGCTTCTCTAATAACGAGGCTAGGGCATAATCATCAATGTAATATCCATTTCCTGAGCCTTCGAAGCTTGACATTTTCCAACCCATTGAAAGGCTGATAGCCTCAACATATTGCAATGGTTGTACTCAGGCAAGTCCAAAAAAAAAAAGAGAGAGAAGAAAGAAAGAAAGAAAGAAAGAAAGAAAAAAGCACAAGAAAAAGAAAATGGAAAAGGAAAAAAAAAGAGAAAAAAAGAAGAAAAATATACGAAGCACCCACGATCACAGCACATCACCTAGGGGTCCTCAAATTAGGCACGTCCAGTGACCTTGGTCGGCTGGCTCTGTCCCTAGTCCCCTAGCCCTTTAGCATCACCCACAAGGGCAAGACATACCTAGGGAGCTTGTCTCGCCTATGGATAGACCTATCACCCTGACCCATTCGCACAATTCCCTCTTGCACTCTACCTTAATACCATTGCAATCAATTGTGGTAAGTACCGCACAAATGGCCATGAAAAGTACACCATCCTCATTAAGCAAGTCCAATAGCTCCCAATTACTAAAAGTGCGGTGTCCCTGTGTTCAATTATGCTACGTCATGCAGTCACAATGCAAAGGATGTCTCATACACCTTCATGTATACTTCTTCTCAATATGGACAACTTTGCTTTGTCCACACATTGTTACGAGAAACCAGCCTGCGGTCTTCTAACTACGTAATATCTAAGTATGCACAAGCACTCACATAATATCTGCATCAAAATATATACACAGTTTGGGTCCTCAAGTGCAGAACAATACTCTCAGCTTGCTTCGAGTTCTCGACCTGTCTCCTAAAATAAGTGAACTATGTATTTTGCATAATAGAGAAGACTAGCACTACCCCTAGGACGAGACCAGCTATGAGAGGTTTTCAATTGCAGGTATTGAAGACTCCAACAAAAGTGTCATTCGCTCATCATCGACACTCAACTCCGAATTCCTACCCTTTATCATCCTGCAAGCCTGCCAAGAATCGTCATGTGCAGAATCCCCAACAAACCAACACTTGTGCTGGCCATCAATGAAATCCCCAACAAAGAACAGCCCTATCACCAACTCCACCAACCCTACCACTAGCCACCTAGGCCACCAACATGCTCCCAATGATCTTTCTCCACACCACCACCAACACTCCTCCACGGTAACTATCGATGTCCCTTCCACCCACGTCTTCAGTGTAGGCCAAAGCTTGCTATTTATGATGGTGAGTGCCATGGGAGTGGCACTCGTCTAGGAGGGGGTAATGTTAACCATCAAATGAACAAAGGTGGAAAACCCGAAAAAGCTGAAGCAGAAGACAAGGCCAAGGCAAAGTGAAACGGAAGACGAAGGCGTGCCAAGAAAAATCTAGAAACACAAGAAGCGCAGAAAAGTCCTAACTAAGGGAAAAAGGTGCACAAGGAAAAGCGCAAGTCAATACTTTTGTAAAAGAGCGCAAGCACATCATGATTTAATTTAAGGAGCGCCGGGCTCTCACCCGTGCAATTTATAAATGTAGATGGGTGGTGAAAAGGAAGCTAGGAAGATAGAAGGACAATGAGGAAAAGGGCCTAGGCCACGGTCGGCCATTTAAAAAGAGGATAAGGGGATGACTGCCCAAAAGGGATTTAGGGTTTTGTATATAAAGTTGAAAAGTGAATGAGAAGCTCATTCTTGTGTGTGGCCAAAGCTTCTTCTTCTTCCTCTCTTGTTTCTTGCCTTCTTGCTTGTGCTTGAGTGAGGGAGTATGAGGGAGTGAGTGTGTGAGAGTGAGGGATCGTGAAGAAGAAGCTCCCCATCTTCTCTCTTCATCTTCTCTTCTCTTGCGCAGCTATGGAGGATGGAGCTTGATGGAGGGGGCTTGAGGTTGCTTGAGCTTGCCACAAGGATCGTGGAGCTATCGGAGTGCAAGAGAGAGGAGGGAACTCGATTGAGCATCAAGGTAAGCTCACTACACCCGCAAGGTAGGCATTGCGTGCTGGCTATGTAAGAGGTAGCCATGGCCACTCGGCTTAAAACGCTTGATCAATAAGTGGTTTGTAGGTCTCGGGGTAGAGCTTCGTAGCTCCCCTCTAGGGGGCAACCAATTCTGTGGCGCATATGATGAATACTATGCATAAAGTTTTGAGGGAATATACTCCTCAGCTGACCTTACCCTTTCTTGATGATGTGCCAATAAAATGGTGCAATATCCATGAGAAGAATGAAGAGCTGAATGATCAGGGATGTACAGGATTTGTGGTTGATCATATTGCTGATTGTAACAGGATTTTGAGCCGTCTTGAAGAAGTGTATTTGACTCTAATATGAGAAAAATCGGTTTTTGGAGTAGAGGAAGTATTGGTTGTTAGGCACATGTGTGGACCATATGGAAGAAAGCCCTCACCAGTAAAGATTGATGCCATAAGTAGGATGCGTGAGACATATTCAAATGTATCCGAGGTAAGAAGTTGTTTAGGTGCATGTGTCTTTTACTTGATATGGATTCCACATTTTGCTCATGTGGCTAAAAGTCATAGTCATTGTGATGAAGAAAAATGGAAAAATTAGAGTGTGTGTCAATTACAAGAAGGTGAATGATGCTACTAAAAGGGACAATTGTTAGATATGATCAATGCCCCACCCTCATTAGGTGCTACCAATGATCCATGGTGCTCAAAGTTGTAAGGCCCCCATTATGAGGAGAAGCCAAATGTGAGCTCGGACATTGGTTGAGTCTTGACTTGTATATCAGATGAGGTCTATGTGACCGGATGGCAAAAAGGTGACTATTGTGGGTCTAATCTTTGGGTTAGACAGAGTGGTTAAGCTGGTAGCAACTCGAGGCGCATTGCATTGAGTTGCGGTGTAAGGGAGTTAAAAGGGGCCCCTATTGTGGGGTCCGGGGGCCGCGGAAGCGGCCCCTGGCTCCGATGGTAAAGGGAATATTCCCTGGCCGACTAGTGGAGGCTCATATGGTAGGTCGGTCAGCACGCCGACCTAACGACCTTCGCGGGCTATAAAAGCTAAACCTCTTCACAACCATCTCTCACTCATCTTTCACCCAGTGAGAGTTGTTGTTCCAGCTAGCCTTAAGCTCTTCACCTTCTTCTGACTAGATCGCCATCTAAGCTTCACACAGTGGAAGCGCACGGGTGGACAGAGCCATCTTTGTATCAGTTGTTTGGAGTTAAAGAATTTACTGATTCTCCTCTTATCTGTTGTGTACTCTCTATCTCTTTCTCAGATTCTGTTCGCTGCGCCGTGTAATATTTTACAACAATTACCCATTGCCATACACTGAGCACATGCTTGAAAGAGTGGCGGGCAAGGAGGCCTATAGTTTTCTAGATGGTTTCTCAAGATACAATCAGGTGCAAGTGCATCCTGCCAATGGGCATAAATCTACCTTCACCACTGAATGGGGCGTCTTTGCTTACATAGTCATGCCTTTCAGGCTGACTAATGCCCCTATCACTTTCCAATGCCTCATGTGCACCATATTTAAAGACATGCTTCACAAAGAGTTGGAAGTCTTTGTCAATGACCTCTGCGTTCACTCAACCTGGATGGAATAATTAGACAAAATCCAAGCAATCTTTGAGCAGTGTCACGTATATTGTCTCTTCTTGAACCCCTTGAAATGCATGTTTTGGGTGAAGCGTGGATGCATCGTAGGCCACGTGGTGTCGAAGAATGACATTGCCACTAACTTCTTGAAAGTCAAGGTTATTGTCGACCTTCCACCTCCAATCAACTACAAGGGAGTCCAATGCTTCTTAGGCCATACGGGATACTATTGGTGGTTTGTGTTGAATTACACATTAATAGCTAGACCTTTATACAAGCTACTGATTGTCTTTGAATGGATTGAAGCATGCCAATGAGCATATGAAGAGTTGAAGAAGGCTCTAACCAACAACACCAATTCTATGAGCCCCAGATTAGACCATTACCTTCCACGTGCATATCGATGCTTCTAAATTTGCTATGGGGGCAGTGTTGTGCCAACCTGGCAAGCACAACCTAGACTATTTGGTGAGCTTTGCTAGCAGACAACTCATTGAGACAGAAATGAACTACTCGACGATAGAAAGAGAGGGCTTGGCCATGGTGTTTTTTGTTGTGAGGAAGTTCCGGCATTATCTATTGGCTACACCCTTTACCTTTTTTGTGGACCATCAAGCCTTGCTGTATCTAGTGAATAAACCTTGCGCTACAGGACGCATAGCTCAGTGGCTCCTTCTGCTTTTGGAGTTTGAATTATCCGTGGTTGTACCGAAGGGAAAACAATACTACATGGCTAACCATATGTCACGCATCCTCACAGGAGAAGCCTGTTAGATTTCATGGATGCAGGAAGGAGAGCAACACGGAGTGAAGCAACATGCTTTCTCTCTCTATTCTTCTTACTATTCATTCAACACACACATAGTGCATATACAACCTAAGGTCATAAAGACCATTCACACTAGAAGTAGAATCGACTTATTTAATGTACCTAACTGATCTAGCCAGACTAGCTGTGTCCAGCTCATGTCGGTCAAACACACATGAATGAGCTTGATATTCTAACACTTCCCCTCAAGCTCAAGACATCATATGTACTCCAAGCAGCTGTCTAAAACCATAGAACTTATCTTTACCCAAGGACTTGGTAAAGATATCCGCTACCTGTTCATCAGTCTTCACATGCATAAGATCAACTCGTCCTACAAGAACCATCTCTCTGATGAAATGGTAGTGTACCTCTATGTGTTTCGTCCTGGCATGATAGATTGGATTCATAGCCAGGAGTACACTACTCAGATTGTCACATAGTAACTTCACTGGAGCATCTACCTGTATGTTCAAATCAGCTATAAGCTTGAGTAGCCATGAAATCTCGCATACTGCTAATGTAGCACCCTTGTACTCTGCCTCAGTACTCGACAAAGCAACCGTAGGCTACTTCTTGCTGCTCCAGCTAATCATGCCGCTACCAAATCCAAATGTATATCCACTCGTAGATCTACGATCATATGAGCAACCTGCCCAATCTGCATCCATGTATCTAGTCAATATCAAGGGTTTATCTCTGACATAGAACAACCCATACTCTACAGTGGACTTAACATATCTCATAATGCGTCTAACTGCATCCAAGTGCGGCGTTCTAGGCTTCTGTATAAACTGGATTATGAGCCCTACATCATAGCTCAAGTCAGGCCTAGTGATAGTCAAGTAAATCAAGCTGCCAACCATCTGCTTGTACATAGTCACATCCTCTACTTCAGCCCCAATGTTCATGTCCAGCTTGACATTCTGATCAAGAGGTGTATCCAGCGGTTTGCATTCAGCCATGCCATACTTCTTCAGCATCTCTATGACATAGTGCTTCTGCATAAGCCATAACCCATTGTCAGCTGGAATTACCTCAATGCCTAAGAAATACTTCAATTCTCCCAGGTCTTTCATGTCAAATTCAGATTTCAGCATCTTCATTACATGCTGTATGCCCAAGTCATCATCACCAGTGATTATCAAATCATCAACATATATGACCAGCACTACTAAACCATTGTCAGTCTTCTTTGTAAATATGCTATGATCAGCCCTGCCAACGGAAAACCCAATCTCTGCAAGTAGTTACTGATCTTAGCATGCCAAGCTCTCGGAGCCTGTTTCAGCCCGTACAATGCCTTTTTCAGCCTGCATACATAATGCTGAAAATCAGGGTGAACATACCCTTCCGGCTGAACCATATAGACATCCTCTGCTAGGTCACCATTAAGAAATGCGTTCTTAACGTCCATCTGCTGCAATTTCCAGCCTTTAGCAGCAGCTAAGGCAATCATAGTGCGTATAGTTGCCATCTTGGCAACGGGGTTGAATGTTTCCTCATAATCAAGTCCATACTGTTGGGCATACCCCTTTGCGAATAGCCTGGCTTTGTAACTATCCACACTACCATTTGACTTGCATTTGATTTTGTAGACCCATTTGTAGCCAATGGTCTTTTTTCTTTCAGGCAGTGGTACTAAATCCCATGTTTTATTTTCATCCAAGGCATTCATTTATTCATCCATGGCTACACACCAATTCTCATCTTTCACTGCTTCACCATATGTACTTGGTTCTTTGACCTCCATCACTTTTGTCATGTATCCATAATGCTTTGCAGAGTAGCCACTATATGTCAACCTATCAACAAGGTATCTAACCCTCTGCGAGCGTCTAAGCTGTGGTGCACTACTTGATTCCCCTCTCTCATGAGGCAGAATATACCTGCTCTGCCTTGTGCCAGGCATATAGACAGTCAGAATACCAAGTTCACTCTCTACAGTATCACTAGACTCATAGCCAGAAGTCATTCTGCCAGGTGTCATCATCCCAGATGCATCCTCAATAACTTTCTCTTTTCCTTTGCTGTCCAAGACGTCATGTCTCCCCCTCACTGACATACCGGTGTCAGTGGACGGTGAGCTCCTCAATCTCCCTGTCCACGTGGATACTGTTTGACTACGAGGTCCTGTCATAGGAGTGCTCTGCTGTAAATCAATTGTAGAGGTATGAGTGGAAGGCATATCCGCTGGCACTGCAATTGGTGATACATACCAAGAACCTATCTCATCAAAGATAACATCCTTGCTTACCAGAGTCTCCCTGGTAGAGGGATCATAGCATTTGTATGGCTTCTTCTCTTGCGAATATCCAATGAAAACACACTTATGTGCTTTGGGATCCAACTTCTTCCTTTTCTCATCTGGAATATGCACATAAGCAAGACAGCCAAAGACTTTCATGTGACTTACATCTGACTTATAGCCATACAACTTCTCAAACGGTGTCATCTCATGAATACCTGCAGCGGGAGTCCTGTTCAAAATGTATACGGCTGTCATAACAGCCTCTGCCCAATAGTAAAGTGGCATATGCTTTTCATTCATCATAGCCCTAGCAGCTTCCATCAGAACCCTATTTTTCCTTTCAGCTACTCCGTTTTGCTGCGGAGTGTAGCTGCAGGTTAGCTGCCTACGAAAGCCATTTTCAGCCAAGAAATCATCAAATTCATTTGATACATACTCCCCACCACTATTAGATCTCAAGCAAGAGACGTAGCATTCACACTCCTTCTCAACCTGTGCTTTAAATTGTTGAAAAACAGCAAAGACCTCATCTTTTGTTTTCAATATGTAAAGCCAGGTATAGAGACTTAGTCGTCAATGAAGGATACATAATATGAGGAAACTCCCATAGATGCATTATGAGCTGGCCCCCAAACATCAGAGTGCACTAACTGCAATGGACGTGTACTCTGTCATACGTGCCTGACAAATGGCAATCGTGACTGCTTACCGAACTGGCAAGCCTCACATACATGACCAATATCTGAATATTGGAACTTCGGTAAACCTGTAACCAACTGTTTCTTTTGCATAATTTGTAGCCTTTGCAAATTGACATGACCCACTCTCTTGTGCCATATTTCCAAATCCCTAACAGTGCCAGAACCATGGGCAAACATAGCTGAATTCAGCTCTGGCAAATAAGCATCAAGAGTAAACATTCTGCCATCCCTGTGACCACGAGCTATCAACTTGCAGCCATTGCCAAACTCTTCAATAAAGCAACCATGCTTATTGAATCTAACCTGCAAGTTCTGCTAACAGATAACAAGTTCTTCGTAATTGAAGGGACATGTAATACATCATGCAAATTTTTCTTTCTGCCATTATGGACCACAAGAGGCACTTTGCCTTTATGCTCAATGCTATGCTGCATGTCATCACCTGTGCATACATAGCCATGCTTTTCAGCCACCATATCCGTGAACCAATCACCGTGAGGGGTCATGTGATTTGACGTCCCCGAGTCAATGTACCACACTGCATCATCGGATGATTTTTCAGCAACCTTATCTTTGACATACTGCATGGCAAATAGTCTATCACCAGAGTCATCTGCCTAACTGGACGTTGCATAATGTCCATGCTGCTTGCCCTTCTGGTTTCCCTGCTTCTTCCGGCAGTCCTTTGCAATATGCCCATACTTTTCTCAGTAGTGACAATCCTTATCTTTATTTGGATTGTCTAACTGACGCTGCTGCTGCCATGAGCCTCTGTCACGGGAGTTAGATCTCCCCCTGCCTCGAAAGTTTCCACCACCTCTTGCATTTGATGACTGCTGATTGCTATTACTATAGGATGCATTTTGCTGGCCTCCTCTGCCAGATCCATAGCCTCTACCACGGCTACCACGACCACGTTGATTCAAGTAAAAAACTGCATCATTATTCTTTGAGCTGCTTGACCCTGTAGCTAAGCCAAGCTTCACCTCTTCATGAATCAATAATGCAACCAGCTCATTAAAGTCAGGCATCTCAGCCCGCACAGATACTGAAGTGTCAAAAGACTTGTACTATGAACCTAAGCCATTTAAGGTCACTGCAACCATATCCTCATCTTCAACCTGTGAGCCAACAGATGCCTGCTGATCTGCTATGGTCTTAACCTCTGTGACATAATCTTGTATGGATCTATTCTTCCTCTCCATGTTATTGAATTTCTGCTTCAGTTGTATCTTCCTTGCACTTGTAGTTGTGCCATAGTATTTGACCAATATATTCCATGCATCTGCTGGGGATTTACAGTTCATGTTCTGCATCACCATAGCATTCGAGATACATAATGACAACCAATGTAAAACCCTGTGAGCTCTTTCCGTCCAGGCTCGATGCGCTCGTCTTTGATCAGCTGTAGGATTCCTTTCTGGAACTTTAGGTTCAGCCTCAACACCTGTCACTAAGTCCCAGTATCCTTTGCCTATCAGAAAGTTCTCCATGCGGAACTTCCATATTGCATAATTGATGCTGTCAAGCTTTTCTCCCACAATCTGGGTTACATTATCAGTTCTATCAGCATTTGCCATGTTTTAAACCTTGCTTGACTACCTGCAAACCAAGATCTTCTTAATAGTTCAACTTCAGCCCGGAACTGTTTATGATAGTTTTCTGTAATTAATTACAGTAAAAAACCAGGGTATTTCAGTCCACTAACAATCCAAAATAGCTCACAACCAAGTGGCTTAACCTGTGAGTAAAGCAATCAGTGCAAATACTATGTATTCACTTCGGTTTGAACTTCTGCAACCTCACTGCCATATGCAATCTAAAAACTGTAATTCTGTGAGTGACCAGCAGTGATTTCAAGCCCAAAACTGAGTAGTATACATGTCATACATGTCCCAAACTTCCATAGATAGCTGCTAGTACATGTGTCAAGCCATGCATAGGCATAGAATCACAGAACAGTATATAACCAGCATATATGACTGTCGTAAATAAATTCCCAGATTTCAAACAGCCAATGCACTGGCAACAGGGATTAATTTCAGTCCCAAAAAACCATAAACCATTTGCATCACTTACGTTTCCAATGCTCAAGCATTCAACAGTCTCACAGAGCAAGTCTTCAAGTACCTGTGGGACTAACCAAATCAACTAGTTCTTTAGAAATAACCAATTAGTGCTTTATGTCTGCAATTTTTTTTTTCCAGTTTTCAGCCTGTCACAAGCTCTTAGATCAAGCCATTCCAAGCTCCAAGTTTATGTCAAAATACCCAAGAAATATGACATGTCTTCTACCAAGCATCAAGTGCTACATTCAAGTTCAATGTACATGCCAAAGAGCATCCAAAATGCAGACATCACAAGTGTATAATATCTCTATAACTTCAATGACAGTTCAGCCCTGTGTATTCAGATCTGTACACCTCTATTACAGCTCACACATGAGCTCCCACAAGAGCAATAGCAAGGTATACCCTTCAAGAACCTTCCTTGGTATGCATCCAAGCTCTATGCCACTTGACAAGTGCTATACTTTTTGAATCTCAACCAATGAGAGCAGCCTGTTCATAGGCACAGTCCACACAGACTGTTCAGAGTATATTCAGATAAGATTTGCCCACTTGTTGATGCTCAATGGAGCTTTGGTGAGTCTCCAGACAAGCCACACTCTTGTTGATGCTCAATGGAGCCTTGGTGAGCAGTCCATGTACTGAATCTCAGCCATGGAGTTCAGCCTGAAAACAGGCGTAAACACATTGGCTGGCCCGACCTCTGCTGCTGCCCATTTTGCTGATTATTATTATAACAAGATACTCACTGCTACTCAACCAATCCTTGGGAGACTCCTCAACAAGCCACAGCTCCTGCTTCAAGCAATGAGACTCCAATGCTTCACAGTACATACCTCTGTGTGACCATTGATGAAAATGACTGTTAGTTCTCTTCCTTTTCCAGCTCTTCAGGTCACTCTTCAAGTCTTATTCTTGAGTGCATTCCACCAGTGAGCCCATTCATGGCTCTAATACCATGTTAGATTTCATGGATGCAGGAAGGAGAGCAACACGGAGTGAAGCAACATGCTTCCTCTCTCTATTCTTCTTACTATTCATTCAACACACACATAATGCATATACAACCTAAGGTCACAAAGACCATTCACACTAGAAGTAGAACCGACTTATTTAATGTACCTAATTGATCTAGCCAGACTAGTTGTGTCTAGCTCATGTCGGTCAAACACACATGAACGAGCTTGATATTCTAACAAAGCCGCTGGAGAAGGCATTGCCGATGAATTGCCAGATGCCCACCTCTTTAACCTTTCCAACGAGAGATTTATTCATGGTTGATCTAACACCATATTGGGTAGATGACATAGTCCAAGTGCTTGAGCATGCACTACCTGAGTGACTGATATAGAAGGCAACACTCAGGTGACTCATTCTCAAGATCCAAACCTACCAATTGATAGCAGGCCAGCTGTATCACCTAGGGCGAGATGGATTGCTGTGCAGATGCGTGTGCGAGAATGAGATGCACAACATGCTCTTTTAGAGACACACAACGGAATTGCTAGAGGACACTTTAGTGGAGACACGATGGCCCACAAGGTGCTGCAGTCTCAACTATGGTGGCCAACATTGTTTCGTGATGCAACACAATTTGTTAAGCGCACTCCGACGAGTGTCAGTGGACAAAGGTCCCAATTTGCAAGGATCAAATGGAGTTGACTCCAATCATTGCACGAAAACCCTTTGAAAAATGGGGAATTGACTTCATAGGACCTATTAGCCCCGCTGCACAGTATTTGCAGCCAAATACATCATTGTGGCCACAGACTACCTAACGAAGTGGGCAGAGGCGAGAGCGACATGAAAGAATGATGCTCAAACAACTCTCAAGTTCTTATGGGATTAGGTGATCTCACGATTCGACTGTCCCATCGAACTAGTTAGTGACTAGGGCACACACTTCATCAATGAAGTAATAGTGCATCTCCTATCCACCTTCCTAATTATCCATAGGAAATCCTCTCCATACTACCCTCAAGGAAACGACTAGGCAGAATCCACGAATAAGATTCTTGTCATTGTCCTAACCAAGGTAGTCTCTACCTCATGTAGCGACTGGGATAACAAGCTAATGGCAGCCTTGTGGGCTTATCGCACAACTTATAAAACGGTTGTCGGCCAAACCCCCTTTAGGTTGACCTAGGGAACCGAAGAAATTCTCCCTGTAGAATTCTTTGTGCCTAGCCTAAGAATCACACTTCAGGAGCGATGGGAAGGAAGGGAGGCATGGATGCAATGCCTAGTTGAACTCGAACGCATCTGAAAGACTCACCTTCTAGCCACTCATGTGCTCATATGTGAGAAGGCACAATGAAGAGCTGGTTTGACAAGCACGTCAAGCAATGCGACTTCGAACATGGTGACTTAGTGCTCCTATACTCAGTTAAGGGGCATAAGCAAATAATGAAGTTTAGGGGTCTTAGACCTTTCAAAGTTCATGCAATCAGCAGAATGGGCAATGTTGAGCTCGAGACTCTAGACGATGAGGGAATAGGCTTCTTCAATGGCAGTTGTGTCAAGAAGTACTATCCTCCCACACATCCTTTGCATGAGTCACCAATGTTAGAACCACCTGTCAAAGTACGAGTAGCCACAATCACTGAAGTCGATGACAAGGATGAGGAAACTGTAGAGCCCGCATACCTGCACATCATGGTCATTGCCAAGCGAACATGCGTCTTCAGTGCCTTGATTGACGAGGGAGCAGACTTCAATGTCTTGACTCATGATCATTGGACCCAACTTGGCAAACCACCACTACAACCCACTAATGCCAAATTAAGCCCATATGGGGGTCGCTCATACGCACTTCTCGGCAAGTGCAGGGCTGCCGTTTCTATCAAGTCTCAGACTGTACCAATGATCTTCTACGTGTTGCCAGATGCCAAAGATGCAGGCATGGAATCGCCGCTAGGGCGAACTTTCAAAAAGCAAACCCGTTGCAACGTTGATTATGAGTTGCAGCGCATCCACCTCGCCATAGGCAACGTTCGCATTGTTACAGCTTTCAGCAACAAGGGCTACATGACCTCACCACAGTCCGCAAGGCCGTCGGTAGAAATATTAGTAGCCAAAGCTAAGGAGGGGTAGTACTCGGCCACCACCCACCAACTCTCAAGAACTGCTGCTCATGGTAGCAAAAGCCAAGGCCCAACAGCCTAGGTTTCAATGTAAGCCTAAACAGCTCCAACCACCGCCTAGGAGTTGACACACACATCCTTATAAGACCTGAAGATCTAAACCTAGGACACCAAGGCATAGTCACAGAAATCGGCGCATGATCAAGCAAAGGTGGGTCTCTAAATCCCTCTTGCACGTGCAAGGCTACTATGAGGGGAATGCCTAGATATGGATCCCTAAAGCCCACACGGCCAAGGGCACCATTCATACACCGCCCTCAAGCTTGATCACCCCAAGCCCCATAGAGCCTCAAGACCATAAGCCATAGTGCTTTCCAGACCCACATCCATCAAGCTCATCCAGGCACATTCCCAAGAGAGTCGAACAAGCCTATCGGTCCAAACGAAAGACATCGTCACATAAGCCATCACTCGCTAGAGCCAATCTGACTACAATGATCCATTCTGAAGGCATCAATCCATCGGATGTAGTTGCCACTTAGCCAGCCCCAATCCAGGAGGTCCAACCGCAATCTCAAGAACAACTGCAACCACAACTGTTCATTATCAAAGGCTCTAGTGCTATCAAACCCCAACCACCAGCACGTCTTAAACCCTCCTATGAGTGAAAATAATTTTTGACACTTGCCTCAGATCTAGCCAAAGATACGGGAGATGATGTGGTTGATTGCATTAGATGAATAGATGCCACTTTTAGAGAGCTAGCTTTGAGCTACGACCGCTTTATTGCCTGAACCATTTGCAACCGAAGTTCGTATACGATGCCTTGTCCTTGGGAGAAGTTTGAACTTGCCTTCGCAAAAGCAGCTAACTCCACTGCTGAATTGCTCAATAGTGAGATCTCTAAAGAGAAAGCCCTCAAACATCGTCTAATCATGTCATATGATCAGCAAACCACTTCTGCCATCACCGACCAAGAAATTGCAGAATTATCAAAACTTGCTGATACTGAATCCCCGTTCTTGAGGCACTGGTACACTCTTAGGTTGCAATGGGAAGTTGAAGGGTGCCAAATCATGACAAATGTTGAGCAGCGCCGCGCAATCAAACCAATAGAGTACGACCCCACTTACGTCATGCCAAACTCGTATAGAGTGTTAACCACTCTTCGTGGCCAACCCACTGGAAGAGCACATCAAAGGACACCCTTATCTTGATCGCCTATTGACTGAGGAAGAGTTACATATTGCTAACTATGTCACTTCTAGTGACTTTCTAACAGATGTTTTCACTTACATCACACTCAACCTTTTGATCTAGACCGCGAAGCGCAGTTAGAGTACAACCTCGATTTGTACACTTGGTTTCTACGCTGGTAACTCCTAGACCCATTGCAGAGTGCCCCTAACCTTCTAACCTTCAATCCTAGGAAGAATTCTTCTCGAGCTGGAAGGGGAGGGGGGTGAGGTGAAACTCATAAACACGTAAACAATGAGCAAGGTAGGAAAAATGGCATGAGAACTTTGAAATAAAGGGCAAAAAGTTAAAATATGAAGGGAAGATTCTACATTGGATGGGATTTTACTGCTTTCATTCAATAAACATATAGATTCTTTCTTTTTAATTATGACTTTTCCAACGAATTATTAATTTGGAAGCACTAATGGAAACTTGGAATTATGACAGGAACAAAAGATGTCGCAATAAGACCGCGCCCACCGACTTCCATTCATGGAGGAGGAAAGAACGCAATACCCCATCACTCTTGAAAGCCGCGTCTACAACCAGCTCAAGTTCCGAACCATTCATAATGTAGAGGGTGTGGTGGCCAAGGAGGAAGCGGCTAAGAGAGTCATCGAGCAATGCAACCTCACCAAGTACCTTGAGAAAATTACGCAAGAGCTTGACCACATGAAGTGTGTGGAGTTTCTCAGGACATACGACCCTGACAATGAGTGAGGCACCCTCACGGTGGGAAGGGGAGAAAATGCTAAACAGGTACATGTTTACTTAAACCCAGCCTTGGTGGAAAAGGTGTTGGGACTGGAGCCGAAGATATAGAAGAAGCAGAAGAGGGATGTGTATACCATGCTAAAAATGAAAAAGGAGGATGTGCTAACTAATGACGACATCAACATCCAGGACATTCGTGATGTGGAAGCCAGACTACAAGTGAAGCTAGTGCATGAGCTCTTCTCCAGCCAGCGCTGCAATGCCTTAATGCATCGAATTAGCATGCATGTGCTAGAGAATGTAGTAGCTCACACTTACATGAAGTCGACTGAAACGGATATGTACGCAAAACCATTGACCAGATGGCTAAAGCACTAGCTTTAGGAAGTACACTAGCAAGAGGGGAGTTCCTAGCTTCCAAGGCCACGGAAAGAAAGAAGGCCTCGTCCAAGGCCTTGTTTATTGCCTATGGAAGAATTTTGACTGCGCTAATCTAGGAGGCACTGAAGGAGACACAAGATGCAGAAGAAGGAGAAGGAGAAAAGCTTGACATGTCACCCCCTCACCACGACCAAGAGAGTTCTAGTGATAGGACCAAGAGTGATAAGGAAGGATAGGAACAAGAAGAACAATCGGGCAAAAAGTAGGCCAAGAAACCCAAGAAGAAGATGGCACAAAAGAAAAAGAAGCAAGATGAAGGCCGCAAGAAGGAGAAAGAGGATTTGGAGAAGGCAAAAAGAGAATCCCTCAAGAAGGCTGAGGGGAGGGAGAAGAAGAAGAAAGATAAAGAAGAAAAAGCAAAGGAAGAAGTCAAGAAGGCAAAAAAGGTGTCAAAACAAGAGGCCGAGAAGAGGAAAAGGAAAGAACAGGAAGAAAAAGAGAAATTGGAGAAAGAGTATATGAAAATTGAAGAAGAAAGCCAAAGAAGAGCTGCTGAGGAAGAAGAGGAACTAAGAAGGAAGGAGGAGGAGGACTTGGCCGAAGCCACATGCAAGTCCATCGAGCAACAGAGTAGGGCCAATGATCTGGGAGCCTGGAGCTCGCTGAGGGAAGAAAGGCCTAGTTCTAGCATGCAGGTACGAGAAATCACGCTGCCCGCTGTCCTTGAAGGCAAAGGCAAGGCCCTTATCCATCCTATCCCTACCCTCATGGTGCCTCCCATCGAACCAACCACCCTCACCCCTAGCATCTCCACCAGCGTAGAGGTCTCCAACTTCCTCGCATGGATGTAGTATTTTATCAATAAAGAAATGTCCCAGGGAAAGAGCACGGAGACCATGGCCACGAGGCAAAAGAGATCAACCGCAGATACTGAGTCGAGACAGGACCAAAAACGTCAGAAAGTGGAGGCCTCGACCACTCCAATCCACACAACAGTGATGCCACTAGCCAGTTACGATGAGTATGTCGCCGAGTTGCTCTCCCAACTGGAGAAGGCTAAGGAGGAAAAGAAGATAGTTGTGGCTGAGTTGCTAGCAGAAAAGGAGTCGGTAGTTGCTTTCTAGCTCGAAAAGACCCGCATAATAGCTATGCAGCAACGAGAGATGTTTGATCTAAAACAGGAATTGAAGACCAAGGAGGACATGGAGGAGAGCTACAAGTAGCGGTTGGAGGATGAAAATCAGGAATTGGTGCAGATGCAGAGAGAGTATAAGCTCCTCCTGATGCAACATGGGGAATTGAAGGCAAAAATTGCCAACATTGAGCAAATGATGGAGGAATTGACTGCCAAAGAAAAGGAGAGAAAGCAGGAGAGGGAGTAGTAGCAAAAGGAGATCGAGTCTATGACCTATTAGCTACACTTGGGAAGGAAAAAGCAAGAGAACATGAGCAGGGAACTGAAAGACCAAGAGCAGAAGCTCGTAACCTTGGTACAGAAGCAGGGAGAGGGCATGGAAGAAATGAATACGAGAGTAGAAGAATGGGTAGTGTAGAACATAAAAAGGGTGAAGACACTGGCACAACGCCTTGCTTTGGTGGAGAAAGAAAAAATCCTCGTAGAGACTAAAGAAGAAGCTGCCCAGATAGCCTTCAATGCGGAGAAAATGGCCTTCATTAACACACTAAAGGACACAACTTGCCTAGAGGAAAAGGAGTCATTGGAGGTGGTACAAAAAAAACTGAGCATTGCATGTAGAGCTCTACATGCAGGGTTGCAGATGCCACCCCAACATGCGGAGGTTAGGTTGATCCTAGAAGAGCAATGAAAGTACCTGCTACTGGCCGATCTAACCCCCCAGGAAATTGACACAATGGGCTTTGAAGAAGGGGCACAAAAAGAAGACCGACAGGGGGAAGAGGCTGAGCTTGAATTTGATATGGGGAGATTTAGAGAAGAGGTGATCCCACAGCCCCCCTCACCGCATGTCCAAGAGCAACAACAGGTTGATCCATCTACGGAGAGACAAGACACAAGGAAAGATAGAGAAAGTTAGTTGAAGAAACCAGGAAGCAACTAAGAGCCAAACCGGTCGTACAGCCATCTGCGCCCCTCCCACTGTGCTCTGATGACCTCCCTGCTAGATTCCATGCAGAGCTGGAGATTTGGGAGGGGCAGGAAAGAGTAAAATACCCATTCACCATCAGCTTCCTCATGCCCAAAAACTTGCGGAGGGTCCTACCGCTCAAGGTGATGGAGGAGGTGATCGCGACTGGTAGTCGACTAGGAGAGAAGTGGCTGGAGGAAAGGGAGAGGACCCCCACTATTTGCGGAAATGAAGACGTTGAGTTTTGGCAAAACGAGGTGTTTGAAGTATCACATACTGTACAGAGATATAACTGTCAACCCCTATGGAGGAGGCGAGTGTGCAACATCAGCATGCTCACCTGGATGGCTTTTTGCAACACCCTACCCTACGAGAGGAATGACCCCACGTTCATGGCATACCCTTGTAGGGTAGGTGTGGATTTTGTTGCCACCCTCCATGGGTGTTATGATTTTCCTATCATCTATAACTCTAGTGCTGCCTCCTTCGAACATGCCCTCCTCTTCAACTCGGGAAGCCTAAATGATTCCATGATGCATTTCCTCATGGATTTCTCTTCATGCCCCGATCCATCCTTTGTAACTACCTGTAATTATCTTAGGTTACTTAAGTTATTACTCAAGCAGGACCCGACCCCACAAGAATGTGGTCTACATCCCCTCTTTTTTGACCCTAACACTCTCGATAGCTGTGCCATGGTGATTTTGATGATGAGGGCAAGCCCTCTCCCCTCTTTTTGTCTAGCTCTCCTAGAAAATATGAACGATAGCTAGTTCACTAGATGCAATCATCCTTTCCTCTCCACCACCTCCCTCCACGTCCGCATGAATCTAAAAGGATACATACAAAGCTATCAATTTTTAAGCAAATCCATCAAACCCCCTTCTTTGCCTAAGTTAGAGGAGGAGAATTAGGCACTGGCTGTCATTCTACTAGTGTAATACTATTTCCAAAAAAAAAAAAAGAACAAGCATACAAGGAAAAGCAAGAGGAACATTACGCATGGAATGGGTAAAATAACTCACTTATAGAAGCATTTAGCACCACATAAAGCATGATCACTACACCTAGGGGTCCTCAAGTTAGGCATGCCCGGTGGCTTCGATCGACTGTCTCTGCTCCTAACCCCCTAGCCCTTTTTGCTCCCCCACTTCACGCTTAGGGCCCATCAAGGACAGAACATACCTAGGGGGTACAACTTGCCTATGGTTAGACCTGTCACCCTAAGCTACTTGCACCGCACCTCCCTTTGCACTAATGGGGTCCTCAAGTGTAGGACATTACCCAGGCTAGCCTATGGTTAGACCCAACTCCCCATTCCACCAGCACGAGCACAATACACTACACAATAAGATAGACACCCCCCTTAGATAGGGCACCACACCTTTTCCTTCCAAGCATCACAAAGGTGAAAAACTACCGACTTTGGAGGCCTGCATCATCCACTTACTATCCATTTGGCTTCTCCAACAAACCTTATTACCAAGCTTCCATGGGTACCTGAGTTTACACATGGCCTTACCCTCACACGACTACTTTGCCAACTGCCTCTTAGACCCCAACAGCAACCAAGAGTGCCATGGGACTGGCACCCATCTCGGCGGGGGGTAATGTTAACCCCAAGTCAAGAAGGTGGAAGAATGAATGAAAAGTGGGAAGAGGATGGAAAAAGAGCAAAGACATGCAGGCGGCCTTTAAAGCTAAGCTGGGGCCAAAAGCGTAATTTTAAATGAAAGGCGCATCAAAAAACTCCAAAAGCTTGTGTAAAAGAGCGCCAGGCTCCCTCTTGTGCCAATTGTAAAGTATTAGATGGGTGTAGGCTAGATGCATAAGGCTAGAAGAGGGAAATAGAGAAAGGACCTTGCCACAATGGCCGGTCATGTAAAAGAAAGGGATGGGTGCCCATGGAAATTTAGGGTTTTGTATATAAAGTTCAAAAAGTGAATGGAAGCTCATTCTTTGGTGCATGGCTTTGGTGCATGGCTAACAAGAGCTCTCTTCTTCTTCTTCTCTTCTTCTCTTCTCCTTGCTTGTGTGTGCTCTTGAGAGAGGGAGTGTGAGAGTGTGAGAGAGTGAGTGTGTGGGAGTGAGGGATCAAGAGGGTGAAGCTCTTCACCATCTCCTCCTCTCTTCTTCTCTTCTTCTCTTCTCTTCTCTTGTGGGCACGGCTATGGTGGATGGAGCTTGGAGATGGAGGAGGCTTGAGGATGCTTGAGCTAGCATCTAGGATCATGGAGCTATCGGTGCATCGAGAGAGAAGGAAACTCATGTCGGCATCAAGGTAAGCTCAATACACTCGTAGGATTGATAGCGCATCGGCTAGGTGAGAGATAGCCATTAGAGCTCGCATGGAACGCTTGAAACAATAAGCAGTCCGTGGGTCTTGGCGGTTGAGCGAAAGCTCCCACAGTACAATTGCCATCTTATCAACTAGAGTAAAGGTCTCCTCATAATCTAGTCCATACAATTGGGCATGTCCTTTCATTACCAATCTAGCTTTATACCTCTCTAGTGAGCTATCATACTTACATTTTACTTTATAGACCCACTTGTATCCAATGGACATTTTTCCCTCAAGCAACTCAACCAAATCCCATGTTTCTATTTTTCAGCAAAGCCTCATATTCTTCATCCATAACCTTGCACCAGTTCTCATCGTTAACTACTTTTGCAAAAGATGTAGGCTCTTTGTATTTTTGCACCTCTATCATGCATGCATAATGTTTCACCGAGTATCCACTGTAGGTAAGCCTATCCATTGGCTTCTTTTCTCCTTGTGATCTTTGCAATGGAGGTGAACTAGATTATGCTCCCTCATGAGGCGGTACATATATTTGCTTAACTTTAGGTGTAACCATTGCAGGTTTACCAAAATCATTGTCAAGACTCTTAGAAGAGTCATAACCTGAAGTCAACAGACCTATAATTGTCAAGAATCGCGTGGTGGAGGGGGTTTCTCAAGATGCTGCGCCGAACACACACAGAATGCACAAGGAGAAGCTCACTCAAGAGACAAGAAGAGAGATGGAGGCCAAAACGTTTTCTTGCTGATTTCTTCTTATTCTTCACACTCTTTACAATGTACACAAAGTATAGATAAGATACAACATAAAAGGAAAGTGGCCTACTAAGTCAAACAATGCATAACCGACTACACTAGTCGACTGGCGCTATAACTATGCCAGCTGTAAATAGGTGTAACAACCTGAATATAATAAGTAATGAGTCAGTGGCCATGTGAGAGTCATAATGACCACCGACGTGCTAAGTGTAGACGTGTGGACCCATCTAACCAGGCGGTCCATCATCCATGTCCACATGTGTTGAGCTTGTCATCTCAACACTCCCCCTCAAGCTCAACTGCATCTCTGCAACTCCAAGTAAGCTTCGAAACTTTTGAAGCTTCTTTGTACCCAATGCCTTCGTGAGGATGTCAGCTATCTGATCTTGTGTGCTGACATACACCAAGTCAATCTCACCTACTAGTACCTTCTCTCTCACAAAGTGGTAGTGTACCTCAATATGTTTTGTCCTGGCATGGAACACAGGGTTCCTAGCCAACTGTATACTGCTCATGTTGTCACAATAAATGACAACTGGACCTTCCACCTGGACATCCAAATCAGCCAATAGCTTTTGCAGCCATACTACCTCACATGCTGCAATAGCAGCACCTCTATACTCAGCCTCTGTACTCGACAAAGCAACTGTAGATTGCTTTTTGCTGCTCCATGCAACTGCTGCACTACCAAGAGAGAACATGTATCCGCTGGTAGATCTTCTATCAGACATACTACCAGCCCAATCTGCATCTGTGTATCCAAACACCTGTACATCTGTACCTGCCTCATAGAAAATTCCATAATGTAATGTGGACTTCACATATCTCAATATGCGTCTGACTGCATCTAAATGTGGCTTTCTAGGTACTTGCATAAACTGACTTACAAGACCAACAGCGTAGCTCAAGTCTGGTCTTGTAATAGTCATGTAAATCAAACTCCCCACTATCCTCCTGAACATAGTAGGGTCTTCTATCTCATCTCCAACATCAGCACTTAGCTTTACATTATGCTCCAATGGGACTGAAAGTGGTTTGCATGCTGTCATACCATACTTGGACAACATATCCAAGCCATACTGTCTTTGGGATAGCCATATACCATCATCACATCTGACCACTTCTCTATTTTTGAGTGAGCTTCCTCTTGTGTGTATGGTGTGTGTTTGATGCAATATCCCAAGCAAGTCCCCCCACTATGCGATTCTTGACATGGTATCAGAGGAGAGACATCATTGAGAGAGGCTAGTTTTGAAGGCTGAAGTGAAGGAGAAGAAGCAAGAATTCAAGCAAGTAAGAAATGGGTAAAAAGCTCTCCCATTCTTCCATTCTCTCTCTTGGATAGTGCATGTGGAGGCATTAGAAGGAGAGCAGAGTGAAAATCTTAGTTTAGCCATTTGAGACAATTTTGGGTCCCATTTTGGACACATAAGGTTATGGATAATAGTTTCAAGGCATACTATGTTTTTTACTGTGTTGATTGAGAGTGGGTGCACAAGTTATAGATTTTAAATATGTAATTTTTGAGATTTTTTCCAAGAATCAAACATTAGTTTTATATGCAAACAGGTTGTAGATTACATATACTATTGAACAATTTAGTAAAAAAGATTGTTTGGTGTATTGCTATGCACTTGTTGTGAAAGGTTATAGAAGACTTGCTTGCTGTTTTGTATCATTTTTATGATAATGATAGAGAAAAATGAAAATCCCATCATTAAGACGCTAGATTAGAACAACTACCACCCATCATGGAAGTTTCATATGATGAACTTTCCTATTGAAAAAGGCATCTATGAGTTTGTTTCAAGTGAAGAAAAGGAGCGAGAGTTGAGTAACCCTACAACTGCAGATGAATGAAAGGTGTGGAAAGAATGAAATGCAAAGGACAAAAAGGTGATATATTGGCTATTTGCAGCAATTGAGAATACTATATTGGGGCAAATTAAGAATGCAAAAACTTCACATGCAGCTTGGACAAATTTTGAGAATATGTTTTTAATAAATGCAAAGGCACAAAAGATTCAACCCAAGTGAGAATTGAATACTTTGAAGAAAAGGAAAATGATTGTCAATGAGTATGTTTTGGAGGTGAGGATCATTGCACATGCTTTGACAATGATGATTGATGCAATGCTTGATGATGATGATTTGGTTTTATCTACTTTGAATGGCCTTAATAATGAGGCTTGGAAACCATTTGCCACTTTTGTATACATATGGAAGCCATTTCTAGAGATCAATGTGCAGGGTGACTCATTTGAAAGAAATTGTGAATAGGTCCAAGAATTTTACTCAAGTTTAGAGGGACATGGTAGATTCTCTTTGAGAAAATGAGGTATGAGACATACTAGTGATAACTACAAACATAGGTTAAATCACCAATTTGGTAAAATACATGTTTTAGGATGCCCTGGAAACTTTAGAGATAGGAGGAGCTCTAGAGAAAGAGGTGGATGGCAAAAACATAGGTTATGTAAATTTTGCTTTTTTTTTGCCATTATTATGGCAAAACAAGTCATATTGCAACCCATTGTTATGCTAAGAAGGATGACATACATAGTGGTAAATTGCAACAAGGAAACTATACATCGTCTTCATGATAGAATGAAGAAAAAACTGAGTGTTTCTTTGTTATGTAGCATATGATGAATGCTATTACAGGAAAGGGGACATGCAATGATGTATGATATATGATTCAGGTGCACCTAATCATATGACCAATCATGTCGAATGGTTTGGAGAGATGTAGAATTTACAAAATATAGGTTGTTGAGATATTGGCAATCATACCTGGCTCAGTCTCTTTGTATTATGGAGCAATGTGGGCTCAAGATGCAGCCTAGTCTATTCCTATAAAGCATTGTACTTGCTCTCATTTTGAATGCAATGATATAGTACTTTTGTCCTTTCAACAAAGTGTCTGTGTCATTTTGTCAACACACAAGATTGTGTTTAAGAGTCCAAGTCTCAATCTTGGAATCCAATTCACTTGTGTGACATTTGATCTTGATGTTTGTTACCTCATGAGCTCACTCTTCCTCTTTCAACCTCCATAGCCATGCTTTAGATCCGACATTTTAACATGGTATCAGAGCCTAGTCGGGCATGCTCAACTCAACTTCTCTCTTTACTCTCTCAATCTCTCTCAACCTCAGCTCATGACTTCATCTTCAACTTCCACCTTGTGGCAACCATAGCCAACAGCCTGTACCTTGTCCACTTGGAGCCTTCATATCTCACTCTACATGCAATATTTTCCAGTGCTTCCTTTTAGGAAGTTGTTTCTCTACTCAATGCATTGGTTTTTCCTGGCACCTCAAAGTGCAACATTTGCCAATGTATGCTCCAGTATTACTGAAAATCAAGATCACTGCCCTATTTATGCCTCTGCTACCATTCGTACACCTAGCGCACTATGTGTAGAGGCCACGATTTGGCCCAGGATCATAAGGAGGGAAGAAATCAAAGCATCAAACTCTCAACATAAAGTGCTTGAAATCATAGTATCTATTGATACTTGTCAAGTGTCATTTGAGACTACATTCCTTGTGTCCCTTGACACAATTAAATCTTAGGCTGCTCAAATATAAGAGTTTTTGGTGCTGATTTGTTGCTCCAGTATACATGCAAAGACTCTCCAATTGTTCGATTCAAAGGGGTTAGGTTTCACACCTAGCAAACCCACACCAAGCTCATCCTAATGAAAAAGGGTCTTTGGGCCATTGAAAATGGAAAAGAGAAGAAGGCTTGGAATTCGGACCTTGTAGTTACTTGATGACAAAGCAAAGGCCATCATTAAGCTAGAATTGGATGATAGCTACATCCATTATGTGGATACATGTGAAACCTCTAATGATAGATGGAAGAGATTAGATACTTTGTTTGGTACACAATCAAAGTCATCTAAGTATAGATTATTGATTGAATTTTTTAGGCTAGATATGAAACATAACACATCTCTTGCAACTCATTTAAACTACATGGAAAGTCTCTTAACTCAGCTTGCAAGAATTGATCTTGAGATGGATGAATATATTTATATTGGTGTGTTGTTAAAAAGCTTGCCTCCTAACTATAATAATGTGTCAACTACATTGATCAACATGCTTAGTCCTAAAGTGGTTGACATTAAGGCCTCCCTACTAAAAGAAGAAAAGAAGGTAAAATCCAAAGAAGAACCAAGCACCTCTAAAGATGAACAAATGTTATATGTAGGTACTAGGTACAAGGGCAAGAAATATCAATTTGTATGTGAGTTCTGCAAAAGAATTGAGCATATGGAGAAAAATTTTTATGCCAAGAAGAGATCCCAAAAGGCTTATCTAGTTACTGTTAAAGAAGAAGAAGACCATGGAGAAAAAGAAGAAGAATAAGACCAACAGGAGAAGGACAAACCTCATAAGTACTTCTATTCTGATAGAATTTTTAAGCCTTGTATTGCCTAGCCCTAATGCTTCTGATATAAGCTTGGAAACTCCTCATGTAACCTTGTTCTACAGCCTTTATACACTTTTTGAGGCCCTTATTACAACCTCTAGATGTCCACCACATCTTTGGTACCCACACTTAGCCTTTTTTGTGACAACCTCTGGTGTTTACCATGTTTGTGGTGTACCCACACTTTGCAGGTGGTTGCTCACTAAATCCTCTACACACTTTTTACTTCTCTGGTTGTGATTGAGGAGGGGTATCAAGATATTGAAAATCACACCTGGCCTAGCCTCTTTGTATGGAGCAGTGTGGGCTCATGATGCAGAATCCCATATGCACACTGGTGGAAAATACAAGCCTATTTTATTCTTATAAAGCATTGTACTTGCTCTCATTTTGAATGCAATGATATAGTACTTTTGTCATTTCAGCAAATTGTCTGTGTCATTGTCAACACACAAGATTGTGTTTAAGAGTCCAAGTCTCAATCTTGGAACCTAATTCACTTGTGTGATATTTGGTCTTGATGTCTGTTACCTCATGAGCTTACTCTTCTTCTTTCAACCTCCATAGCCATAATCTAGATCCGACATTTTAACACAGGTTATGTGTAGATGGGTGATAATTCATGCCATGCAATTTCACACATTGGAAAGGTTCCCTTGTTCTTATGTGATGGCTAGGCAAAGAATCTGTTAGATATATTACATGTGCTATCAATCACAATGAATTTAGTGTCTATTGGCCAAATTATAGAATAAGGGTTGCAAGTTCAATTATATGCAAAAGGTTGTTTTCTAGAAGACTTAAATGATAAGTGTAGATTGGTTGTAAAAGGAAATAGAGTTGGCTGCATGTTCACTTTAGATGCTAGAATTCTTGCTATGAATGCTGATATGTATGCTAAAGGGAAAGGAGAGGTTAGAGACATTGAAATATGGTGTAAATGTATTGGACATGCACATATGCAAAGATTGAAATTAATACAATCCAAAGGATTAGTTACAGAGTTGCAACTCTTTTAGAGTTGTAGAATTTCACAAAGTGTGTGAAGCACGTCAGTTTGGTAAGCAGGAAAGAAATACTTTTTCACATGATAGAGATGTGAGAAAAAATATACTTGATGTTATGCATACAAAGATTGGGGGCCTACACATAACATATCTCTTATTGGTAGCAAATACTTTGCCATGTTTTTTGATGATTGTTCAAGGAAGTTGTGGGTATATTTTATTAAGAAAAAGAGTGATATATTTGAGCACTTCAAAACTTTCAAGGCTGCTGTTGAAATAGAAATAGGCTTAAAAGTTAAGTGCTTGAGATCAGATGGAGGGGGAGAATAGCTCTCTAATGAGTTTAATGGCTTCTTGAGGTCTATGGGATAAAGAGATAGTTTACTTATTGCAGTTATACTCCATATCAAAATGGGATCACAGAAAGAAAAAAGGTAGGCATATTGCAGAAGTTGCACGGGCATTGATTGGCTAAAAAGCATATGCCAAAATATTTTTGGTCTGAAGTTGTTCATACTATTGTCTATATTATAAACAAAACTCCCATAGCTATAGTTCATGAGATGACCCTAGAAGAATGCTTTAGAGACAAGAAGCCTAATATGTCACACTTGAAAGTGATTGGCTGTATTGCATATGCTCATGTGTCAAATGAGCTGCGAAAGAAGCTTGATCCAAAGGCTAAAAAATGTATTTTTATTGGATACTTTTAGAGCAGAAAGGGTATTGTTGTTGTTATAACCTTATTCACAGGTGAGTTCAAAGTGAGCAGGGATATTATTTTTGATGAGATGAGCAATTGGTATGCATCTAGTAGTGATGCATTAGATGATGATGATGATCATGATAGTTATATGCATAAAGAAAAGTAAGAATCATGGATCCTTGGTGGATCAAAAATATCATCTGGTACTACATACACATAGCCTTGGTGTGGAAGACTAAGGAGTAGCCCCACATCTTCATGTGGATATACAAGTGTTGCAAGTAAAGACAAAGAAAAGAAGAAAGTGTTGGATGATAATGATGTAAATGCTAGTCATTTGGGATTTGATGGAGATTCTAGTGGCTCAAAGAGTTTGGATGATGAGCTTGGTATTCCTTAAATCAAGATACTAGGTGTACAGAGAGAGCATATAGTAATGTAAAGGCTCCATTAATTGATCCAATGGTATGCAAGTATAGAAGGGTTAGATACCCTGTTAAAAGATTTGGTTTTAAAGGTTATACAACTACCCATCATGCTTATATGATAAAGGTAGTTGAGGATGTTGAGACTACTTATTTTGAGGATGATATTGGTCATGCTCATTGGGTTGCAGCAATGGATGAGGATATGGCTGCATTAGAAGCCAATAAGACTTAGGATTTGGTACCCTTGCCTAAGGGTAAGAAAGCTATTGGCTATAACTAGGTTTAAAAAATCAAGCATAATACATATGATTTGGTTAATACGTATAAGGCTAGGTTGATTGCAAAAGGCTATGCTCAAATATATGCATAGATTATGAAGAGACATTTAGCCTAGATGTGCGATTGCTTTGGCAATAACCAAAGGTTAGAATTTGTAGAAAATGAATGCCAAGAATACCTTCTTGCATGGTGAATTGCAAGTGTTGGGGTAAAGACACCTCTGCCTAGCCGCCCGTGTATTACTATATTGACAATATCTGCCACTGCACACTGCAGGTGGTGGGCTCCCGCCACCATCACTTTATTCTTTATTCTTTTAGTGAAAGTTTGAATGAAGGAAGGTCTGGTCACACATTGTGATTGTTGGAGTTCCCATTTTGTGTCTCTCTCTTTCTTATTGTTGCTCTCCTGCCATAGCTCTTCCAAGCAAGCTTTGATCATTCTCACCTTACAATTGGTATCAAAGCATGGATTCATGACTACTCGCACTTGGTTCATGACTCCTTCAGCTTCCTATTGATTACCTACACTCATTGGGTCTCCTTCCCAGCAACCATAGCCAGATCTCTTGATCTCCCGTCATTCCACAGCTTCCCGCGAGCACCTTCCCAACCCCTTTGGGCACTCTTAGGGAATTTCAACAAAGGTATTCATTCATCTTTTTTAGGGTTTCATGCTGGTTATAGGTCTACATGTCTAAGAAGAAGAAGGGGGTAGCATCATTGTATCTTACTGGCTCCATATCTTGACATAGGCCTTTGTGGGGCACTCAAGGCTTGATGCTAACCTTGCTTGGAAACCATTGAAGCCTTCAAGGCTGAGATATTTACAATCACACCTATTGTAGCCTCTTTGTATGAGGCAGTTTTGAGCTTAGGACATGCAAGAAGACTGAATCCCATATGCATAGAAAGATAAAACTACTACCATCAAACAACTATAAAGCATTGTACTTGACTACCACTTTTCATATGGAATGAATACAATGTCATGATGCTTTATCTTTTTAGTTAAGTGTCTTGTCTTTGTCAGTCCTACACAATATTGCGTTTATGAGTCCGAGCTGCCATCTTGGAACCTAATTCACTTGTGTAACGGTTTGTCTCTACTCGTCCATGTCATCATGAGTTTGGTCTTCATCTTCCATCCACCATAGCTCCTTGCCATGTCCTAGATCCCGCATGTTTAACATTCTACCACCTTGATTTAGCACCAAGATGTGATCGACAAGTCCACACAATCAGTGCCAGTTTGCGCATGACCTATAGGCCCTTGGACAACACAACAAAGCATGAACATGTCCTAATCTACATCTTTGGCATCACATAATCATTTAGGAATTATGTTAAACATCATTTGTGCTTGCCTTGAGCTTTGGGGAACCACATTTTGAGCTTCTTCTTGCTATCATCTACAGCAGATCTGTTGTTACAGGTTTGTGACAGTCATCCTCTCATTACTTGAAGCTCCTATTGACCTTCATTAATGCGTATATGAGATACTTTGATACCCATATGCTTGGTGGATGTCATGCTATTGTTTTGCCATGATTTTGGCAACATATTTGGGTTGAAAAATCACAATTTTCAGCAGTGAATCACTACTGTAAATAGGCCTTATTTGGTTATGTTTGGATATGCCTATTGGATTCAGGCTATATCTTGGATGTATACATTGATGTAGTGACTCTCGGGGATCGACATAGAGATTGGATTTGCTCTTAGATCATTGGTTGAGCTTGAGCTTGCTTTGCATAGCATTTGGATATCCATATTTGATGTACTTATGATATGTACTTTTCTTATGTCTGACCGATCTTGACATGCTTGGCTTATGTCACTTATACATGCTAGTTACATTGTATGGAGTTGGATGCTATTGAGCCTTGGCTTGGCTTGGAATTTGATCATCTGGATCTTACTTTGGCTATTTCTTGGCTTTCCAGAGTTACACTTTGGATGTACTTGATGTCTATGGATGCTACGTATGCATGCTACATAGCCTATATACTCATGATGTCTTATTGATGCTTGATCTTGGATCTTTTGTCACTGGTGCTATCATATGCCCTTGTTGAGCTTATGTGCTTGATATTTATGGCTTTTGTGCCAGTGGGAGAGTCTTTGGATGCTTGACAGACATTGAGTAGGTGGTTTATGCTACTTGAGCATTTGGATACTTGAGACTAGGATCTTCACTTGGATGTTGCATGATTGATATGCGGTGGTCCTCATAGATGTACTTGGGCTGATTTGGGCTTTGCACTCCCTGAGCATACACCTATTTGTGTCAGGTCTTGCCAGTGTTGTGTACACTTTGCCCTATTACACAAGGGGTGTGCCGGCTTATTGATGGATTCATTTGACATGCTTGGGTGTTTGATTGATGTCTGTATGACTCTCATATGTTGATTTATTCCCGCTTGATGTTGGTTATGCTTTGATAGTCAATGGTTGACTTGGTGCATTAATTTTTCCTACAGTTTGCTCTCACTGTACTTGGATGTAATTTATTACAGCAAGTGCTTATGCATTGATTGTGATGTATTTTTCATGCTAGATCATCCTGATTTTATGTACTTTTGATGGTACTTGGTCGGAAGCATCATTAGCTACCATTTCATGGTCATTTTGCCTTGGTTTTGGTGGTATTTTGGCTATTTATAACAAAAAATAACAAGCAATTTTGAATTGTTTGTACTATTTTGGACTATAGTATGGCATCTTCTTCTGGTGATAATGCTATCTTCAACATTATCAAACTTGATGGTACTAATTATGGCTGTTGGAAGAGTCAAATCTGGTAGGTACTTGTGCAGAAGAATCATGTAAAGCCACTGAGATTGAGCGGGCAGCAGCTTTCAGGCATGTTGAATGATAATTGGACTGATCTTGATGCATTATGCAAGTTTACCATAATATTATCTCTCATTGAACAAGTGCACTACAATGTCCTGGATGAGTCACAGACTGCATGGTAGATTTGGGAAAACATAAAAAATCTCTATGATAAGAAAAGTCCAACAAGTCAGATGTATTGACTGAAGTAGCTTATGGACCTGAGCATGAAGGAAAATGTGACAATGTCTGCTCATTTGAGCCAGTTTTATGCTATTCTCAAGAATTTGACTTCATAGGGCATTACTTTCAATGATGAGGTTACTCTATTGTTTTTGCAGGGGGCTCTAAGTGAGTCATGGGATGTATTCTGCACTGCCTTATATGCTTCTGCTACTACTTGTAACTTGCCTGATGTAGAGAGTGCTCTTCTGCAGGAAGAGATCAACCATAAGAACTTGGATGCCTCTCATGTGTCGCATGCTTTGACTGTTAGAGGTAGAGATGGTAATAGAAAGGATGACCGTGGGAATGGCCATGGTAACGACTCACAGAAGTCTAGGTCTAAGTCGCATGGCAAATCACGCAGTAAGTCTCATGGGAGAAATGCTAATGTGACATGTCACCATTGCGGCAAGAAGGGTCATATCTGCCCACAATATCATGAGTTGCGCAATGAGAAGTGCAAAGAGAAGAGGAAAGTCAAAGTACAGGAAAAGTCCTCAGATCATAGTGTTGTGCCTATGAAATCCAGTGTGAAAATTGAGGAGATAAATATCATGCAGATTGAAGACTCTAATGGGGAGTACTACTTGCAGCTAGTTCTTGTTATGCTACATCGTTGATCGAGGTTTACTCTATATATGCACAGTGTTGACTTTTGGATTCCAGTGTATCATTTCATGTACATGCCGTGGTGAGTGGTTCCACTCCTACCACACTGTCTCTAGTTCCATTTGTTTGGGTGATGATAGGTCACTTGCTATTGTTGGCATTGGGGATGTATGACTGCAATTCTCTATTGGAAGTACTTTTCTGTTACAGGATGTACGTCATGTACCTATGCTTACACATAGTCTTATGTCTACAGGGCAACTTGATGATGTTGGATTTTATATTTAATTTGGGGTTTTTTCTTAGAAAATCATGCATGGCAGACTTGTGCTTGCTAGAGCTGCAAAGGCTAGAAGCCTCTATCCTCTTGTAGTTGATGGGTCCTCTGCTGACCATGTTTTGTCAATGGGTTCCATCCCACATGTATCTCTTTGGCATGCCCATTTGGGCCATATGTCCTTGAAGGGAATGAAAATTCTTTTCGGTTTGCAGTACTTACCGCCCCTTAACTATGCATGTTTTGATTCATGTGAGCATTGCCTTTATGGTAGATAGACTAGGAATACACATAAGAAGTCTGGTAGGACACGCAGGAGTGAGCCCCTGTTATTGGTACATTTGGATGTCTATTGGGACCATGCATTGTTAGCCTATGGGTGGTGCAAAATATTTTTTGATGTTTATTGAGGACTTTTCACGTAAAGTCTAGGCTTATCCCATTAAGATGTCTTATATAATAACCCCACTCTATCCCATAGGACCGCCCTAAAAAAATAAAATAAATTACTCGACATTTTTTAATTTCCCCTGCTAACTAGTGCGAGGGAGTGGAAGTAGGAGACGTCGACGATGAATCTATAGACGAGTAGGATGTGACGAAGATGATGATGAAAACAAAGACGACAATGATGTTGATGGGGAGAAGGGGCACACGTGTGCCACCTTTCCCCCCCCCCCCCCACATTATCTCTTTTCCCCTAGCTCATGATGACGACTACATGGAAGTAGGGCGTTTCTATCTGCCCAGGTGGAGGTGGGGAGAAGGCCATAATACCCCTCCTCCTCCCTATAAAACCTCCCCCCTCCTTGGAATGAAAGATACCACCTCTTTTTCCCCCCTACTACTCACTGAGAGAGAGAGAGAGAGAGAGAGAGAGAGAGAGAGAGAGAGAGAGAGAGAGAGAGAGAGAGAGAGAGAGAGAGAGAGAGAGAGAGAGAGAGAGAGAGAGAGAGAGAGAGAGAGAGAGGCTCTAGAATTTTCCTCCCCTCCTCCTCTTGGAGAGGGGTCACAAATACCCTCCCTTCCTCACTATTTCCTACAAGAGGTTATTGGATTCAAGGTGGTGTGTAGGGAATTCTTGCAAAAAGGAGTGCATTGAGAAAAGAGAAGCCTTGCATTCCAAGCTCGAGAATGGCCTTGAAGCGCAAATTCTCCCAAATGATTGAGAAGGCCGCAACCACGGAAGGGGGTTTGGGCAAAGATGCCACTGCTAACATGAATGTGTTATCATGTATGAATACCAACTTGCCATTCCAAACCCAAGTACCACTACGATATCTTGTCTTATGAATGGAACAGTAGATCTAATTGCCATGGAAAAAAAAACCTACTTTTGCATCGTATAAATTTTATAATCTGAAAGGTAGATGCATAGGTTTGAAACTAATTCATGATTGCCATGTTAATTATGGGTTGACTAATATTTATGGGTTGATTACAATACTAAATTGATTAGTAGGCACAAATTTTGCGAATGCATCTTGGATTATCAATGTGTAAATATAAAAGCTCGTGCAAAAGAATTGCATCCTATAAACCATTAAAGAGACTTAGCTTGCATTTACATAAATTATGATGAATTCATGTACTTTTGACTTAAAAACATAAGTCACAATTTATGATTTTGCATAAATTCATTGAGACAAATTTTCTAGGAATGGAAGCTTGCATTGTATTAGGGAATTAAGAAAATCTTGCATCTTGATTTGCAAGAATGTCGTAAGTAGATTTGGTTGCAATACACGACATAAATTCATCTTAATAGATAGATTCGAGTTATGCATACAAATTGTTAAATTCAATCGTAAGAAATAATGCATTAAGTGAATCCTTATATGGTATTAGAGTTATGGTTTAATGGTAAATGAACAAATTAAGGCTACAATCGTAAATTAACTTGACGGTCATAAATCTCTACCCTAGTAATTAGCCCATGATAAGTCCAATAACACTCTTAGAGGTATCATTTTAGACCATGATATAACTCAATGTTGAAGTGAAAAAAATGCAAATGTCGTATCCACCTGAAAGAAAGACAATTCTCAATGTGACATTTGATGCTCACAGTTACTCAAAGATTGTGAATGGTTTAGGTTACTCTTGGCTTGCAGGAGAGATGAATGAAAGATTTCTGCCACGAGAAGACAAGATGCATAGGCAACATGAAAAGTTGGTAGAAATACACATGGTTATATTCCAGGAGGAGCCACGTGCTCCAATACAACCTGCATAGCCAGTTGGACAGCTTGCAATAGCAGTTGGTACACATGCCAAGGTATTGGACAAGTAGTTGGACAAGCAACAAAGCATGCAGTGAGATGGTCTACTAGAGATAGACGCCCACCTGATAGATTTGAGCCCTCAATGTATTATGTCTTGGTTACTGATATAGGAGAGACTCTCACCTATGATGAGGCTATGCGCAGGGGTGGTAGTCACTCATGGGAGAGGGCTATGCAGTATGAGATGGACTTCTTGTATAAGAATATGACTTGGGATTTGGTTGCATTGCCTAAGGGCAAGAAGGATTTGCCATGCAAATGGGTATACAAGCTGAATAGTACCCCTGGAAAACCTAAACTGTGGACTATAAGGCAAGACTTGTTGCTAAGGGTTTTAACAAGGAGCATGGAGTTGACTTTGATGAAGTCTTTTCTTTTGTGTTCAAGATGAACACCCTATGCTTGGTTTTGGCCTTAGTCACGTAGCTTGACTTGGATTTATACCAGAAGGATGTCAAGACTGGATTCTTGCATGGGGATTTACATGATGAGATTTACATGGAGCAGCCTAAGGGCTTTGCAAAACTTGGCAGGGAGCACCTAGTGTGCAAGTTGAAGAAAAGTCTTTATGGCTTGAAGCAGGCACCTGGGGAGTGGTATCATAAGTTTGATGCCTTTATGCAATCATAGGGCTACAACATGAGTGCTATGGATCTATGTCTTTACACGAAGAAAGCTCGTGATGGCTCATTGCTTATTTTGGTACTTTATATGGATGATATGCTGTGATAGTAGAGAAAGCTCATGATGAGCTTGATGCTCTTAAATCTCAACTGAAGAAGAGATTTGAGATTAAGGATTTGGAACATGCCTCTCACATTCTTGGTATGCACATTAAGTGCGGCAGGCATCAGGGACTACTCTACCTCTCACACAGAGGGAGTACATTCATAAAGTTCTTGAGCGTTTCTGCATGGAGGATGTGAAGCCTATTAGCTATCCATTACCTTCTTATGTGAAGGTCTCATAAGCCAATTGTCTGCAGATAGATGAGTAGAGAGATAAGATGGCCATGATCCCTTATGCATTAGTCGTGGGCAGTTTGATGTATGCCATGATAGCCACTCGTCCAGATATTGCCTTTGCAGTTGGTGTTGTGGCACACTATATGGCTACATCTGGCAAGAAGCATTGGGATGTCGTGAAGGGTATCATGAGATATCTAAAGGGCACAATAGATATGTGTATTTTCTATGGCAACTAGGATGTAGGAGTTGTGGGGTACACAGACTCCGATTATGTAGGACATGTAGATAGTAGGAAGTCCACTTCTGGCTATATATTCACCTATGCTAGAGATGCTGTCTCTTGGATGTCCAGGGTTTAGAAGTGTATGACTCTATCTACCATTGAGACCAAGTATGTTGCAGCCATCGAGGCCTGCAAGGAGGCCATATGGTTAGGCTGTTTGGCTCATGACCTTGGGATTGATGTTATACCTATGCTGCATTCAGATTCTATGAGTGCTATGCTAGCCAAGAATTTGGTCTTCCATGCAAACACAAAACACATTGAGGTGAGATATCACTTCATATGTGGGGTCATGGAGGATAGGTATGTTGACCTTGTCAAGATCTCCACTGAAGAAAATATTGCAGATTTTCTCACAAAAAGTCTCACTACTGAGTGCTTTGCCTTCCTTAGGAGATTGATGGGCATTGGATGAGATGATGTTTTTCCTCATCCTGTTGTACATATGTGTAGAGATTGAGAGAGACAGAGACAAAGTGAAGAGCAAGTGTGCTCTCTTCTTTTTTCATTCATAATCTCATAGACCACACAAATAACATAAGTGTATACAATAGTACTAAGGTCTGTAGGACCATTCACATTGGGTCTAAGACCACCGACTTATTTAATGTCCCACACTTTTGCTGATATAGCTGGACATAGCTAATGTCGGTCATACATACTAACAGGATAATAATATGAGCTTGATATTCTAACACTCCCCCTCAAGCTCAAATCATCTTATGAACTCCAAGTAGTTGTCTAAAACTACTAAACTTATCTTTACCCAAAGACTTGATAAAGATATCTGCAACTTGTTCATCAGTCTTCACATGCATAAGATCTACTCTCCCTGCAAGAACCATCTCTCTGATAAAATGGTAGTGTACCTCTATGTGTTTTGTCTTGGAATGGTATACTGGATTCATTGCCAGGAGTACACTACTGAGATTGTCACATAATAAGTTCACTGGAGCATCCACCTGAATATCCAAATCAGCCCCCATAAGCTTGAGCAACCATGAAATCTTGCATGTTGCCAATGTAGCACCCCTGTACTCTGCCTCAGTACTAGACAATGCAACCGTTGGTTGCTTCTTACTGCTCCAGCTGATCATGCCACTTCCAAAGCCAAAATCATAACCACTCGTAGATCTACGATCATATGAGCATCCTGCCCAATCCACATCTGTGTATCCAACCAGTTTCAAGGGCTTATCTCTCATATAAAACAACCCATAATCTACAATGGACTTAACATATCTCATAATCTGCCTAGCAGCATCCAAATGTGGCTTGCTAGGCTTCTGCATAAACTGACTTATGAGCCCAACTGCATAACTCAAATCTAGCCTAGTGATGGTCAAGTAGATTAGACTTCAAACCATCTGCCTGTACATAGTCACATCCTGAAATTCAGCTCCAGTGCTAATGTCCAACTTGACATTCTGATCTCAAGGGGTGTATCCAATGGTTGCATTCAGCCGTGCCATACTTTTTCAGCATTTCCATGGCATAATGTTTCTGCATCATCCATAAACCATTTTCAACCTTGATTACCTCAATACCCAAAAAGTACTTCAATTCACCTAGATCTTTCATATCAAATTCAGATTTCAGTATCTTCATTACATGTTGTATGACCAAGTCATCATTACTAATGATTATTAAATCATCAACATATATGACCAGCACTACCAAGCCACTGTTAGTGTTCTTTGTAAATAGGTTGTGATCAGCCCTACCAATAGTAAATCCCAACCTTTGCAAGTAGTTACTGATCCTAGGATGCCAAGCTCTCGGAGCCTGCTTTAGCCTGTACAGTGCCTTTTTCAGCTTGCATACATAATGCTGAAAATCAGGGTGAACACACCCTTTTGGCTAAACCATATAGACATCCTTTGCTAAGTCACCATTAAGAAAGGCATTATTCACGTCCATCTGCTGTAATTTCCAGCCTCTAGTAGTAGCCAAAGCAATCACAGTGCATATGGTTGCCATCTTGGCAACAGGGCTGAATGTTTCCTCATAATCAAGTCCATACTATTGGGCATACCCCTTAGCAACCAGCATGGCTTTGTATCTTTTGTCAAGAATCGCGTGGTGGGGGGGGTTGCTCAAGATGCTGCGCCGAACACATACAGAATGCACAAGGAGAAGCTCACTCAAGAGACAAGAAGAGAGATGGAGGCCAAAACGTTTTCTTGCTGGTTTCTTCTTCTTCTTCCACACTCTTTACAATGTACACAAAGTATAGATAAGATATAACATTAAGGAAAGTGGCCTACTAAGTCAAACAATGCATAACTGACTACATTAATCGACTGGCGCTATAACTATGCTGGCTGTAATAGGTGTAACAACCTGAATATAATAAGTAATGAGTCAGTGGCCATGTGTGAGTCATAATGAACACTGACGTGCTAAGTGTAGACGTGTGGACCCATCTAACCAGGCAGTCCATCATCAATGTCCACATGTGTTGAGCTTGTCATCTCAACACTCCCCCTCAAGCTCAACTGCATCTCTGCAACTCCAAGTAAGCTTGGAAAATTTTGAAGCTTCTCTGTACCCAATGCCTTCGTGAAGATGTCAGCTATCTGATCCTGTGTGTTGACATACACCAAGTCAATCTCACATGCTAGTACCTTCTCTCTCACAAAGTGGTAGTGTACCTCAATATGCTTTGTCCTGGCATGGAACACAGGGTTCCTAGCCAACTGTATACTGCTTATATTGTCACAATAAATGACAATTGGACCTTCCATCTACACATCCAAATCAACCAATAACTTTTGTAGCCATACTATCTCACATGCTGCAACAGTAGCACCTCTATACTCAGCCTCTGTACTCAACAAAGCAACTGTAGATTGCTTTTTGCTGCTCCAAGCAATTGCTGCACTACCAAGAGAGAACATGTATCCGCTGGTAGATCTTCTATCAAACATACTACCAGCCCAATCTGCATTTGTGTATCCAAACACCTGTACATCTGTACCTGCCTTGTAGAAAAGTACATAATATAATGTGGACTTCACATATCTCAATATGCGTCTGACTGCATCCAAATGTGGCTTTCTAGGTACTTGCATAAACTAACTCACAAGACCAACAACGTAGCTCAAGTTTGGCCTTGTAATGGTCATGTAGATCAAACTCCCCACTATCCTCCTGAACATAGTAGGGTCTTCTATCTCATCCCCAACATCAGCACTCAACTTTACATTCTGCTCCAATGGGGCTGAAAGTGGTTTGCATGCTGTTATACCATACTTGGACAACATATCCAAGCCATACTGTCTTTGGGACAGGTATATGGCTATCTTTGGGACAGCCATATACCATCATCACATCTGATCACCTCAATGCCAAGGAAGTATCTTAGCTCACCTAAATCCTTCATCTCAAACTTCTTCTTCAAAGAATCCTTGACTTCAGCAATCCCACTATCACTATCACCTGTAATAATCAAGTCATCCACATAGATGATTATGATGACCAAACCTGCATCTCCCTTTCTCACATAAAGTGAGTGATCAACATCAGAAACATAAAAGCCAATATTGACAAGACACTCTCTAATCTTGTCAGACCATGCTCTAGGTGCTTGCTTGAGCCCATAAAGAGCCTTCTTCAACCTGCACACATACGTGGGATGCTCTAAATCTTCATAACATGTTGGCTGATCCATATACACTTCTTCCTGCAAATCACCATGCAAGGAGGCATTCTTCACATCCATTTGCTGCAACCTCAAACCTTTGGCTATTGCCAAAGCAATCACACATTTGACAGTTGCCATCCTAGCAACTAGACTGAAGGTTTCATCATAATCTATGCCATATGTTTGGGCATAGCCTTTTGCAACCAGCCTAGCTTTGTACATGCTAATAGAACTATCTGCATTGTGCTTAATCTTATAAACCCATTTACATCCAATAGCTTTCTTGTCCTTCGGCAATGATACTAGATCCCAAGTCTTATTGGTCTCTAATGCAGCCATCTCCTCATTCATTGCTGCATCCCAATGAGCATGACCAACAGCCTCCTCAAAACATGTGGGCTCAACATCCTCAACTAGTTTCACCATATAAGCATAATGGTGAGCTACATAACCTTCAAAACCAAATCTTTTAATAGGGTATCTCACCCTGCTAGACTTGTGTACAACTGGATCACTCAATGGAGTCTTTGCATTAACGCGTGCTCTCTGCACACCTGGAGTCCTCACTGAAGGAATACCAAGCTCATCATCCAAGCTCTCTGAGCCACTAGAGTCTCCATCAAGAACTGCATCAATGCCTTCTGACACTTTATTCTTTCCTTTGTCTTTACCTGTAGTGCTACTAGATGCACCACCTGAAGATGTCGAGGTACTCCTTAGTCTCCCAGACCAAGGACTACCAGATGATGTCTCTGGTCCACTAAGAGTCTGTGATTCTTGCTTTTCAGCCTGCACATGAGTGTCATGATCATCATCATCATCCAATGCATCACCACTAGATGCATACCAACTGCTCATTTCATCAAAGATGACATCCCTGCTCACTTTGAACTTACATGTGACAGGGTTATAATAGCAATACCCTTTTTGATCTAAAGAGTATCCAATAAAGACACACTTTTCAGCCTTTGGATCCAGTTTCTTCTGCAACTCATCTGGCACATGAACATACGCAATGCAGCCAAACACTTTCAAGTGTTATACATCACGCTTCTTGTCAGTAAAGCATTCTTCAGGAGTCATACCATGAACTGCAGCTGTGGGGGTTCTGTTCATAATATAAATAGCAGTATGAACAGCCTCAGACCAGAAATGCTTAGGCATATTCTTTTCAGCCATTCAAGGTGCATGCAACTTCTGCAATATGAGTGTTTTTTCTTTCTGCAACCCCATTTTGCTATGGAGTATACTTGCATGTGAACTATCTCTTTATCCCATGAGACCTCAAAAAATCACTGAACTCATTTGAGAGGTACTCTCCCCCTCCATCTGACCTCAAGCACTTTACTTTCAAGCCTATTTCTCTTTCAACTGCAGCCTTGAAAGTTCTAAAGTGCTCAAACACTTCACTCTTTTCCTTCGTAAAATATACCCACAGCTTTCTAGAACAATCATCAATAAATGTGACAAAGTATGAACTGCCTCCAAGAGATACATTTTGTGTAGGTCCCCAAATGTCCGTATGCACAACGCCAAGGATATTTATGCTTACATCTCTGTCATGTGAAAAGGGTTGTCTTTCTTGCTTACCAAACTGACATGCTTCGCATAACTTATGAAATTCTGCAACTTTAAATGTAGGCAAAACCTATAACCAACCCTTTGGACTGCATTAATTTCAGCCTTTGTACATTTGCATGTCCAATGTGTTTGTGCCAAATTTCAATGTCTGCAACAACATCTTTTCCTTTGGTATACATAGCAGCATTCATAGTAGGAATTCCAGCATCCAGAGTAAACATACGTCCAACTCTACTTCCCTTTGCTACCAACCTCCACTTATCATTGAAGTCTTCTACACAGCAGCCCTTTGCATTAAATCTGAGTTGCAGCCCTTGCTCTACCATTTGATCGACTGACACCAAGTTCTTTGTAATAGATGGCACATGTAATACATCTGAAAGACTCTTTATCTTACCATCATGCAAGGACAAGGGAACTTTTCCAATGTGTGAAATTGGGTGGCATGAGTCATCACCCGTCTGCACATAACCTGGATTCTGCAAATCCTGCATCTCTCCAAACCATTCTGCATGGCTGGTTGGAGCCCCGAGAGGAACACCAAGGAAAAGGGAATTCTCTTGCAAGAAAATCTATCTTGTAACATCAACAAGCTTGTTTATCATATTTCATATGATCACAATGAAGAAAAGAACACCAGGCACAACAAATCTTCATGCAGCATCATGTAAATCTCCCACGGTTTTTAATAGAATCAACCATGTTCTTCAACATCTTCACAAAATCCATCAATAGAACAAAGAAATCAAAGAAATACACCATCTTTGAATGGAAATACATCACATAGTATTCATCTTCAATATCTTCATAGTCTTCTCTCTCAATCTCTCATATACAATCACTTTGTTTCAGTAGAATTGGCTATCTCTGACTCTCTCTCACACACTCCATCAATCATACATCATATCCTCACTACAATCTCTCAAAATTACTCTCAATAATCACTCTTAGGTCGTGGATACCCCTCCCAAGAGGTATGTCTGATATGAAAGGTCACCAGAGCCACTACAGTGTCTCTTCATAGCTCACTACTGTCACTTCACTCTAGTCTTCTCTTGAGTCTTCAGCAGCTACTTCTTCCACTTCCTCCAGCTCTTTTGCACTTGTATTCACCTCTTTCCAAGGCTAGAAAACTTTCCCAAAATCACACATACATTCCACAGAACACTTACAGAACAGTCTACAGAACAGTACCAGAACAGCTACAGTACAGAACAGAACAGAAACAGAACAGAAACAGAAGCTCTACAGAAGACCTACAGAAGGTTACAGAAGGTCATCAAAACTACATAACTCACTCTCAAACCATTCAAAACTCTCACAAACCATTCACTAAGCTTTCACAATATCTCATTCTTCATCAATCTATACTCCATCCCTCCTTACAGAAGACAATCAGAACAAAAACAGACCAAAACAGAGCAAAACAGAAGGTATACAGAACCATTCAGAACCTATCAGAACATCACAAAACCACCAACAAACATCATGATCTTCCAAAACACAATCAATATCATCCAAAACACTCTCAAACCACTTCCTAATCAATCAATCTTCTCATAAAATCAATCATTCAGCTCTCAAAAACAACAAAAATCAGCCAAAAAACAAGTCATTTCAACACTCAACATATCCCCACACTTAATAAGGAAGCGTCCTCGCGACCCAGGAAAAAGGGAATACAAGTTCATTAAAAAAGCTTCACTTTGATCTTCAATATCTTCTTACAAAGAATCCATCCACCACGACCCCATCTTATAACCTGTTTCTGATATAAAAAAATACAAAGAAAGGAAAACTCTTTCACACATTAACACCTCTTAGCAAACTAAAAATCATCACAAATTTGTAAAGGATATAAGAGTTTGCTTCTTCTTCATCATCTTCATCTTCTTCAACTCTCCAACCACGACCCCATCTTTACAAATCTCCAAAACATAGCTCGTACACAAGATCCAATAGGAAACCACCACGTTCGTTTGACATAAATAAACTCACAACACAAACACTAATACACAACACAACCATCTGAATGACTTCCTCAAAAAGAGAGTTTGGCATTAAAAAGCTTGCACCATACATTGGAAAGGCATCAATGAAGATGATCCCTCTTAAAAGATTGATGTTGTCTGAATCGATCCATAGATAAGGATTCATCTACAAAGTTTTTAGGAGGATTTTGAAAAAATTGGAGACAGCACATCCTTTCCAACAGGACCAAGTATCTGCTAGGCAAACAGAGGGCATGAAAATACAGTATCTCCAACTGTTGAGAATCAATGCTAACATTGACATTCATGCACAACTTGGGGATAGGCTTTGAATCAGTATGGGAGTGCCTATGCATATACGCCAGGTACCAAGCAAAGTGAGCAGTTAATCTCACTGAGGGATCTGCAGACTGTGAATATTGTTGGGCAAAATGAACATAGTTTTGATAAGCTTGACTTGAAACTGTCCATTCCCCTGGAATTACTGGCCAATTAATCTGCGGTCCTGTAAGGCAATCATCCGAACTCCATCCCCTTCTTCTGGAAATCTGAGTATCAAAACCGGCACAGTCACTAACCAACTGAGGTGGTTGAGATATGGAAGTGCTAGGAGAGGGTAATGGAATAAGGGAAAGTGGATGTAGGGAAGGATAAGAAAAATCATAAAAGGAAGAAAAGGTTAAAGAAGGAGTGGCAGAAATTTGTAAGGAATCACTAAGGAACGGTGTTAATTGATAAATAGGAAACGTGGAGGGTACATTTATGAGGGGTGAAGGACAAGGTGGAGAAGGGGAAAATACCCTATCCTCAATAAAGGAACAGTAAGTGAAAATAGGAATTTGAGGGGAATTGGAAGGTTGGAAAAGAAGTGGTAAAATTACTGTGGAATGAGTTTGACAAAGGGAAAAATATATAGCATAACGGTGAGCCAATTGTTGGTAATAAAGGAGGGTAGGAACAGAAGGTCCCAAAAGAGATCGTCTCTGATAGGCATCAAAGAAAGTAGCATCAAACGGATTATGTTTGGAAAGATAGGTTAAGAGATCCATCCTCAGTTGGTTAGTACTCTGTACAAAGGTAGGAGCTGTGTTTTGTCTTTGATTTAGGACCACTGACTCAATCATAGGATGCCACGAATTATCCTGACAATCAGCTACTTTGGAGGAATAACTCTGGAACATTTCAGCTATGCGCAACTCCAAATGATTGACATAGAGAACGGCCTGTAAGACCACATCCCCCACATACCATGCCATATCTACCTCATCTGGAATTAACAAATCTCCTCGGAGATACATGTATGACATTAGCATGGTGTCTGGCGTGACAGAATCTTCAAAGAGCATTCTGACTACCTCTGTCAACAACTCAGCAGACCAAGCCCCACTCCAGCCATCCTCTGGAAAAGGTAAATCCATTGTGGAAAGCTTCATATAGAAGAACAGCTTCTGTAAGTGGTAGTGGACAAAGAAAGAATGGTCTGGTAAGACATAGTCCTGAAATTGTTCAAAGGTAGACCATAACAAGTCCATTCTGGACTGCAATCTTTCCACTTTGTCTTGGAATAAAGGGCACAAAGTAGCCTGTCTCTGTAGGGCAGCCAAGTCCTGCTGTGAAAGAGAAGGAATTAATGGAACAGGAGGGCTTGGAGGAACAGAGCGGGACTTCGCAAGCTGATCCTGCAACTGCTGGATTTGGGAGGCTTGGTTGGCCACTGTGTCATTAGCCATTTGTAAAGCTGAAAGCTTGTCATCTAAAAGAATTTGGAATTCTTTCGCTTCGCTGGACATCCTCTCCTTCTCTGCTGAAAGGCTAGTAACCTGTGACTGAGCCTCAAATAACTGGGTCTTCAATGAAGAAATCTCATCACTCTGAGTGGCAACCAGTTGGGTTTGCTGTTCCATTTGCTTAAATAGATCTGCTAGGGTATCCTTAGCAGATGCTAACTCAGATGTTGCCTTATGCAACTGGTCTTTGGACTGCATGAGCTCCTCATAGAAAGATGCGTACAGCTGTTGAACACAGGCTGTCACGGACAACTCAATGGAACTTTGAATATCCTTGCAGAGGAAAGGAATGGCATCTCCTGAAACGAGACTGTTCAGGGAAGGAACGGAGATATCCAAGGATCCTTCTCTATGTGCCCTGAATAGGTTATTGCAAGTGAGAAACCCAGGGAGGTCACTGCCAGAAGTAGCAGGGATAGGCACTGAGGGAAGTACAGCAGGGGCTTTGTCCGCTACCCTCTTCAAGCGTTTGCGTTGTATGACCAGGGGAGGCGGAGAATCATCATCCTCAATGTCAATAGGTGCAGACTCTTCTGAAGGTGGAGGAGGTGGTACTGGATCTGAAGGAGGAGGTAGAGGCACAGTCTTCTGTAAACCTGAATAGGTCAAGAAGGCAGACAAATAGGATCCATAGGTAACATTGGTAACATTACCCCTCGTGACTTTAACAAAATGCTGATCCATCTTAGTAAGGAGGTATGTGCTCCAATCAATGGCAACTCCTTTTAGCACCATCCTGGAAGCTGTGAAAAGCTCTTTGGACAAATAGTGGGATGGCGTTTTGGCAGGCATAAACCTGTCCTGAAGGAACTGGCACATCGTCTTCCAGACAGGATCAGTAATCATAGAAAACGAAACTCCTGAAGAGTTTATCACTTTCTTAACATCAAGGACTTCCCTTGTCTGCTTCTGCAATAGTTTGAGAATCTCTTCATTAGAAAAGAGCTGTCGAGTGGTCACAAAAGGTTCCCCTTTAGAGGGTAAGGACAAAGCCTTCCCTAAGCCTCGAGACGTCAATGTCATAGACATGCCTTGGACTACTCCTGTCTTCTTGCTGTAAGAGGCCAGGAACTCATCACATACGGACGGATCCTCTGGAAGTAATGGAAAAGGAGTGGCCACAAAAGTAGCAAGTCCTGCCTTCGTGAGGGGCTCAAAAGTAAGTAGGGACGAGTAATCCCGACTAACTAGTGGGACGTACTGGATAGGGGGAGGAGCATGAGAAGGCGCCATTCAGATGGTTACACACACACCACAACACAGACAATCAAAGAGAATGCCTGCAAAGCAATAGACAAAAACCAAGGATAAGAGAATTACCAATCAAACGTGACTCGACCTACTAACCCCAAGCAAACCACATCCTAGAAAAAATTTGACATGACCTCGAGACAAATGCGACCGAAAGCTTCATGCGATGCATCAAACAAACACCCTGAACCCCGTATCAGGCAATAAAAGAAAAAAAACTACATACCGTACCTGTAACCGTAACCGTAACTAAAACAGGAAACCAAAACCATACCATATCCGACACATATCAATACGACATCTGTGATAGAACCAAGACTGGACCATGAAAAACATCACTAAGAACTGCGTATACCCATCCCACGAAACGCTTCATTAAAAAAGGAATTAAGTGCAGTGAGGGGGGATTAATTGAATGAAGGGTTGATTTTAATCAATTATTAAAAATGGGTGAATTTTTATTAGGTGATAAACCTTAATAAGAAAACGGCGGTTCCTTGTTACAAATTTAATTACCAATTATTAGGTTAAACCGGTGCTTTTATACGATTCCCGGACTGCGATTCCCGACTGGGTCTCTAAATGCAATTCATTGATTATAATTAAAGTGATGTGGAGCGCTTTTTTGCCAGCGCGTGCTCATGTGACGGCTGGTTCTTTTTTAATAAAAATTTTAGAGTGCCTCTGTAGCGCACGTAGCGCGTGCGAAGTGAACGGCTGGTTGATTTTAATTTTAAAAAAAAATGTGGATTTAGCGCGAATGCGCGTGCCATGGTGGGTGAAGTAAAGAGTTTATTTTAACAATTAATTGTGATTAAGGGGGAAAATAAATAAAGAAATAACAGAAAATAAATACCTGGCAGGGTGTGTATGAAATGCAGGAATGCGCACGGAAGAGTCCCAGGAAAGGAAAAGCAAAAATCACTGATGAAACAACAAACAACACCTTAGCAGATGTATGAATTTGATGTATGGTGGTGTATTGTTATTTATATTTATATTTTATTTTATTTTTAGTTGTGATTTTTAATGGTTGAATAAATGAAAAAGGAGGAAGGGAGGTGAGGGAAATTTTTTAGAATGTTTTTAGAAATTTTTAGAATTTTTTACAATTTTTTAAATGATTTTTCCATATTTTTTGGCAATTTATGGGTAATTTTAGGAAAGATGGATTTTTCTAAAATTATAGGAAAGGCAATTCCTAGCAGACAAAGGTCCAAAAATTAGCAAAAGACAGAAGGAATTTTTAGAAATTTTTTGAAATTTTTTTATGGAAAAATGAATTTTGTGATTAAGCAAGTCACATTGATCACATAAATCACATAAGTCACAAGTCACTTAAGTCCCTTAAGTTACTTAAGTCAGGTAAGTCACATTAGTCAGGTAAGTTAAGCTAATCAGTTAAGTCTACACTACCTAAGTCAGTTAGGTTAAGTCTACCTAAGTCAGTTAGGTTAGTGTTTAACTAGGTTAGTTAGGAGTTAACTAGGTTTTAGCTAACTAGAGTTAGGAGTTAACCTAGTTAGGAATTAGTGGAGGAGGTGGAGGTTGGAGGTGGGGGGTGAAGGAGAAGGAGGAGTCGGCGACGGGCGGCTCTGGCGGCGGCGAACGCGACGACAGCGGGCGGCGACGGCGACCACGGCGGCGGCGGGCGGCGAACGCGACGACAGCGGGCGGTCGTGGCGCGAACGGCGGAGGCGCGGCTGGGCTCGGGGGCGACGAGGGCGCTGCAGGCGCTGCCTGGGGGGCGCTGCGGGCGCGGCCTGGGGGCAGACGGCGGGGCGGCGACGATGCTGGAAGGCGAGCGGCCAACAGCGAGGAGGCGACGGCGGGCGTAGGTGAGGAGGGCAGGTCGGCGGAAGAAGATCACAGGCGGCGACGGCGGTCGTGGAGGGGGAGGAAGGAGAAGGAGTGGCGCTGGGGGGTGGAGGCGAGGGTGGAGGGGAAGAAGAGGAGAAGGGCAGAGAGGAGAAGGAAGGGAGGGAGGGAGAAGAGGGAGAGGAGAAGAAGGAGGAGTAGGAGGAGGAGAGGAGGCGGCAGGAGAAGCAGTGGGAGGAGGAAGTCGTGGAGGGAGGAGAGAAGGAGGGAGAGGAAGAAGGAGGTAGAGAGGAAGAAGAAGGGATGGCGGGCAGGAGAGAAGGAGGAGAAAGAAGGGAGAGGAGAGAGAAGAGAGGAAAGAAGAAGGGAGAGGGAGAAGACGTGCAGAGAGGGAGCAGGCGTGGGGGTACGCAGAGAAGGAGAGAGAAAGAAAGGGAGAGTGGGGGAAGGCAGTTGGGATGCGGGGGGGGGAGGGTGTCCGTTGGGGACATGGGTGGGGTAAAAAATTTGTTTATTTTTTTTCATCTCTTTTTTTTTTGTTGTTTTAAAAAAAAAAAAAAAAAGAGGAGGTAAGGGCAATGGGCGGGGGGCAAGGGTGGATGGGCAGGGGCAATGGCGAACGTATCCCCGTCCCGCGCACGTGCGCGGGGCGGGGTAAAAAAATTTACCGTGACGGGATTGAAACGACGCTGGGAGGACGGTACGGGGTACGCGGACACGACCGGGGCGCGTGGAGACGCGTTAAATCGAAAACGGGCGCGTTCACGCGCAAAACGAGCGCGAGAAAAAACAGAAAAAATAAAGAAAAAATGAACAACTCCCAATCCGGATGTCAAAACGAAATATCGTAAAAACGAAAAGTGGGCAGGACGACAGGGGGGAAACAAGAAAAATATGGGACAGGGGTTCCGGGAAGGGTAAAGGGCAGTCACGTGCAAAAAACACAAAAAACGAACCAAAAACGCAATTTAAAAATTAATATCGAAAGATCCGTGCATCGGAATGAGGTACGGAAAAAAGGAAAACTGTACAGAAAGATGTGCCCGACAATCCTATCATGTCAAAACATAATTCCGACTAAGGTAAGACGCGTTCACATGGGAAAAACCCAAAAAACAAACCCGAAAATGGGATCGGAAATGAATATCGGACGAACCGTTTACCGGAATGACATGCAATAAGAAGGAAAAATGTCCGCAGAAAGGAATGGCACAGGGTTATCACGTTAAACTGTAGTTTCGGTGGAAATAGGAGGGGTTCACATGTGAAAAACTCCAAAAAAGACTCCCGAAAAGTCATTTAAAATTTAATAAGTGAAAATCTAAACGTCGAAAAAGGGTGGAGAAAAAAGGAAAAAGGGAGGGGAAGGCACAGCGGACACGGCTGTCAAGTCAAATTGGAATTCCGATACAAATAGGGCAGGTTCACATGGAAAAATGTCAAAAATACGCACGAAAAAGGCTTAAAAAACCGGAAAATTAATAACGGAGAAACCGTGTATCGGAATGATGTGGAATAAAAAGGAAAAATGTCAAGGGAAAAGCTGTGGTCAGGGCTATGATGTCAGATCATGGTTTCGAAGCAAGAAAAGCGCGTTCACATGGAAAACCGTCTGCATCGTGTAAAATGCTTCAAAAATTAATATCTCACAAACCGTGCACCGGAACAGGGGCAGGAAAAAAGGAAAAATGGACCGTTCAAAGGGAGGAACAGGGCTATAAGGTTGGATTTGGATTTAAGTGAACGTAGGGTGCATTCACATGGAAAAATCTCAAAATCAGGGAATGAAGGAAAACTGCAAGGAAACAGCCCCAAGGGTGAGTGGAACATAACCGGGCGGGTGGGAAGGGACCCCAGGAGGGTAAAAGCAAGTCATGGTATACATGCATGAACAGGGTAAGGCATATGCAGAAAGGTATGCACTGTAGACGCGCAGGGACGCGTCCCCACACTTAAGACCTTAACGGATAGGGTTAACCGATCAACAGGGACCTAGGACCATGCCACAGACCATCCACTAACTTCCCCACACTTAAAACATGAACATCACGAAGAAATAGAAGTTGTAGGGTTAGAAAAACTTGGCCCATTTCGTCAAGAATCAAGGTTGAGTGTCGATGGCACGTCGAGTGTTGTTGTCGGCGCTGGAGGGACCAAGGCATCTTCTTGGCACACGTTCGTCATGGCAGGGACCACGCAGCAGCACCCAGGGAGGTAGCTAATGGAAGGAATCGCAGGAAATTCCTTGTCGATGATGAGGGATATTGCACTCAACTCACAGTCACTCAATTGGAATGAAAGAACAGTCACTCGCCCCATGACTAATATCACTCGAGGAAGAATGATTAAAACCCATATCGCATACCCGGTTGAGGAATCAACAAGGGGGAATGGTGCAGAAGGAGTATGCCAGGGTGCACAATTGATGGTGCATTAGTGCGTCCAACCCGTCTGGCATAAGTGCAAGGAGGAAGGCAAGGGAGCCTTACAGTGCAGTGTACAGAACAGGGTGATGTGTCTTGTGATGATGGCAAAAACCCATCCCGTGGGTGCATAGGGAAACAGGAACATACCTGACGCCAAGTGTCGTAACGTCCCTCAACCTCTCCTCTCGGTAATTGATTGAAGAAACTCCAGTCACACTCAACCCACCCTCTGTCTCACGCTCTGTGGATAGATACAGGAGGGCAGCCTTTTCCTGAAACCCATTGATGTAATCCTCACAATCACTTGTGCAAAGATTGTATGCCTTGTGCGCATTTGATGGTGCAACTGTGCATCCCGCCCTGTGCCGGCATACGGTGCAAGAAGGAAGGCAAGGGAGCCTTATGGTGCAGTGCACAGAAACAAATCGTGCTTTGTGCATTGAGAGGCCCATCCCGTGCGTGCAACACTTCATTCATACTTCTCACCTCTCATTCGATTGGAAGGGAAAAGACTGGTCTCTCGCCCCACCCTCTGTCTCACTCTCTGTTGATAGATACAGAGGGCAACCATACTCACGTCCCCATCCGGTTAGGATGAAAGCTCACATCACTCAAGGGGTTGTCGATGAAGATCGCGTCATCAGTTGTTGAAGAGGCGTACCCAGGGAGGTAGCCATCAAATTCGAACATTGTGTTGGATAGGAATATGTCGTCTGCTGGAGGACAGTTAGTCACTTTGCAAAGAGACCCAGGACACAGCGTACCAAGGGAGGCAGCGTCGGAATGGGATCCGAGGGATATCAATCAATGAAGCCACTTTCTGGACTGCTGGGTGTTACCACCTTTTCCACAGCCAGCTTCCCGCCCAAGGGTGTTTATCACCTTTTCTTGGAACGAGGCCTGCTATGACAGGGAATTGGTTCCTTTTCTCTCATAACAGATTTGTTTTGTTGTTTTTTTTTTTCTTTCTTGTTTGTTTTTTTTTTTCTTTTCTTTTTTTTTTCTTTTTTTTTTAATTCCCGAGGGTGTTTCCACCTTTTCTCGAAGAATAGGTCGGCATGACAGGGACCTAAGTCCTTTTCTCCCATGACCGATATGTTTTTTTTTTCTTTTTTTCTTCAAATTGAACAAGGGAATGGTGGAAAAACCATGTGTCAAAACCAACCTCTGTACTGTCGCTGGTGGAAAATAGAAGATAAGAGATCAAGGCTGAAAGGAGGTTTTGAGGGAACAGAGGGTTGCATCCACTTCAGCAGGAGTGATTGAAGAACGGCTAACAGAAGTGTCATCATAAGAAGTACAGTGCCGCGACAACGAGGGAAAAGAGCAAGTGACCGTAATTGTCAAGATCCCCAAGGAGGGAAGTACTTCTTCAGGCGATATCCATTGATCAGAAAGGGATCATTAGAGGCATCAACGGTCTGTACTTGGACAGAGCCATTAGGGTTGACTGCAAGTACCTTATAGGGGCCCATCCACCGCTGTTGGAGCTTGCCAGGAAACTTGCCAAAGCGTGAATCATAGGCTAGGACCAAATCACCTTCTTTGAACTCCTTGTGCTTGATGAAGCTATCATGGTAAGCCTTACGTCGAGCTTGCGTGGCTTCCATGCACTGTAGAGCCATCCGACGAATTTCATCCAAACATTCCAAGTGCAAGAGACGGCGTTGCAGTGAATCGTCATCCCCCAAATGCTCTTTGATCGCCACTCTCAAAGAGGGTAGTTCCAGTTCAACAGGAAAAACTGCTTCTGTACCATACACCAACTGGAAAGGTGTCTGTCCTGTTGCTGCTTTATGGGAGGTTCTGTACGCCCAGAGGGCCTCTGTAAGTCGATCATCCCAATCACGACGATGTGCGGCAATTGTTCTTGTCAGAATCGAGCAGAGGATGCGATTGGTGACTTCGACTTGGCCGTTGGCTCTAGGGTAATAAGGAGTGGACTTGCGATGGCGGATCTTATACAATTCTGTCAACTCTTCCATGACTTTGTTAAGGAAATGCGTGCCTCTGTCACTTACCAGCTCTAAGGGACTGCCAAACCGGGTGATGATATTCTCGTACATGAACAGGGCCACGCTGTTACCATCGTCCCGCTTGAGGGCTTTAGCTTCACACCACTTTGTGACATAATCCGTACATACGAGGATGTATCTGTTCTGTTTCCTTCTAGTAGGAGGATCGATTGGACCTACGAAGTCAATGCCCCACTTCTCAAACGGCTTCAACGGAAGGATAGGTTGCAATGGCATGGCACTTGTCTTCGTGGGTTTCCCCATTCTTTGACAAGCATCACATCTTTTACAGTAATCATAGGAATCTTTGTGAATGGTAGGCCACCAATATCCTGCTAGCAGAGCCTTCCTGGCTGTAGCTTCTCCTGCAAAGTGACCTCCACATGGCTCGTCGTGGCAAGCCTTCAGAACAATCCCAATCTCGTCTCCTGCAACACATCTTCTGAGCATTTCATCTTTGCCTTTCTTGTACAGTGCACCACCTAGCAAGGTGTATGGGGCTGATTCTAGCATGAGCTTCTTCCTTTCCCGACTGGAGATACCAGGAGGGTATTGTTGGGTTGCCAGCAGATTGGCAATGTCCGCATACCAGGGAGTTACAGTTTCGACCAAGAATAGGGAAGCATCAGGGAGGTCTGGATCATCTTGCTCCTCGTCTACAGTTTGTGGGATACGCGACAGATGATCAGCTAGGACATGGGAACGACCAGGCTTAGTAATCACCTCAAAGTCGAACTCCTGGAATAAAAGGAGCCATCTCATCATTCGTCCTTTCACATCTGCTTTGTTCATCAAGAAGGATAGGGCCTCATGATCCACGTAAAATTTAAAATGGGTGGATAGGAGGTAATGGCGAAACTTCTCCAGGGCAAACACCATTGCCAAGCACTCCAGCTCTGTCACTGTATAGTTTCGTTCCCTATCAGTGACTTTTCGGCTTGCATAATAGATCGGTTGATCCAACTTTGAGGAGCCCTTTTGGCAGAGGACAGCACCTAAGCCTTCAATTGATGCATCAGTGTGTACATGGAACTCTTTCGTCCAATCAGGAGGTTGCAGAATGGGTGCCTCTATCAGACACTGCTTCAGAGTGTGGAAGGCTTTGTCACATTCTTCCGTCCAAGTAAACTCTGCATCTTTCCTTAGGAGCTTATGCAAGGAAGTTGCCTTTGTCGCAAAATGGGCTATGAACCTTCTGTAGTAACCCACATGGCCTAGGAATCCCCTCAACTGTTTGAGGTTGGTGGGTGCTTGCAGAGCTGAGATCTTTTCGATCTTTGCAAGGTCTGTTGATATCCCTTGTGCAGAGACAATGTGGCCCAACAGAACTCCAGAAGAGACCCCAAAGATGCATTTGTCGGGGTTGAGGGAAATCCCATACTCCCGGCATCGGTCAAAGCATTGCTCCAGGTTGTCCCAGTGTTCACGGATCAAACTATAGACACAAAAGTCATCCAAATATACCTCAATAAAGTCGTGCAGATGATTTTGAAATGCAGCCATCATGACTCGTTGGAACGTAGCAGGGGCATTGCAGAGCCCAAATGGCATCACTCGGTAAGCGTAGGTCCCCCATTCTGTGGTGAAGGTTGTTTTGGATTGGTCTTCTTCTGCGATTTGGACTTGATTGTATCCGCTGAATCCATCCAGAAGAGAATAAAGTTCATGTCCTGCCACTGTGTCCAACAGTTGGTCTGTGAAAGGGATAGGAAAGTGATCCTTCTTCGTCTTGGAATTAAGCTTTCGGAAATCCACACATATTCGCAATTTTCCATTCTTCTTGGGTACAACCACGATGGGTGAAACCCATTCACTGTTTGCCACTGGATAAATGAACTCGGCTTCCAGAAGCTTCAGCAACTCCGCTTTCACCAATGTGGAATAATTCGGGTTCATTCGCCTCTGTCGTTGCCGTACTGGCTTGGCATCAGGATCCAAGTCAATATGATGCTGACATATTGTGGGATCAATCCCCTTTAGGTCTTTGTAAGACCATGCAAACACGTCTAAATTCTCTTTCAACAAATTGTACAAAGTTGACAATTCCTCTTCTGGGAGACTGCTACCCACCTTTAAGTGGCGTTCAGTGCCTTCTGCATCCACAAAGGTCAACTGCCTTTCACCTTCTACTTCACGGATGAAGGTCCCGCGGACTGCTTCTGGATACAGATCCGACTCCTTCAAGGGAGTGGTGTCCTCTTCTGATGTCCCACTAGAACCAACTTCCTCTTTTGGTGGAGACTTAGGTTGCTCCTTAAGACGTTGGAATGGGATAAGCGCCGTTTCGGGTTTGGTTTCAAAATTAATTACCTCGTGGCTTGACGACTCTTCTTCTGAAGATACATCCAGGAACGTCACATAACAGGGACCTACTGATGCCTGTTGGGTTTGTGGGACTGGTGCTTGTTGGCATGGTGCATCATCATCATCTTTCTTTGGCAAAGATAGGTTAGGACGGCAGGAGCCACACTTGAAAGACGGCTTATTCTTCTTCATCCATTTCTTATAAAGGTTTTGCATATGAGAAGATCCATTTACCAGACCAAATGGTACCATCGCCATTCTGTCCCATAGCATGAGCTCATCGGCTTCTGATGCTTCTGGAACTTCTTCCCCAAATGTATCCTCTTCAAGGGGGATAGACTCTTCTGGCTCACTTTCATCATTCTCTTCGTCCATATCATATTCATCCTCTTCTGTCTCTGTCTCTGCTTCTGCGTCTGCTCCTGTTGCTGCTTCTGCTTCTGCGTCTGTCTCTGCTTCTGCTTCTGCTTCTGTAGGAGCTCTGTAACAGAAGAACAGATTCTCCGTTTCCTCTCCTGCCTCTGTCTCTGGCTCTGCTTCTGCTTCTGCTTCCCCTGTGGCCATGTAACAGGGAGAGCAGTACATCCATGCTTCTATCTCACTGTCAGAAGTGATTTCAGAAGTCATTCCTGGTTCAGGCAGGAAGTATTCACCCATTGATAATGGCTTTGCATCTTTTGGAAGTCGGCTTACTGTATCCACTGTTAAGGAATGTGCCACTGTTTTCTTAGGAAGGATCTGTTTGACAGCATCTTCGTCTGCTGATGTTCCATCCGTAGCCTCGTTAGGGGAGTCAGAAGATAATTCCAAGGAGGTGGATCCATGTCCTTTTTGAGAACCATACAGTTTCAGCACCACTTTGTTGGGTCCTCTGCCCAAGGTCAAAGTTCCTTTAAACCAATCCGTCCTTGCTCGGGCTTCAAAAAGCCATGGTCTGCCCAGTAACAGAGGATAGGATGTACCATAAGAGTTTGGCTTCACCACCAAATAGGTCAGCCAATAATCTTTTCCAGCCACTGTAGTCTTCACATATGGAAGAATGCCCAAAGGCTTGATTCTACTCTGATCCGCCAATCTGATGAGCCATTGGGTTGGTTGCACACCTTGTAAGCCTAGATCCTTCATCGTAACATCCGTCATAATGTTTACTGATGAACCACCATCAATCAGTGCATTTGAAATAAAGCAACCTTCTATCCATACGCCAGTCTCTGGAGTACCCGGATCTAGAAAAGCATTAGCCACATCCACTTCTTTTACAGGCTCTGGAGCCTTGTTGGACTTTGTTGCTATTGAGGGAGCAATCCTTAAACCACGTCTTTTTGTCAGTATGCTTTTGAATCTTTTCCGGCAACTGGGAGACAACATCAATAATTGTCGGAATGTGAGGTTTGGTTTAAAGGTATCTAGATCTCTAACTAGATCGTATTCCTTAATAGGATCCACTGGCTTTTCTAATCGGTTAGGGAATGGGGCAACACCCATTTTCATTTTTCCTCTTTCTTCCAACAGAGGAATTACAGGAACTTCTTCTGCCACTTGTGGCACTTCCTCCTCTTCTGTATCCTGGACCTCTGGTCCTGTCTCTGTAACTGTCTCTGTAACTCTCTGTGGCTCTGTAGGGCTCTGTACGGCACTGTTAGGCTCTGTTCTGTTCTGTTCTTCTGGTGGAAGACTGAACTTCACTGTTCTGGCAGGAGGGTTATTTTCTTTCTGGATAGGTGGTTCCTTCTGCTTTGCACGAGTGATGGCAGCAACTTCCAATTCCACCAAATTGGAGGTAGGCTCTTGGGCCTTGGACGGACTATCAGTAGCACTGTTTTTCACTAGGGCTGGGCTTGGACAGTCTTTTGCAGTGTGGCCTTCTCCTTTGCATCGACTGCATAAGGGCTTGTAATCCACTGACCTTCGAGGATTTGGACAATTTGGTGAGATGTGTCCCTTTTCTCCGCATCTATAACACTCCACTTCTGATCTCTGACCACCGCCAGACTGTCTTCCTCTGTAACTTTGGGAGGGAAATCTTCTGGGTCCAAAATTAGGACCAAACTCTCTAGGCTTGGGTCCAATATCTTGTGTTGTCATTTTGGATTCCAGCAAGTTAAATCTTGCGTCTTCTTCCTTTCTTCTCCTATCATGCATCTCCTTCAGAGAGCAAATGTCCTCTGTATGGTTCTTCCGCAAACAATAGGAACAGAAGGCTCCAGGGATAGTTGGTTTCCGTGTACATTCAGTGGCTAAATGGCCTGCTTGATGACACTTACCACACCAAGTATTTGACCGCATCACATCTCTTCCTGCTCCTGCAACGTTGGATATGCTTGCTGTGTTCACTTTCAGCGTCTGTAGTTGCTCTGTAATCACATCCATCAACTCCTTTTTAATGTTTGCAACTGAGTTGGATAAATAATCCTTCAAGCTTTCTCCTCCTGACGTACTGGCAGGAGGGTTTTGAGGAGTCTCTGTAATCACTGCATAAACTGGTTGGGTTGGTACAGAGGGGTCTCTGTTCTGGTTCTGATTCAGAGCTCCTGTTTGAACTGTTGGCTGTTGACTCCAGTTGGTAGGGTTCCACTGTTGCTGCTGATTTGGCATTGAGGAAATTGGTTGGGACCATTGTTGTTGTGGTTGAACCATCATTTGAGGCATGGATTGTGGCCACTGAGGATTTGGTGCACTGTACTGTGAGACCGGGGGCATCTGTTGGTATGGATAAGGAACAGTCCCTGGGACTGCATTTGGTGGGTACATCATTCCTGGCACCAGAGGAGGTAGGACTCCTCTTCCTGTATTCATTGCTAATCTAGCTTCCACTTCATCGTACAGTCTTGCACCTTCTGTTGCAGCTTGCAGGGTGGCTGGTCTTTGTAGCTCCACAAACTTACGGACTTCTGGTTGTAATCCTCTGAGAAACACTCCCTTCTGAATGCCATCATCTAGATTATGGTTAGTCCATCTCTTCAGGATGGATTCCATTCGTGAGACATAGGCTTCCACTCTTTCTCCAGAGGACTGACTTAGGTTCATAAATTCCTCTCTCATCCGCTCTTCAAAACCTTCACGCCTGAATTTAGTGAGGAAGGCCAACTTCAGGTCGTCCCATGTGCCAAAAGTTCCTGCTGCTTGTCTCTCATACCACTGAAACGCCGCGCCCTTGAAAGTGGCGGGGAATATTGCTAACCAATGCTCAGGGGTTCTGGCATTGTTAGCCACACACGCTACCATAAACTCTGCTACATGAAGATCGGGGTCTTCATTGTACTCTCCCTTAAAAACTGGCAATGGGACTACATTCGCTGGTCTGTCATCAATATTTCCAGGACGGATCTGGCTTGGAAGTGGACCTCCAGCAGGAGGAGGAAGGGCTTGATGTGCCATTGGAACTTCTGTAAAGAGTTCCGCAAGGGCGTCCAAGGCGGCTTCTGCTGCGAGCTCGCTCTCAGCTTTGATTCTTGCTTTCTCTCTTCTTACGTACCTCTGGACTCGTTCTAACGCTTGCCTTTTTATTGCGTCATTCATCAGGGGGTTGACTCCACTATGTTGTTAGTGCTCCACAGAGGGTTAACAGAAGGCTTCAGTCTCTGGAGGACTCTCTTGCCAACATTTCTTCTACTTCTTTCTTTTCAACGTCCCTAAATTCTGCTTTCATGCCACTGCACAGAGGAAGGTATTCGGTTCTGAAGGTGTCATAATGCATACGTCTGAGCATTGTAGTGGTGCCATCATCATAGTAATGCCAGCTTCTGATGGTTTCAATAGTGTATGTTGTGAAAAACACTCTGTCTACCAACTTCCAGTGGGTTGCTAATTGAACAAACAGAAGATTATCAGTACACCAAGCATCCCATGTATCTTGCTGTTGAGCATCCACAAACAAATTCCAACTCTTTTCCTTCTTGTCCCTGTGAACCTCTACAGACCAAGACTCCTGAAGCTTCTTCACAATCTCCCACTTGATGTTGTCTGGAAACTTCTCAATGAATGCCAAATCTTCCATGGATGTTCATTCTCTCTGTTTCTGCTCTTCAGTTTGTTCCCAAACAGTTTGCCACCAAGATGCAAGTTTCTGCTGCTTCAACAGGAAGAGGAAACTGTCCACCACATAGAGCATGCATCATGATGGTGATGTGTTTCCGCCATTGTGGGATGAACTTCTTGTGGAAAGTGGCTTTTATTATGAGAAATTCCAACTCTTCAGTGGAAGAAGGAATTTTACAAACATCCATTGAATTCTTCTCTTCTTGGCAATGCCAATTCCTTCATTTTCAGCCTCTTTTGGTGCTTGTTGATGGCAATTTTCCCCGGCTGCGCACCAAAAACATGGAGCCCCTAGAGGAACACCAAGGAAAAGGGAATTCTCTTGCAAGAAAATCTATCTTGTAACATCAACAAGCTTGTTTATCATATTTCATATGATCACAATGAAGAAAAGAACACCAGGCACAACAAATCTTCATGCAGCATCATGTAAATCTCCCACGGTTTTTAATAGAATCAACCATGTTCTTCAACATCTTCACAAAATCCATCAATAGAACAAAGAAAGCAAAGAAATACACCATCTTTGAATGGAAATACATCACATAGTATTCATCTTCAATATCTTCATAGTCTTCTCTCTCAATCTCTCATATACAATCACTTTGTTTCAGTAGAATTGGCTATCTCTGACTCTCTCTCACACACTCCATCAATCATACATCATATCCTCACTACAATCTCTCAAAATTACTCTCAATAATCACTCTTAGGTCGTGGATACCCCTCCCAAGAGGTATGTCTGATATGAAAGGTCACCAGAGCCACTACAGTGTCTCTTCATAGCTCACTACTGTCACTTCACTCTAGTCTTCTCTTGAGTCTTCAGCAGCTACTTCTTCCACTTCCTCCAGCTCTTTTGCACTTGTATTCACCTCTTTCCAAGGCTAGAAAACTTTCCCAAAATCACACATACATTCCACAGAACACTTACAGAACAGTCTACAGAACAGTACCAGAACAGCTACAGTACAGAACAGAACAGAAACAGAACAGAAACAGAAGCTCTACAGAAGACCTACAGAAGGTTACAGAAGGTCATCAAAACTACATAACTCACTCTCAAACCATTCAAAACTCTCACAAACCATTCACTAAGCTTTCACAATATCTCATTCTTCATCAATCTATACTCCATCCCTCCTTACAGAAGACAATCAGAACAAAAACAGACCAAAACAGAGCAAAACAGAAGGTATACAGAACCATTCAGAACCTATCAGAACATCACAAAACCACCAACAAACATCATGATCTTCCAAAACACAATCAATATCATCCAAAACACTCTCAAACCACTTCCTAATCAATCAATCTTCTCATAAAATCAATCATTCAGCTCTCAAAAACAACAAAAATCAGCCAAAAAACAAGTCATTTCAACACTCAACACTGGTCATATGATTGGATGCACCTGAATCAACATACCAAACATCGTCATGCATTCCCTTTCCTGTAACAACATTCAGCATATGCTGCATAACAAACAGACATTCATTTTTGTCTTCATTTTGTCGTGAAGACGATGCATAGTTTCCTTGCTGCAACTTACCACTGTGAATATCATCTTTCTTAGCATAACATTGGGCTGCAATATGACTTGTTTTGCCATAGTAGTGACACACAATATCAGAGTTGTTAGAACCTATGTTTTGCCATCCACCTCTTCCTCTAAAGCTCCCCCTGCCTCTAAAGTTACCACGACCTCCTGAAACTTGCATATCGCCAAATTGCTGATTCAATCTGTTTTGCTAGTTATCACTACCACGTCCAGTACCACGGCCTCTTGAAGAGAACTTGCCACGTCCCCTTCCTGAACTAGAGTAGAAAGCCTGGAACTATTCACCACTTCTTTCAGATGTCTCACTCTGCATGTTGATTTCTTCAGTGATCATTAGAGAGACCAACTCATCCAAATCTGGGAATGGATTTCTAACATATATGAAAGTTACAAAAGACTTCCAAGCCTTTTCATTGTTAAGTCCACCCAAGATTGACGACACCAAATCATCATCATCGGGCATTGCATCAATCACTGCCAATGCATCTGCAATGCTCCTTACCTTCAATGCATACTCATTGATAGACATCTTCCCTTTCTTCAATGTATTCAACTCTTTCTTGAGTTGAAACTTTCGTGCCTTTGTATTTACAGAAAACATACTTTCAAGTATGGTCCAAGCTGCATATGCATTCTCTGCATTTCTAATATGTCCGAGCATATTATTGTCAATTACTGCAGACAACCAATACATGACCTTTTTATCTTTTGCATTCCATTCTTTCCGTGCCTTTGTCTCTTCTGCAGTTGGAGGATCACTCACCTCTAGCTCCTTTTCTTCACCTGAAACAAACTCGTAGAGGCCTTTTCCAATAAGGAAGTTCGTGACACGGAACTTTCATGAAGGGTAGTTGTTCTTGTCGAGCTTCTCAATGATGGGGCTTCCAGTGTTCTCTGCCATTATCACAAAATTAATACCAACAGCAATCAAATCTTCTGCAATCTTCGACCTGTAGTGCACAACAATACACCAGATAGCATATTTCACTATCTGCTCAACAATACATATAATCTGTAACCTGTTTGTAGATGAACCTTGTGTTTACTCACTGGTAAACACCTTTGAACTTGCAGATCTGAAATCTGTAACCTGCGCACCCACTTTCGATCAATACAGTCGAAGTCACAATGTACCCTGAAACTGCTGTCCGCTACCTTGCGGCTCTAAAACAGGCCCTGAAATGGCCTCAGATGCCCAAAATAACTGTGGAAAAGCCCTAAACAGCTCATCTGCAGAGTATACAGCACTCTTCGCATACACCAAATCTCACTGCAATCTGAGATTTTTGCTCTGCCCTGCTTCCGGTGCCTCCACAGACACTATCCAAGAGAAAGAGTGGAAGGATGGGAGAGCTTCTTACACATGGCTTGCTTGCTCGAACCTTGATTCTTCTCCTTTGCTTCAGTCTTCAAAATCAGCCTCTCTCAGTGGTGCTGCTCTAATACCATGTCAAGAATCGCGTGGTGGGGGGTTGCTCAAGATGCTGCGCCAAACACATACAGAATGCACAAGGAGAAGCTCACTCAAGAGACAAGAAGAGAGATGGAGGCCAAAACGTTTTCTTGTTGGTTTCTTCTTCTTCTTCCACACTCTTTACAATGTACACAAAGTACAGATAAGATACAACATAAATGAAAGTGGCCTACTAAGTCAAACAATGCATAACCGACTATACTAGTCGACTGGCACTATAACTATGCCAGCTGTAATAGGTGTTACAACCTGAATATAATAAGTAATGAGTCAGTGGCCATGTGTGAGTCATAATGAACACCGACGTGCTAAGTGTAGATGTGTGGACCCATCTAACCAGGCGGTCCATCATCAATGTCCACATGTGTTGAGCTTGTCATCTCAACATCTTTCCACACTGCCATCCGACTTGCATTTGATTTTGTAGACCCATTTGCAACCAATGGTATTTTTTCCTTCACGCAGTGGCACAAGATCCCATGTCTTATTTTCAGCCAAGGCATTCATTTCTTCATCCATGGTTGCACACTAGTTCTCATCTTCCACTTCTTCAGCATATATACCTGGTTCTTTGATCTCCATCACTTTTGTCATGTAAGCATAATGCTTTGCAGTGTAGCCACTATATGTCAACTTGTCAATAGGGTATCTGACCCTCTGCGAGCATTTAGGCTGTGGTGCATTGCTCGATTTGTTGAGATATCGAGCTCCACTCGTGATACGCTAGGGTGACCGTTGTGTATTTATGTCACCGACTTGTCAGTTGCAGACACGGTTGGTACACCGCCCATGAATAATAGCTACATGATAGCTATCCTTATCTACTCTAGTTCGTGGCTCAGTTAGTATGCCACCTTAGTTAGTTGAGTTTGGTTTGAGACCCATATATAGGGTTCTTCTATTTCTTTGTATGAGAGTTCTTTTGGCTTACACAACTAAGAAGAGGAAAATTGTTTTCAGCCTCCACCCTTTTGTGTCTTCCCCCATTGTGCAAGCAAGAAAGCTTCAAGCGAGAATCCTTCCTTCTCTCCCACAATCTTGACATGGTATCAGAGCCTTGTTCGTGGTAAGGAGCTCAAGAAAGCAAGCCAAGCTCGCGGTGTTCTGGTAAGAGGAGCAGTGTTGCTTTCATCTCCTATTTTGGGAGCAGATCTCTGCAGGTAGCACAGCCGGAAAGTACAGGAGTGCATTGTCTCAGGTTGAGATGCCCTTCGTGGTGAAACAAGAGGGCAGTATATGCTGCGGGCGAGGGCTTTAGCCCTCGGCGACCTTGTTTTTTTTATTTGAGGCCATTTCGGGGCCTGTTTTGGAGGCGGAAGTTTTCTGCACGCACTCAGGAAAAGGCCCAGTTTTATGCTGTGCAGCCACTGTTCTACAGGTCGGTGAATAGTTACTATAAAAATTGCATTGTATGCTTGTGTGCAGAGACATTGGGAGTTACAGAATCATCCCTATTGCCTGTTGATGCAAAATCGTCACTAGGAAGTGACTGTGTGGTCAAATACCACTTTCGCTAGTTTTGCAGATTTTCCCTTGTGAGGGTGAAGCTGTGGTTTTTGCAGTGACAGAATTTTTTGCAGTCTTCTGTAATGGCATCTGATTCTCTTTCACAGATTGTCACTGAAAAGCTTGACAAGAACAACTTCCAAGCATGGAAGTTTAGAATGACGAATTTCCTTATGGGAAAAGGATATTGGGAATTTGTTGCAGGAAATGAAGAAGAACCAGTTCTTCCTGATGTTCCCAATCAACAACAAATGCATGCATTTAAAGCATGGCATGAGAGAGCCAGGAAAGTTATGTATTGGCTGTCTATCAGCATTTCAGACTCTATGATTGTGCATATTCAGGATGCAAGTACGCCAAAGGAGGCATGGGATACTTTGTCAAAAATGTATAGCACAAATACGCAAGCCAGGAAAATGCAGCTCAAGCAAGAGTTGCACAATGTGCAAAGAGAAAATATGAGCATCAACGACTACCACATGAAGGTGAAGAAGATTGCAGATGCACTTGCTTCCATTGGGTCACCAGTGGAAGATGATGATTTAGTTTTTGTGACCTTGAATGGTCTAGGAAAGGATTATGCACAGTTTCGAACATCCATTTCAGTTCGTGAAAGATTTCCTGATTTTGAGGAGCTGATTGCTCTTCTAATTTCTGAGGAGCAAAGAAATGGTGGTGCATCTTCTTCAGGAGGAACCTCAAAAGAAGCTGTCTTCTACTCAAATGCTGGAAGAGGTAGAGGCAGAGGTAGAGGAGGCCGATATGGAGGCCGTGGTAGAAATCAGAATATGCAGCAAACTCAAGAAAACCAGTCCTATGGAGGAGGACGTGGTAACTCTAGAGGCAGGGGGAGCCAAAGAGGTCGTGGTGGATGGCAAAGAGGTCAAAATGCAAACAGTAATGTTGAATGCTACTACTGTGGTAAAATGGGTCATATGGCTAAAGATTGCTATAAAAAGCAGAATGACATCATGAATGGAAAACTGCAACAAGGGAATTATGCATCTTCTAGCAGACAGGGTGATGACAGAAATGAGCATTTGTTCATGGTGCAGCACATGAATAATTCTGTGACAAGTGCAAAAGAAAGCAATGATGTATGGTTTGTTGACTCAGGTGCATCAAACCACATGACAGGTCATGCAGAATGGATGGAGGATGCAAGGAAAATGGAAAAACCAAGATTTGTGGAGACTGGTGATGATACTGCACATCCTATTGTGCAGATTGGAAAAATTCCCTTGTCTATGCAGGATGGGAAAAAGAAATACCTGTCCGATGTATTTCATGTCCCGAATATCACCAAGAATCTGGTTTCTGTTGGTCAAATGGTTGAGCAGGGCTTGCAGGTTAGATTTAATCCTCATGGATGCTTTGTTGAGGATATGAAAAATAAAGGTCGCTTGATAGCAAAAGGAAAGAAGAAGGGCAGAATGTTTACGTTGGATGCAGACATGCCTGAATTGAGTGCAGCAATGTTTGCACATGGGACTGGTGTAGTTGCAGATATTGATATTTGGCATAAACACATTGGTCATGTTAATGTACAGCGACTTAAATCAATGCAGGCCCAAAATATTGTTGCAGGTTTGCCGAAATTCAAGGTTGCAGAAATGCATAAGGTATGTGAAGCCTGTCAGTTTGGAAAACAGGCAAGGAAACCATTTCCTAGACATGTTCAAGAGAGTGAGAAGCCATTGGAATTAATTCACTCTGATGTGTGGACTACTAAAGCTGCATCTCTTGGAGGCTGTCATTATTTTGTCACTTTTATTGATGACTATAGCAGAAAAGTTTGGGTGTATTTTATGAAAAAGAAAAGTGAAGTTTTTGGGCATTTCAAAACCCTTAAAGCTATGGCTGAAAAAGAAACAGGTCTGCGAATAAAATGCCTAAGGTCAAATGGAGGGGGAGAGTACCTCTCAAATGAGTTTGCAAAGTTCTTGCATGAGCATGGCATAAAGCAGCAATATTCATGCAGTTATACCCCACAACAAAATGGAATTGTAGAAAGGAAAAACAGGCATATTGGAGAGGTATCTCGTGCCGTGCTCAATGAAAAAGACTTGCCAGATTTTTATTGGGCTGAAGCAGTTGCTACAGCAGTCTATATAATGAACAGGACTCCCACTGCATCAATACATGGGATGAATCCAGAGGAGAGGTATACTGGTAGGAAACCAGATATTTCTCATTTGAAAATTTTTGGTTGCATTGCCTATGTACATGTGCCAGATGAGTTGAGATCCAAGTTGGATCCAAAAGCTGAGAAGTGCATCTTTATTGGTTACTCTCTGCAGCAAAAAGGGTATAGATGCTATAACCCTTCTACTCGTAAGTTTATAGTGAGCAGAGATGTTGTTTTTGATGAGATGAGTAGCTGGTATAAACCAGTAAATGTGATTGATGATGTAGATGCATAAAATGGTAATGCTGTACATAATTCACAGCAGCAGTCACAAAATATTAGTGGACCTGGAGCGTCCTCTAGTAGTGGTTCACATTCTTCGCCGTGGACAGGCAGATTGAGATCAGGAGAATCTTCTCAAAGCAATGCAGATAGTGATATGCAGGTATCACGAAAAGGAAAAGAGAAGGTTGATCAGCCCATGTTTGATGTGAATGCAGGTCACTCTTATGTGGATGGTGAATCCAGTGGCTCAGAACAGAGCATTGGTGATGAGTTGGGTATTCCTTCTATTGTTACACCTGGAGTAAGGAAGACCAGGGATGTTTTGAGAGCACCTGGGAGTGAACCTACTTTGCGCAGGTCTACGAGAGCTAGGTATCCTGTGGATAGGCTGAAATATGATGGCTTTACAGCCATTCACTATGCATATATGGTCAAAGTGATACATGAACCAGAACCCACATCTTTTGAGCAAGCCATGGGAAAAGAAAAATGGGAGAAAGCCATGGATGAAGAAATGGATGCCTTGGAAGCTAATGCTACATGGGAATTGGTACCTTTGCCTAAAGGTAAAAATGCAATTGGCTGTAAGTGGGTTTATAAGGTGAAGCACAATGTAGATGGTTCTGTGAACAGATACAAGGCAAGATTAGTAGTCAAGGGGTATGCACAAACATATGGCATTGACTATGAAGAAACATTCAGTCTAGTTGCAAGGATGGCAACTGTAAGAGCAGTCATTGCTATGGCTGCATCAAAGGGATGGTCTTTACATCAGATGGATGTAAAGAATGCCTTCTTGCATGGTGATTTGCAAGAAGAGGTCTATATGGAGCAGCCACCAGGTTATGTGCATGCCATTCATCCTGAGTTTGTTTGCAGGTTGAAGAAAGCCTTGTATGGCTTGAAGCAAGCACCTAGAGCATGGTCTGACAAGATAGGACAGTATCTTGTCACTATTGGCTTTCAGATTTCCAAGGCAGATTTCTCACTTTATGTGAGAAAAACAGAGAAAGGTATTATGCTACTTGTCATTTATGTTGATGATTTGATTATGACAGGTGACAGTGATGAAGATATCCTTCATGTGAAAATGCTATTGAAGTAGAAGTTTGAGATGAAGGATTTGGGAGAGCTGCGTTATTTCTTGGGCATTGAGGTGATTAGAACACCAAGTGGGATACAGCTCTTGCAGAGGCAGTATGAATTGGACATGTTGTCCAAATATGGGATGACAGGCTGTAAGCCTATTTCAGTTCCTTTGGAGCAAAATGTGAAGCTGAGCACAGACGCAGATGAGCTTCTAGAAGATCCTACTATGTATAGACGCATAGTAGGAAGTTTGATTTATATGACTATTACCAGGCCAGATTTGAGCTATGCTGTTGGATTGGTAAGTCAGTTTATGCAGGCTCCAAGGAAACCACATTTGGATGCGGCTAGACGCATACTCAGGTATGTGAAGTCCACATTGCAGTATGGACTATTTTATGAGACTGGGGTTCAGATACAGTTGCATGGATACACTGATGCTGATTGGGCTGGTAGTATTTCTGATAGACGATCTACCAGTGGATATGTGTTCTCTTTTGGGAGTGCTGCAGTCACTTGGAGCAGCAAGAAACAGCCTACAGTTGCCTTGTCGAGCACAGAGGCTGAGCACAGGGGTGCAGTAATGGCTGCATGTGAGGTAGCTTGGTTGCATAAGCTACTTTATGATATGCATCAGTCTACAGATGGGCCAGTTGTCATTTATTGTGACAACATGAGTAGTATACACTTGGCAAATAACCCAGTCTATCATGCTAGAACAAAGCACATTGAGGTGCATTATCACTATGTGTGAGAGAGGGTTTTACTAGGTCTTATTGATCTAGTTTATGTCAGCACAGAGGATCAGGTAGCTGACATATTCACGAAGGCATTGGGCGCAGAGAAGCTGCGCAAGTTCAGAGACCTGCTTGGTGTGCAGGAATTGGGATTGAGCTCGAGGGGGAGTGTTGAGATATCGAGCTCCACTCGTGATACGCCAGGGTGACCGTTGTGTATTTATGTCACCGACTTGTCAGTTGCAGACGCGGTTGGTACACCGCCCATGAATAATAGCTACATGATAGCTATCCTTATCTACTCTAGTTCGTGGCTCAGTTAGTATGCCACCTTAGTTAGTTGAGTTTGGTTTGAGACCCATATATAGGGTTCTTCTATTTCTTTGTATGAGAGTTCTTTTGGCTTACAGAACTAAGAAGAGGAAAACTGTTTTCAGTCTCCACCCTTGTGTGTCTTCCCCCATTGTGCAAGCAAGAAAGCTTCAAGCGAGACTCCTTCCTTCTCTCCCACAATCTTGACACGATTCCCCTCTCTCTTGAGGCGGAATGTACCTGATCTGCCTTGCGCCAAGAGTATAGATAGTCGGAATACCAAGTTCACTATCTAAAGTGTCAGCAGACTCATATCCAAAAGTCATTCTACCAGCTGTCATCGTCCCAGATACATCCTTAGTAACTTTATCTTTTCCTTTGTTGTCCACGACATCATATCTCCCCCTCACTGACATATTGGTGTCAGTGGATGGTGAGCTCCTCAATCTCCTTGTCCATGGGGATATTGTCTGACTACTAGGTCCTGTCATAGCAGTGCTCTGCTGCAAATCAACTATAGGTACATGAATGGAAGGCATATCCGATGGCACTGTAGCCGGTGATACATACCAAGAACCCATCTCATAAAAAATAACATCCCTTCTCACCAAGGTCTCCCTGGTAGAGGGATCATAGCATTTGTATGCCTTCTTCTCCTTTGAATATCCAATGAAAACACACTTATGTGCTTTTGGATCCATCTTCTTTCTTTTTTCATTTGGAGTATGCACATAAGCAAGACAGCCAAAGACTTTCATGTGACTTACATTCAGCTTATAGCTATATAGCTTCTCAAACGGTGTCATCTCATGAATACCTGCAGTGGGAGTCCGATTCAAGATATACATGGCTCTCATAACAGCCTCAGCCCAATAATAGAGTGGCATCTTCTTCTCATTCATCATGGCACGAGCAGCTTCCATCAAGACCCTGTTCTTTCTTTCAGCTACCCCATTTTGTTGAGGAGTGTAGCTGCATGTAAGCTACCTACGTATGCCATTTTCAGCCAGAAAGTTGTCAAACTCATTTGATACATACTCCCCACCGCTATCTGATCTCAAGCAAGAGATATATCAGTCAAATTTCTTTTCAATCTGCTTTTTAAACTGCTGAAAAATAGCAAACACCTCATCCTTTGTCTTCAGAATGTAAACCCAAGTATAGCGACTGTAATCATCAATGAATGTCACATAATACTTCGAGTCTCCCATGGATGCATTATGGGCTGACCCCCAAACATCAGAGTGCACTAACTGCAACGGACGTGTACTTTGCCTTACATGCCTGACAAATGGCAACCTTGATTACTTACCAAACTGGCAAGCATCGCATACATGACCAATATCTGAATATTGGAACTTGGGTAAACTTGTAACAAGTTATTTTTTTGCATAATTTGCAGCCTTTGCAAATTCACATGCTCCACTCTCTTGTGCCAAATTTCCAAATCTTTGATAGTGCCAAAACCATGGGCAAATATAGTTGAATTCAGCTCTGGCAAGGTAGCATCAAGAGTAAACATTCTGTCATTCCTGTGGCCATGAGCTATCAACTTGCATCCATTGCCAAACTCTTCAATAAAGCAACCATGCTTGTTGAATCTAACCTGCAAGTTCTGATCTTCATCTGACCGACAGACAGTAAGTTCTTCGTAATCGAAGGAACATGCAATACATCATGCAAATTTTTCTTTCTGCCATCATGAACCACAAGAGGCACTTTGCCTTTATGCTCAATGATATGCTGTGTGTCATCACCTATACAGACATAGCCATGTTTTTCAGTCACCATATCAGTGAACCAATCACCGTGAGAAGTCATGTGGTTCGATGCCCCTGAATCAATGTACCAAATTGCATCATCAGTGCATTTTTTAGTAACTCTATCTTTTACATACTGCATGGCAAACAATCTATCTCCTGAAGTATCACCTGCCTGACTAGATGTAGCAAAATGTCCATGTTGTTTGCCTTTCTCATTGCCCTGCTTCTTCCAGCAGTCCTTGGCAATAATACTTCAACTGTATCTTCCTAGCACTTCTGCTTCAACTGTATCTTCCTAGCACTTGTGGTTGTGCCATAATACTTGACCAAAATGTCCCATGCATTCTTAGGAGAGCTGCAGTTCATTATCTGCATTACCATGGCATCTGAGATACATAAAGAGAGCTAGTGCAAGACTATCTCTCTGCATTAGCCATGTTGTCAGTCCTCTCTGCATTAGCCATGTTGTATGCTCTGTCTGACTACCTACAAGCCAAAATCTTCCTGACAATTCAGTTTTGGCCTGCAACTGTTTATGACAGTTTTTAGCACTCTATGTGCTCAGACAGTCAGCATTTCAGCCTGAAAGTAGTGGTACATACACCTCTTGACACTTGGCAATCACCTATGTATTGTAGCCTGCATGTACGGACTGCATTCAATGTAAAACCAGCATGTATTTGAGAAACCTGTTCATGTACAGACAAGCAGTCTATAGGCTGAAAATGATAGTAACCAACAGTTCCTTTTTTTAGCTCAACACAGAGGGTACGTGCCCCAAGATCACTTACAGTAGTTCAGAGTTATATCTTTGCATATGGGGTTCCAAACATATCAATCTGACACTCAATACATCATGAACTGCAAGTACAAGAGCAAGGTACACTTGCTCTTAGATTCCAGCCAAGCAAAACAGTCAATGACAATATATTTCACTCCACCAAACCTCTCAAAATGTCACAGACATATGCCACCATACATGGGAACCAATACATGAACCTGAAAGTTTCCAAGATTGTCCCGTCATCAAGACATAGTAGCAACCAAGACATTCACAATTCATCCACAGTTCATTGACATTCAAAACCGTGTCAAGCCACTTGCTTTAGCTCCAAACAGCTGCATCCAACTCCCTTCTCAATGCTCAAAACATTTGACACATATATGTCAAGTCACTCCTCTCACCAAAAGAGTCAACCAAAGACATGTAATGCTTCAAGAAGGACCAATGCTTGCTGCCCACAGTTTTTGACAGTTTTTTAGCCTGCTTTAAAATTTAAAATCTGTGTATTTTCAGTAAGAAATTTCAGCTTCAATGCATAACATCTAGTTTATATGTCTTCTTTGCATGTACCCATGCTCCAGTGGTTGTTTTGGACATGTTTGAGAGCTCCAGACTCATGTTAACCATGCATTCATGATGTATGTACCCTGTATACAGTAAACAGTGAAAACTCCCAAACCTGCAATCAGTGATTTTAGCTCCCAGATGAGCTCATAGCAAACAAGAATGGTTCCAGGCCTTCAATCACCCTTCAAAGGGTTCACACAATCTCTTTACCAATCAGTGTGACTGATCACGATCATGATTTGCAAGCATTTGAGTCCACATTCTGGACTGGTGTAGTTCACATAGATCTGCTGATGTATTCAACAGCCTATATTGGTGATAATGATGGTAATGAGCACTCTAGTCATTCTCAATAGAGCTCCCCATAGGCTCCATACAGGCCTCAAGTACTTATATCAATCATAGAACTCACAATGAGTAGATGCATACCTCTACAGGAGTAGGAGTAGTTAGCCCTTCTTCTCAAGAAACTTAAAGCTTCAATTTTCCATCCTTCTTCACAAATGCTTTCCATAGAGCCCAGTCATGGGTGCTCTGATACCATGTTGAGATTGAGAGAGACAGAGACAGAGTGAAGAGCAAGTGTGCTCTCTTCTTCTTTCATTCATAATCTCATAGACCACACAAATAACATAAGTGTATACAATAGTACTAAGGTCCGTAGGACCATTCACACTGGGTCTAAGACCATCGACTTATTTAATGTCCCACACTTTGCTGATACAGCTTGACATAGCTAATGTCGGTCATACATACTAACATGATAATAATATGAGCTTGATATTCTAACAATATGTTCATTGTATTGTCTTTTCTTTTTTTCTTTTCACTCCTCACTTGGGCAGATCTCCTTTAAGTGGGAGGTTTTTGGGGGTAAGAGCACCTCCACCTAGTCGCTTGTGTATTACTATAGTGATAGTACCCACCACTGCACACTGCAGGTGTGGTAGACTCTCATCATCGTCACTTTATTCTTTATTCTTTTAGTGACAGTTTGAATAAAGAAAGGTTCGGTCACACATTGTGACTATTGGAGTTTCCATTTTGTGTGTGTCTCTCTCTTGCTCTTGCTCTCCCGCCGCCATAGCTCTTCCAAGAAAGCATTGATCCTTCTCACCTTTTTAGCAAGAAGAGGTGTATATGGATCAACCAGCATGTTATGAGGATTTAGAGCATCCCACATATATATGTAGGTTAAAGAAAGCTCTTTATGGGCTGAATCAAGCACCTAGAGCATGGTTTGACAGGATCAAAGAGTACCTTGTTAACATTGGCTTTTATGTTTTAGATGCTAACCACGCACTTTATGTGAGAAATGGAGATGCAAGCTTGGTCATGATAGTTATCTATGTGGATGACTTGATTATTACAGATGATAGTGACAGTGGGATTATTAAAGTTGAGAACTTTTTGAAAAAGAAGTTTGAGATGAATGGGTATATGCCTATCCCAAAGGTAGTATGGCTTGGATATGTTATCCAAGTATCATATAACAACATGCAAGCCTCTTCCACTACCATTCCTACAAAATGTGAAGTTGAGTGCTGATATTGGGGATGAGATAAAAGACCCTACTATGTTCAGGAGGATAGTAGGGAGTCTGATTTACATGACTATCACAAGAAAAATTGAGCTATGCTATTGGATTTATCAGTCAGTTTATGTAGATGCCTAGAAAGCCTCATTTGGATGTAGTTAGATGCATATTGAGGTATGCAAAGTCCACTTTACATTATGGAAATTTTTATAAGGTAGGAAAGGATGTACAGGTATTTGGATACATAGATGCAGATTGGGCTGGTGGCATGCCAAATAGAAGATCTACTTGTAGATTCATGTTTTTCATTGGTAGTGTTGCAATTACATGGAGTAGAAAAAAGCAACCTACAATTTCTTTATCGAGTGCAGAGGCTGAGTATAGAGGTACTGCTATGACAACATGTGAGGTGGTATGGCTGTAAGAGTTATTGGGTAGTTTGGTTGTGTAGGGAGATGGTCTAGTTGTCATTCACTATAACAACATGAGTAGCATACAATTAGCTAGAAACCTAGTGTTCCATGCTAGGACAAAACACATTGAGGTACACTAACACTTTCTAAGAGAGAAGGTACTTGCAGGAGAGATTGACTTGGTATATATCAGCACATAGGATTAGATAGATGATATTTTCACAAAGGCATTGGATGTAGAGAAGCTTCGAAAGTTTTGAAGCTTACTTGGAGCGATAAAGTTGAGCTTAAAAGAGAGTGTTAAGATGGCAAGCTCAACACGTGCATACATTGATGATGGACTATCGTGCTAGATGGGTTTGCATATCTACACTTAGCACATCAGTGGTCACTATGATCCTCACATGACCATTGACTTATCACTTATTATATTTAGTTTATTGCACCTACCTATAGTTGGCATAGTTATAGCGCCGGTCAATTAATATAGTGAATTATGCATTCCTTGACTAAGTAGGTCACTTTTTTAATGTTGTATCTTATCTATACTTTGTGTACATTGTATTGTGTGTTAAAAAAGGAGACACTAGCAAGAAAACATTTTGGCCTCCATTTCTCTTCTTGTGTTCTTAAGTGAGCTTTCTCTTGTGTGTATGGTGTGTGTTTGATGCAGTAGATCAAGCAAGTCCCCCCACATCATGATTCTTGATAAAAATGGTGAATGATATCCTAGAGGTAGTTGAGAAGAGATCTTGGGTGTTCTTGTGATTGGCAGCCATTACATCAAGAGAAGAGAGAGAAGGGAGGTGGGACAAAAAGTAATTGAGTATTTTGCCCAATTCTAACTTTCGAGTCTCCAACTTCGGTCTTGAAACCCATAAAATTTTCATGAAAAGGAGTGACGACTTACTGACTTAGCCATTTTATCTCCAAATATGTACGAGTCTCCACCCATATGTTATACTTGCTCCAAAAATTTGTAGCTGATTATGGTCCTTTCTGTTGTACATGTACTTGTGACCTGAGTAACTAGGGTTTCAGATTTGAAAAGAGAACTAGATGGACAAAGAGGAAAGAAGAAAAGGACCAAATCTTGATGCTTTGATAGCACTTGTAATGAATAAGGGTGAGAGGAAAGAGAAGAACGAGCTGAAGAGAGAGAAAGAGAAGCAAGAAGAAGAAGAGATACTAGAAGAGGAGAGAGAAAGATAGGAAAGAGGGGAGAAAGAAGGAGGAAGCCATGGGAGCTAGAGATGAAGGCAAAGAGTATGTTCTTGATAATACCTCGATGCCCTAAACTAGGCCTCTTACACTTTATATACCCCAGTCAGTATGACTGGGTGTCTAACCCCTAGTTCCCATATATATTTCTTCCATAGTGAAACCACTCTCTATGAGGGGTCACAAAGCCCATGAATCTATCAACCAACATTGAGTAGATCATGACAGTTGGGAAGCATCCAAAGAAGAGGCTTCCAATATAATATTATTAGATAAATCATATTGCACTATGTTAATCTCTTCAATCTTAATGCTAGACTTACTAGGCACAATGCTGCAATCATCATTCTTTTCCTGGGCTTTACCCTTTTCCTTTTTCTTGTGCTTATTTTCACAAATTTTATAGCGTTGGGGTTGATTATGACCTTCTTTCCTACAATAATGACAAGTAAAATTGGAATTATGGCCATGGGATTTATATAATCATTCTTTTCTTGTACTTTACCCTTTTCCTTTTTTGGTGCTTGTTTTCATGTGGTTTATGGCATTGGGGCTAAATATGATGTGCTTTTCCACAATAATGACAACTAAAATTGGACTTATGACCATGGGACCTACTATGAGACTATCCACATGTCTTAGACTGACCAATTAGAGTCTCTACCATGGCCATTTTCATCCTATTGGCTTCTCACAGTCAATGCATGTGACATAAGAGAAGCATCCATATTCTTTCTATTCACCTCTTCTGTCAAGAGGGCACTCTTTATATATTCTATAATTTTAACCCATACTTCATTGGTAGAGAGCTATACGAAAAGTATCCCATGACTCAGGTAGAGTATCAAGAAAAAAATAAAGGATGCAAAACATCCTTGAACTCAATCTTTTATGAAGATAAATGGATGATGATGGAGTCAAACTCATTCAAGTGTGCAAACATAGAAGTCCCTTCCTTCATGCGAAGGTCCATCATTTTTTAAATCCAATACTATCATAGAGATTCTTAATCTATGTCTAAAGTTCATATGCAAATTGATTTTTAGTTACAACATTGTAGTGAACCTGCTTAGAGAGAAATAAATAATCGTGGACTTGCATAGCTCATACAGTTCATCCCAATCCTTAGCCGTAATGTTTTTGGTTTGGCACTCCCATTTTTGAGTGGTATAATCTACAATTTCTACAATAAAACCCACCATATTTGGGTCTTCCAATAGTTGTAGTTGGTCCCATCTAGTTTCTTAATATTGAAGATATAATTGTCGCAAGAACCACTAGCCATAATGAGACCAAGCAAGTGCATAGTGTCAAGATTGTGGGAGAGAAGGAAGGAGTCTCGCTTGAAGCTTTCTTGCTTGCACAATGGGGGAAGACACACAAGGGTGGAGGCTGAAAACAGTTTTCCTCTTCTTAGTTGTGTAAGCCAAAAGAACTCTAGTACAAAGAAATAGAAGAACCCTATGTATGGGTCTCAAAACCAAACTCAACTAACTAAGGTGGCATACTAACTGAGCCACGAACTAGAGTACATAGGGATAGCTATCATGTAGCTATTATTCATGGGCGGTGTACCAACCGCATCTGCAACTGACAAGTCGGTGACATAAATACACAACGGTCACCCTGGCGTATCACGAGTGGAGCTTGATATCTCAACACTCCCCCTCGAGCTCAATCCCAATTCCTGCACACCAAGCAGGTCTCTGAACTTGCGCAGCTTCTCTGCGCCCAATGCCTTCGTAAATATGTCAGCTACCTGATCCTCTGTGCTGACATAAACTAGATCAATAAGACCTAGTAAAACCCTCTCTCGCACATAGTGATAATGCACCTCAATGTGCTTTGTTCTAGCATGATAGACTAGGTTATTTTCCAAGTGTATACTACTCATGTTGTCACAATAAATGACAACTGGCCCATCTGTAGACTGATGCATATCATAAAGTAGCTTATGCAACCAAGCTACCTCACATGCAGCCATTGCTGCACCCCTGTACTCAGCCTTTGTGCTCGACAAGGCAACTGTAGGGTGTTTCTTGCTGCTCCAAGTGACTGCAGCACTCCCAAAAGAGAACACATATCCACTAGTAGATCGTCTATCAGAAATACTACCAGCCCAATCAGCATCAATGTATCCATGTAATTGTATCTGAACCCCAGTCTCATAAAATAGTCCATATTGCAATGTGGACTTCACATACCTGAGTATGCGTCTAGCCGCATCCAAATGTGGTTTCCTTGGAGCCTGCATAAACTGACTTACCAATCCAACAGCATAGCTCAAATCTGGCCTGGTAATAGTCATATAAATCAAACTTCCTACTATGCGTCTGTACATAGTAGGGTCTTCTAGAAGCTCACCTGCATCTGTGCTCAGCTTCACATTCTCCTCCAAAGGAACTGAAATAGGCTTACAGCCTGTCATCCCATATTTGGACAGCATGTCCAATCCATACTGCCTCTGCAAGAGCTGTATCCCACTTGGTGATCTAATCACCTCAATGCCCAGGAAATAACGCAGCTCTCCCAAATCCTTCATCTCAAACTTCTACTTCAATAGCATTTTCACATGAAGGATATCTTCATCACTGTCACCTGTCATAATCAAATCATCAACATAAATGACAAGTAGCATAATACCTTTCTCTATTTTTCTCACATAAAGTGAGAAATCTGCCTTGGAAATCTGAAAGCCAATAGTGACAAGATACTGTCCTATCTTGTCAGACCATGCTCTAGGTGCTTGCTTCAAGCCATACAAAGCTTTCTTCAACCTGCAAACAAACTCAGGATGAACAGCATGCACATAACCTGGTGGCTGCTCCATATAGACCTCTTCTTGCAAATCACCATGCAAGAAGGCATTCTTTACATCCATCTGATATAAAGACCATCCCTTTGATGCAGCCATAGCAATGACTGCTCTTACGGTTGCCATCCTTGCAACCGAACTGAATGTTTCTTCATAGTCAATTCCATATGTTTGTGCATACCCCTTGACTACTAATCTTGCCTTGTATCTGTTCACAGAACCATCTGCATTGTGTTTCACCTTATAAACCCACTTACAGCCAATTGCATTCTTACCTTTAGGTAAAGGTACCAATTCCCATGTAGCATTTGCTTCCAAGGCATCCATTTCTTCATCCATGGCTTTCTCCCATTTTTCTTTTCCCATGGCTTCCTCAAAAGAAGTGGGTTCTGGTTCCTGTATCACTTTGACCATATATGCATAGTGAATGGCTGTAAATCCATCATATTTCAGCCTATCCACAGGATACCTAGCTCTCGTAGACCTGCGCAAAGTAGGTTCACTCCCAAGTGCTCTCAAAACATCCCTGGTCTTCCTTACTCCAGGTGTAACAATAGAAGGAATACCCAACTCATCATCAATGCTCTGTTCTGAGCCACTGGATTCACCATCCACATAAGAGTGACCTGCATTCACATCAAACATGGGCTGATCAACCTTCTCTTTTCCTTTTCGTGATACCTGCATACCACTATCTGCATTACTTTGAGAAGATTCTCCTGATCTCAATCTGCCTGTCCATGGCGAAGAATGTGAACCACTACTAGAGGACGCTCCAGGTCCACTAATATTTTGTGACTGCTGCTGTGAATTTTGTGCAGCATTACCATTTTGTGCATCTACATCATCAATCACATTTACTCATTTATACTAGCTACTCATCTCATCAAAAACAACATCTCTGCTCACTGTAAACTTACGAGTAGAAGGGTTATAGCATCTATACCCTTTTTGCTGCAGAGAGTAACCAATAAAGATGCACTTCTCAGCTTTTGGATCCAACTTGGATCTCAACTCATCTGGCACATGTACATAGGCAATGCAACCAAAAATTTTCAAATGAGAAATATCTGGTTTCCTACCAGTATACCTCTCCTCTGGAGTCATTCCATGTATTGCTGCAGTGGGAGTCCTGTTCATTATGTAGACTGCTGTAGCAACTGCTTCAGCCCAATAAAAATTTGGCAAGTCTTTTTCATTAAGCATGGCACGAGATACCTCTCCAATATGCCTGTTTTTCCTTTCTGCAATTCCATTTTGTTGTGGGGTATAATTGCATGAATATTGCTGCTTTATGCCATGCTCCTGCAAGAACTTTGCAAACTCATTTGAGAGGTACTCTCCCCCTCCATCTGACCTTAGGCATTTTATTTGCAGACCTGTTTCTTTTTCAGCCATAGCTTTAAGGGTTTTGAAATGCCCAAAAACTTCACTTTTCTTTTTCATAAAATACACCCAAACTTTTCTGCTATAGTCATCAATAAAAGTGACAAAATAATAACAGCCTCCAAGAGATGCAGCTTTAGTAGTCCACACATCAGAGTGGATTAATTCCAATGGCTTCTCACTCTCTTGAACATGTCTAGGAAATGGTTTCCTTGCCTGTTTTCCAAACTGACAGGCTTCACATACCTTATGCATTTCTGCAACCTTGAATTTTGGCAATCCTGCAACAATATTTTGGGCCTGCATTGATTTAAGTCGCTGTACATTAACATGACCAATGCGTTTATGCCAGATATCAATATCTGCAACTACACCGGTCCCATGTGCAAACATTGCTGCACTCAATTCAGACATGTCTGCATCCAATGTAAACATTCTGCCCTTCTTCTTTCCTTTTGCTATCAAGCGACCTTTATTTTTCATATCCTCAACAAAGCATCCATGAGGATTAAATCTGACCTGCAAGCCCTGCTCAACCATTTGACCAACAGAAACGAGATTCTTGGTGATATTCGGGACATGAAATACATCGGTCATGTATTTTTTTTTCCCATCCTGCATAGACAAGGGAATTTTTCCAATCTGCACAATAGGATGTGCAGTATCATCACCAGTCTCCACAAATCCTGGTTTTTCCATTTTCCTTGCATCCTCCATCCATTCTGCATGACCTGTCATGTGGTTTGATGCACCTGAGTCAACATACCATACATCATTGCTTTCTTCTGCACTTGTCACAGAATTGTTCATGTGCTGCACCATAAACAAGTGCTCATTTCTGTCATCACCCTGTCTACTAGAAGATGCATAATTCCCTTGTTGCAGTTTTCCATTCATGATGTCATTCTGCTTTTTATAGCAGTCTTTAGCCATATGACCCATTTTACCACAATAGTAGCATTCAACATTACTGTTTGCATTTTGGCCTCTTTGCCATCCACCACGACCTCTTTGGCTCCCCCTGCCTCTAGAGTTACCACGTCCTCCTCCATAGGACTGGTTTTCTTGAGTTTGCTGCATATTCTGATTTCTACCACGGCCTCCAAATCGGCCTCCTCTACCTCTGCCTCTACCTCTTCCAGCATTTGAGTAGAAGACAACTTCTTTTGAAGTTCCTCCTGAAGAAGATGCACCACCATTTCTCTGCTCCTCAGAAATTAGAAGAGCAATCAACTCCTCAAAATCAGGAAATCTTTCACGAACTGAAATGGATGTCCGAAACTGTGCATAATCCTTTCCTAGACCATTCAAGGTCACAGAAACTAAATCATCATCTTCCACCGGCGACCCAATGGAAGCAAGTGCATCTGCAATCTTCTTCACCTTCATGTGGTAGTCATTGATGCTCATATTTTCTCTTTGCACATTGTGCAACTCTTGCTTGAGCTGCATTTTCCTGGCTTGCGTATTTGTGCTATACATCTTTGACAGAGTATCCCATGCCTCCTTTGGCGTACTTGCATCCTGAATATGCACAATCATAGAGTCTGAAATGCTGATAGACAGCCAATACATAACTTTCCTGGCTCTCTCATGCCATGCTTTGAATGCCTACATTTGCTGTTGATTGGGAACATCAGGAAGAACTGGTTCTTCTTCATTTCCTGCAACAAATTCCCAATATCCTTTTCCCATAAGGAAATTCGTCATTCTAAACTTCCATGCCTGGAAGTTGTTCTTGTCAAGCTTTTCAGTTACAATCTGTGAAAGAGAATCAGACGCCATTATAGAACACTGCGAAAAATTCTGTCACTGCAAAAACTCAGCTTCACCCTCACAAGGGCAAATCTGCAAAACTGGCGAAAGTGGTATTTGACCACACAGTCACTTCCTAGTGACGATTTTGCATCAACAGGCAACAGGGATGATTCTGTAACTCCCAATGTCTCTGCGCACAAGCATACGATGCGATTTCTACAGTAACTTTTCACTGACCTGTAGAACAGTGGTTGCACAGTATAAAACAGGGCTTTTTTCCTGAGTGCGTGCAGAAAACTTCCGCCTCCAAAACAGGCCCCGAAATGGCCTCAAATAAAAAAAACAAGGTCGCCAAGAGCTAAAGCTCTCTCCCGCAGCATATACTGCCCTCTTGCTTCACCGCGAAGGGCGTCTCAACCTGAGACAATGCACTCCTGCACTTTCCGGCTGTGCTACCTGCAGAGATCTGCTCCCAAAACAGAAAATGAAAGCAACACTGCTCCTCTTACCAAACCACCGCGAGCTTGGCTTGCTTTCTTGAGCTCCTTACCACGAACAAGGCTCTGATACCATGTCAAGATTGTGGGAGAGAAGGAAGGAGTCTCGCTTGAAGCTTTCTTGCTTGCACAATGGGGGAAGACACACAAGGGTGGAGGCTGAAAACAGTTTTCCTCTTCTTAGTTGTGTAAGCCAAAAGAACTCTAGTACAAAGAAATAGAAGAACCCTATGTATGGGTCTCAAAACCAAACTCAACTAACTAAGGTGGCATACTAACTGAGCCATGAACTAGAGTACATAGGGATAGCTATCATGTAGCTATTATTCATGGGCGGTGTACCAACCGCGTCTGCAACTGACAAGTTGGTGACATAAATACACAACGCTCACCCTGGCGTATCACGAGTGGAGCTCGATATCTCAACACATAGAAGGGCAAAATGGATTGCTCTAATATCTTGCAAATCAGCCCATAAAACCATTCCTAAATCAAGTGGGACACAATAGAGACTGCCAAAGTAATGAGCTATCCACAAATTGTAGGCAAGCAACCGTTAAGTCTAAGTGACTACCCCCAAATAGAATGCATAAAACTGAAATGATAGGATGTTGTAATAAACTATAGCAATATGCCAACAACCAGCTATGAGTAACCGAGAAGGAAGAAGGTAGGAACAACCAGTATTGAAGATTGCCAGAACTGTAGTGTGTTAGTAACCATACATGCAATCGGCATAGAGATCATGCATAGGATAGGTCTCAAGGGTAAATGAAGAGAATTGCTAGATGCATAACCCACTAAGCAAAGCTTAATACAAAACCCAAAATCATATAAATACCATTGATAACACCCTAACAGACATAACTACTAGGTCCAAGCCAAGATATCAAATCAACCCATGATAGGGTAATTGTATCCAATACATATCAAGTGAGCATGTACATGTCACATGAGTCCCACTATCTCACTATTGTGATAAGCTCAAGCTCAATTGCATAAGCCAAATTCTTTGTAGTACATCCAAGTGCCAAATGTGGCTCAATATATAGGGCTAAATAGCTCCGATTGAAGAAAAATTTGGATTCCAAACAAGCAAATAAAGCCCACAATATCACGTGAATGGCATCCAGACATCCAAGGTCCAAGTGACAAACATTTGAAAGCATTGAATCCAAGTAGTTTGCAAGACTCTTATTATATCATCCAAGTAGCATCCAGAGACAGGAATGATAGCTAATGTCAAAGTATCCAAGCTCCAATCTCAACTTAAGAGTATGTCATAAGCATATCCATAGGCATACATGACAACTAAAGGGGAAATACATCCAACATGTGGTATCCGAATAGCTTTAAAGCATAATGAGTTTAATCTTTATTAGACAATTGCTTGCTATCCACAGTGAAAAACAATGATATGACAGTGAAAAATGGGCTAACGAGAGCTCAATCAAAGCCCAAAATCATCCCCAAGCATCAAACTAACATCCAAAACAAGCATCAATGTTAAGCTAGGGGAGCATCACATAGGTAAAGACAAGCTCAATATTAGCTATCCACCATAGGCAGTATACAACAAACTGATGTGCAATGGCTAAAATGGAAAATCTCGAATCCATTGCTAAATACAAATAACCAATGCTAGGGTTCAAGGTTGATTTCCCAAGACCCAACCAAGGTGTAGATGCCAAACAGGAGGTGGGAGACGTGCCCAAACTATGAGGAGCAGATGCTATCCAAGTAGGCACAAATGCACTAGTTGATGATGGAGGGGCTATTGTTTGTTCTACCCAAGTAGGTGTAAATACACTAGTTGATGGTGGAGGGACTACTGTTTGTGCTACCCATAATAGGGCCCAAAAAAATGCTCAATGGCCTTTAACAAGGCCTAGATCAAGGCTTAAAAGGTCCTGATGAATGCTATAGCAATAGAAGACCAATATATACCTCAAGAGGTGAAGCTATGGCTGCCAATAGGGAAACCTTGTTGTAGGTATTTGAATGGAAGCTAGAATTGAGCTCCTCAATGCCAATGCAATGGCACTGATATTAGTTGAAGGGAGTGAACCCAAAGTAGAAGCACATGAGTAGAAGCAAGAGCTATGGTGGAAGAGGCAAGAGTAAGAGAGATAGACACAAGGTGTGCGAACTCCAACAATCACAATATGTGATCACCCTTCCCTTTTATTCAAATGTCACTAAGAATAAAGAATGAAGCGATAGTGATTGGTGTCTACCACCTGCAGTATATTGATGTGCGGGTTTTTTTAGTGTAATAATATAGAGGTGGCTAGGCATAGATGCCTTTATCCCCAATAATTTGTATTTCTACTTGGTCTTCTTGTATGCAATTGACAATTATGTACTTGAAGAGCTTTGCTCTTACATACCAAACATGCTCACTATTGTAACAATTCTTGGAAAACCATTATACATTAAAAAGAAAAAGAGCGTTAGTTTTCTGTTATTTTACAATGGACTAGGCTTTTGAGTGAAACTCTATCTTCAAGTTAAGCATCTTCCACATTACCTTTATAAGCTTGTCATCATTAAGACAAATAAACTTAACCAATATTCTAGCATTTGCAATTACTCTCCAATGATAAGAATGGCTATTATCTTGAAGAGGACTCTACAACCATCAACACAAAGCAAACTTATGCAGCTTGGTTTATGGTAGTTTATGGAATCAACTATCTAAATATATTTTGATCAAAACCTTACCAACACAACTTGTCTATACTTCATTTATGCAAGTAGAGGCATTGAAGACAAGTTCAGTATCACTTCAAAACATCTTTTTGTACATCTATATCAAAAAATAATAAAGTTTGACTATTTACAAAAAGGCAAAGTTCAAATCATCAAGGAGGCCTTGGATTATTTAACTTACATCTTAGCATTTTCATGGGTTCATTTCAAAGAATTGATGAAAGATGTTGCTTGTCAATGCACTTTATTGCAATCAAGCTTATGAAGGACTGAAAATTTTGTATACCAATGACTAATAAAATAGAATATATTGAAATTTTAAAAAAAGTACTTACTTTTCATAGTGTGGAATTAAAAGAAGCTTTAAGGTCTCGAAGTCAATTCGATTGAGCCAATATTTAAATCCATATGCATCAAGGTCATTTCTCCTCATGTAATGGAAGATTGAAGGATCACTCACCTCAATTTTTCATTGTATACAAAAAGGAAGCTCATGCATTAAGCAATTAAAAAAAATTGAAAGATAGTAAGAATATAAAAAAATTATTTTAAGAAATAAATTCTTAAAAATAAATAAATTTGAGTATATTCTATCTCAACCGAGTAAGAAGAATCAAATCATTTACTTCTCTCCTTTGATCCTTGAGGATCTAAATCTATTTTGAGTTCAAAGCAACAACATTGACTTTCTTGCCTATGTCACCAAGTAAAAAGCATCACACATTAAAGCCTTGTGAATTGACCCTTTCAAGTAGGTCTAACAACTCATCTTCTAAAGATTCCAAATGCTTTGTTTCTTTTTCTTCAGCTCTTTGCCTCTTGTGCGCCCTCCATTTCCTTGCTTATTCTGCTATAACATTTTCCTCCTTCTCATATAGTATTGTATCTCTTTTATGTGTGATATTCTCAAATTTGGGACATGCATTTGCCTTCTTCCTCCTATACAGTTGAATATTTGGAATATTTTATGTTTTTTCATCAATAAGAGAGATTGTCTCAACTTGCTAAAAGGATTATCGTATCCTTGTCCATCCATGGTAATTTGTGTGCATAGGCAACATAGATGGCAAAGCTGTGAAAGAACTCTATCAAAAAAATCTTACGTAGCCTCTTGCATGTAGTTAAGAGCTAATCTTGTCTACCTAACACTATCCAGATTGTGCCTATCGCAAATCTCCTTAACAAGCCTTTGGAATGGAAGTTTTGGTAAGAGCCTGTATGATGTACTACATGTACCTACAATAACCAAGAATCTTTTGTCAGTTGGACAGATGGCAAAACAAAATCTGCAGGTGAGATTTAATAGAGATGGATGCTTTGTTGAAGAATATGGTAATGGCTACAAATTGATTGCTAGAGATTGAAGAGATGGCAGAATGTTTGCTCTTGATGCGTCAATTCTAGAATTGAAAGCAACCATGTTTGCACATGATGATGGTGCTATACGGGATGTGGAGATATGGCATAAGCGGATTGGGCATGTGAATGTACAAAAGCTGGAATCTATGCAACAGAAGGAGATTGTGCTTGGACTTCCTAAGTTCAAGTATCATGACTTTGGACATGTATGTGATGCATGTCAGTTTGGAAAGCAAGCACGATTTCCATTTATGAGACATGTACATGTTGAGAGCCTTCATTGCCTTCCTAATATTCTTAGACATTTGATACCTTGAGAAAACTCTCTTTATGCTTGGCTTGGAATTCTTTTGAGGCTTGGAGGACTCATGAATCTTCTACATAATTTTTCAGGGATCAATCGTTTGTTTCCTTATAGTTGATTTTCCTTGTTATCACAATATTGAAAATGATCTGTAATCACAACAAGAGCTGTATTATGACATGCGAGAGAAGATCTCCCAAAGTATTCAATAGGCCCAAATCACATTTCATATGACAAAGATACATATGGATGTCAAGAATCACGTGGTAGGGGGACTTGCTTGAGCTACTGCACCAAACACACACTATATACATAAGAGGAAGCTCACTCAAGAACACAAGAAGAGAGACGGAGGTAAAAAAATTTTCTTATTGATTTCTTCTTGTTTTTCTTCCACACACTATACAAAGTACACAAAGTATAGATAAGATACAACATAAACGAAAGTGGCCTACTAAGTCAAATAGTGCATAACAGACTACACTAATTGACTAGCACTATATGTTTGCCAGCTGTAGGTAGGTGTAACAAACTAATGCTTGCTCATTGCTCTCTTCTTTATCATCAACACCTTGAAAATGACTCATCATTACATTTGGGTAATCATGAGGTATGAACTCATTGGGATATAGGATACCATGGTACTCATGAACTTATTGCTCATCAAAGCTAGAAGAGTACTAATAAGCATGACCATTATTGTCATTTCCATAATAATTGGGCTGCTGAATTAAGGAAGGTTCACATGTATAATCATGACTATGTTGCTAAAAATGTGGATGCTCATAAGCATAATCATGTGTGCGGAGGGAGCATGCAAACATTTACTACTACTACATACAGTGTGGCTTTACTTATTGATTTTGCTACTCTTGATTCCTGTATTAAGGACAGGGCCAACCTTACAGGTGTGGTGATCATCCACTCATCACAATTCAATGGTTCAAATAAAATAAGTGGATGCAGATCTTCTAGCTAATCTTGTGTCCAAATCAGGTAATTGGGAATAATCTCCAGCAGACTTGGAAGGCAATACATTAGCAAGGAATCAACATCTCTACAATCTGCAGATCCTAGAAGGAGAAACATTGTTTTCCCAGTTGAAGTAGAGGTACAATTCAACCAACTATACCCTTCAAGGTTTACTAGGGTCAATGTTAGATGTTGCAATAGACTAACGCCTCATGTCTACCTAATCAACTGTTAGCTTGCCACCATAGTTCCTCTTCACAAGTACCTCCAACAAACTGAGAATTTGAATTTCACAGACCTGTAGTTTGCATTCCAAATAGTTGTGGCTCTGAAGAAAGTACATACAGTGGAGCAAATGCTATCCAAAATGGTTTTCATCAATCACACCAATAACTTTGTCAACTCATGTAGATAGGCTTTGTAAATGATATGCCATTCTCACTCATGTTAGCATGTAATAAACAACACATACACAATTGACATTCCTACAAATGACTCAATTCTAAATGATGAACCAAGTTTTGATCCTTGTGATATGATGATAAGCCACAATAGAAACTTAGAGTTCAATCCTTCATAACCTTCAACAAGTTGTTGACCATGTAAACTATCAGGTATATCTTGAGTGAGGCCAATACGCCTTCAGGGAGTTGATGGCCATGCAAACTGTCTAGTTTTCCCACATGCTCCATCATGGCAGTAATGATTCAGAACCTATCAATTTCTCTGAATCCAACATTGAGCTTGCAAGTATGAGGGCATCATCATCAAGTGTGGAAGAACCATTTCTGTGTCTTCTTTAGTTATGCTAAGTTTCATCCTTCTTCAGTTATGCTGCCATTATGAAAATGTGCTCCAAATCTGTAATCATGCAATGCATGAACCAACCACAACAATTGACATTAAAACCATATATCAAAGGTGGAAGGATTTTGCAGAGGAGCATGCTTTATCCACCCTCACATGGAAGCTCTAGCATTTTGGTTCCCATAAATTTTAAGGGTAGTGTCATAGTAATTGTTTTTCCCCCACTTTTTGCTTACACATTTTCATGTAAATCACAACTATACTAACATACATTGAAGCAATAGTGGTATGGGTTTCCATGTTCACACTTTTGAAGAGATTCATAGCCTTTTGATAAGAGAAAATGGCCTCATCAAACCTAACCAGTGCAACATATGCATCATCAATGCTATAGCCAACAACAAAGCTTCACCACAGCTGCATGACCTTTAACATTAATGCCATATGGCTTGATAGAATTTCCTGAGCCAAAGTTAAAGTATGCAGGACTAGTAATGCATAATACTAGTGTTGCAAGTGGTGTTGATGGGTTACACACAATAGAGGAAGCTGTCAAAGAAAGAGATCCCAAGGAAGATGCAGGGGATGCACAACAGTGGGGGTGATGAGAATATGCCTTCATACAGTGGAGCAATAGACCTGAATTTGGCAATTATAAGTGGAGATACACTGGCTCAACATGGCATAACTAATATTCCATGTATCAAACCTACAAATGATAGCTTGCAACTAACAAAACACTCAAAAGGAAGTTAAATGGGAGGTCTAGTGGCTTCATATGAATCTTTTGGGCCTAAATTCAAAGGCCAACGTATGGATGAAGGTGGAAGTATTGTTGACAGACCGCAAAGCAGCACTTGCTAGCACCAGATGATGCTAAAGAGCTGCCTCATGAGCTCCCTTCCCAATGAGAATCAATCCCCAAAGCCTTCTATTTGCTACTTTTTCTAAAGAGATTGATGATTGTTATTAACACTGTGCATCTTTAGAGCATGCTCTATAGGTCTACAATTGTGGGACTTCCCAATGCTACACATTGAGCCATCATTGAAGGCTCTGTGGTTGATGTTGGTGATGGGACCTAGAATGGACCGGCACTCGCTATGGCACTAGCCGGACCTCATGCTCATGACACACAAACACCCTCACAGCCTCGCGGACCAGGAGCATCAATCTAATGCTAAAGGACAAACTACCCTAAAGCTTAATCTATGCGTTTATAGTTTATAGTCCAACGTTTCCCTAAAACTCCTCAGAGGGAGAACCCAAAGTACATAGGCATAACACCACGATCACACACATATAGGAGGCACTCCACCGACTAATAGTCGGAGCCCCACTGCAGCTCTTTTACATCGCAGGGATTGGCCCTTTGATGCGCTGCTAAACATATAGAACATTTCCACACATACTCCTCTCAAGGTACCAATATTTTTCGTTCCAGGATGTACCATTCCTCACTACAATTCCCCCTTAGGACACAACGACTAACCTACAGCTTAGGACATCCTCTCACGCTCATCGTTGGTCACAACCTAAGGAAGACAGGTGCCATGCATCCAAGAGGTTTTTCTGATACCTTTTAATTATTATGATTAATGCAAATCATGTATGGCTATGTGCTCAGACAAAAGAAAGATCAGCATGGTGCATGGTGCATAAAGCATTCTTTCCATGAATTTCACTAACGCGTGCTGCGTTGAAAGGAGGCACCGAGCCATATGCTCATGCTACCATCCTCTTTATTCAAATCATTTCCTATATGTCAAGTGCAATGCATAAATCAAATCTTTTCTTTATCTTTCAGTGTTTCAGCCCCTCCTCATCTAACTCTTAGCATTTTGCATCATTGATTGGTTAGATAGGGTTTCTATGTATTTTTCCCTTTAAAAAACTCGATAAATACGCACAAAACATAGAAACGGTGACAAATTGAGGCCAACCTCGTGCTTTGCCATTGTTATACATTGCACAAACATAGATATAATTTTCCCTAATTTTCCTCAGCCCGTTTTCTATTTTTTCCTATTTTTAGATCCATTTTCTCCATTTTTGGGCATTTTTTCCTATTTTTCTTTAATAAATAATGAATAAAAATTAAGGTTGATTGTGGGCTGTGGCCCTTAGATTCATTGACAGAAAAACTCAGATTTAGTTGGTGTGACATATCATATTTCTCATTTGTATAGCAAAACCCCCAATTTTACCCTTAAAACGCGTGTTTTTCATGTACTTTAACACTGATTCCAGCCATGTAGCCTTATATTTTCTAATTTTTAGGTTACAAAAAGTTAATACTCATGGAAAACAATATCATAATGAACTTTCATCCCATATGAACAAGGTTTCATGAAGCAAATAGCATAAAAATATCATTTTTCTTTGTAAAAATAGCATTACCGCTTATTTTCATGTCTCGATTTCTTGGTCTTGATTACGGGACTGATTTCTAGCATGCATTTAATGCTCAGTGTCTTCAAGAATAGCCCTCTTCATGTCTTCATCCATCCGGAAGCAATCCGGTCTCATCCGGACAAGCTTTCCTCCACCATTCTTCATTGTCTTCTTCCACACAAGAACATCCCCTTAAGGGAGAGAGAGGGAGGAGAGAGAAAGACTAAAATCAGAGATCTTCATCCAGGCCATCATTGCGAGAGCGAGAGGCGGCGATAGGATCAGCATATAGAGGGAAATCAAGGTCCAAGATCCATTGGGTGGATTGCTCCACAGGCTGCATGATGTATCCTCCAAGATTGGGCGCAAAAATCGGGCGCATTCTGACATCTCCCTCCCCACCTTTTTTGCTTCTTCTCTCTCTCCACGTTTTGATGTTTACATAAAATGCATCTTGGCCCCAAAGGTCACTACCCCACTTGGACAAAACAAGTCCGCCTTTTCAAATCTTGCCCATTTGTTGGCCATTTCCCCTTCCGATGTCCAAATCGAGTGCTGTAAATTTCTGCGCATCCGGCTTGACATCCCGCATTGGTTGGCAACTCCTGAAAACCTGCACGCTAGTCTAAAAAACTATCAAAAATCAACAAGTGTCGCTCAAGCGCCTTTTAAGAGTCGTATTTCACTTGGTGCTTAAAATTGTCCCAGCTAGAGCTGCCGCCTTCGACATTGAATATTTTTCCCTTGATATTCGTAATTTTTGGCTATTTTTAAGCACTTCTTGGCATCAAAACTCCACTCTCATTGGCGACCACGAGATAGGGTGACTCAGCCCGTCAAATCCCATAATAGATCTGCACAAAACAACCAAAAGGAGCATCAAGCTGATACAAAATAGACATATACTAAAACACAGCACAATGCTCACCCTACCCCCTGACAAAACGAAGGCATGGCATCCACAAGGAGTAGGCCTAGCATAATCTGATACAAGATCCCAAGCTAGTCACTAACCAACTGTTCCAACACGGCCAAACTAAAAAGAGCTATCAAAGAGGTTGCCCTAAGTGGTGGTCTGAACTACCTACCTAACTAAGGACAACACAATCAGGAGCTCCTACTAGGCGAGGACTCCTATAGCCTGATCAAAAAGTATTTTCTTTTAGCACATTTCTTCTTTTAGGGTTTTATGTTTCCCCATACTCGGGCATGTAAAAAGGAGGGAGCTGAGCATAGTGACCCAAGGAGAACAAGGCATCGGCCTCAAGTCCTGTCTGGGTACCCAAGAACCTACCAAGCCCTTGCAAGGCGACACTTAATCCTTTTCTGACGCTCACTTTTATTTTCGCTCCACCTTCCTTAATTTCTTCTTTTCCAGCAAGATGCCACCCCTAGGAAGACAAGGCATCGGCCCCGGGTTTGACTCGTTCTCAAGAACCTACCAGGCCTTCGCAAGGCGATGATCCACTGCTCATAAATTTTCATTTCATTTCATTTCTATTTTTATAGGGGGGCCAGAACCCCTTTTTATACACCTTTGTATATATTTATTGCCTTTAAGATATTCAGGGTTTCTCTTCCCTCTATCATAATGATTTTTCTTCTACAAGCTTCTCTAACTGCCTCACAACTAACAAGAACTCCTAGAACGGCTGCCTAGCAGGCTAGCAGAACAGGGTCACTAGGACTCCCTTCTAAAACAAGTCTTTCAATGCTTGACAATGTCTTTACAAGAGGCAACAAATACTCAGACCTCCCTCAAACATACTAAACCTAAACCTGGGACTTCATGCCTTGGTCTCCGGGCCCCAACAAGAAAAGAGAATCCCCTACAAGTACACAGATACATATACCATAAAACACGGTACTCATAAAGGAGGGATATCACCTGGATAGCGCCACGAGAAGCTTCCACGCAACAAAAGGCTCCTTCCAAGATCTTCTTCGGACCTATCTAGCACAAAACTAAAACAAGAAACCATTAACTGCATCTGCACTAAACAGACAACTGGCCCTCTTGGCCTAATGAAATAAAGCACTTCACCACAAAACTTAATCGGCCCTCTTGGACTAATGAAATAAAACAGTAAAACCTCGCAAAACTGGCCCTCTTGGCCTAACGAGATAAAACAAAATAGCACCTATACATCCCTCCCTGAAAGAATACAAATGTACAATAATAGGCTCCTTTCCAAGGAGGAAAAACAGGCTTGCAGCCCTAAACTAAATGCATAAGTTTATGACCCATCCCTCCTGCATATATAGCAAGAGGCGTACGCATAACATGTTGTCTAATCAACCTATGGGTCCAGGATAATAACGGTAGATTGGTCTCAGCTACTCTTTGCATCACCCATATCAACCATCGTCTGCCATATATTGCATGCTCTGATAACATTCCCCATAAGCGACCGGGTCATGTTTCATCATTGATAACAATATCCAAACTAGGACCACGGTTAAAGAAAAGGTCTTCCTTATAAGAAAGATTTGCCAGTGAATCCACAAACTGATTCCAGTAATGTGGAATCAGCTGAAAAGACACTCTCTCAAACTCCTCAAGAAGGGTCATAGCAATTCGATGATACATACAAAGAATGGGATTCCGCACTGTGTATGTCCCATCTAGCTAATTCAGGATCAACTGGGAATCCCCTTTTACTAACAACCGGCGAATACCACCTTGTTTGGCAATATGCAGCCCCATAATCAAGGCTTTATACTCTGCCATATTGTTAGTGAATCCTACCCTGAGATAAGCAGCTAACTTCATCGTAACTCTACGTCGGGGATCTCGGATTACTACTCCAACACTCCCTTTTTTATTAGGCCCCCTAGACGCTCTGTCAAAATATAATGTGTACGTCCATAATGGGTTTACACAGCCGGCCATCACGAACTCCTCTATTCGTAATTATGATAATCAAAATTTAGCATGTTAAGAGGATGAATTGACGGCTCCATCCCACCTTCTTCAATAAACTCAACAGGGATACTCGTCAACAGTCGTAAGCAGTGATGGCAGAAGACTTTGATCTCCCACACAAAGGTTCCGTCTTCTTGCTCAATCACTTTGTACCCTTTGCTCCACCAGATAAGTTTCCCCTGATGGTATCTCTGCTCCAGATATGGGTGCTCCAAATAAGGAATTAATCGACCCATCAATCAGCTTTAAGCTCTTTGGCATGTCTCAAATCATCCCCAGCATGGACCTGCAATGCATTGTCCATATTAGCATACTTAAAAATAATAAGGTTTAATCTTATTAAGATTAACCTTATTTTTAAACTCTGCTCCCTGTAGATCAGCTAATAGAGCCGTAGACCTATTTTTCCCGAGCCTAACAATCTTGTAGGGGCTATCCCATTTAGGTTCGAGCTTCCCTGGAAACAGCTCCCTACACGCATCGTAATATAGGACTAATTGCCCTTTTTTAAAGGTATACTTCTTCGCTCTAAGGTCATGCAACTACTTCATCCGACGCTTGGCTACCTCTTGGTGTAATAAGCTCTGCAACTTCAGCTCATCCAGGTGGTCTATGGTCGTGAAACGTTCAAAAAGGGAATCCTCATCTCCCAAAGAGTGGTTAATTGCAAACCTTATGGTTGGCAACTCGATCTCGAGGGGTAACACACACTCTTCCCCATAAACCAATTTAAATGGAGTATGGCCAGTAGCTCACTTGAACGTGGTATTTTACACCCATACTGCCACATACAGCTTCATGTCCCAGTCTCGTTTCTTCTCAGAGACTATCTTAGACAAGATCCCCACAAGCTGCTTATTAGTACTTTGGACTTGCCCATTTGCTTGCTGATTATAAGGAGTCTTTTTATTGTGCTTGATTTGCCAAGCTTCAATCAAGCTTTTGATCACTTTGTTCAAAAAGTGGGTTCCACGGTTCGACACTAGTTCCTTTGGGGGACCAAAACGGCCGATAATCTGCTCTAAAAGGAAACTTGTAGTCTCTTTTGCATTGTTCTGCCTCGTCTCCCACACTTGCGACCATTTTTTAAAATAATCAGTGGCTACTATAATGTACCTCTTCTAGGTAGTAGACAACGGGGTGATAGGACCCACAAAATCAATGCCCCACTTCTCAAATGGAAGGATAGCCATGATAGGTGTAAGTGGCCATTTTCTATTCTCTCTACTGTCATGTCTTTGACAGGTATCACATCTCTTAACATACTCAAAAGAATCTTGGAAGATAGACGGCCACCAATATCCAGCTCGTAATGCTTTTTGCGCCGTCAACCGTCCCGCGAAGTGCCCTCCACACGCAGAGTCATGACACTCCTCCAAGATAAAAGGAACCTCATCAGACATCACACATCGGCGATAGATATCATCAACACCCTGTCGATATAGTGTCCCGGAAATCAAGGAAAACTTCAAAGCCTGTTGTTTAATTTTTCTCTTTTCAGACTTTGATAAACCAGCTCCCGTCTCTCCTGTTGATAGATAATGTGTAATAGCAGCATACCAAGATGGGATAGAAGCTGTATCAATTTTAACCCAAAAAGCAAAATGTGCTGAGAGGGATAGACGGCGGTTAGAGATTGTAAGTCATTATTCTCCTCAAAGGAGTAGCCCGGTACGTATAAGAGGTAGTGGTCTTAGTAACCCAACTGCTCCACATAGTCTGTTAGGCGCAGGAGGAAGCGTAAGTTCTTCCTCTCCTCTACCAAGTCTACCCACTTCAAGTGGGGAAAGCATTTGGGTTTTGGGATTTCATGTATCTAGCAATACTTTTACCACCAATTCTTCTTTTCTCCAGATTATGCCAAGGTTTAAGTCTAAATGGAAAGAAAAATCTTTATTTAAATATCCTCTTTCAACCAATGGCCTAGAAACATGGTTTGTGAGTACTCTTCTCTATCATAACTACATATAATATGAGTTTCTTTGCACAAATCGATCCAATCTTCAAGCCATTCCAGGCGTTGAAACAATAATATATGACTAAAATTCTTAAGTACAATCAAAATGGGTAGTTTGATATATCATCTAAAATTGGACTGTGCTACTAATAGTAGCAAGCCCCTACCCGTGTGTATGGGTCCTACATTCAATCTAGCAGCTATGCCTAGCCATTCATACTTTGATCTACTTATAAATCCTTGAGGTGATGGAAACTTAGATTTTTTTCTATATCAATATCAAGTCCTTTTCTTGCCTTTTCTATGATTTTTTCATAATCCAAATAAGTTGATTTGACACATGTATGGGAGGGAACATGAATTTCCTTAAGTCTCCTAAAGAAAGGCAAATGAACCTTTCCTTGGAACAATTCCCAAATCAATGTTTTTTGTATTCTCAACCGCATATATCCCTTAATAAATTTTCTTCAAAAATCAGAAGATTTTGTATAGCACTTTACTAAATTAACCGACCTTACATTTGTCTTTCCAATACTACTTGCCAAATTTCTTAATCTTTTAAGATGTCACTTTCTACTCCGGCTAGATCAAATTCATGATCTAACATTAATCAAATATTCTAAAATAACTCTCTTTCCAAATTGTCCACTTGATGAATTTCAAATTATGAATAGACTTTAATTGATTGAATAAATATATATTAGGTAATTGAAGGTGACTAGGGTTTATGCCGGTTTCCTCCAAATAGATAAGAAACAAAGCTCGATCCATTGGCAATAATTTTGAAAATCTCTTCCCAAGTCACAAAGAAAGATTTTTTATTTGTAAAAAAATTCTTTGCTTTTTTCACAATAGTTTCGAGTCCCATACCAAAGGACTACTTATAAGGCATCAACTCATTAAATGTGAAAAGTAAAACTTTGATGGCATCTATTGATAAGTCTTCCCTAGGAAGCAAAATTTTGCTATTTTCAAAATAAGTGTATTCACTATAAATCCAATTAGATATTTGATTTTTATAATGAAATTCTCTTGCCTAATTTCTATATGTATCTTTTATCGGTTTGATCAAGTCATTTGTTGTTAGAAACAACTGTGGAGTCAGAATATTGCCCCTAAAAAATTTACTTAATAAAGGATCATATATCTTAGATATGCTTGTTCTTTCTGCATCCTCTTCATTCCTGTAAGAGAGGGTGATTTAATAAGGGGGAAATACTAGCTACACTGGCTGGTATATAAGATGTTAGGGACTTGATTTTTTATCATCAAAATTTTAATGCAAGTCTCCTTTCATCTTCATCTCCTTCTCCAAGCTCTTATGGCTTCTCTCTCTCTCTCTCACTATCTTTCTTTCTCTTTTTCTAGTCTTTCTATCTCCTCGTCACTCTCTTTCTCTCACTTCCTGCAATCTTTCTCCCTCTTCTGCACCCTCTTTCTCTCCTCTCCTTCTCTCTCTCCTGCCTCCTTCATTATAAGTGGTATCAAAGCTCTAGTTCTGATCCATTTAGTTACTTCACATGCTCAGTTACCATCCTTTTAAGTTTAAAAATCCAAGAAGCTTCAGATACATAGTGACAGGCACAAAAATGGGAGAGCACTGAAGAGCCACAAGTCAAGGACCAAGAGGACAGTAGTCAAGAGCATTAATGGAGTCCTTGGACCAAGATTGGAGGCTGGAACACCACATTTAGCAGGTCGTGGGTCATTCTGGGCCAAATTTGAAGGTAAAATTTTAGAAATAATGGTCACAAGAAGTAGGGAAGAGTTAGTCTTGGTTACTTTTCATATACAATCTTCTCTCTCCTATCCTTCTCTCTCTCCTACCTCTTTCATATAAGAGGGCATCCTTGGCTCCGATTTGAACAAAAAAGTAGGTCAATCGGAGTTTCCCAGCTCAAGTTACGGGCAAAACAGTGACAAGTGGTCTAACGGGACTGCACCTAACCATGGCAGGGAATAAGGGAAAAACCAAGGCAAATGATGACCTTCAACAACAAATAAGGGATGCACATGCCCCAAGGGCTGAAACTAACCTTGAGGTGGAAGATGAATATTATTCTCATGGCATGGATAGCCTCAATGCACTCACTAACACCCTCAGTTCGCATGAGACAAGGCATGCTGAGAGGCATAGAGAATTGATGGAAGGCATTGGTCAAATGAAGACCACTATGGATACCCTTGCTGTCTAGCTCACTAAGTGGATTGAATACCAATGAAAGGGAAATAACATGAGGATAGATTAGGTATGCATGCTGAACGACTGACCAGTGAATGCAGCAAATATGAGCTCTCAAGGCATTTTGGGGAGAATGGGCATCCCTAACAGCACTTTTGAATAGGGAGAGCCTTCACATAGACAGGAGGAGCCCATGAACAATGCAATGAGGGAAAATTTTCAGTCATCACAAGGGCCCATGCCATCTATGCGAGCTTAGCCATCTTTTGGCATAAATTTCTTTAATAATGATTCATTTTTGGATAGCCATATGGATCAGCCTCAGTTTGGATATGTGGGACAGCCATCTAATCATGAAAAACAGCTGAGAGACAAGATTGTTTTCTCAAAATTCAATGGTCAGTCGTCATCCCTAGCTGAATTTGAAGAGTGGCTCTCCAAGCTTGAGGATTATTTTGACATCTTGCCCCATAATGATGACCAAAAGATCCATTTTGCAACAATCCACTTGCACATACATGGTGGAGGTACATTAAAAGAGAAAATCAGCACGTGAACTCATGGGAAGCATTCAAGGCACTCATGGTGCAAGTATTTGTCTCATCGAAGGAGAAATAAAAGCTTACCCGCCAATGGTATGGCCTTGAATAGCGTGGTCTTGCTATTAGAGAATACAAAAATTAGTTCCTCAACCTTACCATGTATGTTGAGTCGATTAATGATGATGCCAAGTTACACAAGTATGTGTATGGGCTGGATCCCCAACTCTCAGCTGATGTTTCAGCTCAAAACCCATCGGATTTGTTCAAAGCTATTGAATTGGCTAAGAGGTACTCTTGCAAGTATCGCCGGGATGATTATAACACTAGGTTTTCTATCTCCTTTTATTCAAATACATACATTTTTTAACTCCTCTTGATATTCAATTGAGCTTACGTATCTCATTCTTCCAATTTTGCCAATGTGTAATGAGGTTTTGCAAAAATCATAACTCCGATAGCATTTTGTAGGAAATAACCACAAGTTTTTGTACCTACCACTAAAAAGAAGCTATCTTCAATCTTTTGATACAACCAAGCTACGCAACTGATGGGGCAAAAAGTGCGATAATTACCAGTTTCACACTCAAAATTAGTAACGTTGATAGTTTGCATAAAGAAATTTACTCTACAAGAGTAAATGCATGGAGTTACTGTAAGGTACTTAGTTGTAGAACCAAATGATCATAGAATCTGTTGAAAATTTTTGTTGAATGTATGAATCACTCTTTCTTTTTCCAATATTCTAATTTACATAAAAATCACATAGTAAGCTAAATAATTCTCTATTTGGAATTTCTTTTGGTACAACTCCTTCTAGTTGAGACAATATCTAATCTACCATACTCAAATAGAAATCACAAATGTAATTAAGAGTAGGTTGAGATTCAACCATTTCAAACAATGTTTTTCCTTTCACTCGAGATACCCACATATCCCTGATTAGAGGTAGTACCTCCAATACAGGCATGGGACAAGCTTCAATGTATTTATCAATAAGATCCCTTTCAGATGTTTGATTTCCCTCTAAACTTGCTAATCTCATAGAGGGTGCATATGTGTTGTTTCCCTAACAGATGCAGCTATATGATTTGCTGCAAAAAGCGCATTGAAACCATTATCTGTGATTATGATACAATGGTCAGCATAGTTTAATGGGGCTACAAAACCACCACAGACTACATCTCCCAGTATGTCAAATAATATAATATTGTATTCATAAAAGTTAATTAATTATTTTAATATCTTTATTGTTTCTCTAACTATGTATCCCCCCGCAGCTGAATAAATGTGTATGAAATAAATTTTAATAATTATTATTTTTTCAAAAGAGTTTTTTTTCCCATTCTGAGACTCTTATCAAAATGAATACTGTGACTATTCTACCATGCTTCTTAGAAAGGGAGGCATCTCATGATTGGTTATTGATTAGTATGTCGTGTGGCAGGGAGGGGAGGGGGTAGACCAAACCATGACGAGATCAACTACGACCACGATCGTTCGCACCACTCCCCCCCTCGATTTGTAGACTCCATCTGACCAAAAAGGCGAAAGGGATTGCTATCACTATGGCTTCCTCCTATAATAGAAGTTGAGTCATATCCAAGCTTTATAAAGTATCGATTCGTTCAACATGTATGGGATGAGACCCATGTCATTTTCCTTAATAACTCAATGGTAGAGCGGTCAGTTGTTAACTGATTGGTGATAGGTTCAAATCCTATTCAAAGAAATTCATTGATTTACAATCAAATAAATATAGAAGGAAAGAGGTATCTGATGATGTAGGTGATGCCACAGGTTGCCGGTAGTAGACAACTTGATCAGCACCAAATGCCAAAAGAGGGGGAAATATAACAAATAGAAATAGCTAGAAACTTGCATTCTCTGCATCTCGAATTCCCCGTTAGTATTTTTTGCTCTTGCACCAAATGCCAAAAGAGGGGGAAATATAACAAATAGAAATAGCTAGAAACTTGCATTCTTTGCATCTCGAATTCCTCGTTAGTATTTTTTTGCTCTTGCACCAAACAACCTATGTTGGACTCGAGTTTTGGCCCATCAATGGTGATAGTGAAGGATTCAATACTACGGTTTTCTAAACCTTTGCAATGAATGAAGGAAATATCTCCTTCTCTTTTTCCAAATCATCTTAAATGATTGTAGGGACCTGTGTTTGGCGCGACTTCTTTTGGAATTTCCACTTTGCAATACTAAATGGGACTGTTAGAATGAAAAGAATCAATTATTGGCCTTGTGAGAGTTGAAACAAATTGAAGGCTTTTCTTTCTTTTTCCTGTTCTCAATCAGGCAATTGTACTAGAACTTGTTTCTTGGAAATGCTTTTCTTTCAAATTTTGCTAATATTCCAAGAGTTCCAATCTGTGACCATGTGGAGCTCGAATTGATTCTATCCCCTCCCCAAAGATCCCATGGGAAATCCAACCTAAAGAGAAGAACCAATGAATTCCTTAGATATCCCTAGAGACTCCTAAGTCTCAAACTTGCTATACAATAGCTCTTATATCATTTGATTTCGGCGGATAATAAAGGGGCTATGCTTTTACATTCAAAGGAAGCGAGCACACATATCTATCAAGGATTCCTTGTAGGCAAGAAAGATGTTGAAGCACCATGATCCTTTGGGAGGAACAACTTTGCAGACCTCCTATACCATATTATTAGCCTTCTCAAATTCAATAGATTTTTCTCCCTCTCTAGAGTGAGGAGACTGTCATGTAAAAAAGGGGATGAAGGCATGTATAAAAGCCAAAAAGTGAATAGAGAAGCTCATTCTTGATGTGTGGAAAAAGAGGTTCTTCTTTTTCTTCTTCTTGCTTTCTTGCATTGTGCTTGAGAGAGGGAGTGTGAGAGTGTGTGAGATTTAAGGACCGTGGTGAAGAAGCTCTCCATCTTCTCCTCTCTTCTTCTCTTCTCTTCTCTTCTCTTGTAAAATGCGCACAACTATGGAGCATGGAGCTTGAAGAAGGTGGAGGATTGAGCTTGCTTAAGCTTACATCTTGAATCATGGAGCTACCGATGTGCTTGAGAGTGGAGGGTACTCGATTGAGCATTGAGGTAAGGTGACTACACTTGTAGGCTTGAGAGCATGTATGGCTATGTGAGAGGTAGCCATTAGTATTTTGCCGATGGCTAGCCAAATGGCTCCACTAAATAATGGAAGTCAAATGATAAACCCTAATGTTGTTCCAATTAATTGGTAGAAAATAGCAGTTCAGATGATCCCTAATCAGTTGGTCAGACCAATCAAGTGGCAAGTAGACAATCACGGGTATGAGTCTAGTGCATCAAATTGTTTTTAGTGAAGTAAAGGAAATTATGAATGCCAAGGAGAGGACTGGAGAGAGAGACAGAGGAGAGAGAATAAGAGAAGTAGAAGAGAGAGAAAGAGAGTAATGAGGAGAGAGAAATACTAGAAGAAGAGAGAGAAAGATAGAAAAGGAAGGAAGGAAGCCATGAAAGATGGAGAGAGGGAAAGAAGATGAAGGAGACTTGTTATTATAATCTGATGGTAAAAAAATGTCAAGTCCCTTACATCTTATATACCGCCAGTGTAGCATGTAATTTTCCTCCATTATTTTATTCTCGTATTTTCCCCTGTATTCTCCATGTCTTGCATTCCATCCCTACCCAAAGGTTTTTCCCCTCAAAAACAAAATGGGCACTCATTACAAAATAGGGCAAGGCAAGGCAGTCCAGAGTACTACTCTGCTACATGATTGCAAGGGGTTATTCAATAAATCATATGGGGGTTATGTATGTATGTTGGGTCATGGATATAATATGATGCAGTAAGGAATTGAGTGCTACAGTGAGTGGACAACATGGTGTTTACTATAGGACCCTATTGTAGTAAACTTGCAATAACTTTTGATAGGTAACTCTGAACAAGGTGTTTGCCACATAGAAACAGAGCTTACTTCAAGTACTTTCAGCCTGTGTATGGCATTGAATGCTTCCATAATTTAGAATCAAATCTAGTTGAAAATAGAGAGTTTTTTGCAATCTTCCCTGCATTAAAATATAGCCATAGTTAACCAATCTTAAGCCAAAAGAGCCTAGAAAAAGAAGAAATTTCCCATGTCAAGATGGATGCTAGTCTAAATGAGATCTCAAGAAATCCATTAACCTCCTAGATCAAAAGGTATTCTGTCATAATGATTGTCCAAAAGAAGATAATGGCCATCAACCACATACTCCAATCCACGCAGATCAAATGGATACAAGGAAGTATCCCCATAATCAAGTCCATAATCATATCCATAATCTCTCGAATCATAGGGAAGCACAATGCCATCTTCATCTTCATTTATTCCCAAATCATGTATTACATCATCATCAGACATATATCACTCATCATAACCATGATCAAGGTACTCATTATCAAATGCTCTATGGAGACGCTAATACCGATGTGTTTAGAGATGAATGGGGAAAAAAAATTTATGAGCATTTTCATCACTTTGAACATCGATTTGAGGATTGTATCTTGTAATGTAACAACATTCTAGCCCCCAGCAAAGAGATCATGTTGTAATCAATCATGATTGAGAGAAGACTAGTTGTTGCACTTGGTTCAAAAAGAGTTGAGAGACAAGGGGGAGTTGGACTCAACCCCTCTTCCCATAAGGAAAAATCTCAGCTTTGGCCCGCTCAGATAGCACTTAGTCACATTCTAAGACTAGAGCCTAGGAAAGTCATCGATTAGGCTCATTATTTCATCCTTTTGCAAAGGATTTGACTAATCAAGTCCACCATCCATAGAGTGTTCCATCCAGGAATCGATCACTTTCTTTCCATGAATGCATATAGCATGCTTAAGTATTGAATTATGTCTTGTCACACTATAGAAACACATAAAAACAATTTCATTAATTATCCTATTATATACATTGTTCATTTCATGTCTTTAATAACAATAAAAAACCAATGAAAATAGTATTTTACAAATAGGATTACAATGGTATTTATCGAGCCAGTCTCCAAAACTGAGATTGCATGCAAAAGAAGGCATACCCATGCATGCTCAAGGGGAAGTCCACATGGTAAATTTCTTACTCATTGGTCGGGTATGTTATAATACTCAAAAACTTCTTGAGGGTTATTTTTGCTTAACTACTGGAAAGGGTTGTGGTTTTCTTGTTTATAGTTTTTCATTGTTGCATGGTAGTGTATGCTATAGTTCTATGAACTAGGAGAGCTACAAAAGACTAAAACAAAACATCATTGGAATCTATTAGATTCTTTTAAAAACTGTTTCTTTACTAGGATGGGATTGTAAACCATAATCACATATATGAGGAAGTTAGTATTTAGAGCTAAAGACATCTTTGAGCCCTACCATCCTTAGCTAATCTTATCCTTAAGGAGTCCTATTAGGGTGTTGTGTCTCTCATAGAAACCTTACTTTAGTAGCGTGGTGCCTTAATTGGGGATACTTTTTGGTTTACAAGTTGAGTAATCACTCTAAACCAAGCTCAATACGACTTTATGTAGTGATAGGTTCTTCTAAGGTAAAGTTGATGAGAGTTTTAATAACTCGATCAAAACTAATGAAAGAGAGATGTAACAATTAAGATAGTCATGGATGAGAATAAGGAGAGGAAAGGTCATTAGAATTTTGACAAGCTATATTGGAAAGGGACCAATTTATAGAGGATTTATTGGCTTATGGAAGTGGTATAAAAACACACTTAGACAAAAATAAAATTCAAAATAGTTGTCAAAAGAATTTAGTCCCAAATAAGGAAAGACTTATGTTAGGATTGGATAAGTAGAGTTGTGTAAAGAAGAGGGAGAGTATGAGACTATCCAAGCCTATAGAGTTAGAGAAAGAAGATGTGCTGTCAAGCTCATTTGAGAGTTCTCATGGTTTAGAGGAGGGTAGAGATTTACCCTTAGTGAAGGATGATAAGCTAGTGGTAAATGTGCTTGAGGGAGAGTTAGTAGACTTGGATAGGAGGGATTTCTCATGTGTGGAGTTTTCTTTGTAGGAGAAGAAGTGGTTCCTTGGAGAAACTCCTTGCACTATTGAAGATGGGAAGATCCTAGATTGGTAAAGGAGAAACCGAAATTGGGTGCAGTTTTGTTAGTAGAGTTGAATAAGTTGAGTTAGAACATGGCAATGCTATTGTTGATTTGGTTGATATTTATGGCTCTAAAGACATCACAAGTTCATATGAAAGTCTTGATTTGGAAGAGAAAACTCTAGAAAAAAAGCCTACTCAAAGAGCTTATTAGTGTCGACGACATAGATAATCATGACAATGTAGAAGTGATGGAAGATGATAGTAATGAAGGGGGATCAAAGTCTAGTACTAAAGGAACTAAAATTGCATCCATAGGGCAAGAAACTTGTGTTGACTATAGTGAGTTGGCTTGGCTAAATGATTGTTTAGATGATGATGAGAGGTGGCTAGTGGCCATAGATGAGGAGGCTTGCCACATATTTTTTAGTGTCATGAGATGTTATAATGATGGATGTTTTATAAGGAAGGATAATATAGGTATCCTAGATATTCTAATGGAGATACCCTTGAAATTGTGTGCTTGGGATAATTATGGTTTTATGGAGACTAAAGTGAGAGGGGATTAAGATATGTATCATGTAGATGATCCACTGGTGTTTGATGATGATAATGATGTTCTTAAAGTGTATCTAGAGTCTACCTCGTAGGAGTTGGTTCCCCTAGGGAGATTGGATATGATGTTGCTATGTTTCATAGGGTGGAGTTACATGGACATGTATATAGTGGGATCCCTTGTTTGTAGACTCCTATGTATGAAGAGGTTTTAACTTATGAGAATGATCCCTTAGATTTTACTAATGATCCATCTATGTCTAAGTAAATATGAACAAATAGAGCAGCTAGATGAAGATTGGGGTTATGATGATCCTAATTCAGAGATGAGTCAAGAGATAATAGAGTGAAAAGAGCCCAAAAATGACTTTTGAGCATGGCTTTGGTTGCAAAACAAGATAACTTGAATGAATATATGAACATATTGCTAGATAATACATGAAATGATGATGAGCAATAGGTAGTGGAGACTTGGAAAAAAAGTATCATAAGGATCTTATAATGCATGAGATGCTTTACATGGAAAGACCTATGTATCCTTCTTTATTTGAGTTGAGCACTGAGTATCTTAAGTAATAGAGAGAATGGGACTAAGTGTAATATGGATATTTAAGTTCAAATTCCCTACGCAAATACATTTGGCAATAGCTATGGTTTTTTTGGCATTAGAAAATGCCAAGGAAACATTGGGGAGAGATTTAGTGATAAAACAATGCAAGAGGACCTTATTTTGAAAAATGGTTTTGTGTACACATCTTAAGAGTCTATATGTTGCTAGTTTGTGTTAGGAAGATTGGTATAGTTGAGCTTTGTATCTTTCTCTTGATCTAGATTTTCCTAGATGAGATAGAAACCTTGATGGAGAAGTGGACATAATCATATCTTTTGGAACATAAATGTGTCCAAAACCTAGTTGGGAGCAAAAGATGGCCCCCTTTTTTTGCCTTAGGACCACTTAGACCGAGAAACCTAGGGCCTAATGGAAATCATCTAAGGGCATGAAATGAAAACCCTAGGAAGACACATGGGGTTGAGAGGAGAGGTTGTTTGCATTTAATTATTGTGTTTTACTAGTTTTTGTAGGATTGAAGAAGATCAATCAAATGAGAATTCAAGATCCAAGTGTTATAAGGGGTATTTTTTCTAATCGTGATCTTAGCACCTACTAGGAGCACGGGTTGTAATTGAGCACTACATTGATTACTTTTTTCTTTGCATGGCACTCAGACTTCGTAGACCCCAACTTCTCAATAACAACCATGCCATGTCAGGATGATGCGCTTAATTTGCACCACTTTATGCACTCACATCCCATAAGGCTTGCTAATGCTGTACTTAGCAAAGATCTAGATGCACATGTAGAGAGTGAGCATCCTAATTGAGCACACACATTTTGGCACTGCGCTAAGGGAAAAGATGTTAGGGACCTTCGAAATAAAGAGGAATGAGGATGGGAGAGTTGAGGGTTAGGAAAGTCTCCAACAATTGTGAAAAGGGTACTCTAAGTTCAAACTATCATCATGAGTTCTTCTTATTGTTGGAGGGGCAAGGGGAAACAACAATTTAATCAATGAACCTTTGTGCAAGGATAGATGCATAGATCACAAAACACTAGAATCGGCTATGCACCTATCCAATTGTAAGGTGCCCACTCATCAGCTGTCTAGGCACGCTTTTAGTGGTCTATCGAGAAATGAATCTAAGCATCACTGCCCGACACTCCCATGGAATGTTACGAGTTTTGTTGACTAGGGTTTCCCAAATCTTCCTCGCAACAACGGAATGCTCACGGTCGAACCCACTAGGATCAACTTGAAATTCGGGCTCCTAGTGGCCAAGGTCTCCTAATAGCATTCTAGCTTTGAATCCTGGGCATCCTACTTTACGCAGAGATGCCCAAGCCAAAGCAGACCCATGTCGCACTTGGTTCAAAGAGAATGGGAAACGAGAGGGATGCACTGCTCAACCTCTCTGCCCGTAGGGCGTAGTCCCATTCCGGTCTCCTAAAATGACATGAATCAAGGTTCTAATCTAACAATTCGTAAGGGTCGTCAGACGTCGGTAAAACCTTGTGAGAAGCCTCCCAGTTCTCTGGGACCACCCTGTCGTAGGAAAAACCCATTAGGGGTCTGCCCACCTGCTTCCCTTGATAGCTTTAGTTTTCTAATTAGGTCCTACCACATTTATGTGCGACATTTAAAATCAGCTTCATTAATTAAGCCTTTTAGGAACATGGTTTATTCGTGTAACTTACAGCACATACATGAAAACAGAGCAAGCAATCCTTTGGCAAACAAGTTCAAACAAGTTTCTTAACTTATCTTCAAGTTAATCTTTGTCTCTCGCCCATACATGAGAAATTATGTATCCCTTCTGTCCAATAGAAGTAACTTGTCCAAATCACATGGCACCACAAATTCCATATCTTTCCGACCTAGCAAAAGATACACAGAATTCCACGAGGGTATTCTGCCTACCAAGATTCCACCCTTTTAGCTAGTATTTAGGGTTCTAGGATCCCATCCTGGGTCATGAAGTGGCTTGTCAGATTCTAGGAACAATGTAGGATTTACAACCAGAGCCCCCTGTGGCACCCACATTTCCTACTACCCAAGACTATCCCTATTGATAGACCTTTCGCCTACGGAGCCTGCGGTCCAAGCCTCTTGTAGCAATAATCATGACTTCCTTGGAGTAGGGTCTCGCCACTAGCTTGGGGGTAGCCTAGTGTGATTCTTCCTTAATTAAATCCTTTAGGAATCAAGCACAAACAAGGCATTCAGCCCTAATATCCTTTTTCCAAGAAAACATTCCTTTATTACCATGGCAGCTTGTCATCAAAGACCCTTGCCATGCATTTACCATAAATCACAAGCACTTGGAATAATCATCCAAACAACAAACCAACAACCAGTTGAATGTAAAAGCATTTTGGACGTTGTTCGATCAACCGACAAAAAAACCAATTGTATTCTTTCCAAACAATGCAAGAATAGACGATATAACATTTCCATTGCATATTTGCTCTTCCCCTTGGGATCTAAGAGCGATACTATGAAAAAAGTTTCTTAACACTTTCTTCCTTCGGGTAAGGCATATGTTATGGGTTCAAACACTATTCATGACGTATGTTCTATAGGTCACTTACATTGATCGATGACCCAACCCTGAATTAGATTATAGTTATCCAATGGATCTCAAAACATCTTAGTTTTAATCCGTATGACTAACTTCTTGTACTAGCTCTTAGTCAAGTCATGAGGCAAATAGGAAATTATTCTCATATATCAAAACATGTTATAAGCATAACGTGTAAATACTTGATAAGGTAAGTGCGAGATTATCTCAAGTAATTAGACTCCAACAGGCCTTGCCTTGAGCTAGAATATAGTTCTTCTTAATATTTGGGCTCTCAAGCTAAGTACTTTTGAAGTATCTAAACTTTAAACTAGTACTTTCTATTCATGATTCTTAATGTCATATTCTTTTAGCAATTATGCTATTTATAACCCTTGACTATGCTTTAACCTAGCACTTCTATGCACAATCTTTTAATATCGTTCTTTTGATGACTATACCATTCATAACCCTTGAGTAATTCTTCCTTGTAATTGCTCTACCAGTAAATAAGCCATATGCAACTAGGTGCAATTAACTTCCCTTGATATATGCACTTCACAAACTCCATCTTTCGAGTAGGTGAGATGAAATGTATCGTTTTCGATGGCCTGTACTCATTAATCATAGTATGGGACCTAACGTATCTCATACGAGAATAAAAAAAAGCATTTATTAATTTGGAAAATACATTACTTACGACTGGTACCACAGTTGGATTGGTAGTGACACCTTCGCTCGAAGTTTCGTTGTTGGTTATGGGATTGCCATCCGCATGTGACATTCTTTGCTTGGGGGCCATCATCCAACAAGTAAACTCAAGAGATTAAGAAGGTGGAATAGATTCAAGATGGGAGAGCATAAGAGAAGATGGTTAAGTCAAGGATCAAGATAGAGGGAATTGTTGTTAGAATATCAAGCTCTTACATGTGTGTTTGACCGACATGAGCTGGACACAGCTAGTCTGGCTAGATCAGTTAGGTACATTAAATAAGTGGGTTCTACTTCTGGTGTGAATGGTCTTTATGACCTTAGGTTGTATATGCACTAAAGTGTGTGTTGAATGAATAATGAGGAGAATGGAGAGAGGAATCATGTTGCTTCACTTTGTGTCTTGCTCACTACCTGCATCCCTGAAAGCTAACATGGTATCAGAGCCATGAATGGGCTCACTAGTGGAATGCACTTAAGAAGAAGACTTGAAGATCGACCTAAAGGGCTGGAAAAGGAAGAGGATTGATAGTCATTTTCATCAATGGTCACACAGAGGTATGTATTGTTAAGCATTGGAGTCTCATTGCTTGAAGGAGGAGCTGTGGCTTGCTGAGGAGTCTCCCAAGGATTGGTTGAGCACTAGTGAGTGCTTCATCATTATAATAATTAGCAAATCGTGCAGCAGCAGAGGTTAGGCCAGCCAGTGTGTTTGTGCCTATTTTCAGGCTGAACTCCATGGCTGAGATTCAGTACTACATGGATTGCTCACCAAGGCTCCATTGAGCATTAACAAGTGTGTGGCTTGTTTGGAGACTCACCAAAGCTCCATTGAGTATCAACAAGTGGGCTTTCATCATCATCACCAGAAATCAGATCTGAAAATACTCTGAACAGTCTATGTGCACTGTGCCTATGAACAAGCTGCTCTCATTGGTTGAGATTCAAGGTGAATAGCACTTGTCAAGTGGCATAGAGCATGGATGCATACCAAGGAAGGTTCTTGAAGGGTATACTTTGCTATTGCTCTTGTGGGAGCTCATGTGTGAGTTGTGATAGAGGTGTACAGATCTGAATACACAGGGCTGAACTGTCATTGAAGTTACATGGACATTATACACTTGTGGTGTTTGCATTTTGGATGCTCTTTGGCATGTACATTGAGCTTGAATGTAGAACTTGATGCTTGGTAGAAGACATGTCATATTTATTGGGTATTTTGACATAAACTTAGAGCTTGGAATGGCCTGATCTGAGAGCTTGTGATAGGCTGAAAACTGGAAAAAAAATTGCAGACATAAAGCACAAATTGGTTACTCCTGAAGAACTAGTTGATTTGGTTAGTCCCACAGGTACTTGAAGACTTGGTCTGTGACTATTAAATGCTTGAGCATTGGAAACGAAAGTGATGCAAATGTTTTATGGTTTTTTGGGATTGAAATTAATCCTTGTTGCCAGTGCATTAGCTATTTGAAATCTGGGAATGTATTTACGACATTCATATATGCTAGTTATATATTGTTTTGTGGTTGTATGCCTATGCACGGCTTGACACATGTACTAACAGCTATCTATGGAAGTTTGGGACATGTATGACATGTATACCACTCAGTTTTGGGATTGAAACCACGGCTGGTCACTCACAGAATTACAGTTTTCAGACTGCATATATGTACCTTGGCAGTGAGGTTGCAGGAGTTCAAACCGAAGTAAATACATAGCATTTGCACTGACTGTTTTACCCACAGGTTAAGCCACTTGTTTGTGGGCTGTTTTGGATTGTCAGTGGGCTGAAATACCCTATTTTTTACTACAATTAATTGTAGAAAACTGTCATAAACAGTTCCGGGCTGAAGTTGAACTGTTAAGAAGATCTTGGTTTGCAGGTAGTCAGGCAAGGTCTCCAACATGGCAAATGCTGATAGAACTGATAATGTAACCGAGATTGTGGGAGAAAATCTTGATAGCAATAATCATGCAATATGGAAGTTCCTCATGGAGAACTTTTTGATAGGCAAAGGATACTAGGACTTAGTAACAAGTGTTGAGGTTGAACCTGAAGTTCCATAAAGGAATCATACAGCTGATCAAAGATGAGCGCATCGAGCTTGGACGGAAAGAGATCGCAGGGTTTTACATTGGTTGTCATTATGTATCTCGGATGCTATGGTGATGTAGATCATGAACTGTAAATCCCTAGCAGATGCATGGAATGTATTGGTCAAATACTATGGCACAACCACAAGTGCTAGGAAGATACAATTGAAGCAGAAATTCAATAACATGGAGAGGAAGAATAGATCCATACAAGATTATGTCACAGAGGTTAAGACCATAGTAGATCAGCTGGCATCTGTTGGTTCACAGGTTAAAGATGAGGACATGGTTGCAGTGGCCTTAAATGGCTTGGGTCCTGAGAACAAGTCGGAGGCCAACAGAATGCATCCTATGGTAATAGCAATCAGCAGTCATCAAATGCAAGAAGTGGTGGAAATTTTCGAGGCAGGGGGAGATCTAACTCCCGTGGCAGAGGTTCATGGCAGCAACATCGTCAGTCAGACAATCCAAATAAGGATAAGGATTGTCATTAGTGTGGAAAGTATGGGCATATTGCAAAGGTCTGCTGGAAGAAGTAGGGAAACCAGAAAGGTAAACAGCATGGACACTATGCTACGTCCAGTAAGGCAGATGACTTTGGTGATAGATTGTTTGCCATGCAATATGTCAAAGATAAGGCTGCTAAAAAATCATCTAATGATGCAGTGTCATGCATTGATTCAGGGGCATCAAGCCACATGACCCCTCACGATGGCTGGTTCACTGATATGGTGGCTGAAAAGCATGGCTATGTATGCATAGGTGATGACACACAGCATAGCATTGAACATAAAGGCAAAGTGCCTCTTGTGGAACATGATGGCAGGAAGAAAAATTTGCATGATGTCTTGCATGTCCCTTCAATTATGAAGAACTTGTTGTTTGTCGGTCAGAGCAGAACTTGTAGGTTAGATTCAATAAGCATGGTTGCTTTATTGAAGAGTTTGGTAATGGCTACAAGTTGATAACTCGTGGTCACAGGAACGACATAATGTTTACTCTTGATGCTTCTTTGCCAGAGTTGAATTCAGCTATGTTTGCCCATGGTTCTGACACTATTAGGGATTTGGAAATATGGCACAAGAGAGTGGGGCATGTCAATTTTCAAAAGCTGCAAATTATGCAAAAGAAACAGCTGGTTACAGGTTTACCAAAGTTCCAATATTCAGATATTGGTCATGTATGCAAGGCTTGCCAGTTCGGTAAGCAGTCACAATTGCCGTTTGTTAGGAATGTAAGACAGAGTACACATCCATTGCAGTTAGTGCACTTTGATGTTTGGGGGCCAGCTCATAATGTATCTATGGGAGGTTCCAGATATTATGTATCTTTCATTGACAACTATAGTCGCTATACCTGGCTTTATATATTGAAAAAAAAAGATGAGGTCTTTGCTGTTTTTCAGTAATTTAAAGCACAAGTTGAGAAGGAGTTTGAATGCTACATCTCTTGGGAGTATGTATCAAATGAACTTGATGATTTCTTGGCTGAAAATGGCATTCGTAGGCAGCTCACTTGCAGCTACACTCCGCAGCAGAAGGGAGTAGCTGAAAGGAAGAATAGGGTTCTGATGGAAGTTGCTAGGGCCATGATGAATGAAAAGCATATGCCGCTTTACTATTGGGCAGAGGCTGTTATGACAGTCGTATACATTTTGAACAAGACTCCCACTGCAGGTATTCATGAGATGACACCATTTGAGAAGCTATATGGCTATAAGCCGGATGTAAGTCACATGAAAGTCTTTGGATGTCTTGCTTATGTGCATATTCTAGATGAGAAAAGGAAGAAGCTGGATCCCAAAGCACATAAGTGTATTTTCATTGGATATTCGCAGGAGAAGAAGGCATACAAATGCTTTGATCCCTCTACCAGGGAGACTTTGGTAAGCAAGGATGTTATCTTTGATGAGATGGGCTCTTGGTATGTATCACCAGTTGCAGTGCCAGTGGATATGCCTTCCACTCATGTCTCTACAGTTGATTTACACCAGAGCACTGCTATGACAGGACCTCGTAGTCAGGCAGTATCCCCATGGACAGGGAGATTGAGGAGCTCACCGTCCACTGACACCAGTATGTCAGTGAGGGGGAGACATGATGTCTTGGATAGCAAAGGAAAAAAGAAAGTTATTGAGGATGCATCTGGTATGATGACACCTAGCAGAATGACTTCTGGCTATGAGTCTAGTGATACTTTAGACAGTGAACTTGGTATTTCGACTGTCTATACGCCTGGCACAAGGCAGAGTAGGTATATTCCGCCTCATGAGAGAGGGGAATCGAGTAGTGCACCACAGCTTAGATGCTCGCAGAGGGTCAAATACCCTGTTGATAGGTTGACATACAGTGGCTACTCTGCAAAGCATTATGCTTACATGACAAAAGTGATGGAGGTCAAAGAACCAGGTACATATGCTGAAGCAGTGAAAGATGAGAATTGGTGTGTAGCCATGGATGAAGAAATGAATGCCTTGGCTAAAAATAAGACATGGGATTTAGTGCCACTGCCTGAAGGGAAAAAGAAAATTGGTTGCAAATGGGTCTACAAATTCAAATGCAAGTCAGATGGCAGTGTGGAGAGATACAAAGCCAGGCTGGTCGCAAAGGGATATGGCCAAGAATATGGACTTGATTATGAGGAAACATTCAACCCTGTTGCCAAGATGGCAACCATTCTCACTGTGATTGCCTTGGCTGCTGCTAAAGGCTAGAAATTGCAGTAGATGGACGTTAAGAATGCACTTCTTAATGGTGACCTAGCAGAGGATGTTTATATGGTTTAACCGGAAGGGTATGTTCACCCTGATTTTTAGCATTATGTATGCAGGTTGAAAAAGGCATTGTATGGGGCTGAAGCAGGCTCCGAGAGCTTGGCATGCTAGGATTAGTAACTACTTGCAGAGATTGGGTTTTGCTGTTAGCAAGGCTGATCACAGCCTATTTACAAAGAAGACTGACAGTGGCTTAGTAGTGCTGGTCATATACGTTGATGATTTGATAATCACTGGTGATGATGACTTGAGCATAGAGCATGTAATGAAGATGCTGAAATCTGAATTTGACATGAAAGACCTAGGAGAACTGAAGTATTTCTTGGGCATTGAGATAATTCTAGCTGACAATGGGTTATGGCTGATGCAGAAGCACTATGCCATGGAGATGCTGAAGAAGTATGGCATGGCTGAATGCAAACTACTGGATACACATCTTGATCAGAATGTCAAGCTAGACATGAACACTGGGGCTGAAGTAGAGGATGTGACTATGTACAGGCAGATGGTTGGCAGCTTGATTTACTTGACCATCACTAGGCCTGACTTGAGCTATGTTGTAGGGCTCATAAGCCAGTTTATGCAAAAGCCTAGAAAGCTGCACTTGGATGCAGTTAGATGCATTATGAGATATGTTAAGTCCACTGTAGAGTATGGGCTGTTCTATGTCAGAGATAAGCCCTTGATATTGACTGGATACACGGATGCAAATTGGGCAGGCTGCTCATATGACCGTAGATCTACGAGTGGATATGCATTTGGATTTGGTAGCGGCATGATTAGCTGGAGCAGCAAGAAATATCCTACGGTTGCTTTGTTGAGTACTGAGGCAGATTACAGGGGTGCTGCATTGGCAGCATGCAAAATTTCATGGATGCTCAAGCTTATGGTTGATTTGGACATACAGGTAGATGCTCCAGTGAAGTTACTATGTGATAATTTGAGCAGTGTACTCTCGGCTATGAATCGAGTCTATCATGCCAGGACAAAACACATAGAGGTACACTACCATTTCATCAGAGAGATGGTTCTTGCAAGACGAGTTGATCTTATGCATGTAAAGACAGATGAACAGGTTGCGGATATCTTTACCAAGTCCTTGGGTAAAGATAAGTTCTGTGGTTTTAGATAGCTGCTTGGAATACAGATGCTGTCTTGAGCTTGAGGGGGAGTGTTAGAATATCAAGCTCTTATATCTGTGTGTTTGACATGAGCTGGACACAGCTAGTCTGGCTAGATCAGTTAGATACATTAAATAAGTCGATTCTACTTCTGGTGTGAATGGTCTTTATGACCTTAGGTTGTATATGCACTAAAGTGTGTGTTGAATGAATAATGAGAAGAATGGAGAGAGGAAGCACGTTGCTTCACTCTGTGTCTTGCTCACTACCTGCATCCCTGAAAGTTAACAATTGTGCAGCCTCTTGGGGTGACTCTTCTCTCTCTCTCTCTCTCTCTTGTTGAGATTCAGCAATCACACTCACTAAATAGCCTCTTTGTATGGAGCTTCAAGGTCAAGGATATGCATGCTAACTTATTCCATATGCACAATGGTGCCTACTACAGTTTCCTACTTTCCTATAAAGCATTGTACTTGCTTCCTTTTCTTAATGCAATGATAGTACTCTTTTCTTTACAGTGAAGTGTCAATGTCATTGTCCACATACACAAGATTGTGTTTATGAGTCCAAGTCTCAATCTTGGAACCTAATTCACTTGTGTAACAAACAGTGTCTTTGTCTTCTCCATCATGAGTCCACACTTCTCCTTCCATCCTCCATAGCTTCCGCCTTTGCCATGCTCTAGATCCCACATTTCTCACATGGTATCAAAGCCCAGTCGGGCATGGCATTGCTTCTTCATCCTCTCTTGATTCCCCTCAACCTCAATCTAGCTCAATGTCAGCTCATGACTTCATCTCCCAACTCTACTCTCACTGAAGCTTCCATGGCAGCCATAGCCAGCAACACCCTGTCAGATTAAGCTGCTTATATCTCACTCCACAGGTCAAATATCTTGGAGCTTCCTTCTGGAAAAGTATTCCCCAACTCACAAAGCTTCCCTGTATCACATCAATCTAGGACATTTGACCATCTGAAGCTTAGCATTGTGAAAATTCTCAATCTCTGCTCTGTGTCTGCCATAGCCAGACAGGACCTACCTCACTTGGAGCTTCAATAACTTCTCAATCAGGCCACTTCAGCTCTTGATTTCTTCTAGGTAGTTGTTCTTCTAATCAAGGCGCTTCATCCTGACATGAAAATCGATCACATTGCTGCGCCTTGACTCCGGCATTGCACAAATTCGTCATCGCTGTCCTGAACTACATCGAATCTGTTCGAGCTGCCTGCGTGCTTCATACAGTCCACGATCTTGATGATTATCATGGGGCTTTGATAGCTCATGAAGTCAGCTTCTTAGGCATGTAAAATTTTTTGAAAATGATCAAGTATAGCTCCTACAATCTGAGAAAAACCAGGCCCCTCTCTCAGAAACCCTAATTCCACCATAGCCAAAATTTCTCAAGCTTTTTTTTTCCTCAGTTTTTCTTTCTCCTGACACTCAACCCAAGCCTCTGTCACTCTAATCCATTGATCCAGCATCAAATCAAGGAGGGGAAGGACTTGAGAAGATTGAAGAACGACCAAACGATCCCGAACAAGAAGAATCAAGCTCAACATCAACACTAACATAGTGTGTTTTCGCACTGTCACTAACTGTGTCTCTTGACACACTGCATTCTGCTCTTCTAGTGATAAAATCTCAGCATTCTGGTGTTGATTTGCTGCTAATCTTGCAACCTCAACATGGGAAAAGACTCTCCAAATGCTTGATTCAAAGGAGTCGGGTTTCACACCTGGCAAACCCGCATCAAGCTCATCTTGATGAAAAAGGGTCTATGGGCCATCACAAATGGCAAAGAGAAGAAACCTCAGGACGCAGACCTTGCAACTACTTGGCAAAAGAATGATGACAGAGCCCAGGACATTATCAAACTGGAGCTAGACGACAGTTATATCCACCATGTGGATAATTGTGAGACCTCACAGGATACATGGAAAAGACTTGACACCCTATTCGGTGCACAATCTAAATCATCAAAGTATGGTCTCCTGATTGAGTTCTTCAGGCTTGAAATGAATTCCAGCACATCACTTGCCACACATCTCAATTAGATGGAAGGACTCCTAACCCAACTTGCAGGAATCAACATTAAAATGGATGAAGATGTTTGCATCAGTGTTCTACTTAAGAGTTTGCCTCCTGAATATAATAATGTATCAACAACTTTAATCAACATGCCAAATCCTGAACTTGTTGATATCCAGGCATCACTATTAAAAGAGGAAAAGAAGCTAAAAACTAAGGAAGAACCAAGTACTTCTAGAGATGAGCATGCATTATATGTTGGCAACAGGTACAAAGGCAAGAAGGATCAGCTCTTCTGTGACTTCTGCAAAAGGACCGGACACATCGAGAAGTTCTGCCACGCAAGAAAGAGATCCCAAAAGGCCTATCTAGTCGCAGTCAAAGAAGAAGAAGAAAATGAAGCAAAGGAAGAAGATGATGAAGATGAAGATGATGCCAGGAGGCATATTCCACGGTGGATTCCGTGAGGTTTTACGGTGGATTCCGTAAACTTAGATGACCGGGGCTCATACGCAAAGAGGATTCTTTGTGCGAGAAGTTGATGGGGACGCCTGTCCTTTTCGGGCGTTTCATTAATTTAGTGTGTACATGGGTGATTCCATAGCGGGTGATTCCGCAAAATGCATATTAAATTAATAAACGTTTATGAGTTTAGAGTGCGCACTCGTAATAAATTAAGGTTAGGATTTATTTCTAACCAGTTGATTTATTTATGTAGCTGAAGACTGCTAGGTATTCACTTTTGTCGGTTTAATTGTGTTATTTTACTAACGATTGTGAATGCTTCAGTTGATGTGTAGAGATAGCAGCAGTGGCGGAGGAAAGCATTGGAGTCTAGCGGGTTTTCGACCTTTGGACTATATTTTGATAGGCGCCACGCCTATATTTTGTTATGTCTATAGAGACATCGATTATTTATTATTATTTTGTATGCGCTTATGCGCCTGGATATGTTATTTTTATTTGGACATTGAGATTGGGCGTGCCAGACACTATGGGCACCGTCCATTAGCTTTATTTTCTTATTTTTGGTAGAAAGCAAACTCAAAAGCTAAAAGCTTGTCATATTTTTGTAATTGGGCTATTTTTGAGCATAAAGATTGGAAATATACATTAAATACATGCTTTGTGAAGCGCTCACACAAGGCATGGGGGAGATTCAACCCAATTTGTCTCTTGTCTCATGTCGTGCTTGCTTTTACATTGGTTTTTGTGCTAAAAAGTAGAGTACTTTGTTCTTGGGGACCTTTGGGAATTCACTACGTGAGCTACCTGCGTCCGATCAGCGCATCAGTGGTATCAGAGCGGAGCAGAGATCAAGGGCTTCCAATCGCTACCAATCTCGAGCGAAGGCGGAGCTCCAGGAACAAACGGCCTCTACAGTCAATCTCGTCGCGAACCGTCGATACAGGCAGACTTCTGGCGATCAAGAACCCTTATTCCCACTGTCAGATCGCGAAGGACCAATCTCTGTCGGCAGAGGACCACTCATCAATTCTCTTCTTCAAGTCGTTGAAAAAACAGTGAGAAAGCTCTAATCTTCTTCATTAAAAAGCTTAATTACAAAGCTTAAGAGCTTAAGAGAAGCCTAAGCTTCAAATCGTCAAGTCGTGGCAAGAGGAGGACCCCCGAAAATTCCGCGTTTAAAAAAAAAACGGCCCCCCCCCCACGATCAGAAACGGCGGCCTCTTTCTTAAGCTTATTAAGCTTAAGCTTAACTAATTAAGCTTAAGTCCTTCCATACTCTGCAAGTCAGTGAAGGCAAATAAGTCTGCAAACTCCGGGTCTCGCACTCCAGAAGACAAGTTCAGTAAGTCGACTCTAATCAAGTACTGCAAGTCCTGCAAATCAGCTAAGTCCAGCAAGTCAACAACCCTGCAAGTCTGTTAAGTCTGCAACTCTGCAAGTCAGACTAAATCAGAACTGACTAACGCTCGAAACTCCTAGAAGACTTGTTCGTTTGCAAAAACTCAGAACTGGAAAGTTGTTCGCAGCAAGCTGTTTTACCTATCTACAAGTTCGTTGAAGTACTTTCAGCAAACGGAGACAGAAATATTTCAAAATTTCTGAAAATTGAAGAAGAAAATACCCAAAAAATACATAGCCTTGTAACCCCAAATTTGAGCTACACTCATCCCGCTAACTGATTTTGAGTGAGAAAGGTTTGTTGAGTTTTACAGGATGACTACCCCACATATGGATGATCCTATGGCTGAAGACGATTTACCCGAGCCTACCATGGAACAAAAGCTGGATCTTATCATGCTGCAATTGGAAGAAGAGCGAAGAGCTAGGCAAGCCTTGCAAGCGCAATTGACAAAGCTACAAGGAGCGTCCACTGATAAAGAAGAACCCCAAGCTGAAGATCTGATTCACCGTACCATCGACGCCACTCTTGAAGCACAAACCATTCGCAAGGAATCCAAGATAAGTAAACGAAGTTTCAAGTTTCGCACTTTCAATGGCATAAGAGAGGGAAAGACTGTTTTATCATTCATTAGCCAGTTTGATGACTATTTCCATGAGGAAACTTATCCTGAGAAAGATAAAATCAAGTGTGTTACTAATCATCTGATAGATAGAGCATCACTTTGGTGGACTGTCGTCCGCAAGAGTATAGAATGTCCTGCTACATGGGAAGATTTCAAGAAGAAGTTCATGCAAAATTTCCTTCCACCGCAATTTCATGAGAAGGCTATCAAGCAATGGGATTTACTCCAACAACGCGATCGTGAGCCTATTCCACAGTATACAGAGCGTTTTTGGAATGCACTCCTACAGCTACGCATGCTTGAAGACGTACCAGAGACGACACATAAGCGGAAGTATATGTCTGGACTTCTTGGACATTACTACGCTGAGGTGAATATGTTCAAGCCTGCTACCCTTGAAGATGCCATCTCCTTAGCTCACGACACTGAAGATAAGTTACGTGGAAGAGATCGACGACCACAGCCATTCCAAGCAAACGGTAATTATGGATCTAAACAATTCAATTCCAATTTTAGGTTTAATCCAGGTCGTTTTTCATCACCATCTTTCCGCAAGAATTGGCCTAAACCACCCGCATTACCATCCACTGTCAATCCAAATCCTAAGCCTATCCAACAAGCAAATCCAAATATACCCAGACTCCCAGCCATTGCAAATAATGTGACCAAAGCCAAGCCCATCGTATGCTACAAGTGTCACCAGCCAGGCCATCTCGTAGCAAATTGTCATTCAAAGAAGCCATCAGCACATATCAACTACCTTGGAGCTATGGACGAGGATGAGCATGAGGATATGCCGGATTTCATTGAAGAAGAAGATGATCCTACTACTACTTCCGACACTTTACCAGGTATGCCTACTTTACATTCATTGTTGACTATGAAATGTATGGTGCATGGAAAAGAAAGAACTATCTTGCATGATGACGGTAGTACGCATGACTTTATTTCAGCAAAATTGGTAAAGGAATTGAAATTGCATACTGTACCTACGCACTATCGCATAAAAGCTGCATTTTTAGGCACTAGGTACAATGGCACACAAGAAGTTCAAGATTTAGAAATTCAAATTGGTCCATATATTGAAAGAAGAAATTTCTTAGTTGTCCCATTACAGTCTAGCGACATTATTCTAGGAATGCCATGGAGACACCAACATAATCCCAATATAGATTATTCCACACACACAATGAATATTAATTTTCAAGGAAAATCTATTACATTATTTGGTATGCATGCATCTCATATGTTTCCACTGCTTTCGCATACTCAAGCAAAACGTGCACTACGCAAGAATACTAAATCATATCTCATTTGGGTGAATGAATTACACGCAAAGGAAACTCATATGCACCCTAGACATAAGGAATTTCTTGCATATTTTAAGGACTATTTTGCAGAAGACCTACCACCAGGTTTACCTCCATCACGTCCAGAAGACCATAAGATTGACCTAATACCTGGCACACAACCACCTTGCAAAGCCCCTTATAGGCACAATCAAATAGAGCAAAAAGAAATCCAGAGTCAAGTAGAAGAATTACTAAATAGAGGCTTAATTCGACCTAGCAGTTCTCCATTCGGTGCACCTGTGCTCTTAGTCAAGAAAAAGAATAATACTTATCGGATGTGTATTGACTACCGAGCATTAAACAAGATCACTGTAAAGAATAGGTATCCTATACCTAGAGTTGACGACCTTATGGACAAATTGCAAGGATCTTCTATATTTAGTAAAATTGACCTTAAATCTGGATATCATCAGGTGAGGTTAGATAGATCCGACATATTTAAGACTGCATTCAGGACACAGTTTGGCCATTACGAATTCTTAGTTATGCCATTCGGATTAACTAATGCACCTGCCACTTTCAGTAGAATGATGAATCGTATTTTTCTAAAATATCAGTATTGTGTGATTGTTTTCTTTGATGATATTTTAGTGTTCAGTCAAAGTGAAAAAGAGCATTATGAGCATTTATCATTAGTTTTTCAATTACTGAAAGAAAATCAATTGTTTGCAAATCCTGACAAGAGTGAATTCTTTAAGACACAAATAGAATATCTAGGTCATATTGTATCAGAAGAAGGAATAAAAGTTGATCCTAAGAAAATTGACGCAATATTGCATTGGCCTATTCCTAAAAATGTACATGAATTACGCTCATTCCTTGGTCTTGTTAGTTTCTATAGGAAGTTTGTACGTAATTTCTCATTACTTGCTTTACCACTGACCAAACTTCTTAAGAAAGGTATTGTTTATCAATGGACTGAAAACCAGCAGAAATCCTTTGATTTACTTAAACGTGCATTGACCAATGCCCCTGTCCTACAATTGCCTGACTTTAATAGACCATTCTTTCTAGTTGTGACTGATGTTAGCGGATCAGGAATAGGAGCCGTGCTAATGCAAGATAACCATCCAATAGCATATTCTAGTTCTAAGCTGAAACCCTCTGAGCTCAAATATTCCACTTATGACAAGGAACTCTTAGCAGTTGTCCAAGCATTGAAACAATGGAAGCATTATTTAATGGGTTCAGAATTCATGATAAAGACTGACCAGCAAAGCATTAGACATCTACTTAGCCAACCCCAAATTTCTGACCGTCATATCAAATGGGCTTCATTCATTCAAAGTTTCCATCCTATCATTCAATACCAACCTGGAAAAGAAAATGTAGTTGCCGATGCATTAAGTAGAAGACCTGCAATTCATAACATTTCTATCATATCTTTTGATTCTTTGATTGCTATGAAAGACACATATCACCAGGATATTACTTTTCATTCTGATTGGCAAAAATTAGTTCAAAATAATTTCATTCCTGTTGATTCATTGTCATATAATGATGGATTTATGTTCTTTGAAAAGAGACTGTGTGTTACTATTCCATTCCGATCTTTTGTTTTGAATGAAATTCATTGTCCCCCATATCAAGGTCATAGAGGTATCATTTCTACATTACGCATGTTAACTGAAGATTTTTATTGGCCGCATATGGATGCAGATGTATCTAATTTTGTTTCTGAATGTCTGATTTGTCAAAGAATAAAAAGACATCATGGTAAACAGTATGGGTTATTAATGCCTTTATCTATTCCATCTAAACCTTGGGAACATATATCTATGGATTTCATTACTGGCTTACCAAATACTAAATCTAACCATGACATGATTTGGACAATTGTAGATAGATTTAGTAAGCAAGCATATTTCATTGCATGTAAGAAAACTTTAACAGCATCACAAGCAGCACAGTTATTTTTGAAAACTGTTTTTACTAACCATGGATTGCCGAAAGTGATTATTTCAGATAGAGATTCTAGATTTTGTAATAATTTTTGGATTACACTGTTTGCAAATCTAGGCACAAAGATTGATTTCTCATCTGCATTTCATCCAGAAACAAATGGACAAACAGAAGCCACAAATAGCACTATTTTAGATCTTTTACGTGCATACACTATCTCTAAACCTCAGATATGGGATACTCACTTACATTTATTACAGTTTGCTTACAATAATACACCGCACACATCTACAAAGAAAGCACCTTTTGAAGTTATTTATGGACATAGATTATCTACACCTGTTGCATCTTTGTCTAATAGAATACAAAGTGCCGATGATATTGCTGTTATGCATAACACTATTTTTGATGAGGTCAAGGATATGATTGCTAAAGCCCAACAATCATATACCAAACAAGCCAACAAGAAAAGACAAGCCATGAATTTCAAAGTTGATGATTATGTTTGGCTTAGAATAGAAAAGCGTAGACTGCAAAGTGTAGATAGACATCCAGTTGTCAAATTAGCCCCTAGATTCTACGGACCATTTAGAATCATTCATAAGATTAATGACAATGCATTCAAGTTAGAACTGCCATCTCATTGGAAAATTCATAATACCTTTCATATTAGTTTATTGAGACCATTTAGAGGACAATTACCTATCCACCCTGTCTATGAAAACCCACCTTTACTAGAAGAAGAGACTGAAATCCTTGAACCAGAAGCCATCATAGACACTGATTACATGACCACTAGAACTGGCCGAAGGTACTCTAGATATCTCGTGAAATTTAAGAACCATCCTGTAGAAAAAGCACAATGGATGCACGCTAGAGACCTAAATGCTTTCCCCACTCTGTTAGCTCCACATTGAGCTAATAGCAATTGAGGTCAATTGCTATCCCACCCCGGGGGTATGATGCCAGGAGGCATATTCCACGGTGGATTCCGTGAGGTTTTACGGTGGATTCCGTAAACTTAGATGACCGGGGCTCATACGCAAAGAGGATTCTTTGTGCGAGAAGTTGATGGGGACGCCTGTCCTTTTCGGGCGTTTCATTAATTTAGTGTGTACATGGGTGATTCCATAGCGGGTGATTCCGCAAAATGCATATTAAATTAATAAACGTTTATGAGTTTAGAGTGCGCACTCGTAATAAATTAAGGTTAGGATTTATTTCTAACCAGTTGATTTATTTATGTAGCTGAAGACTGCTAGGTATTCACTTTTGTCGGTTTAATTGTGTTATTTTACTAACGATTGTGAATGCTTCAGTTGATGTGTAGAGATAGCAGCAGTGGCGGAGGAAAGCATTGGAGTCTAGCGGGTTTTCGACCTTTGGACTATATTTTGATAGGCGCCACGCCTATATTTTGTTATGTCTATAGAGACATCGATTATTTATTATTATTTTGTATGCGCTTATGCGCCTGGATATGTTATTTTTATTTGGACATTGAGATTGGGCGTGCCAGACACTATGGGCACCGTCCATTAGCTTTATTTTCTTATTTTTGGTAGAAAGCAAACTCAAAAGCTAAAAGCTTGTCATATTTTTGTAATTGGGCTATTTTTGAGCATAAAGATTGGAAATATACATTAAATACATGCTTTGTGAAGCGCTCACACAAGGCATGGGGGAGATTCAACCCAATTTGTCTCTTGTCTCATGTCATGCTTGCTTTTACATTGGTTTTTGTGCTAAAAAGTAGAGTACTTTGTTCTTGGGGACCTTTGGGAATTCACTACGTGAGCTACCTGCGTCCGATCTGCGCACCAGAAGACCACCAGGATTAGAAGGACAAGACTCATCAGTCCTTCTACTCTCATAATTCTGATAGACTGTTTTAAAAGCCTTGTACTTCCTTGCCCTAATGCTTCCTGCCATAAGCTTTGTAAACTCCTCATGTAACTTGGCATTACAGTCCCTGTACACTTTGTGAGGCCCCTGTTACAGCCTCTGGATGTCCATCATGTTTTGGTGCCCACACTTAGCCTTTTCTGCGATAGCCTCTGGTGTCTACCATGTTTGTGGTGTGCCCACACTTTGCAGGTGGTTCTCATTACAGCCTCTACACACTTTGTGCCTTTCTAGTTGTGATTGAGGAGGGGTGTTGAGATTCAACAATCACACTCACTAAACAGCCTCTTTGTATGGAGCTTTAGGGTCAAGGATATGCAGGCTAACTTATCCCATATGCACAATGGTGCCTACTGCAGTTTCCTACTTTCCTATAAAGCATTGTACTTGCTTCCTTTTCTTAATGCAATGATAGTACTCTTTTCTTTTCAGTGAAGTGTCAATGTCATTGTCCACATACACAAGATTGTGTTTATGAGTCCAAGTCTCAATCTTGGAACCTAATTCACTTGTGTAACAAACAATGTCTTTGTCTTCTCCATCATGAGTCCACACTTCTCCTTCCATCCTCCATAGCTTCTGCCTTTGCCATGCTCTAGATCCTGCATTTCTCACATCTCTCTCTCTCTCTCTCTCTCTCTCTCTTTCAAGAGCTCTCTCACAATCTCTTGGAGGGTATCCTTCTATCTCTCTCTCGCAGCCTCTCGGGTTCTCCTTATGCTCTCTTGTGCCTTCCCATAACTCATATTTATAGTGAATTAGAGAAGAGGGCTTGTGGTTGAGAAGTGGAGCTATTTGTGGAGGGGGATCTTGGAAAGATCAGTAATCTGATGCTCAGATCATAAATCCTAATGGTTCCATTGGCTCCGAAAGGGGGGTAAAACACCAAGACACTTGGTTAGAAAGCTCTTAGTTCACTCCTTCTTCTTTTCTCTGTTTGAAGTGTTGTTTTCTGTTTGTAGACTGCGATCGCGACGCACACACTTTTGCAAATCCCTCTCTTTATTTTTTCTTTTGATAAAATCTCCAAAACTAACTAAAATATTACTTGTCTTTTCTTTTAAATGACACCCAGTTCTAGAAATCTCCATATCTTTTTTTAGGATAATATCTAAAATATTTAAAATATACTAGTTTTGCCCAAAACCTAATATTTTTGGACCATCCAGACTATACACATTAATACTAGTTTAATATAGCTCATAAGTCTCGTTCACGTTGTAACTTGCGTGAAGGGTGGCTACGGTCCTTGTCAATCCGAGAAAAATATCAGATTTATGACTCTCAATTTTTCTAAATAAAATATTTTTAATTAAATAAAAATTATTAGTTATTAATGTTAGTTAGTTTTTACCTTAGTTAGTCTTTAGTTCGTAATCTTACTAGCTTATTATTTGAGTAACTAACTTTCGAACTAACCAACTAACTTTTATTGTGTGGAAATTTTACATTCTCCTCCCCTTAGAGAAATCGAGATGTCCTCATCTCGAGAGAATTTGGGGGTATCATTTTGGAACCTGTGGGTTATGGGCCCACCATGCTTTCGCTACGCTACTCCGATCACTCACAGGCATGTGGTCTTTTGAAACAACAATCTTTGATATATCCAAGTCTTGATTACAAGAGAAAATTTATTGTAGTTTCATATCATGGATATCTCTTAGGTTTTGCCTAAGCACCTGGTATATTCGGGATCACTCGAGCTTGTACAACTCCATTTCTTATAAGCTCAAGTTCTCTTCGAGTTCTGTTGGGACAATTGATGTAGTTATGTCCAATGTTATGGCACTCGAAGCATTAGTGTTTAGGGCGCTTTGGACATTCCCTTTTGAAATGACCAAACTCCCTGCAATAGAAACATCATGGAACTTTATCACTTGTGGTCCCAAGATTCCTGGTTGTCTTTGGTACGATTTTCTTCTTTAGACCAAATTGTCATAGGATTCTTTTAGTAGATTCTAGTGTTCCTTTATCTTGGAAACTCGACTATCTAGGCATGCTTTTGGTGGTCTATCGAGAAATGAATCTAAGCGTCGCAGCCCGACACTCCCATGGAATGTTTCGAGTTTTGTCACCTAGGGTTTTCCGAATCCACCTCGCAACAGAATGTTCATGGCCAAACCCACTAGGATCGACCTGAAATTTGGGCTCCTAGTGGCCAAGGTCTCCTAAAAGTATTCTAACATCGAATCTTGGGTATCCTACTTTACGCAGAGAAACCCAACCCGAAGTAGACCCATGTCACACTTGGTTCAAAGAGAATGGGAAAGAGAGGGATACACTGCTTAACCTCTCTGCCCATAGGGCATAGTCCCATTCCGGTCCCCTAAAACAACATGAATCAGGGTTCTAATCTAACAATTCCTAAGGGTCATCGGATGCCAGTAAAACCTTGTGAGAAGCCTCCCAGTTCTATGGGACCACCCTGCCGGCCGCAGGACAGACTGCCCACCCGCTTCCCTTGATAGATTTAGTTTTCTAATTAGGTCCTACCACATTTATGTGCAACATTTAAAATCGGCTTCATTAATTAAGCCTTTTAGGAATAGGGTTTATTTGCGTAACTTACAGCACATACATGAAAACAGAGCAAGTAATCCTTTGGCAAACAAGTTCAAACAAGTTCCTTAACTTATCTTCAAGTTAATATTTGTCTCTCGCCCATACATGAGAAATTATGTATCCCTTTTGTCCAACAGAAGTAACTGGTCCAAATCACATGGCACCATAAATTCAATATCTTTCCGACCCAGCGAAAGATACACAAAATTCCACGAGGGTATTCTGCCCACCAAGATTCCACCCTTTTAACTAGTATTTAGGGTTCCAGGATCCCATCCTGGGTCATGAAGGGGCTTGTCGAATTCTAGGAACAATGCAGGATTTACAACCAGAGTCCCCATCTGGCACCCATATTTCCTACTACCCAAGACTATCCCTACTGATAGACCTTTCACCTACGGAGCCAGTGGTCCAAGACTCTCGTAGCGATAATCATGACCCCCTTGGAGTAGGGTCTTGCCGCTAGCTTGGGGGTAGCCTAGTGCGATCCTTCCTTAATTAAATCCTTTAGGAATCAAGCACAAACAAGGCATTCAGTCCTAATATCCTTTTTCCAAGAAAATATTCCTTTATTACCATGGGAGCTTGTCATCAAAGACCCTTGCCATGCATTTGCCATAAATCACAAGCACTTGGAATAATCATCCAAACAACACACCAACAACCAGTTGAATATAAAAGCATTTTGGATGTTGTTCGATCAACCAACAAAAAAACCAATTGTATTCTTTCCAAACAATGCAAGAATAGATGATATAACATTTCCATTGCATATTTGCTCTTCCCCTTGGGATCTAAGAGCAATATTATGCAAAATGTTTCTTAACACTTCCTTCCTTCATCCAAGGCATATGTTAAGGGTTCAAACACTATTCATGACGTAAGTTCTATAGATCGCTTACATTGATCGATGACCCAACCCTGAATTGGATGATAGTTATCCAACCGACCTCAAAACATCTTAGTTTTAATCCTTATGATTAATTTATTGTACTAGCTCTTAGTCACGTCATGAGGCAAACATGAAATTATTGTCATATATCAAAACATGTTATAGGCATAACGTGTAAATACTTTATTAGATAAGTGCGAGATGATCTCAAGTAATTAGACTCCAACAGGCCTTGCCTTGAGCTAGAATCTAGTTCTTCTTAATATTTGGGCTCTCAAGCTAAGTACTTTTGAAGTATCTAAACTTTAAACTAGTACTCTCTATTCATGATTCTTAATGTCATATTATTTTAGCAATTATGCTATTTATAACCCTTGACTATGCTTTAACCTAGCACTTCTATGCACAATCTTTTAATGTTGTTATTTTGACGACTATACCATTCATAACCCTTGAGTAATTCTTCCTTGTAATTGCTCTACCAGTAAATAAGCCATATGCAACTAGGTGCAATTAACTTCCGTTGATATATGCACTTCACAAACTCCATCTTTCGAGTAGGTGAGATGAAATGTATCCTTTTCGATGGCCTATACTCATTAATCATAGTATGGGGCCTAACGTATCTCATACGAGAATCAAAACATGCATTTATCAATTTGGAAAATACATTACTTACGACTAGTACCACAGTTGGATTGGTAGTGACGCCTTCGCTCGAAGCTTCGTTGTTGGTTATGGGATTGCCATCCGCACATGACATTCTTTGCTTGGGGGCCATTGTCCACAAGTAGACTCAAGAGATTAAGAAGGTGGAATAGATTCAAGATGGGAGAGCGTAAGAGAAGATGGTTAAGTCAAGGATCAAGATAGAGGGAATCGTGCAGCCTCTTGGGGTGACTCCTCTCTCTCTCTCTCTCTCTCTCTCTCTCTCTCTCTCTCTCTCTCTCTCTCTCTCTCTCTCTCTCTCTCTCTCTCTCTCTCTCTCTCTCTCTCTCTCTCTCTCTCTCTCTCTCTCTCTCTCTCTCTCTCTCTCTCTCTCTCTCACAATATCTTGGAGGGTATCCTTCTCTCTACCTCTCTCTCGCAGCCTCTCTGGTTATCCTTGTGCTCTCTTGTGCCTCCCCATACCTCATATTTATAGTGAATTAGACTGCGATCGCGGCGTGGGCGACTTTGCAAATCCCTCTCTTTATTTTTTCTTTTGATAAAATCTACAAGACTAACTAAAACATCACTTGTCTTTTCTTTTAAATGACATCCAGCTCTAGAAATCTCCATATCTTTTTTAGGATAATATCTAAAATATTTAAAATATACTAGTTTTGCCCAAAATCTAATATTTTTGGACCATCCAAACTATACACATTAATACTAGTTTAATATAGCTCATAAGTCTCGTTTGCAACTTACGTGAAGGGTGGCTACAGTCCTTGTCAATCCGAGAAAAATATCGGATTTATGACTCTCAAATTTTCTAAATGAAATATTTTTAATTAAATAAAAATTATTAGTTATTAATGTTAGTTAGTTTTTACCTTAGTTACTTTTTAGTTAGTAATCTTACTAACTTATTATTTGACTAACCAACTTTCAAACTAACCAACTAACTTTTATTGTGTTGAAATATTACACGAGTTGATGCATTCATTTTTCCTAAGTGAGCTTTGTTTGCTTGAAGTGCATGGCATGTTCCATCAAGATGCATTTTCTGCAAGAGTATGAGTGCATGAGCACTATACATCAATGGCACAAGCTTGTTTTACAAGTACACAAATGGTTGCATACGAGATCGTGCAATGGGCCTAGTGTAAGGATGTGCGTATTTTCTTCAATCAATGAGAGTTATGATGTTATTATGTGGAGTGTAGCTTCTTTAGTCAATCAAAGTGGTGAAGATGGCAAAGAGAGAGATTATAGTTTGAGTTGACATTTATGTATGTATGGCCCTTAGAAAGTTTTGGTAGATATCTAAGTTTTATTTTTTAAATGCTTGGTTTGGGGCCTATTACTATTTGTACCTATTAATTTTGGAAGTGATGAAATGATTGGAGGTTGTTTTCATTCTATTGATGTTGTTAAATGTGTTTGAGTGTTGATGCAAGTGAATTGTCTTTAAATATATGTGTATATGTATACATATTTGGTGTTTGTCATTTGTTTTTTTCTTGGTGTTGTTTGAAGGACCTAAAGCACATGAACAAGCTCATGAGTGAGGCTTATCCATAGTCTTGAAATAGAAGGAGAATCTGTAAAAACACATGAGTTTGTAGCCTTTGAGTTAGACTATATGATCATCACAAGGTATGCCAATGTAGACAATTGGCTTTTGATCTCTCTAAGGTTCTAAAATACAAAAGCAACACGCATTACTAGAGCTTTAATTGTAGAGTAAACATCCTAGCTTTAGGGCTACAATCATCTCTTGTGCATACTAAAATAGGTTTCATAGCTTGATGATTTTAACTCCATAAACACTCTCACTTTTTGTTTTTGAAAATTAGAAGCTTAAATGTTTGTTGAGCACACATTGATTGGTCCTATTGAAAGTTAGTGTCATGATTGTGTGACATATGGTAAAGGAAAGATCTCAAAGTAGTCTTCTTAAAAAATTGTAGTTAGAGCAATCTTCTTAATGCATATTTTAACTTTCTAAGATTTGAGTGGAGGAAGGCAACAAATACATGTATACACAAGGTATTGAGAGAAACATTCACTTATCTATTACGTCTTGTTGCATGGATCAGAAAGATTCAAAGGGGGAAATTACAACTATGGCACTAAGAATTCTTACAATGTATAAAGAGTTATAATGTAAGAAGCCTCGTAAGAGAAGATAAATTTAAACAAAGTAATCAATCTAGGTGTAAAGTTTTAAGTTAAGCTACCAAAGCTTATCTAAGGAAACCTTATAAGATAATGTAACCCAAATGAAAAAGAATATTTGTTGGCACTTATAAGTAGAGGGGATAAGTTAAACTTTGAGAGAGGAGTTACACTTTGAAAAGAGTTCATCAAAGTTTAAGCTATAAACATACCATCATACTCAAGGTCCCCTTGAGGGTTGTTTTTGTCTCGTGGAAAGGATTGTGTCTTTCTTGTTCAGAGTTTTGCATTGTTGTAGGGTAGTTTATGCTATTGTTCTATGAACTAGGAGAGCTACTCATGCCTAAAACAAAATGATGTTGGAATATGTTAAACTCTTTAAAGAAGGTTTCTTTGCTAAGCTGGGGTTGTAATCCATGAGCTATATTTGGGGTAGTTAGTTTTTAATGCCAAAGTCATCTAGGAACCTTGCAATCCTTAGCTAATGTTATCCTTTAGGAGGCTTGTTAGGGTGGCATGCCCTCCATAAAAGGCCTACCATAGTGTTTGATGCCCTCATTGAGGATCCTTTTTGGTTTACAGGTTCAATAATCACTCTAAGTCAAGCTCAAGTTGGCTTTATATAGTGATAGTCTCTAGTCTAGTAAAGCTGATGAGAGTGCTAATAACTAGATCAAATTTGTTGAAAGAGAGATGGAACAATTGCACATAGCCGAAGATGAGACTAAGGTAATCTATGCTATGAAAGGTGAGAAGGATCGAAGCTTGCACGTGAGCTATGGCAAGAGAGCAAGAGCAAGAAAGAGAGAGACAAGAAATGGGAACTCCAACAGTCACAATGTGTGACCGGGCCTTCCTTTATTTACTGGTCACTAAAAAATGAATGTAAAGAATAAAGTGACGTGACGGGTGCCCGCCACCTACAGTGTGCAGTGGCGGGTACTGTCAGTGTAGTAATACACGGGGCGGCACGGCGGAGGCGTCTTTACCTCAACAACCTCCCACTTAAAGGCGAATCTGCCCCAGTGAGAGAGAAAGAAAAGAAAAAGACAGTACAACTGTACATAGGTACAAGGGATGAGGAAAGGCAACATCTCATCCAACGCCCATCAATCTCCTGAGGAAGGAAAAGCGCTCAGTAGTGAGGCATTTCGTGAGCAGATCTGCAAGATTCTCATCAGTGGAGATCTTGACAAGGTCAACAGACTTGTCCTCCACGACACCACGTATGAAGTGATACCTCACCTCAATGTGTTTTGTCTTCGCATGGAAGACCGGATTCTTAGCCAACTGAATGGCACTCATAGAATCCGAATGCAGTGTAGGTATAGCATCAATCCCAAGGTCAGTAACTAGATGGCCTCCTTGCAAGCCTCAGTGGCGTGGGGGCTGCAACATACTCGGTCTTAGTGGTAGACAAAGCCATACACTTCTGAACCCTGGACATCTAAGAGACATCACCTCCAACATAGGTGAATACATAGCCAGAAGTGGACTTCCTACTATCTGCATGTCCTGCATAATCAGAGTCAGTGTACCCCATGACCCCTGTATCCTGGCTGCCGTAGCAAATACACATATCTTTTGTGCCCTTTAGGTACCTCATGATACCCTTCACGGCATCCCAATGTTTCCTACCAGGTGTAGCCATATAGCGTGCCACAACACCAACTGCAAAGGCAATATCTGGACGAGTGGCTATCATGGCATACATCAAACTACCCACGGCTGAAGCATAAGGGATCTGGGCCATCTCGGCCCTCTGCTCATCTATCTGCGGACAATCGGCCTGTGATACCTTCACATAAGAAGGCAATGGACAACCAATAGGCTTTACGTCTTGCATGCAGAAGCGCTCAAGGACTTTATGAATATACTCCCTCTGTGACAAGTAGAGGAGTCCCTGATGCCTGTCGCATCTAATGCGCATACCAAGTATGTGAGAGGCTTGTCCCAAATCCTTCCTCTCAAAGCTCTTCTTCAGTTGAGATTTAAGAGCATCTAACTCATCATGAGCTTTCCCTGCTATTAGCATATCATCCACATAGATTACCAAAATAAGCAATGAACCATCACGGGCTTTCTCCGTGTAAAGACACGGATCCATAGCACTTCTGCTGTAGCCCTGTGACTGCATAAAGGCATCAAAATTATGATACCATTCCCTAGGTGCCTGCTTCGAGCCATAAAGACTTTTCTTCAACTTGCACACTAGGTGCTCCCTGCCAGGTTCTGCAAAGCCCTTAGGCTGCTCCATATAGATCTCATCATGGAAGTCTCCATGTAAGAAAGCCGTCTTGACATCCATCTGATATAGATCTAAGTCAAGCTGAGCAACCAAATCCAAGACCAAGCGCAGGGTGGTCATCTTAACCACAGGAGAAAAGACCTCATCAAAGTCTACACCATGCTCTTTCTTAAAACCCTTTGCTACCAATCTAGCCTTGTATGCCGGCTTGGGGTGTCCAGGGGTACTTTTCAGCTTGTACACCCACTTGCATGGCAAAGCCTTCTTGCCCTTAGGCAAGGCAACCAAATCCCAAGTCTCATTCTTATGCAAGGAGTCGATCTCAGACTGCATAGCCCTCTCCCAGGAGTGATTGTCACCCCTGCGCATAGCCTCATCATAAGTGAAAGACTCTCTTGCATCTGTAACCAAAATATAATGCATAGAGGGCTGAAATCTATCAGGTGGACGTCTGTCTCTAGTAGATTGTCTCACTGCAGGCTCTGCTGCCTGCCCAGCTGCCTGTCCAACACCCTGACCATGAGCATCTGCTGCAGCTATAGGCTGTCCAACTGGCTGTGCAAGAGCTCTAGGCTCCTCCTGAAAGATCACTCTGCGGATCTCAACCACTTTCTCAGGCTGCCTGTGCATATTGTCTTCATGGAAGACTACATCATGGCTGCGTACTATTTTCTGTGCCTGCGGATCCCATAGGCGATAGCCCATCTCTCCTGAATCACCATAACCAAGAAAGATGCATTTAATGCTCTTTGGATCCAACTTACTCCTCTTGTCCTTGGGCACATGGCAGAATGCCTCACATCCAAAGACACGGAGATGCGCATAAGAGGGTGGCTTACCAGCCCAAACTTCCTCTGCAACCTAGAAATCCAATCCACTAGAAGGCGATCGATTTATGACATGCATTGCCGTACTAACTGCCTCAGCCCAAAAGCTCTGTGGTAGGCCTGCATGGCTAAGCATAGAGCGCACACGCTCCTGAATAGTCCTGTTCATGCGCTCAGCCAAACCGTTCTGGGGTGGGGTGTAAGGGGCGGTCAACTAACGCTTAATACCCCTGTCATCACAAAACTGCTCAAAAGCATGCGAGACATATTCTCCCCCATTATCTATCCTAAGGCATTTCAGCCTATACCCAGTCTGGTTCTCAACAAGAGCAAGCCATCTCTGAAAAACTGCCAAGACATCGGACTTCTGATTTATGGGATAAGCCCACACTTTCCTAGAAAAATCATCAATGAAGGTAACAAAGTACTTCGCGCCACCCATAGACATACACGGCATGGGCCCACAAACATTTGAATGCACCAAAGCCAAGGGCTGACTCATTCATGGCCTACCCGATTTCTTATGCGTAGACCTATTCTGCTTACCATAAAGACAATGATCACACGAGTCAAAACGTGCATAGTCCAAAGGCGGAAGATACTGCAAACCAGATAACATTTTCATTCCCTTCAAAGACATATGCCCCAAACGGGCATGCCAAAGTGATACATGTGGGATAGAGCCCACTGCCAAAACATGGTCTACAAAAGACCCAGATACAACAAGAGGATAGAGGCTGCCAGCCTTGGCACCTCTAGCAAGCACAAGTCTACCTTTGGTAATCTTCCAGGCAGAATCCCCAAAACAGACATGAAACCCTGCATCATCCAACTGTCCTGCAGGCATAAGACTGCGCGTAAGCGCAGGTACATGACGTACATCCCTGAGCAAAAAGGAACTGCCAGTGGAAAACTACAACTGAATATCTCCACAGCCCACAATATCAAGAGACCTATCATCTCCAAGTCTGACTGATCCAGATACAGTACAGTAAGAGTGAAACCACTCACGGTAAGGCGTCACATGGAAGGACGCACCTGAATCCAATAACCAGCACTGTGCATACATACTAGGTGTCTCAGTCAAGTGTGAAGCATCAGAAGAACTAGCTGCAAGTATAAACTCATCACTACCATCGGAATCCTCGGTCTGCATGACATTAATTTCTTCAATCTTGACGTTGGACTTCGCAAGTACTATGCTGCGATCAGAGGACTTCTCCTACACTTTCTCTTTGTCCTTATCCTTGTGCTTCTCATTGCGCAACTCATGACACTGTGGTCTGATATGGCCCTTTTTCCCACAATGATGACAAGTGACATTAGTGTTGTGCCCACGCGACTTACTACGCGACTTTCCACGAGATTTAGACCGACCCTTCAGCAAGTCACGGCCACGGTTATTACCACGATCATTCCTGTCATTCCTGCCTCTAACTGTCAAAGCATGTGAAACACGAGAGGCATCCAAGTTTTTGTGATTAACCTCTTCCTGTAGAAGAGCACTCTCAACATCATTCAGTTTCAGAGTAGCACTAGAGGCACATAGGGCAGTGCGGAATACATCCCATGACTCATTCAGAGTCCCAAGCAAGAAAAGAGGAGTTACTTCCTCTCCAAAGGTGATATCCTACGAAGTCAGGTTCTTCAGTATAGCATGGAACTGGCTCAAGTGAGCAGACATAGTCGCACTATCCTTCATGCGCAGATCCATAAGCTGCTTCAACCAGTACATCTGACTCGCCGGACTTTTCTTATCATAAAGATACTTGATCTTATTCCATAGATCCCATGCACTCTGTGCTTCCTCAAATACATTATAATGTACCTGTTCAGTGAGAGACAATACAATCGTGGACTTGCATAGCTCATCAAGTTCAAGCCAGTCGTCATTGTCCATCGTTTCAGGCTGCTCCCCACTCAACCGAAGTGGCTTAATCTGAGATTTCTGCACCAAGACCTGCCAAATTTGACTCTTCCAATAAGAGTAGTTGGTACCATCCAACTTTGTGATGTTGAATATGGCATTATCAGTCGAAGAGGATGCCATAATGCAGGCTGGAAATGCACAGACAATGTAAAACTGCTGGCTGGAAATCCACTGAAATGAGCTCCAAATTGTGAGAAAAGTGTGCCAAAGGATGTTGCCCACTTAGTACTAGGTGCGGTACACCAAATCAAGATATTTCAGCATAAAAAATACTGCTTTGTCCACCAATAAATGCTTGCTGTAATAAATTTCAGAATTGCAATAATGAGAGCAAACTGTCCCAAAACTGGATCTAATGTCAACTAAACAATGCTAGGTCCAAAGCCGGCATAAAGAGGACAAAGCAAAGACAAATGACAGTGAAAATACATGAGCATAACACCGAGAGATGTCAAATAACATCTGCCAGTAAGAGGCACACCTCAGACAATCTAGGCAAAATGTAGAACCAACTGCCAAAACCTGACACAAATAGGTGTTTGCTCAAAAGAAAGCGGATCCAAAATTGAGACTCAGCTCATAAGCATCCTGTGAACCAAGACATATACTCAATGCAACATCCAATTGTCGGAGTATAATCCCAAAGTCTCAATACATCTATAACTGCTCAATGACATAGACTACTCCAATAGCATGTAATCCATGCTCAAGGTCAAGTAAGCATGCAAGATGCTCCCACTGGCACAAAAGGCATACAATCGAGTTAAGGGCTCAAGCAACCCAAGACAAAGCACCAGTGACAAGTGACCAAGTCAATGCGTCATACGCTTCCCAAGAGCATGACATACATGAAGCAACTGATGTAGCAACCACTAAGCAAGACATAATCCCAATGGCAAGATCTCTGTCAAGTCAATACATCCAGTAGCAAGCCAAAGTCAATATCCCTATGAGTCAGAAGTGCTCAAAACATCCAAATAGGAGCTCCAAAATATCTGTCAAGCATGGACGAACTAAGAGGCATCAACCACGGACCAAAGCATGTAATGCATAGAGCTTATCTGTCAAGTACAGACAATAGGCATAAGCGGTCCAAATGCCAGTCAAGTCGACCAAACTGCCAATGACAAACCAATAACAACGGAGCAAATGTGATGCTCAAAAGCATTCCGGAATCACGATCATGAGTTTGAAGTCGATCCCCAAAGTGTAATACATAATGACATAACCCATAGCATACATCCGGTATCGATAGAGAAGCAATACATGTGACAAATGAGCTTCAGCCCGCTCATGTATAGTAGCTCTAAACAGTCCAAAACTGTCAATTTCCAGCCCAAAAACAATGCCAAATCATGGGCAAATCAAATGCATACATTCCCAAGACATTAGGCATCATGTAGACCGCATACGGGCATCAAACAAGGTAACCGGAGTAGAGTATAAGCATCAAATGCCAATGCCAAGTGTGGCTGCCCTGTTTCCAGCACTATATAACAGTAAATAACAGTCCCTAATAAGCCAATATTTCAAGCCAAAATCATGGCATAATCATGTGCATACATTCCCAAGGCACTAGTCATCATGTAGACCGCATACGAGCATCAAATAGCACAACCGGAATGGAGTATAAGGAACAAATGCTAATGCCAATGGTGCTTCCCTGTTTTCAGCCTATTATGATAGTTTATGACAGTCCCAAATCTGAAGAAATCAGCCCCGAAAGATCAAGACCAATGCCCAAAACTTGAATGACATCAAACATGAAGTCTATAGCCCTCTTGATCAAGGTAGAGAGCAAGAAGCAATTGCCAAGTGTAGAGCTGAAGTAGACGAGTGCTAACAGCCTGGAAAAAAATGGTGCAATCTGCCCTGTTGGTGCTGAACTTGCTGCTACTCCACATGGGCTGAAAAGGGGGTAATGGGGGGCTCAAGAAGGGCCTATCAAAGGCCTATGACAAGCCTCTTTGAGCCTTGATAGGTGTAAGGCACAATATGAGGAGAATAAGCTTCAAGGGTTTGAAGCCATGGCTGCCCTTGCTGTTTGCAACCTGTAGACTGAAATAAAACCCTGAAAGAATGATCAAATACCTCAGTATCAATGCCTTGAAGGTGTCTCAATAGGCCGGGAAGGTGCTCGGGAAGTCGGGGAGTGACGGGAGCTCGGGGAGATCGGATATGGCTGCCGGGATGGAGATCCAATGCGTGAAGGGAGTCGATGAGAAGGTAGAGAAGCACCGAGTCGAGCTCGAGCAAGAGGAAGCCAAGCTCTGATACCAGTTGAAAGGTGAGAAGGATCGAAGCTTGCATGCGAGCTATGGCGGGAGAGCAAGAGCAAGAAAGAGAGAGACAAGAAATGGGAACTCCAACAGTCAGAATGTGTGACTAGGCCTTCCTTTATTTACTAGTCACTAAAAAATGAATGTAAAGAATAAAGTGATGTGACGGGCGCCCGCCACCTGCAGTGTGCAGTGGCGGGTACTATCAGTGTAGTAATACACGGGGCGACACGGCGGAGGCGCCTTTACCCCAACATGCTAGCCAAGGACTAAGAGGTGAGGCATGGGATTTTTAGTATGGGTTATGCAAGGATATTCAATATAGTTGGTGCCTATTGAAGATTGTATTTTAGATAGCATATTTTGGGTTAGAAGTCCATGAAGAGGAAATGTTGTTAGAAGTTAAATAATATATTTGGAAAGGGACCATTGTACAAATGACTTATTGGCCTATGGAAGTGGTATGCAAAAGGACTTAGACCAAGATGAAATGCAAAAGATTTGTCCAAAGAAATTAGATATTGAAGAAAAAAAGACTTATCTTAGGATTGGATTACTAGATTTGTGTATTGAAGAGGGACAGGTATCATGAGTGTCCAAGCCTCTAGAGTTCAAGCAAGAGGAGGGAGAGGTATCGAGAGTGTCTAGTCCTACAAAGTTTAAAAAAGAAGAGAGAGAGGTATGAAGAGAATACAAGCCTACAGAGTTCAAGAAAGAAGATGTGTTGCCATGTTTGTTTGAGAGTTCTCATGTTCTAGAGGAGGGTAGTGATGCACACTTAGTGAAGGATGATAAGTTGGTAGTCAATATGGTTGAGGGAGAGTTAGTAGCCTTTGATAGGAGGGATTTCCCATGTGTGCAATTTTCTTTGTCGTAGGAGGTGTGATTACCTAGAGAATCTCCTATAGCAATGTTGAAGAGACTAAACCTCATGCCCTAGCCTCACCATACATTCACAAATACATTCATAATTTTTTGTACATTTTTGGCATATAAAATCTATTTTTCTCCTATAAAACCTTATTTTTGTTGATTTCTCTTACTATTTATTAATTATTATTATTATTTCCAGACACATAAAGCTTGCATAAACCAATATACAACATTACACTTCATATTACCCCATGTGAACACCAAAAAGAACTATGAAAAAGCATTAAACCCTCTATTTTTCCAAAATCCCGCAATTCTCACATCGTAGGTTTTCTTGATTTTTATTTTAATTATGCAAACAGCAAGAACCAATTGAGAATTCTAATTTTTCAGGCATTAGAAATCATATTCAATCATTTGAAACTATTTCCCAAATTATGTAACGAATATTCATCATAAAACGGCAAAAACGACCACTTACACATTTAATTTAATACAAATCTACATATATTTAAAAGTCAAGAAGCTATTCACACTCTTTCATGGCCGCTAACACAGACCCAAGCTTTGATTTATGCTCCATAACACTTTAGCATCATCATGCATCTAAAATCTATCGCTTCAGTCCACCCCTCTCTCACATAGATTGAGCCATAGAAACAAGGTGTAAATAGGAGAGAGAAATAATAAAATTAGAGATTTTGATTCAATGCACCATTTTACATGTGGTGTGTGGTGACATAGAGTGAAAAAATTCTCTATCTCGGCCCCTAGACCATTTCTCTCATCTCCAATATTTGCAAAATGAGAAAATCGATGGATTTGAAAATGCACAAAAAATTTTGCACCTCCCCTTGCCTTCACATGGGAAAAAATGTTTTTTTAAAACCCTTAGATTATTAATAGTGAATTAATTCAGTTTTATCATGTTCACACTTTGTGGAAGTGGTTCTAAACTCGAAGGGACAAACGTGCTCCGAATTGGGAACGGACTGGATGCCTGGCTTCGTGGCATCAAAATCTATCAATTCGGCCTCTGTCACGCACTTTCCTACTCTCGAATTCAATAGATCCTGTATTATGCGAAACCTTGTGGGGATTAAATGGGGGGTCAAATGGACTCTAATTGACAAACAAAGACTTGCATGGGGTTCCTAGCATTAAAATCTATCTAGGAAAACTCCAGCTCATCAATCTACACTTGTTTCATTTTCCAGGAAAATTTACTCTTTAATGCGTCTTAGGCCACTTTTGCACTAAAAAAATGGGCCTCAAAATCCAACCCTCATTTGGCGACCCCATAGGATAGGGCAACTCAACCCTTGAATCCATGAACTGACATGCACAAATAACAACCATAAAAAGCATCAAGCTTCTACAAAACAAGATACTCAACAAAGCACAAGAATAGCTCTCCCCCTAACCCTTGACAAAAGCAAGGCATGAAGATCCACAAGGGATAGGTCAAGCATGATCTGATAGAAATCCGTGTCTTGTCACTAACCAACTACTCCCACACAGATAGGCTAAAAAGAACTATCAAAGAAGCCATCATGAGTGGTTGTCTGAACTACCTACCTACCCTAGGACAACTGGACTAAGAACTCCTACTAGGCAAGGACTCCTATAGCCCAATCTTTAATTTTCAAATACTTTTGATTCATCACTTTTTAATACTTCATGATTTGATACTCGGCATGTAAAAAGGAGGGAGCTGAGTGTATTGTGACCTAAGGAGAATATTGCATCAACCTCATGTCATGTCTCGATATCTAAGAACCTACAAGCTCTCGCAAAGTCGATACTAAATCATTTTTCTTTCACTCACTTTTATTTTTGCTCCAACCATCCTTATTTATTTCATTTGGCTAGAGATCACCCCCAAGAAGACAAGGCATTAGCTGACTCATCCCCACCAGGAACCTACTAGGCCTTCGGAAGGCGACGATTAGATGCTCTTTGATTTTTTTTCTTATTTTGCCTTTCTAGTTTAGGAGTTAGAATCCCTTTTTACATACCTTTGTATATTTATTTTTTAAAAATATTTCATATATACTTATTATTTTTCTTCTTTTTATCTTGGTAGGCTTCTCTAACTGTCTCATGACTAATAGAAACTCCTAGAAATAGCTACCTAATCAGCTAGCAGAACAGGCCCACTAGGACTAGCTTCTAAAATAGTTATTAGAGTGCCCAACAATGTCTTTGCAGGAGGTAGACAACTACTTGGACCTCCCTAGACACACAAAATCTAACCCTAGGACTTCATACCTTGAATGCCAATTCCCAACAAATAAAAATCCCCACATACACATAATTATTTGACATAAAGGGAAAAACTCATAAAGGATATCACCTAGACTTGGCCACAAGAAGCATCTGCGCAACAAGAGGCTCCCTCTAGGCTCCATAAAATCTATTTAGTGTAGCACTAAAACAAAACCCATTAACCATACCCACACCAAACAACCAAAGGGCCCTCTTGGTCTAATGAGATAAAACATTTCTCTAGAAGAACAAAGGGCCCTCTTGGCCTAATGAGATAAAGCCAAAAACCACATCATTCAATAGCTTACTACTAAAAACAAGCCATTGGTCCCCACATCACTCTACTGAAGCACAAAACTAGACCAAGGATATGGGCTACTTAGGACGGCCCTACCCTAAGTGCATCAAATTTTTGGCTAACCCCTCTGCATAAATGGCAAGTGGTGTTTGATGGTTTAACATTGAATGATCCTATGTGTCTCCCCTACATAAATGACAAAATTTTTGGCTAACCCCCCTACATGAATTTTTGGCTAACCCCCTTTCATAAATGACAAAATAGGAAGGTGATCAATTGTTATCTAAATCATAACCCACACTAGCTATTAGCAGCCAAAATAGGACATGTTAGTAAGAAGTCCCCATAGTAGTCCTGGGCTAATATCTAAAGGCAATTCTAAGAGCCCCTCAAGACCACAATTGAAAAAACATCTTCAATAAAGACATACTTGGTCAGAGAATCTACAAAGCAATTCCACTGGTTGGGGAATCAATTGGAAAGTCACTATCTCAAAAATATGCAACATATCCAAGGCTGCATGATAGCATATTTGTAGAATGTGATCCCTCACAATATAGGTCCCATTCAATTGGTTGATCACTAGTTGCGAGTTTCCTTTCACTAATAAATGATGGATACCACCACATTGGTCTATATTCAACTCCATGATTAAGGCTTTGTATTTTGCCATATTATTAGTAAAAGAGATTTCTAAGTATACTCCCATTTTTATAATGATTCTATGCGGAGGATCTTGAATGACTACCCCAACACACATGTTTAGTAGGCCCTCGAGAAGCTCCATCAAAATAGAAAGTATAGACCCATTATTCATTGATAGGCCACACCATAATGATCAATCTACTTATACTTATGATAGTCGAAGTTGAGCTGAGAGAGAGAGGATGTATGGCAGGTACAATTCCTCCTTCCTCACAAAACTCAATAGGGATGCTAACAAGAACCCTACAACAATGGTGGTAGTAGACCTCAATATCCCAAGTAAAAGATCCATCTTTTTTACCTAGTGATATGATAATCTTTACTCCACCAAATCACTCGACTTTAGTGGCAACACTGTTCTAAATATGGATGTTCAAGATAAGGAATGATTCTTCCCATCCAATTGTCTTGGTACCCACTACAGGTTTAAGTTGGATTTTGAAGGACTTGTAAAAGCACGAAGTCTAACATCAGCCCTTACACATAGTATGGCTTCAGCTTATTAAAGTTCTTTTTTTAAAAAAACTCTAACCCCCTTTCAAATATGCTAAGAGGGTTTTATAGCCATTCTTTCCTATCCAAATGATCTTACAGTGACCATTCCATTTAGGTTCTAGCTTGCCACAAAATAACTTGCAACAAGCATCATAATATAGCACAAACTAACCACCCTTCATGAATGTATATATTTTAGCTTGAAGCTCATGGAGTGCTTTCATCCTCTTCCCTACCTCTTGATGTAATAGAGCCTACAATCATATTTCATCGAGATGCACAAGGGAAGTGACCCTTTCTTGCAATTCTTTTGCTTCACCCAATTAATGATTTAGAGCAAACCTCATAGTTGGTAACTCGATTTCCAAGGCTAAGACATACTCCTCCCCATATACCAACTTGAATGGGGTGTGGCATATTTCTCTCTTAAATGTCATGTTATAAGTCTAAACAACCACATAAAGTTTCTTATCCCAATCGCACTTGCCCTCGGATACCATCTCGGATAAAATCCCCACAAGCTGTTTGTTAGTGCTTTCTACTTATCCATTCGCTTAGGATTATATGGGATAGATTTATTGTGTTTAATTTTTAGAGCTTCTAGCAAGGATTATATGACCTTGTTCAGAAAGTGTGTCTCAGATCAAACACTAACTCTTTCGGTGGACCAAAATGGCAAACAATTTGTTCTATGATAAAACTAGTTATTTCCTTGGCATTGTCCTTCATCGCAGCTTGAGCTTCAAAACACTTTGTAAAGTAGTCTATCGCCACAATGATAGCCATGATAGGAGTCAGGGGGCACTTTTTGTTCTCCATATTGTCATGTCTCTGACATGTGTCACATCTCTTGACATATGCAAAAGCATCCTAGAAAATGGATGGCCACAAATATCTTGATCTCAAATCTTTCTATGCATTCAACCATCCAGCAGAGCTTTCTATGTAGTCAACCGTCCAACAAAGTATCCTCCACAAGTAGAGTCATGGCACTCCTCCAAGATAAGCAAGACCTCATCAAGCAAGACACATTGGCAATAAACATCATTGATACCTTGTTGGTATAGTATTCCTACAAGAATCAAGGCAAGTTTCAAGGCTTGTTGCCTAAGATTTCTCTTTTCAGACTTTGATAAAGTGGATCTAGCCTCTCTTGTAGGTAGATAGTGTGTTATGGCAATATACCATGATGGGATGGAGGCTATATTAATTTTGAATAGACCCTTGAGGTTACTGCCTTTAGCCAAGGCTTCCTTTGGCTTCCCAAAATCCACAAGAAATTTTGTTGATATTTTCAATCACATCCATGTTGCCCCTTTGTAAGAGAAGATGGGATGAAGACATGTAGGATGCAGGAATCCCATATGCATAGAGAGGAAGACTGGCACCTACCCATCTCTATATAACATTGTACTTGGATGTCACTTTCATATATGATGAATGCAATATCATGATGCTTTCCTATTTCAGTTAGTGTCATGTTCATTGTTAGTCTTATACACAAGATTGTGTTTATGAGTCCAAGCTTCCATCTTGGAATCTAATTCACTTGTGTAACAAGTCAAGTCTTTGTTTATGTCATCATGATCTTAATCTTCATCTTCCATCCACCATAGCATTTGCCATGCTCTAGATCTCGCATCTTTTGACATGGTATCAGAGCTCAATTGAGCATGGCACTACCTCTCTGGTCTCTTCTCACCTCTGATCATCTCTTCCCAACTCACATCCAACTCACGACTTCATTTTCAATGTTATCTTCATCTTGACTTGAGTCTGCCATAGCTAGACAGGACCTGTTGTACTTGGAGCTTTCATATCTCATCATATAGGCCATAAATTTGGAAGTTTTCTTATGGGGGAACATTCTTTAGCTTAGGGTCCTCATCTCTAGCACTTCAAGCATAGACATTGATGTACAGCAGACGCGAAATTCTTAAAATCGTGGACTTCTATCCCGTTTGCACCTATGTCAATTCGTACTGACCATGGTTCCTCTACATGTAGCAATTTGGATTGAATTGATAGGGCTTTGAAAACCCATGACTTAATCTTCATTTCTATTTAAAAAATTTTGAAAATGATTTAGCCTACAACTCACACAGAGCTAAAAACTAGTCGCCTGTTGTAAACCCTATGATGGGAAGCCATAGGTTTTCAACTTCAAGCTTCTAGTTTACCTCATCTTTATTCTCTCTCTCCTACCTAGCTAAGGCCACCCTAATTCATTGATTTTTTGAATTTTTAAGCAAGTTTCACCACTCAAATCATCAAGGAGGGGAAGTGTTTTTGGAAGACTTGAAGATCAAGCATCCATAGCTCACTTCCATAGCCACAAGCACCAAAGCTTCAAGTTTACTTCATTCTATCATTCCTATCACTTAGACCAAGCTACCGCCACTCAAATCCATTGATTTCCCATCAAATCAATGTGAGGAGGGGAGACCTTGGAAGATTTAAAGATTTAAAGACCTTCATTAAGTAAAATATCAACATCAAGAGTCATCATCTTCAATTCTAGTATCTCTTGATACTATGGTGTGCCTTCACACTACTATCTTGTGTCCTTTGACATATTCAAGAATCAAATCATTATTGGTTTGATCTCACTTACTTGATGCTGATGTCAATGACAAATAAGAAGATCTCTATGTGGATACACTTCATGAAGAGTAACATGACTTGTGTTGCTTATCTACAATACATAGAAGATTTTTGTGATCCACTTGCAGGAGAACATGAAGCTACCTACGCCAAAGAGCAATCAATGTATTCATTTGAAGAACTTGAAGACATGCATGCTACCTTGGAGATGGTGCAAGAGATTGAAGTCATTTTCGCTACCTCAAAGATAATGATATCTTTTCTTAAGGGGGACATGGACATGAAGACTAATGCAACTAATACAAGAAAAGTCAATGAAGAAGCAAACCAAGAGGACCTAGAAGAAGAGGACCAAAAGATCAAAGCAATGGACATTAAAGCTGCAAGAAAAGTGAAGAACAAGTACAAGATCAAAAAGAGCAAGCTGGACTACACCGACAAGAAGACCTAAAATAAATTGAAGATCTATGTGAAAAGAAATACTAAAAACTGCAAGGGCCTGCCATTCCTTGACCCAATTTTTACTAGACTTTTTTAGCCTTGTAATGCCTAGCCCTAATGCTTCTAACATAAGCTTGTAAACTCCTCATGTAGCCTTGTACTATAGCCTCTGTACACTTTGTGAGAGCCCTATTACAACCTCTATATGTCCACCATGTTTGTGGTATCCACACTTAGCCTTTTCTGTGATAGCCTCTGATGTTTTGCCATGTTTATGGTGTGCCCACACTTTGCATGTATTGCTTTCACTAAAGCCTCTACACACTTTGTACTTCTGGTTGTGATTGAGGAGGGGTGTTGAGATTTGCAATCACATCCATGCTGCCCCTTTGTAAGAGCATATGGGTTGAAGACATGCAGGTTGTAGGAATCCCATATGCATAGAGAGGAAGATTGGCACCTATACATCTCTATATAACATTGTACGTAGATTTCATTTTCATATATGATGAATGCAATATCATGATGTTTTCCCATTTCAGTTAGAGTCATGTTCATTGTTAGTCTTATACACAAGATTGTGTTTATGAGTCCAAGCTTCCATCTTGGAACCTAATTCACTTGTGTAACAAGTCAAGTCTTTGTCTATGTCATCATGATCTTAATCTTCATCTTCCATCCACCATAGTATCTATCATGCTCTAGATCCCACATCTTTTGACACATTCAACTATGCCCTACAACTTCACTGGCTTACTCCTAGTTTTATACTTAAACTCTTGCAAACTGATCAACCATTTCACTAGAAGGTTAGGTGGCTATAGATTATTTATCAATAGCCTCAACCCCTCCACCTTCGTATAAAATACCACCTTTTCAAAGAGAATGAAATGCCTAAATTTCTTTGTCACAAATACTATCCCAAGGCACAACTTCTCCATGTAGGTACAATCAATCTAGAATATCCCCAATTTATGGCTAGCAAATGCAATTGGATGATACTACTTCTCCTCCCAAATGTGGGCTAAACAATAGCTGATGTTATGCATCGTGGTTGCTAAAAATATACAGAAGACCTGACCCCTTTTGGGTGCTCTCAGGACTGGTGTTTTTGCTAATTCTTGCTTTACATCTTGACATGGGTTCCTCCAAACAAACAGATAGTTAAGGGGCAATAGATTCGTAAATGGCAATGTCCTCTCCATCAATTCATTGATAAATCTTCAATAGTATCCCATTGATGAGACAAAAATCTATGCACTTCTTTAGGAGTACATGGCAGACTCATAGTAATAATAATCTTTATCTTTTCAAGATCAGATGCAATACCAGCTAAGCTAACTACATGGCCCAATAGCAATCCATAGGGCACTCCAAAGATGCACTTTCTTGGATTAAAAGCAATGCAGAATTGCCTGCAATGCTTAAAACATTTTCTTAAAATAATTAGATGTCCCTTCCTTGTGGTGGCTGTCCCCAAATCATCAATAGAGATTTTCAACTCCTCTAGGAAATATCACCAAGAACTTGGCATATTGCATAATCCAAATGCCATAGCATGATATGCAATGGTACCAAATATAGTGATAAATGTCATTTTCAACTTATCTTCCTCTACAATAGCCATTTGGTTATATCTAGCAAAGTAGTCCATGAATTAATATATATTTCTACCCGCGATAGCTAATCCAAAATCCGCTCAATAAATGGTAGTGTATAGTAATCTTTGACTGTCTGTTTATTAAGCTCCCTAAAATTTACACAAAGCTAGATTTGATTAATCTTCTTTTTCCTGATTAACTATCAATAAGCATCACTCCATGTGTTGTACAAGGAATATCAGGCCAGCCTTGCACAATTTTTATAGCTCCTCAAATTGTCCATCCCTTAGCTCGAAAGGCATATGCCTCAATTTTTTTGATGCATAGGATAGCTACCTTCCTTCAAGGGAATGGTATGCATAGCCAGACTGGGAGAAATACCCCTCAGTTCATTATAGCTCCAAGTGAAAATGTCATGAAATTCTTGGATCAAGGACACATAGTCCTTTCTTTCTTCCAGAGTGAGCATAGACCCTAATTTACTTGGTCGTGGATCATCCAATGTACAGAGGTCCATCTCAATCACATCCATATCTCTTATTCTATATTGAGATTCTATCGGCTCATTTAGAGTCACCTAGTAGACATCCTCTGTAATGGATCCCTCTTTTGATTTGTCACTTGACAAAGTCGCATTGCTAGATAGATCCTCTAATGCATTTAATTCTAACGAAGATAAATATACTCTCACTTTCAGGAGATTCAAGATCTGCATCCATTATCACATGTCGGGCATCTCTGCCAAAAATCAGACAAGCAGTGAGTATATCAACTTCATAGTAAAATTGTAAGATCCATGGCCTTCCTAACAATACTTGATAGCTTGGCCGCCTTACAAACCTAATAACCCTAAAGTCCAAAATGCATTCCTCATTAGCAACGGTCATGTGGACTTTGGTAATGCAATGCTCAAGTTGCCTTAAAATATCATTAGCCATTCAAAGAATTGTGGAGGCATCATTTTGGATTTCCAATCCTAGCCTTTCCATCAATTCTGAACTCATAATGTTGACAGAGAGTCCCGTGTCCGCAATGGCATATTCCACTAATATGCCATCAATGTATGTTGCTACCCTTAGGCAATGCTTTTCAACATGTTCAAACCAATCATCTTCTACCCAAGCTATTCCTAAGGGCTCGATGATATACCCAGTGTGAAGAATCTTAAACTCTTTATGCACTCCTGGAGATAACTTGGTCATATTCACATCAGACTTTACCTCGCAAAGAGAACTCGCTAAATCAAATTCATGATAATTAGCAATGGTTCTCTTATCTTGCCAAACCATACTTTCTCTTGGTTGCCCCATTGAATAGGCTTTGGTGCCTCTTTCTTACCTTTTACCTTCTTCCTTGGTAGCACCTTATTGTGGTTAGCTTTGCCATCAGCAGCTTCTAGAGGACTACCTTCCACATCAGGGTTAAGGAATTGCGTCCCCTTATTATCCTATTTAGGGTTTATCTTAATAGCTTATACACTATCCATGTCACCTTCTTTAACCTTTTGTCCTCTTGTAATGGATCGTGAATTGGAAGCCTTAGTGGCATTAATATGCACAACTTCAATAAGGCCGATACCACTACCACTAAACAGCTCCTCTATGGTAGGTTTTTCTCTTTGCAGTATTTGTTTTGGTTCCTCATCGTGCTAAAGGTTATTCTCTTGTTCTCTATGATTTATTGGACTTGGTTGCTTACTCCCTTGTAAAGAGAGTTGATCTTACTCTAGCAAGTACTAGCTAGATGGCTAGAGTTTCCACATATGTCACATTTGATATTAGGACAGTTTCTAAAAAAGTGCAACCACACCACTTATAGTTGAATCTCGATGGATCACCCTCTTCAGGGCATCAATTTTCTATCATGTTTTGCTACTTCCTTAGGAAATAAACATATATAGCTATTTGTCTATACTGTTCTGCGATCATATTGGTATAATGCTTCATTGTAAGAGATGGGGAATACATGGGAAAACAAGGGAATAAAATAATGGAGGAAAAATACTTGCTATATTGGCGATATATAAGATGTAAGTACTTTACATTTTTTTACCATAAGATTATAATAACAAGTCTCCTTCATCTTCTCTCCCTCTCTCTAGCTTTCATGGCTTCCTTCCTTTTCTGTCTTTCTCTCTCTTCGTCACTCTCTTTTTCTTCTCTTATTATCTCTCTTCTGTAGTCTTCTCTCTCTCCTCTTTCTCTCTCCTCAGTCCTCGCCTTGTTGACAATTGGTATCAGATCCATAGGCTCTTGATTCAGCTAGCCAACATTCCATTCAGTTATCCTTTTTTAGTCACACAGATTTAAGAGCCACAGGTACACACGTACAGACATGACACAGAGAAGCAGCAATGCAATTATCAAGGAATTTTAGACCACAAGAACTGTAGGTCTGGAGCATTAATGGAGTCTTGGACCAATTTTGGAGGCTGGAAGATTGGATTTAGCAACTCATCACTAACTTTTAGGTAAATTTTAGGGTTCCAGGTTAAAGAAGGGTTTCAGAAGACTTAGAGGAGACTATTTCCTCTTCAACCTTTTGAGAACATGCATTTTCTTCTTCTTCTTAGAGCTTTCTTTCAAGCTTTCATGGAGGAAATCCCTTCTACTATATTGATCACTTGCTCATTTTGGGAGATAACTATAAGAAATGCATTCTTGACATCGTAAGCTTCTAATAGACAACCATCTTGATGATTATTCATGGAGTGATGGTAGCCATTTTCAGCTTGCAAGAGGCCTCCACGAGATGCTTGAGACTCACCTCTGAGCCACCATTTCTACTCTAGAGGAAGTAATCATTTGAGCTTTACAAAGTGTCTTTACCCTTAATTGCTCTAGCAATAGGGACAACTTTGATAGGATGATCTGATGAAATTTCATTGTCAGGAGAGTCATTAGATGAGCTTTCTTGCTGAGGTATTGCCTTGCCATTTTTTTCCCCCACACCAAGCTTTGAGGCTGGCACCTCTTTATCATTGTCAGAAGACTCATCTTCAAAAGATTCATCCTCGAAGCTCTCTTGCTTGCTGCCTTGTTATTGAACTAAGATATACTCGATGAGCTTGATGACGGATTTCTTCTGCACTTCTCCAGATTTGACAAACTCATTGAGTTGAGTGGTAAGCATGGCTTGCTGGATATAGATGCCATCATTTATTACTTTCTAAAGAGAAGTTTAGACCTGGGGCTTCTTATTTGCCAACTAAAGTGGAGTTTTGATGCCGAGAAGTGCTTAAAAATAGCCAAAAATTACGAATATCAAGGGAAAAATATTCAACGTCGAAGGCAGCGGCTCCAGCTGGGACGTTTTTAAGAACCAAGTGAAATACGACTCTTAAAAGGCGCCCGAGTGACACTTTTTGATTTTTGATAATTTTTCACACTAGCGTGCGAGTTGTCAGGAGTTTTCGGCCAATGTGGGATGTCAAGCCGGACACATAGAATTTTACAGCACTCGATTTGGACACCGAACGGGGAAATGGCCAACAAATGGGCAAGATTTGAAAAGGTGGACTTGTTTTGTCCAAGTAGGGTAGTGACCTTTGGGGCCAAGAAGCATTTTATGTAAACATCAAAACGTGGAGAGAGAGAAGAAGCAAAAAATGTGGGGAGGGAGATGTCAGAATGCGCCCGATTTTTGCGCCCAATCTTGGAGGATACATCATGCAGCCTGTGAGCAACCCACCCAATGGATCTTGGGCCTTGATTTTCCTCTGTATGCTGATCCTATCGCCGCCTCTCACTCGCGCAATGATGGCCTGGATGAAGATATCTGATTTTAGTCTTTCTCTCTCCTCCCTCTCTCTCCCTTAAGGGGTTGTTCTTGTGTGGAAGAAGACAATGAAGAATGGTGGAGAAAAGCTTATCCGGATGAGACCGAATTGCTTCCAGATGGATGAAGACATGAAGAGGACTGTTCTTGAAGACGCTGAGCATTAAATACATGCTGGAAATCAGTCCCGTAATCAAGACCAAGAAACTGAGACCTGAAAATAAGTAGTAATGCTATTTTTACAAAGAAAATTGATCTTTTTATGCTATTTGCTTCATGAAACCTTGTTCATATGGGATGAAAGTTCATTATGATATTGTTTGCCATGAGTTTCAACTATTTTGCAACCTGAAAATTAGAAAATATAAGGCTATATGGCTGGAATTAGTGTTAAAGTACATGAAAAACACGTGTTTTAAGGGTAAAATTGGGGATTTTGCTATACAAATGAGAAATATGATAAATCACACCAACTAAATCTGAGTTTTTGCTGTCAATGAACCTAAGGGCCAAATCCCACAATCAAATTTCATTTTCAGTAATTATTTATTAAAGAAAAATAGGAAAAAATGACCAAAAATGAGAAAAATTGGTTTAAAAATAGGAAAAAATAGAAAACATGCTGAGGAAAATTAGGGAAAATTATATCTATGTTTGTGCAATATATAACGATGGAAAAGCACGAGGTTGGCCTCGAATTGTCCCCGTTTCTATGTTTTGTGCGTATTTATCGGGTTTTTTAAAGGGAAAAATGCATAGAAACCCTATCTAACAGATCAATGATGCAAAATGCTAAGAGTTAGATGAGGAGGGGCTGAAACGCTGGAAGATAAAGAAAATATTTGATTTATGCATTGCACTTGACATATAGGAAATGGTTTGAATAAAGAGGATGGTAGCATGAGCATATGGCTCGGTGCCTCCTTTCAACGCAGCACGCGTTAGTGAAATTCATGGAAAGAATGCTTTATGCACCATGCACGATGCTGATCTTTCTTTTGTCTGAACACATATCCATACACGATTTGCATTAAGCATAATAATTAAAAGGTATCAAAAAAACCTCCTGGATGCATGGCACCTGTCTTCCTTAGGTTATGACCAACGATGAGCGTAAGAGGATGTCCTAAGTTGTAGGTTAGTCGTTGGGTCCTAAGGGAAAATTGTAGTGAGGAATGGTACATCCTCGAACGAAAAATATTGGTACCTTGAGAGGAGTATGTGTGGAAATGTTCTATATGTTTAGCAACACATCAAAGGGCCAATCCCTGCGATGTAGGAGAGCTGCAGTGGGGCTCCGACTATTAGTTGGTGGAGTGCCTCCTATATATGTGTGATTGTGGCGTTATGCCTATGTACTTTGGGTTCTCCCTCTGAGGAGTTTTAGGGAAACGTTGGACTATAAACTATAAACGCATAGATTTAGCTTTAGGACAGTTTGTCCTTTAGCATTAGATTGATGCTCCTGGTCCGCGAGGCCGTGAGGGTGTTTGTGTGTCATGAGCATGAGGTCCGGCTAGTGCCATAGCCAGTGCTAGCCCATTTTAGGTCCCATCAGTGGTGCGTCTTTCGGGAACCGCCTATAAGTGGTGGTTTTCGAATCTAGGGTTTGTAGGGACCAAAAGGAAGTTGGTTTATGTCCTCTGACAAGGACCATCAAGCCTTCCAAAGGCCAATTCTGCAAGTCGATACTTCAGACAAGGAAGCCGTACCTCAAAGGGGAATTGCGCATACGAGGGAGACGGGCCAAGATCATAAGACTGTGGCCAAGGCAAGAGGGTGGAATTCACGATGGCCCCTAAAAAGGCACAAGGCGCAATGGCAGGAGAATCATCTCCTAACATTCATGTGGACATTTCACCGAACCCACAAGTCCAGGTTTTCTTCCTATTTTTGATTTACGTCGAAATATTGCAATTATGCATGGTTAATTCACGGAAGTAAGATACACTTTTGCGATTGAAATACATTGGCTATTTTAAAGGAAATAACTCACGATTGAAGAATCAGTCATTTGTATTTTTCAATGAAACAAACGAAAAAAAATAACATAAGATGTCTATGCATTCTTAGCAAGTTGTTTTTATGCATTGCAAAGTAACGAATCTAGATCAACTAATGACCATCATTACAAAGTCAAAATTATTGTAGTATACTTCGATTATGCATGGAAAGATTAAATCGCATGTCGCATTATTAGACATCTCTTTCTTTGCAATGATTCAGTAAAGAAGGTTGCTAACAACCGTAGGAATTTGCAAGGCATGGAAATGATTCTAGGGCTGCATGAAGTAGGTTAAACTCTAGTCAATTGGTATAAATCTCAATCAACTATGTAAGTAGTTAGGAAAGGTTGTGTAATGCTCATTCAGTGTACGAATATTTCATTCAAGAAATGAAGTTAGGGAAAGGCTGCATGGTTCGTTTTAACATAAAATCCTAAAAGCTTAGTGGCATGAATCGTGAATGCATGTTCTAGAAGGATCAATGGAAATTATACCATAACTTAACATACGCTTTGATCTTAACCAGAAAAGTTAGGGGTTGTAAATCTTATCATACGTAGGCAATGAATCGTGTGCTTACAAGAATGGTATCATAATGCAACTAGTTTTTCCCCTCTTTGGTCAAGACAATATCATCTTCATGAATAGACAAGTAAATTGGTTTACCCTAAATACCTAAACCACAAAGGATTCGCTTAGGATGGTTAAATCAATACAATATACTCCAAGTGCTAACTAGGGTTTAGCACATTAAGGATTTGGCCTAGATGCACTAAATTGCCAAGTCGAAACTCTCATAACCCTAAGTCCTGCCCACATTCACGAAATGTAGGGACAATAGGACGTACTTACAGGAAACGATTTAGGGTTTCTACCCTAAGGTTCACTCGTTAAAAAGATGAAACCCGGATTGAGTTGGAACCCTAGGACCGACGATATTAGCCTAGTGTAATCGGAACTGGATTGGATATGAAAACACCCTAAACCTTGTTTCCTATCTAATCATGATTCCGTGATTAGAAGACATCGTTCGATGGGTAAAATAGTCCCATGGATTAGATGCAACAATTGTGCAACAAGTTGCAGAGTCGCATGATCTTGTGGTTTGATCAAAAGGGAATAGCCAATTCGTCGGAATGAAATTGGTAGATTCTTGCGCAAGTTTATCTTGCAAGAGGATGAGTAGTCATCCTGTTATAGCATCTTTCTTGGGAAAAGTGACCAAGATAAGGGAATTAGATATTTGCTTGGAAGCAAAGGCCAATCAATAATTTGGAGCAATATATTTACTGTTAATAGAACTTAAGGTATTGGTTAAGTTGGGTTAATAGGGTACGGCCCTAACCCAAGGACATACGGGTTAACAAACAAACCGTTGGGGATCTTGCCAAGTCGCAATTGATCCCGGATCGAATGTTGGATGCATTTGGAGAGAAGGATTCACTCCTTAGCAGTTGGCCAAATAAACGACCACTGGAAATGATTGTGCTTGTAACAGTTTAAAGAGCACTGTTTGCTTTTTTTGGTCAATGAACTAAAGGATGAAAAGATATCTAATGCTTCAAGTTAAAGGCCTGAAGGGAGAGACAACCTTAGTTACCCCTGACTGTCTGCCTGGCCCTAACCAAGGGGGTTGTTAGCCGCGCCGAGAAGGTGGACCGAACCCGCTGCGAGAGGTCTCTCCCTTGAGTGCTACTTGGAGTAGGAGGACGCCTGGGTGCCAGGGGGGGCTCTGGCCATAAATCCCTCGCCTTCCGGGCCCTGCATAAGAGGCCAACGTGACTCGGGATTGGATCTCGAGGCCCGCATACTAGTCTACGGGCGGAATCTTGGATTCATAATCCCTGTGGATTGCTGGATAGCCTTTGGGCAGATTATGGATAACCCTACGGGTTGGAGGAAAGTGCGGTGGATGTGGCCATGGGTCCGTCCTACAGATGGGTGGTCCCAGTTGGTCGGGAACTTTTCTCAATCATAATCGACAGCAATAAGATCGTTTCAAAGGAAATGAATAGTAAGGGCGCTGACCTAGATTCTAGGTTACAATAATCCCGGTTTACGCTGTTTTAGAGGAACGGAATGGGACTATGCCTTATGGCAGAGAGGTCGAGCCTTGCATCCCTCTCGTTTCCCATTCTCCTTGAAGCAAGTGCAGCGTGAATCCGCTTTGGCCATGGCGTTTCTGTATAAAGTAGTTCACTTGGGGGTTTGACACTAGTTGCCGTTTAGGAAATGACCATTAGGGGAAACCCTGATTCAGGTCGGTCCTAAGTGGGAAAGGCCAAAATACTTCCGCTACGTGGCAGACGCAGAAAGTCCTAGATCACAAACCCCGTGACATTCCATGGGAGTGCTGGGCGGAGCTTTCTAGACCTCCTTTCCGATGGACTGCTAAGACGTGTCCTAAAGGGGAAGGTGGATATGTTACACAAGGTGCAAAGAGGAGAGAGAAATACTGAAATCAGAGATTTTGATTCAGTGCACCATTTTGTGCATGGTCTGCGTTGGCAATACGGAGTGAAAAAATTCTCTATCTCATCTCCCAGACCATTTGTCTCATCTCCAATAGTTCCAAAATCAGGAAATCGATGGATTTGAGGAGGCACAAAAAAATTTGCACTCCCCTTCATGTAAGAAAAAACAATTTTTGTTAAGCCCCTAGCTTATTAAAAGTGAACTAGTTCAGTTTTTTCATATTCACACTTCTCAAAAATGGTTTTGACCTAGACTGAGGGCCAAACAAGCTTGGAATCACAAATAGACTGGATGCCTGGCTTTGTGGCATCAAAATCTATCAATCTGTCCTTCATTATGCACTTTTTGGCTCTTAAATCTAGTAGCCACTTTACAATGCAAAACCTTGTGGGGATTAAATAGGGGACAAATGGACTCCTATTGAAAAATGGAGACTTGTGTTGGGTTCCTAGCATCGAAATCTATTTAGGAAAACTCCAACTCATCGATTCGCACTCATTTCAAATGATTTTATACTTTTTTATAAAATGAGTATTGAATTAGCTTATAAAATTTTATACCCTCATAAGTGGTGCTTGAGACCTTGTAGAGGTAGTTACATGCCCTATTTACTTCCACACCTTGCAACTTGATGCATTGTGCCTCGGGTTGCTACTAGCATAACTACTCTATCTAACCCAAAGGCTAGATCCACAAAGGTTACCTTTTTGCCATCCGGTCATATAAACCTCATTTGACATACAAGTTAGGACTCACCCAATGTTTGCCATACTCACACATGGCTTCTCGTCATAATGGGGGCCTTATAACTTAGAGCATTAAGGATCATTCATGACACTTTACGAGGGTGGGGCATTGAGCATATCTAATAGTACAGACATAGAAAGAAATCCCAACATTAGGAATGCTCGGGAGTAGTTGATGATTTCACCAAAAAAAAAACAATGCATGTGGACAAATAAACATCACCCATTATATGGTACCAAATTGACTTCCCTCATTGTACTTTATTTTGTGAGTATAATTTGGTGTTGTAAATATAATGTTAATATGCCATATTTTTGCAGCAACTACCTGTCCAACACCCTGGCCCTGTGGAGGAACTGCTGCAGGCTGTACTACTGGTTGTGTTGGAGCTCTAGGCTCCTCCTGAAAGATCACTCTGCGGATCTCAACCACCTTCTCAGGCTGCCTGTGCATCTTGTCTTCATGGAAGACGACATCATGGCTGCGTACTATTTTCCGCACTTGCGGATCCCATAGGCGATAGCCCATCTCTCCTGACTCACCATAGCCAAGGAATATGCATTTAATGCTCTTTGGATTCAATTTGTTCCTCTTGTCCTTGGGCACATGGCAGAATGCCTCACATCCAAAGACACGGAGATGCGCATAAGAGGGTGGCTTACCAGCCCAAACTTCCTCTGCAACTTGGAAATCCAATCCACTGGAAGGCGATCGATTTATGACATGCACTGCCATATTAACTGCCTCAGCCCAAAAACTCTGGGGTAGGCCTGCATGGCTAAGCATAGAGCGCACACGCTCCTGAATAGTCCTGTTCATGCGCTCAGCCAAACCGTTCTGGGGTGGGGTGTAAGGGGCGGTCAACTAACGCTTAATACCCCTGTCATCACAAAACTGCTCAAAAGCATGCGAGACATATTCTCCCCCATTATCTATCCTAAGGCATTTCAGCCTATACCCAGTCTGGTTCTCAACAAGAGCAAGCCATCTCTGAAAAACTGCCAAGACATCGGACTTCTGATTTATGGGATAAGCCCACACTTTCCTAGAAAAATCATCAATGAAGGTAACGAAGTACTTCGCACTACCCATAGACATGCAAGGCAGAGGCCCACAAACATCGGAATGCACCAATGCCAAGGGCTCACTCATGTGTGGCCTACCCGATTTCTTATGCGTAGACCTATTCTGCTTACCATAAAGACAATGATCACACGAGTCAAAACATGCATAATCCAAAGGTGGAAGATACTGCAAACTAGATAACATTTTCATTCCCTTCAAAGACATGTGCCCTAAACGAGCATGCCAAAGTGATACATGTGGGATAGAACCCACTGCCAAAACATGGTCAACTGAGGACCCAGATACAACAAGAGGATAGAGGCTGCCAGACTTGGCGCCTCTAGCAAGCACAAGTCTGCCACAAGTAATCTTCCAGGCAGAATCCCCAAAACATACATGAAATCCTGCATCATCCAGCTGTCCTGCAGACATAAGACTGCGCGTAAGCGCAGGTACATGACGTACATCCCTAAGCAAAAATGAACTGTCAGTGGAAAACTGCAACTGAAAATCACCCATGCCCACAATGTCAAGAGACCTATCGTCTCCAAGTCTGACTGAACCAGATATAGTGCGGTAAGAGTGGAACCACTCACGGTAAGGCGTCACATGGAAGGATGCTCCGAAATCCAATAACTAGCACTGTGCATACATACTAGATGTCTCAGTCAAGTGTAAAGCATCAGAAGAACTAGCTGCAAGTATAAACTCATCACCACCATCGGACTCCTCAGTCTGCGGTGACATTAATTTCCTCAATCTTGACGCTGGACTTCGCAGGTACTATGCTGCGATCAGAGGACTTCTCCTGCACTTTATATTTCCCCTTATCCTTGCGCTTCTCATTGCGCAACTCATGACACTGTGGTCTAATATGGCCCTTTTTCCCACAATGATGACAAGTGACATTTGCATTGCGCCCACGCGACTTACTACGCGACTTGCCACGAGATTTAGACCGACCCTTCTGCGAGTCACGACCACGATTATTACCATGATCATTCATATCATTCCTGCCTCTAACTGTCAAAGCATGACTACCACGAGAGGCATCCAAGTTTTTACGATTCACCTCTTCCTGAAGAAGAGCACTCTCAACATCTGCCAATTTTAGAGTAGCACTAAAGGCACAAAGAGCAGTACGGAAAACATCCCATGACTCATTCAGAGTCCCAAGCAAGAAAAGAGGAGTTACTTCCTCTCCAAAGGTGATATCCTGCGAACTCAGGTTCTTCAGTATAGCATGGAACAGGCTCAAGTGAGCAGACATAGTCGCATTATCCTTCATGCGCAGATCCATAAGCTGCTTCAACCAGTACATCTAACTTGCCAGACTTTTCTTATCATAAAGATTCTTGATCTTATTCCATAGATCCCATGCACTCTGTGCTTCCTCAAATACATTATAATGTACCTGTTCAGTGAGAGACAATACAATCGTGGACTTGCATAGCTCATCAAGTTCAAGCCAGTCGTCATTGTCCATAGTTTTAGGCAGCTCCCCACTCAACCGAAGTGGCTTAATCTGAGATTTCTGCACCAAGACCTACCAAATTTGACTCTTCCAGTAAGAGTAGTTGGTAACATCCAACTTTGTAATGTTAAAGATGGCACTATCATGCGAAGATGACGCCATTATGCATGCTGGAAATGCCCAAACAGTCCAAAACTGCTTGCTGTTTTACTGCAGAAACTGCCCAAAAATGACCAAAACGGGGTCCAAAGGGCGAGCAAAGTGTGCCAAAAGTTGCTGCCCACTTAGTATTAGGTGTGATACACCAAATCAGGATATTTCAGCATGAAAAGTACACCTCAGTCCACCAATAACTGCTTGTTGTAATAAATTGCAGGTATGCAATCTAGAGAGCAAACTGTCCCAAAATAGGATCCAATGTCAAGCAAACAATGCTAGGTCCAAAGCCGGCATGAAACGGACATAAGCAAGGCCAATGACAGTGAAAAGAACATGAGCTCAACACCGAAGCATGTCAAAATAACATCTGCCAGTGAAAGGCACACCCCCAGATACTCTAGGCAAAGTGTTCCTGTAACTGCCAAAACCTGACACAAATAGGTGTCTGCTCAAAGAGAAAGATCCAAATATGAGACTTAGCTCATAAGAATCCTGTGAACCAAGAGTACATCAATGCATATCCATAAAGATCGGAGTATGATCCCAAAGTCTCAATGCGTATGTAGCTGCTCAAGACATAAACTGCTCCAAATACATGTAAGTGCTCCAATAGCATGCAACTGTCAAAGGTCAAGCAAGCATGTAAAATGCTCCCACTGGCACAAAAGGCGTACAAAGCGAGCTCAGAAGCTCAAATAACCCAAGAGAAAGCACCAGTGATAAGTGACCCTGTCAATGCATCAAGCGCATCCAAGAGAGCATGACATACATGAAGCACCGGTCGTATTAACCATGAAGCAATACATAAGCCCAAATAAGCTCTCGGTCAACTCAATGACATCCAAATAGCAACCAAGATCAGTGATCAAGTAAGCCGGGAATGCTCAAATACATCCAAATCCAAGCTCCAAATGTCGGTATGGCATACACGAACCAAATAGCATATGTCACGAACCAAAGCATGTAATGCAAAAGCCTAACTGTCAAGCAGAGACATGAGGCATAGGCGGTCCATGAGCATCCCAAGTCGGTCCAAATGCCAGTGAAGACGGAGCTAATGCAAAGCTCAAAAGCATCCCATAATCTCATACATATGCTCCAAGCCGTCCCCAAATGTCAGAGACATCATGCCAAAGCTCAAAGCATACATCCGGTATCGGTAGGTAAGTGCCAAAGCCTGTAAAGTACCTTCAGCCCACTGTTATTCCAGCATGTATTTACTGTTCTAAACAGTAGATTTCAGCCCTGAATTCAAGCCAAAATCATGGTCAAACCAAATGCATACATCCCCAATACATCCGGGTAGGAAGTAGACCACATACGGGCATCAAATAAGGTAATCGGAGTAGAGTATAAGCATCAAATGCCAATGCCAAGTGTGGCTGCCCTGTTTCCAGCACTGTATAACAGTAAATAACAATCCCAAATCAGCCAATATTTCAGGCCAAAATCATGGCATAATCATGTGCATACATTCCCAAGGCACTAGGCATCATGTAGACCGCATACGGGCATCAAATAGCACAACCGGAATGGAGTATAAGCAACAAATGCTAATGCCAATGGTGCTGCCCTATTTTCAGCCTGTTATGACAGTTTATGACAGTCCCAAATCTGAAGAGATCAGCCCTAAATGATCAAGACCAATGCCCAAAGCTTGAATGACATCAAACATGAAGTCTATAGCCCTCTTGATCAAGGTAGAGAGCAAGAAGCAATGGCCAAGTGTGGAGCTGAAGTAGATGAGTGCTCACAGCTTGGAAAAAAAATGATGCAATCTACCATGTTGGTGCTGAACTTGTTGCTGCTCCACATGGGCTGAAAAGGGGGTAATGGGGGGCTCAAGAAGGGCCTATCAAAGGCCTATGACAAGCCTCTTTGAGCCTTGATAGGTGTAAGGCACAATATGAGGGGAATAAGCTTCAAGGGTTTGAAGCCATGGCTGCCCTTGCTGTTTGCAACCTGTAGACTGAAATAAAACCCTGAAAGAATGATCAAATACCTCAGTATCAATGCCTTGAAGGTGCCTCAATAGGCTGGGAAGGTGCTCGGGAAGCTGGGGAGTGATGGGAGCTTGGGGAGATCGGATATGGCTGCCGGGATGGAGACCCAATGCGTGAAGCGAGTCAATGCGAAGGTCGGGAAGCACCGAGTCGAGCTCGAGCAAGAGAATGCCAAGCTCTGATACCAGTTGAAAGGTGAGAAGGATCGAAGCTTGAACGCGAGCTATGGCGGGAGAGCAAGAGCAAGAAAAGAGAGAGACAAGAAATGGGAACTCCAACAGTCACAATGTGTGACCAGGCCTTCCTTTATTCAAAGTGTCACTAAAAGAATAAAGAATAAAGTGACGTGACGAGCGCCCGCCACCTGCAGTGTGCAGTGGCGGGTACTGTCAGTGTAGTAATACACGGGGTGGCACGGCAGAGGCGCCTTTACCCCCAACAGAAAAAGAGAAATTGGCATGGAGATGGAATGGTTTGGAACAAAAAGACCTAAGTGTAAGAGAGTACACTAACCAATTTCTCAACCTAACCATGTATGTAGAAAGCATCATTGATGAGGCTAAGCTCCACAAGTACATGTATGGTTTAGAGCCATCTTTATCAACAGCTGATGTAATGGCACAAAACCCTACTTCCTTCTTTAAGGCTATTGAGCTTGCAGAGCGCTATGGAAGAAAATATAGAAGAGAATCTTCATTTCAGCTTGGTTTTGGACAGCCAATGATTGTTTTTAAACAAGGGAAAGTTGGTAACACTTATGGTAGCAATCATGTGCCAAATGGGAGCTTACGGGTACCAACTTATCCACCATTCAATGCTTCTAGACCTCAAAGTAATTTCAAGACAGCAAATAGTCCTAGAGTTGACTTCAAACAAGGGGACAACAAGCCTAAATCCATTTCAACCAACATAAATCCTAAGTCTATTCATATAGATCTTTACAAAGAAAGAAAGGAGAAAGGCTTATGTTTCAAGTGTAGGGAAAAGTATACACCTGATCATGCCTCAAAGTGTGTATACAAAAATTTCAAACCCAAGCTTCAGAGTATGTTAGTCTTTGAGGATTTTGAAGAAGAGATGGATGAAGCTAATGCAATTGCACTTAATGCTGAAAATGAAGATCTTGAGGAAGAAGTTGGGCAAGAGTATTTTTATGATCCAGCTGACTATTTTCCTTTTGATCTAGGTGGAAGTGTTCCTTTTGATCCAGATGGGACTTCTCATGAGCCACTTGCTGCCACTAATTGTTCTATTTCCATGGATGCTTGGATAGGATCTAAGAGCCCTAATACACTTCATATGAAGGGTAACATTCATGGAAAGCCAGTGTTCATTCTGATATGCAGTGGCAGTACCCATAGTTTTGTGAATAAGTCCATCATGGACAAGCTGAATTGTATTCCCACAGATTTACAACAGCCCATTAGAGTTCAAGTGGCCAATGGTGAAGAGGAAATCAGCACACAGATATGCCCACAGATTTCTTTACAGCTGGCTGAAAATTTTGAAGCAAAAGTAAATCTGATTGCTTTGGAAATGGGGCCTATAGACATCGTACTCGGTTATTGGTTGATGACATTAGGCAGGATCACTATGGATTTCTCATAGTTGTATATGGAGTTTATCTTCAATGGATCGCTCATCCATTTACAGGGAATTCCTAGTAGATTAGATATTTATCTTATTACCATTTAACAACTCAAAAGGGAGTACAAGAGGCGCTCACAAATATTTGTTTTGCAGGCCAATAATTCAGCAAACCATCCAACCTGGACATCTCTTCTTGAGGAGTATAGAGATTTGTTTGAGGTGCCTACTTCATTGCCTCCCAAGAGAGCAGTAGATCACCCCATTGATTTGAAGCCCAACCCTCAAAGACAATCAATAAGCCACCTTACAGATTATCAAAATGTGAATGAGAGGAAGTAGCCAAGCAAATCAAGAAACTTCTTGAGATGGGATTCATTGAACCAAGTTCTTCACCTTATGCATCTCCAGTTCTATTAGTAAAAAAGAAAGATGGATCTTTCAGAATGTGCATTGACTACATGGATCTTAATAAGATCACAGTGAAGAACAGGTATTGATGATTTGTTTGATGAGCTTAAGGGGGATCGATTCTTTACGAAGATTGATTTGAGGTTAGGGTATCATCATATTTGCATGTGAGAGTGTGATGAAGTCAAGGCTACTTTCAGGACTGATCGAGGGCTCTATCATTTCTTAGTGATGCCATTTGGGCTTACAAATGCTCCAGCTACTTCAAAGCCTGATGAATAAGATTTTACAGTCTTTCCTCTTTCGGTTTGTCTTGGTATTCTTTGATGACATTCTGATCTACAGTAAAACTTTACAAGATCACTTGGCACATATGAGGAGGGTTTTTTATGTATTGAGACATCACAAGCTTTTTGCTAAGGAGAAGAAGTGCTCTTTCATGCAGATTGAAGTGGAATACTTGGGACATATTGTTAGTGAAAAAAGAATACAAGCTGATCCCAAGAAGGTGCAATGTATAAAAGATTGGCCAACACCCACTATACTACTTCTCTTAGAGCATTCCTTGGTTTATCTTCATTCTATCTCCGATTCATCAAGCATTATGCAGCTATTGTAGCTCCTTTGACTGATAGGTTGAAGAAGGAGGCTTTCTTTTGGGATGCTCTTGCAAATAGTAGCTTGAACTAGAAAGGGACTCCTTACCTCCTCTCTTATCTTAGTATGCCCGGACTTCTCCAAAGAATTTACTATATACAGCATGATGCTAGTGGCCGTGGCATTGGGGTTGTTTTGTTATAGGAGTATGGAGTGATTGCCTTTGAGAGTGGCCTACCATGCATGGAGATATCTGCAAGTTTTTCAACAATGTGATTCTTGCTAGTGGCTCGGCCAATCCCTTTCCCAAGATTAGTTACCACTTTAACCGATCTTGCCATTGAAACCCTTTCAGAAATGGGGATTGGATTTTGTTGTGGTCTCATCAAACCTGTGACATTGTGCACTAGGAATAGATATATTCTCATGGCAATGGATTACGACATGAAGTGGGTAGAATCTTGGGCACTATTCAGCAATTTAGCCCAAGTAGTGACTAAATGCTTTTTCAAGAACATCTTCATTGGCTATGGTTATTCAATGGAATTGGCACTAGGTGATCACGATAGTCACTTTATCAATAGGGTGTGGCACCATTACTTGTATGGCAGCCGATTCAGAGTACACAATGATCACAGGGTTCTTAAGTATTTCCTTACTCATGCTAATCTTACTTCTAAGCAGTGTCGTTGGGTAGCTACACTAGAGAATTATGATTTTGACATCACTCATACAAGGGGCAAAGACAATATAGTGGCTAATTCTCTTTCTCATATATGGGCTTGCAAAGTTTCAGCTATGATGACTGAATTGCATAATGATTGGATTGAAGAATTACAGGAGGCTTATATTTTGGATGAAGAATTCAACCATATTTTTTAGAAATTATAGCAAGGTCTTATGGAAGAAAACTCGCATTATCAGTTCAAAAATGGCCTTATTTGGTTGAAAGGCAAGATTGATATTCCTTCTACATCTTCTTTTACACAAAAAATTACGGGGGAACTACATTCTTTGCCTTTATTAGGACATTTAGGAGTTTTCAAGACCTGTGATAGGATTAAAAGTTTCTATTGGAAAGGACTGTGGAAAGATGTCAAGAACTTTGTCATGAAGTGTATGCCTTGTCAGTAGAATAAGGATAGCACCCATAAGCCAGGAGGTTTGTTACAGCCATTACCTATTCTTACAGGTAAATAGACTCATATTACTATGGATTTCATTACAAGCTTGCCTACTACCAAGAAGGGATGGAATAGTATATATGTGGTGGTAGATAGACTCACCAAGGCAGTCCATTTTATTCCAACCAAGATTCAGTTTACTGCTTCTCAAGTGGCCAGTCAGTTTATGGAGCATATTTTTAGACTACATGGATTACCATAGGTGATTGTTCATGATAGAGACTCAAAGTTTATGAGTAACTTTTGGCAAGGGGTATTTACATCTATGGGCACTAAATTGGCTCCATCTATGACATATCATCCACAAATTGATGGACAGATAGAAAAACTCAATAAATGGTTGGAGACTTATCTTCGCCATTTTTGCTATGATGTCCAAACTTCATGGGATTCTTGGTTACACTTTGCTGAGTTTGCTTATAACAATTCTACCCACGCTAGTATTGGAGTTTCACCTTTGTATGGTTACAAGGTGCCCTTACCCACAGTCATCTTTAATGAAAAGATCAATCCTCATGGGAAGGAAGAGTTAGAAAGAATGCAAACCCTTCTTCAACGATGCAAGACAAATATTAGGAAAGCTCAAGACCAAATGAAGATATATGCTAATGAGAAGAGGCGGCCTTTAGAGTTCTAAGAAGGAGAGTTGGTCTTACTGAAGGTGCCCAAGTCCAGGTACTCTATATTAAAAGATGCATCTAGTAATAAGCTTGCCTACAGGTTTTATGGCCCTTACTGGATCCTTAAGCGAATTGGAGACTAGGCATACAGATTAGAGCTTCCCTCTTCCACAAATATTCACAATGTCTTCCATGTTAGTCAGCTCAAGCCTTTTTATGGTGATCCAATGGATATAGTTGATGAGCTGCCACCTATTGATGAAGAAGGTCTTGTTTAGTACATCCTAGAGGCTGTTATAGGTCAGCGTGAAAAGAAGCTTTGATCTCATTCTATCATGAAATATTTGATCAAATGGCAAGGTTTACCACCTGAGGAAGCTTGTTGGAGGCCTGATTCTATATTGGATGAGTTTCCTTTCTGAAGGGATACATTGGTGGCTGAAGCCTATTGATTATGGAGCTAGTGATGATGCAAACAAGATCAAGACACCACGCTATTTTAGAACAGTTTTTATCGTGCCTAATTTTCAGAATTAAGCTATCTACATGGGATTAAATTACTCTTCAAGAGCTCTGTTTTGATATATGGCACGCCTCATTTGGACACTTCTAATAGAAGTTATAGCAGATTTGGTCCAACAGGGTTTTTTTACACATCAAGCTGTTTACTTTATTTTGAGATTATCTGTTGAAGATTTTATGGCTTTATATACTTTTGAAGTATTCCAGATCATGTATATAGTTGAGGCCTACTCTTGTTCTTCAATTTTAGTCCATATGGTTGGTCATACTTCATTCATTTTTTCATTTGTAAAGCTGTAAAAACAGAGTAGTACTCTGTTCTATCCATCCTTTTCTAGTCTTTCAGGTTTTTTTTTAGGACAAAAACTTTTGGTAAGGGATGGATTGTAAGAAGTTGGGAATAAGGACTTAGTGTAAAATAATATTGATATTATGCCATGTCACACTGACATTGGTATAAAAGGAGAAGACATGTAATTTTTCATATCTTTTTGACACATTAATACAATTATTGTCCTTCTCTCCCATCTTCTCACAACTTCCATGGCTTCTCTCTCTTTCCTATCTTTCTCTCTCTAAATCTAGTATTTCTCTCTCCTCATCACTCTCTTTCTCCCTCTTCCTATAGTCTTTCTATCTCTTCTCTCTCCTCTTTTTCTCTCGCTAGTTCTCTCTCTAACACTATACATGGCAGGACAGCTTGCTACCCTGCCATAAGTTTTTTTTTCCTCTATAACCATTGCTATTTGTGTCACTGATTTCTCTGCACGCAATGCTACTATTGTTGTTGTTATCTTCATCACAAACTGCATCGCTATTTACGATGTAGATAGCGACGGTTTTTGCGACAATTTTATAGAGACATTTATACCGACACTTTTAGAGACAACGGAGGTAATTTTTTTAATAAACATTTGTGTCGCTTTGAACGTCAATATGAGGCATGTATCTTATAGTTTTTCTTTTTCTATGAGAAGATGGAATAATGATTGATGGAGTTTGCGAGTGTTGGGAAGCTTATTGAATGATTCTTGATGGTTTTGAATGGTTTTAGTTGAGCTAAATGCTTTCTAATTACCTTCTGTATAAAGCCTCTGTCTTTGTTTTAATTCTGTTTTGTATGCCTTTGTGAGTATTATGTGGGATGAATGTATAGCTTGGAGAAGTTTTCTAACCTTGGGAAGACATGAATACAAGTTCAAAATAGCTCAAAGAAGTGAAAGAAGTAGCTGTTGAAGACTCAAGTAAAGACTAAATTGATAGTGACATTGTTGAGTTGCAGAAGGACACTCTAGTGGCTATGGTGACCTTTCATAGTAGACATACCTCTTGGGAGGGGTATCCACAACCAAAGAGGGGTTATGGATAATTATTCTTGATTATTCCAATGTACTATTGAGAGAGAGCATGTGTGAGAGAGATAGCCAAATCTATGCAAAACAATGTATCTATGAGTGAGAGATTATGAGAGAGACTATGAAGACTATGAAACTATTGAGGATGAATACTATGTGATGATTTCCATTCAAAGTGGAGAATTTCTTTGTATTTTATTGTTTTTTTAATGAAGAATGTGTTAAATATTTGTTGTGATAATTACGTGGGAGAATTGTTCTATGAAGCTGTGTGAATATTTGAGAAGATTGATGTCCTTTTTCTTAGTGTGGTCACATAAAATATGAAAAACATGCTTGTTGATGATATAAGATAGATTTCCATGTAGTAGATTCTACGTTTTCTTGGTGTTCCTCTTGGGGATCCATGTCTTTGGTGCACAGCGAGGGAATATTGTCATTGACAAGCACCAATAGAGACTAAAAATAGGAATGGCACAATTGAAGAGGAAGAAAAGCAATGGAATATTGTAGAATTCCTATTACTATTAACGAATTGGATATCTTTATTACCAAAGCCACTTTCTATAAGAAGTGCATCCCTCAATGGTGAAAGCATGTCACTATCTTGATGCAGGATCTATGCAACAGACTGATCCCACTATCCTTTGAAGCTATAGGAAGTTTTATTACAACAACCGATTGTTTTCCACAAAACTGAAAAGAAAAGCAAAAACAGAGAGAATGACCACCCATGGAAGATTTTTTTTTCATTGAAGAATTTCCAAACATCATCAAGTGGGAGATTATGAAGAAGCTTCAGGAGTCATGGTCAGTTGAAGTTCACAAGAACAAGAAGAAAAGGAGATGGAATCTATTCGTAGATGCTCAATAGCAAGATACGTGGGATTCTTGGTGCACTGAAAACCTTATGTTTGTTCAATTAGCAACCTAGTATAAGCTAGTAGATTGAGTATTCTTTACAACATACACTATTGAAACCATTAGAAATTGGCATTATTATGATGATGGCACCACAATGATCCTCAAAAGAATTAGTTTTGATACCTTTAGAACCAAATATCTTCCCCTCTATAGTAGTGGAATGAAAGCTAAATTTAGAGACATTGAAAAGAAGAAAGTAGAAGAAATATTGGCCAAGAGAGTCCTCCAAAGATTGATTCCCTTTTGATTCTATTCTGTTAAGTACAAAGACACTAGGTGGAGCTAACTCCCTGATGAATGACAGGTTAAGAGGCAAGCACTAGAACGAGTCCAAAGATACATGAAAAGAGAGAAGGAAAAAATCAAGTTGAGAACGAGCTAGCAGGAGAAGCCTCCTTTGATGCCCTAGTGGTACTCTTTACAAAAGTCCCCATTGCGACTCAAAGTCCCCTTCCTAGTCAAATCCGTCTAGAAAATATTGATGATAGGCCAATAAATATAGTCCCATTGCCCATCTTTAAGGGAAAGTACAATAAAGACCTTGATGTAGCTAAGTTTGTGGTAGCGTGTGTAGCCGACAATGCCAAAACCCCCAAGCATTGATTAGCGATATTCCCCGCCATTTTCAAAGGCGCGGTGTTTCAGTGGTATGAGAGATAAGAAATAGGAACTTTTGGCACATGAGATGACCTACAATTGGCTTTCCTCACTAATTTCAGGGGTGAAGGTTTTGAAGAGAAAATACAAGAGGAGTTCATGAATCTAAGTTAGTCCTTTGGTGTATGGGTGAAAGCATGTCTCTAGAATGGAATCCATACTTAAGAGATAGACCAACCATTACTTGCATGAAGGCATCTAGAAGGGAGTTTTCCTTAGGGGCCTTTAACCAGAAGCTCAAAAGTTTGTGGAATTGAGAAGACTAGTCAACCTGCAAGCTGTAGTGGAAGGTGCAAGATTGTATGATGAAGTTGAAGCAAGGCTATCGATGACCTTAGAAAGAGGAGTCTTACCTCCTTCCATATTAGGAATGGTATATCCACCAAATGTAGTCTCGGGGACTATTCCCTACCCCTATCCTCTGATGCAAATAGTTTCTTAGTAGAGTGCATCAAATCCACAGTGGCCAAAAATGGTAGTATCCCAAATAATGGTTCAACTACAACAACAATGGTCTCAAACAATTCCCTCAATGGTGACTCAATAACAGTGGAACCCTATACCAACTGGAACCAAAAACCCCCAATCTCAATAGGAGCTTTGAATAAGAATCAAAACTAAGGACCCTTTCGATTAACCCAACCAATCCATGCAATGATTATAGAGGCTTTCCAAAACCCTACTGCAAGTACTCCAAGAGGAGAAAATTTGAAGGACTACCTGTCCAATTTAGTTGCAAAAGCATCAAGAAAGAGTTGATGGATGTGATTAGAAAACAACTACAGACACTAAAGATGAATACCGCCAATATATCCAATTCTGCAGGAGGTGGAAAAGATGTGATGCGATCTAATACTTGGTGTAGAAAGTGCCATCAAGTGGGACATTTAGCCACTGAATACACCCGAAAACCAACCATCCGTGGAGCCTTCTATTTATACAGTTTAAGGAAGAACCATACAAAGGATATTTACTCTTTGAAGAAGATGCATGAAAGAGGGAAGAAAGACGAAGAAGTAAGATTCAACTTATTGGAATAAAAAATAAAATGGTTGTAGATCAATGAGCTAGAGTTTTCTTAGATGGAGTTCGATGCCAGGAACCCAAGCAAGTCTCAGTTCGTCGATTGGAGACCGTTTGACTCCCCATTTAATCCCCACAAGGTTTTATGTTATGAAGCAGCTGCATGATTCAAAATCTAAAAAGTGTGTGGCAGGTCCCAGGTTTATAGATTTTGATGTCACAAAACCATCTAGCCAATCGGATCGTGATTCTAAGTCCATTTGCCCCTCCAAATGGGCTGAAACCACTTGGTTTGCAATGTGAATATGGAGGCTTTGAGCTAGATAATTTATAAATAAAATGAAACTTTGAAAAAACATGCAAAATTCATGTTTTCATGAGAGATGATGATGGATCTTTGATCTATGGAAAAGAAGGGCAAGATTTTAGCTGTAATCTTATGAAATATGATGAAGGGAATGAAATTCTAAAAATCTAGTCTTTCTCTCCCCTTTCTCCTCTTTGTTCGTTCATATGGATCAATTCATGAGAGAAGGGGGTGGGGTGTGATGAAGGATGTTGATCAAATGACGATGTTGGAGTGGTAGCAATTGTAGATCAGGCTGAGAGAGTGCATCGGCAGCCAAGAAGGAGCGTCAACTGACCTCCCAACCATGAAATACGAGCCTCAAAACCGTGGTTTTTATGCATAAGTGATATTTCCCTTTATTTCATGATAAATGGTTGATGAAATTTCTTAAGAATGATTGGTTTTGTTTTCCCATGCTGTGTTTTCTCAAAAATATTAAAGAAAGGTTTTCATGGAAATAATGAAATTTGAGGATTTTGTTGAGTTTTTTAGATTCATATGAGATGAAAATGAATATGGAAATAATGCTAGGAATACTTGATCAATAAAAACCAATAATTATGAAATATCATAAATTTTGGATAACTCAATATGAAAAAATAGTAAAAAATGAACAAAATAGAGTTTTTATATCTAAAAATTAAGGAAAAATATGATTTATGTGTGTGAATGTATAACAAGGCTGGAGCATGAGGGATAAGCCTTAGTTCAGCCAAGTTTCTATGTTAGAGTATAGTTTTTACTACTTTTTACATGGAAAAACTACACAAAAATGACCCCTACACCTATCCAATGAATGTAAAACTTAAACAATCGGGGAAAAGAGGGGTTTTGATGCTAATTAGTTGCTAAAATATTGGAAATTATGATCTATTTGTTTGTGCATACCATATAGGACATTTATAAATTAAGTTAAAAGGGGGTTAAGCCGCACGAGAAGGTTCAGGGCTGATCCTTAGCAACGAAGCATGACATGTAGACTAAAATCATGGAAAGACATGTTTGTTGCACCACACAATGCTAATTTATAAATCATTGTTTGAGCACTATGGCATTCACTGTTGCATTGCGTATATCACATGGTAACTCCTGGATGCATTGCAATTGGTTTTCGATATATATGACCCATGCTGAGTGGTGGGGCACCTAAGTTGTAGGTTTAGGTGTTGGGTTCTTTGGAGAAATTGTCAAGTGAGGAAATTTCTATCTCTTGAATCGTTTAAAACAAGAGTGGAGCTTGTTACGTCTGTGTTATTTGTGTTAGCGGTGCATCAAGGGGCCAATCCTCTCGGTGTAGGAGAGCTGTAGTGGGGCCACAGCAGTCAGCTGCCAGGGGGTGCCTCCTTTTGTTGTATCACATTGGTGTACTACACTAAGATGGGTAGGATCACTCTCTGAGGAGTAGGGAAGGGAAATCATTGGACTACGGTCCAACAAGACTATGGTCCACTACAAATGCAATAGCTACATTAGCAATTAAGGGTGTGTGTCCCTTGGACACTCTTGACTGCGAGGCTGTGTGAGTGTCTTGTGAGTATTAGAGGCCCGTTGGCTAGTACTTATAGCCAGCGACGTTGAGAGGTGTGTTCTTTGAGCATAGAGAGGCCTCGCTAGTGCTTGGAGCTAGTGTCAGTGTTTTAGGTTCTGCAATAGGTGGTGCATTTATTGGGAGCTGCTGATAAGTGGTGGTTTTCAAATCTTAGTCAATTGGGACAAATTCATTAGTGTATGCCAAAAATCAGTGAGATAGACTCAGAAGACCGTCAAGCCAAGTTTCAAAAGCAAGAAAGAGATGAATGGGCTGAAATAAATAGAAGATATTCTCTGCAAAAGAGTGATCCAATATTCTTACAAGGATGGGATCTTAGTAACCCTATCTCGACGCATAGTCCATTAGGGGGAGGAAGCTCTAGTACTTTCCCCGTTCCAATCAGTCCGTCCACTTTGAGTGGAGTGATAGTTCTGATTGTTCAAACTCCTTTAGCGAATTCGATTGTTACCATGGTGGCGCAACCTATTGCAATCCCAGCTAGAATGGTGGATTTGCCAGCCTTAGGGTTTCCTCTACCCATTTCTAATGTGTTAGCAGAGAGGAAGATGCACAACTACATATCAATGAATTCCAAAAGTTAATGTTTAATTGTCGAGAAATCAAGATGATGGACACTTGATGATGTTCTTCAAGATGACTTTGAAAGGACCGAGCTACAATGTGGTATCACAACCTAAAGGGTGGAACCATAACTATGATTGACTTATTCTTTGCGGCCTTTCGAATAGATTTTTCCCCTAAAAGGGGAGGTCAGTACTGGCTACGTGTCCTCAATGTTACACGTCAAGAACCTCACAAGAATGACTGTGGGTATGCCAAGAAACTGAAGGAGGTATTTTGTAAGCTGCAAGTCTATATTCCTATTCCAGATGCTACTCATTTGCAATAATTTTTTGAAGGGATAAACTTTAACATTCAAGTGCAGTTGAGCAGTGTTGCTCTTGCCAACATTGATATGGCTATTACATGAGCAGAAGAGGTGGAATCGCAATTACAAGCGACTTATGCCTCCAGGTCAAATTGGAATTGGAGTTTAGGGTTTGGAAATAATTTAGCGCTGACGAATGGAGGTCAAGGGATGCCCATGAGTCCTCCTAACGGGAGAGGAAGCATAATTCCAAATGTGCCCATGTTGCCAACTCCTCCTAGTGTGACCATGTCTATGACTAGTCAAATGGCTCCACCGACTATTGGAATCTCAACAATAAATCCTACCATAGTTTTAGGGAATCAACAACCAATCCCTAATCAAGTGGTCAGGCCAATAAAATGACAGGTAGACGATCGCAGCTATGAGTCGAGTTCCTCGAATGTCCTTGGTAAAGTTAAGGATATGATGAAGCACTATACTGATATGATTAGCGAACAATATAGAAAAATAGTCATTGATGTTAATTTTCTTAAGAAGCAGCATAATTTTATAAGGAGTTGATGCCTTGAAGAATGTGACCCATCAAGATTCAGTTGTAAGTTGTGTGGTAGTCAACATTTCCCTAGGATTTGTCCAAATGTCAAATGCAATATATGTGGGGGAGTGTGGCCATTTAGCCAGTACATGTTGGAGTAAGATTAGCTCTCTCCAACACAAGGAAGTAAACAACCAAGTCTAGTTAATCATTGACGAGTGCAAGGGACAAGATGAAAGACCAAAGCAAATATTACAAAGAGGGAAAGCTATGGTAGAGGATCTACCTAGCGAAAGTGGAGTTAGCCTTATAGAAGTTGTTTGTGTCAATGGCACTGAAGCTTCTAATATGTGAGTTGTTATTACGAGAGGTTAAAAGGGTAAAGAAGTCGACAAGGCCAAGGCAAAATGTGTCGAGGGAAACCCCAAGTAAGATGATAAGGGGATGCAAGTCCCTAATCCCAATATGGAAGGTGGACCTCTCAAGGCCATAAATGGTAAAGCCAACCCCAAGAAGGATCACGAGTTGCCAAAGAAGAAGGCAAAAGCCAAGAAAGAAGCACAAAGATGGTTTAAAGACCAAAGGAGAGAATGGTTTGGTGAGAAAAGCGATCTCTTGCTAGCTATCATGAATTTGATTTTACGAGTTCTCTTTGCAAAGTTAAGCCAGATGTAAATCTTCTACAATTAATTAAGTTCTCTCCAAGAGGGCACAAGGGCAAGGAATTTAAGAAGATTCTACGCATTGGGTATATTGTTGAGCCCTTGGGAATAGTGCAAGTAGGAGATGATTAGTTTGAGCATGCTGAAAAGCATTGCCCAAGGGTAGTAGCATATGTAGATGGAATTTTAGTGGACCATGCTATTGTGGACACATGATCCTCTGTCAACATTATGAGTTCGAAATGGATGGAGAGACCGAGATTAGAAATAAAAAAAGATACCTCCATGATCCTCCGAATGGTTGATGACAGTTTAAGACAACTTGAGGGTTGCATTACTAAAGTCCATGTGACCATTTCCAATGTAGAGTGCATTCTAGACTTTAGGGTCATTAGGTTTTCAAGGTGACCTAGCTATCAAGTATTGCTAGGCATGCCATGAATCTTATAAGCAGACTGTCAAGTTGATATACCCGTTGGTCGATTGGTCGAGGTGCTAGACATGTAGTAGTCGATGCTTATCCTGAATCTCCATAGAGGGAGGGAGTTCCTTTATCTTTGTCAGAGTTTGATATGCTAGATGCTCCATTTTCTAGTAGTGAGAAATCGTCAAGTGACTCCAATGAGGGGTGCACTACAGAGGATATCTATCAGGTGACTTTGAATGAGCAATGGAGGCTCAAGAGAGGATAAGGGATGTAGATGTAATTGAGCTTGACCTTCATACAATGAATGATTCACGGCCAATTCAATTAGGTTCCATGCTCAGTTTGGAAGAAAGGAAGGACTATGTGTCCTTGATTCAAGAATTGCATGATATCTTTGCTTGGAGTTATGATGAGTTGAGAGGCATTCCTCCCAGCCTGGGTGTTCATATGATTCCTTTGAAAAGCAAGGTAGCCACCCAGTGTGAAAAAAAGTAAGGCATATGTCTTTTGAATTAAGGGACGGGGCTATTCAAAGAACTAACAAAGCTACAAAAGGCTGGGTTGATATTTCTGGTTCAACACACAGAATGGTGTTCACCAGTTGTTATCAAGAAGAAGAAGAACAATCAAATTTGTCTTTGCGTAGATTTCAGAGAGCTTGATAACCAGACAGTTAAGGATTACTACTCCTTGCCATTCATTGATCAGATTTTGGATCAATTAGCGGGTAGGGAAATCTGCTCATTTATGGATTGCTTTGCTGGATATATCTAGATGGCTGTTGGGGAGGAGGACAAATTCAGAACAACATTCATTATTATATTTGATACATTTTCATATTATGTGATGGCCTTTGGTCTATGCAATGCGCCTAGATCTTGGCAATGAACAACCGATAAGACCTTTGGTGATATTTCCCCAAAGGAGTTAAAAGTATTTATTGATGATCTGAGGGTAGCCACCACAAGGGAGCGAAAATTGATTATTCTTAGAAAATGTTTTGAGCGTTGTAGACAGTTTTGCATTGCTCTTAACCCTAGAAAGTGCATGTTTGGAGTGCCCTATGGGTTGTTACTTGGCCATATGGTTATTTCAACCAGTATTGTGACTGACCTTGAAAAGATAAAGGTTATAGTCTCTATGAGTTTGCCGATTACTCCAAAAGAGGTTCACAACTTTCTGTCATCAATGGGATATTATCAAAGATTTATCAATGCGCTGGCAAAACGAGCATTGCCATTGGCAAAACCTTCTATCTTTTAACTGTCTATTTGAGTGGAATGAAGCCTCTTAAGTATCCTCTGAGGATGTGAAGCAAGAATCAACAAAAGCTCCCAGAAGAGGTGAAGTTTTCTACATATTTTTAGTAGCAACCCACAATGCATAGTATCAGCTGCTCTACTGTTTAGCCCAAATTTGGGAGGAGAAATGGTATCATCCAATTGCCTTCGATAGTAGGAAACTACACGTACATAGAGAAATTGTGCCTAGGAATGGTCTTTGTGACTGAAATTTAGGCATTATATTCTCTATGCGAAGGTAGTATTCTTTACGAAGGCGGAAGGACTCAGATTGTTGCTAAATAAGTTGCAACCACCTGATCGTTTAGCAAAGTGGTTAATCACTCTGCAAGAGTTTGATTATGAGATTAGGAGCAAGCCACCAAAGCTGCAGGGTACTGTAGAATGCCTTGTGAATTTTGGGTAGCCAAAAGAAATTCTGGCTAAGGGAAGTGATATTGAGGGTTTGTTTAGAATTGATATAGCTTCCATCCCTTCCTCGTATGCGGTGATAACACATTATTTATCTACAAGAGGATTTGGGGCTGCGTTATCGAAGTTTGAAAAGAGAAAAATTAAGAAACAAGCATTATGCTTTTTGATTATAGCGGGTGTCTTGTATCAGAGAGGAGTATATGACATTTATCGTCATTGTGTACTACTCGATGAGGTACCATTTATTCTTGAGAGGAGTTCTATGACTCAGCATGTGGGGGACATTTTGTTGGCCAACTCACTGCCCAAAAAGCTCTCCATGGTGGATATTGGTGGCCACCGATTTTCCAAGATACTTTTAATTATGTTAAGCCTTGTGATGTTGATCAAAGAAACGATGCAAGAGAAAAATGTAGGCCATCTCTAAATCCCATTTTAGCTACATTACCCTTTGAAAATTGGGGTATGGATTTTGTGAAACCAATATACCCTTCATCAATTATGCGAAAGCGGTATATTATTGTAGCAATAGACTAATTTACCAAGTGGTCTGAAGCTCAAGCAACGGTGAAGGACACTGCTAAGTAGACAACCAGTTTCATTATGGAGAAAATTGTTTGTTGTTTTGAACCACCAAAGGAGATTGTGTCTGATCGACCAAAGGAGATTGTGTCTGATCGAGGGATACACTTCTTGAGCAAGGTTATAGTGGCCCTGATTGAAGCTGTGAAGATTAAGCACAATAAGACTACCCTGTCTAAACCTCAAGCAAACGGTCAGGTTGAGAGTACGAATAAACAACTAGTAGGAATCTTATCTAAAATTGTATCAGAAAGCAAGTGCGATTGGGATAAGAAATTATATGTGGTAGTGTGGGCTTACAACATGACATTAAAGAGAGCCACAGGCCATACCCCATTCAAGCTAGTGTATGGGGAGAAGTGTATTTTTTCATTAGAAATAGAGCTCCCCACTATGTGTTTTTTCCCCAATCATTCATTGGGAGAGGAAGAAGAGTTACAACAATGGTATACTTCTCTGGCACATCTTGATGAGATTCAATTGCAGGCTTTGCTACATTAAGAAGTAGGAAAGAGGAGAATGAAAGCCCTTCATGATCTTGGGGCTAAGAAGTACAAATTTCCAAAAGGTTACTTAGTGTTGTATTATGATGCTCGAAGGGAGCTCTTTCCAAGAAAATCAGAGCCCAAATGGGATGGACCATACAGGATTGTACGTTTAGGAAAGAATGGCTCTACGGCCCTTCTAGGAGATTTGTAGGGGGTAAAGTTTAAGACTAAAGTTAACTTTAATAATCTAAAGCCTTACTATATGTAAGGGCTAACATTGGGCTTGATGCCTGTGCAGGTCCTTCAGGAACCAGCCTTAACATGCAATAGGTACCAAGATGAGCGGATGGGATGCATTATTCCTTATTTGGAGCATCCGTACTTTGAGCAGTGTTACCACCAAGGTCGAGCAATCTGGTGGAGCAAAGGGTATCGGGTTACTAAGTGGCAAGATGGACTTCTCTTGGCTTGATTTTGATTATCATAAGTATAAGTGAGCTAATTATTATGGCATGGCCTATTAAAAATAAAGCTTGGGTTTATACTTTGTATTTTTACAGAGCCTCCAGAGGGCTGATTAAACATGCAAGCATTGGTGTGGTCATTAAAGATCCTTGACATACGGTTGTTATGAAGATGGGAGTCTCTTTAGGACCCTCTTTTACTAATAATATGGCAAAATACAAGGCCTTAGTCATGGGGCTGAATGTAGCCCGATGTGGTGGTATCTGCTGATTATTGGTTAAAGGTGATTCGCAATTAGTAATCAATTAGCTAAATGGGGCCTATAATGTGCAGGATCCCATCTTACGAATGTACCATCGTGCCGCCTTGGATATGTTGCATATCTTTCAGACGGCAACTTGTCAATTAGTTCCTCGACAATGGAATCGCTTCGCGGATTCCTTGGCTAACTATGCTTTTGTGGAAGATGTCTTCTTTAATTGTGGTCCATGGGAGCCCTTACAATTACCTCCTAACATTAGCCTTAGACTACTTTGGGGTCTTCTTGCTGACACGTTTCGGCCGCCAATGGTTAGTTTGGATTATGAGTCAGGTAGCAAGTGCACACCTTCCTACTCTGTCATGGACGCATAGGATTTTGTATCGTCATATTCATTGGACACCCCTCGCTATTTATGCAGGGCGTTGGCTAATAACCTAATGCATTTAGTGTAGGGCCTAAGAGGCCTTATCCTTGGTTGGTTTTGTGCTTTAGTAGAGTAACGTTAGGACCAAGGAATTGTTTCAATAGTACGAGGTGCTAAATTGGACTAAAATGTTTTATTTCATAAGGCCAAGAGGACCATTTTTGTTGAGTTTTAATGTTATATTTCATAAGGCCAAGAGAGCCATCTCCGTCGAGATCTATTGTTTTATTTCCTAAGGCCAAGCGGGCTAGTTCTATTGGTTGTGAAATGTTATATTTCTTTAGGCCAAGAGGGCCATACGTCTGTTTGGTGCAAGTACATTTAATGGTTTTCTGTTTTAGTGATTGCATCACACAGGTGCCCAAGGAGGCCAGTCATAAATAGATGTATGTATCATGTGGGTTCAACATAAGGGATTTTTAAAATATCATTTTTACATATTTTTTACCTACAAAAGGGTCTCATATAAATGGGTTACTTATGGATTGAATAGAAAAGGGTTATGTTTTATTAAGGAAAATTCACATATAAAGATATTTATAAATAGGCATTGAACACACGTGATATAGAGGGTATACATATATTGAATTACCCAGGACGAAGTGTGTGGAGGGAGCCTTTGCTGCGGAGGAACTTCTTGTGGCCATTCTAGGTGGTATCGTTCCCTTTTCGAGTTTTTTCCTTAAGCAGATAATGTTATTTGTGTATGTGGGGGTTATTTTCTTTTTTTTTGTGGGGATTGGCACTCAAGACATGAAGTCCTAGGTTTTGGTTAGGTATATCTGAGAGGGAGATTTGAGTAGCCATCATTAAATACCTATGATAGAGAGTAGTCCTTGTGACCCTATCCTTCTTGCTTGCTAGGCAACTGTCCTAGGAGTCCGTGCTTGTGTGAGATAGTTAGAGAAGCTTACCAAAATATCAAAGAAGAGCAAATTTTGAATATATCTTTTTAAAAAATTTATTGATGTGTGTAAAAAGGGGTTCTAATCCCTCAATTTTTTTAAAAAAATGAAAAATGAAGAAATTCCTACAAGTAGTTGATTTTCACCTTGCGCAGGCTTGCTGGGTAGGTTCCTAGTAGGGACAAGTTAGACCTGGAGCCCCGATGCCTTGTCTTCCTAGGGGTAGAAGCTAGTCAAAAAACAAAATAATGAGGATGGTTGGAGTGAAAATAAAAGTGATCAAAGGAAAAGGATTAAGTGTCACCTCGCGAGAGCGCTTGGTAGGTTCCTGGGGACGAGTCAATGCCTTGTCTTCCTAGGGGTAGCAACTAGCGAAAAAACAAAATAATGAGGACAGTTGGAGAGAAAATAAAAGTGAGCAAAAGAAAAGGATTAAGTGTCGCCTCGCAAGTGCTTGGTAGGTTCTTAGGTACCGAGTCAAGACATGAGGCCGATGCCCTGTTCTCCTTGGGTCACTCTATGCTCAACTCCCTCCTTTTTACATGCCCGAGTATGAAACCTTGAAAGAAAAATGTGCTATAACAAGAAAAATATGGTGACTATGCTATAGGAGTCCTTGCCTGGTAGGAGGTCCTGATCCAGTTGTCCTAAGTTAGGTAGGTAGTTCGGACCACTACTAGGATGACCTCTTTGATAGGGTTTTAAGCCAATCTATATTAGAGCAGTTGGTTAGCGACTTGCTCTGGATTTCTTTCTATCCCTTGTGGATTTTCATGCCTTGATTCTATCAGGGGGTAGGGTGAGAGCTGTTCTTGTGCTTTGTTGAGTGTGGCAACTTGATGCTTTCTCTGGTCATTGTTTGTATAGATTAGTTCATGGGATTCGATGGGTTGAGTCGCCCTATCCCGTGGTCGCTAATGAGAGCTGATTTTAACAACCTTTTTTGAAGCGAAAAAGAGCTCGGAAGGCCGTAAAATACCAATTTTTTATGAAAAATGAAATTTTTATAGATCGATGAGCTTGAGTTCTCCTAGATGGAGTTCAATGCCAAGAACCCAGCGCAAGTCTCAGTTCGTCAATCGGAGTCCGTTTGACCCGCCATTTAATCCCTCCAAGGTTTTGCATTATGAAGCAGCTACATGATTTGGAAGCTGAAAAGTACGTGGCACATCCCATCAGCGGCCTCCCAACCGTGAAATACAAGCCTCAAATTCGTGGTTTTTATTCGTAAGTGATCTTTCCTTTAATTTCATTTGATAAATGGTTGAAGGAATTGCTTTGAGAATGATTGGTTTTGGTTCCCCATGCCAATTTTTCTCAAAAATATTAAAGAAAATCAAAAAATTCAGTAGTATAATGATTTTCCCCTAAACACACAAAACCCTCAAGTTGCAGTTTTCATGGAAATAATAAAATTTGGGGGTTTGGATGGGTTTTTTGGGTTCATATGAAATGAAAATGAAAATTGGAAATAATGTTGAGCATACTTGATCAAGAAAAACCAATAATTCTGAAATATCATAATTTTTTGGCAAATAAAGACGAAAAACAGTGAAAAAATGAGAAAAATAGAGTTTTTACATCTAAAAATTAAGAAAAAATATGATTTATGTGTGTGAATGTATAACAAGGTTGGAGCATGAGGGATAATCCTTAGTTCAACCTTGTTTCTATGTTAGAGTATGGTTTTTACCGCGTTTTACATAGAAAAACTACACAAAAATGAACCCTACACCTATCCAATGAATGAAAAACTTAAACGATAGGGGGAAAGAGGGGTTTTGATGCTAATTAGTTACTAAAAACATTGGAGATTTTGATCTATTTTTTTGTGCATATACCATATAGGATGCTTATAAATTAAGTTAAAAGGAGATTAAGCTGCAAGAGAAGGCTCGGGGGGCTCACCCTTAGCAATGAAGCATGATGTGTAGACTGAAATTGTGGAAAGACATGTTTGTTGCACCAGACAACGCTGATTTATAAATCATAATTTTTTTGAGCACTATGGAATTCATAGTTGCATTGTGCATATCACATGGTAACTCCTGGATGCATTGCAATTGGTTTCCAATATATATGACCTATACTGAGTTATGCGACACCTAAGCTATAGGTTTAGGCATTGGGTTCTTTGGAGAAATTGTCAAGTGAGGAAATTTCTATCTCCTGGATCATTTAAGACAAGAGTGGAGCTTGTTACGTTTGTGTTATTTATGTTAGCGGCTCATCGAGGGGCCAATCCTCTCTGTGTAGGAGAGCTGCAGTGGGGCCATGGTAGTCAGACCCCCAGGGATGTGCCTCCTTTTGTTATATCACGTTGGTGTACTACACCAAGATGTGTGGGCTCTCCCTCTCAAGATTAGGGAAGGGAAATCATTGGACTATGGTCCACTACAAACGCAATATCTACATTAGTAGTTAGAGTAGTGTGTCCCTTGGATGCTCTTGGCTGGGAGGCCATGTAGGATTGTTTTGTGAGTGTTAGAGGCCTATAGCTAGTCTGTTAGGCCCGTTCTAGGTCCCGACAAGTAGAAAAAGTATAGATGTTGCTGCTTCTATAGGAAAGAGGGAATATAAAAGTGGGCATTGCCCCATTCTCTAGCCGATTGGGGAAGCCTATGGATCCTATTAAAGAATATGACTTGGTCAAAGACTTAGACACCTTTAAACCAAACCTAACATTCTGATAATTATTGATGTTGTCTCCTAGATGTCGAAAGAAATTCAAAAGCATATTGACAAGAAGACATGGCCTAAGGATTGCTCCCTCGATAGCAACTAAGTCTAACAAAGCCTCAAAGCTAGTGAAAGAAGTGGATGTGGCTAATGCCTTCTTGGATCCTAGTAACCTAGAGATTGGCGTGTGGATTCAAGGATACTTTATTGTTGCTGACGCATTGATTGATGGAGGTCCATTAGTAAACATAATGGCAAATGTGGCATCCCATGAGAAACACCAAGGAAAATGGGTTTCTACTGCAATAAAATCTATCTTGTAACATCAACAAGCTTTTGTTTCATTCTTTAGAGAACCACAATAAGGAAAAGAACAAATCTTCACGTAGCATCATAGTAGATATCTCCCATGGATTTGATAGGATCAACCATAATCTTCAACGTCTTCATAGAATCCATCAATAGAACAAGAAACACAAAAGAAAGACACCACTTTTGAATGGAAATAATCACATAGTATTCATCTTCATTGTCTTCATAATTCTCTCTCTCAATCTCTCATAGATAGATACATTGTTTTGATAGAATTGGCTATCTCTGACTCTCTCTCTCTCTCTCTCTCAATCAATAGTACATTCTCTCCTCACTGCACTAATCAACAATGACTCTCAATAATCCTCTCTTAGTCGTGGATGCACCTCCCAAGAGGTATGGGAGGTATGAAAGGGCACCAGCGCCACTACAATGTCTCTTCATAGCTCATTACTGTCACTTCACTTCAATCTTCTCTTCAGTCTTCATAGTTGCTTCTTCCATTTGTTTTAGCTCCCCCAATCATTTGTGTGGATATGGATAGTGGGGGGGGGGGGGGGGGGGTGGGTGCGCTTTGCCTCCCCTTTCTTTTCCAAAAAATTTAGAATGTGGGGATAGAGGCCCCCCATCATCTATGTGGGTGGGGGTGGGGGGGCGCTTTGCCTCCCCTTTCTCTTCTAGAAAATTTAGAATGGGGGGATAGAAGCCCCCCATCATCTATGTGGAAGGCAGATGATGGGGGGCTCTGCCCCCCTTTTTTACAAAATAATCAAGATAGCAAAGCTTGTTGACTAGGAAAATGCTAGTGTAAGGTCATGTAGAGTGGTTCAATGAAGGGGAACAAGTAGACAGGCTCAATCCAACAACATATAAAAACCCGATTGAAGGTATATCTTCAAAATCCATACTGAATCAAAACCTAGGATTGATCCTACTTCAAAAGCACCCAACTAATTAGGTCTACCAATCCATATGACACTCCCATTGAGGAAGTAGTACACCTGCTTCCCGTGCATGTACCCAAGGTATTGATTATTTTTCCAATTACCTAACATAGTTAGGTTAAGCACTTATAACTAGCTTCCTTAATTAACTTGTTAAGAATTGGGTTTTTTCACATACATTATCATTGCACAAACATTCAAAATAGGAATATAGTCCTTCAAAAATAGTCTTATTGCAAATAGTAGAGAAATGCATATTATTTTTCTTGCCATCATCCCATTGCACAATAAATTGGGCACAAAAAAAAAAAATCATCCCAATATCAAGCATCCATCATACATCCCCTAACTAGTATAGGGATCTTCTAGACCTCTCCTAGGCCTGCAAGGCACACTAACTCCTTCCTAGACCTCATGGTAGTATCTTTAGATCCCCACTAGACATCTCACTATTCTCAAGAATCCAATCATTTGTACAAAGAGATCTCTTCTCAAGAATCCAATCATATGTACAAAGAGATCTCTTACTTGTAGTCCTAGTTCTAATATTCAAGATAGCACAATAATTTTGGTGAAGGAACTAATGATATGCTTGGGGATAACCATCACCACTCCCCATATTATCTGTAAATAATTTTAGATGGAATTGACCCATCAATACTTGATGACAAACAAGTCCAAGTCAACTAGTATTTCATTGAACTCCCTAAAATATTTCTTTTGGAAAGACAACCCTTTCTAAACATGATTTCCTTTAACTTATATGCACTAGTACAAAAACAACCAAGTATCAACTTCACTTGTATGATTACAAATTTACTTTGAAGTCATGTGGTTTTCCTTGTAAGTGTTGTGTCCCTATTTTTGTGTAATATTTTAAGTGTCTCAAGTTGCACCTAAGATTCATCTCAAAATACAACCTTGCAATCCCCAACACTTACTACCTTACCTTAGTTGAGAAACTTAGTCATACAATTTCTTGAGACCACTAATGTAGTGTATCATTAAATTTCCTTTCGAAACTACTATGTAGCAAGAGATAGCTAATATCGTATCTAACATATTAATTAAACCAGATTACTTTACCCACTTAGGGTTTTCATCATTATTTTTAAATGATTTCTCCATAGTCTATCATTCTCATTTTAAAGGATAGATAGTGATTTTACTTGTTGCCTTTATTTATTTTCTTTTGATTTCATTATTTTCTTGATTAACTCTGTTACATGGAAGGTTCCTAAAGGGAAAAAGGATGAAGGAAAATCACACTTGTATTAGTTATAGCTTGGTCCACTCTTGTTGTGGCCACAACTTGATCAACTATCATTGCTCTTCTCTTGGTGCCACATTGATTTGAACTCCTTAAGATATGCTCCCATAGATGTAATTCTCTGATGGGTCATAAAATCCTTGTTAGCTCCAAATAGGGACAATTGATGCTCCTATATATTTTTGAGATCATGTGCAGGACAAGTTGCATCACTAAATCTCTCAAGATATCGTCTAAATTATGATATCTTCACTATACATAAGGCTAGACATAAAGATCAAATTGGAGACAAATCATGGAGATGAAATAGGAAGATTTGGGTATGATGTGAGTATGATGGATTGGTTACATTAGGGCAAGAACAAAGAGTAATTTCTAGCCATAGAGCTTGCTATAAACAAAGTAAATTTCAAGGATTTAGAAATCCAATAGAGGAGTATTTTCTCCTCTTAGGAATTGGGCAAGATAGATAGGTGATTGATCAATTTGGTAGAGTTTTGGGGAAATCTTAATAGGTTATATATTAGTTTTGGGTAGAGAATAGAGGCATGGGCTAGATATGATAGCATAGACTTAGCTCTCACACTTGTTCCATGGGAGCTATCATGTGCTTATATAGACATCTCCATATTTCCCTTACTTTTATGCATCTACAATAGTTTATATAACTTTCATGCATCTATAGTAGTTTAGAGTCTATCTTTAGCTTATGGCCGAATTTGGATCACGTAACTAGAGTTATAACTAGTCATAATTGGTCTAGACTTCAGTATATTATCATTCATTATTGTGGAGCACACTCTTTACATATCATTTCAGCTCCAATTTAGTCCTTTTCTCCCTCAATTTTTTGCTTTTTCCTATGAACCTGATGTTGGTTTTCTTTATGGTCAATGAGATGATTGTTTTTTAATCCCAAAGATCATCTAAAGTGGGAAAGGCGAGAGAAAATCAAATCTAATGTAGTCATGAGTAGGAGATGATTGAGATGGACCTTAATCGTTTTTTAGAAGAAATGATGTCATTTATGCATAATAAAGGGTAAGCATGTGTATTATTACTTTCTACTAATGTCATATGCCTTGCATTTGAAATAACCATCTAATAAATGCATAGGTTCAAATGTATTGTTTCACAAGAGAGAGATAATTAAGGTCAAGTCATTGGTGATGGGTATGACAACATACTTCTTTTGCAAAAACATTATGTCTTCCCATTTTTCCATGGAAGTAGATTTCTTGGGCAAGGTGATGCCAAGGAGAAGTGCTATTTGTTTAAAATGTCCACCAAGGGACCATCATCAAGGGTGGATTTAGTGAATCGTTGGAGGAAAATATGGATTTGCGATCTACAAAGGGCATGGTGCACTTTGATCATACCCATAGGGTTGATAGGTGGGCAACTATGTCTTGTTTTCTTTATGATCCTAGGTATGTGGCAAAATTATTATAGCTTGTATCAAAATTGAATTGTTGCTAGCAAATACTATACTAATGTATCAATCACCAACTAGCATGAGAGCATTGCAGGTGATTGCAATATGTGAATTTAAAGAGGAGGATGAAGATTCTCAGCTCTTGCTTTGGAGGAATTTCAATTTCGTCATGGTTTGATATGGCCATGATTTACCTAACATTGTTAGATTCATGTCTAATGAGGCAAGTGTAAATTGGATCCCAATAAGGGTTGTGTACAATGGAGGACCAGATAACATAATGGAAGGGAGGGAGCACTCTTGTCTTTTTCATTGGGAGCAATGTTTACAAAACGCATACCAAGAAATTAGTCATTGTCTGCCAATAAACAAATTCATCACATTGAATGTGTGAATCATGGAGGCTAGTGACCATAGCTCAATATGCCTCACTTCAAGCCTTTGCTATCTGAGATTGGTGGGCACAAAATTTAAACAAGGATAACATTAAGGCTTTGAATAGGTGGTTGAAATGGTGGCAGGAAAGAATTGCCTATGTTGGGGAGGAATTGAATCTCATGTAGGTGTGTTGTTTTTCTTAGGTCATTAGAAGAACTACTACACAATGTACTAATGGAAAAGCTCCTAACTCTATTCTTGGATTTGACTCTATAGGCTAACAAAAGTCCTTGGGAACATGCTCTAATTCCAAGTATAAGCTTGTCAATCAAAAGAGGTAGAAAACGAAAGATATCATTTTATGATGCATGTATTAGTGACGTTTTGAATGCTTATATTCAATGTGCAAAGAGGTTGGGCTATAGACTCTTTATTAGCTAGTGCCAACAAAAGGTAATCCCCATATCTTACCTCGATTGCATGTGCATTGCAAGGTGTTGTAGCTAGCAATTCTTAGTATGAGGAGCCCATAATGTAAGGTGACAGGGAGACTCTGCATAGGAAAAAGAGGGGAAGTGGAGTAGCTACAAGTTTCCACAAGTTGGGATATGGTTATCTAATCATGAAATCAAGCATACAAATGTTGTGTAGAAACTAGTATCACCAATTATTCCATCTTTGTGACCAATTAATACAAGAACAAATATATCAAAGGAAGAGTGTAGCAGCCTGAAATATGCTAGTTTCAAGTTTGCCTACTTTGCAGCACCATCAAGAACAAATATATCAAAGGAAGAGTGTAGCAGCCTGAAATAGGCTAGTTTCAAGTTTGCCTACTTTGCAGCACCATCAAGAACAAATATATCAAAGGAAGAGTGTAGCAACCTAAAATAGAGTAGTTTCAAGTTTTCTTGCTTTGCAACACCATGAAGGAGTGAGAAAAGAATACCTCATACTTTTGCATATGTGGTTCAAGTAGAAAGAGATGCAAGTGGAGGCATGGAATTTCCAAAGATGCACAAAAGAGAATAGAGGCAGCTACTTATATAGTTGCAACCTTGTTGGAGGAGATAGTGGAATTTGAGAGGCAGCATTTAGTATTTTGAGTCTTGAGATGGAGAGTTGTTATGATGTACACATCAAAGAAGAGCCTAGGTGAACTTCTCCTGATTTTCAAAAAAAATAATCTATCCAAAAGGCATTTCTTGCCTCTACAATTATATGTATTATGTGTACATCCACATACTTGGCCTTCATCCTACATAGCACATGGTCTCACATTAGCTGCACTAACTCCCAATGACCTTGCCTTTGTGTTTGGGTAAACACGTAAGATATGCCCTATCATGTAGGAAGCCCAAAGCTAACCATAGCTTGTTCATTATTTTGGCCTCACTCATCATCGTGCTCACATCAATAGGGTGTGGCATGTCATTCCTTATTGAAAGAAGATTAGGGTCTAGCAATCTTAGAAAGCTTCTAAATATTGTACTCTTTTTGGGTGGTGCAAAATTTTGGATATATTTTCTTTTGTAGGGACAATTTAGTACCATTTATTCCTCTATTTTGGATAGTATCTGTTTTATTGGGAGCTCCCACATGGTGATGCATGCATGATATTTTATATATCTTCATGTTTAAAAAGAGCAATAGTGTGTAGCATTGTGAGACTATTGTATTTGAATTATCATTAAATTACCATTATACCTTTATGTGTAGTGAACTAAGGTCCAATATATTGCCTCTCAAGTGGCCACTCAGTTCATGGAAAAAGAGCAACTTCTGGTAGACAGCTTTCACCTCCATGGGGACCAAGCTTGCTCCATCCACTGCATACCACCCTCAGACTGATGGCCAAACTGAGAGAGCGAACAAATGGCTTGAGACATACTTGAGGCACTTTTGCCATGATGTATAGCACAGTTGGGATACGTAGCTTCACTTGGCTGAGTTTGCATATAATAACTCCACACACTCTAGCGTTGGAGTTTCCCCTTTTGAGGCCTATCCAAGCATCCAAGGAGATCGAGCAAAGGGAAGTGGGAGGTGGGTGGGATATTAAATCAAGTATCTGTGAGGGCGCACCGCCCAGGTTAAAGGGAAACCCATCCTCCAGGTCATAGAACTGCTCATGATCAACATCCTCCATGGGCTCAGTCTGGTCAATGGCCAAGTCATCCTCCTCATTGTGCCAATCTTCCATGACATACATGCTATGAAATTTGACCTTAGCTAACTTGTACGCGCATTTGGAGGCATGATCAGCAGTGTACTTATCTCCACATTTAAATCATAGGCCCTTTTCTTTCCGTTCCTTGACAACATCTAAGGAGATGAACCATTGAATACTGGATCCATGGGAAGGTGATGTAGTGGACTATTTATTTTCAGCATACTGATTTTCAGCCATAGAGCTCGATGCTGTCCCAAAAGTGTCCATTTTCCTTTCAGCATGGAAGGCGAGGTAAGTGGGTACTTTGGGGCTGTTATTAGGCATAGAAGAGCCTCAAAAACCACCTCTGTATGGGGCTGATCATGAAGGGATGCGGGGAGGTCCAACACCTTGCTGAAAATGCTCATTCTTACGATACTTTCTTGCATATCTTTTAGTCAGTTCAATTGCATCAAATAGTGTAGTGGGTTTTTGGGCCATGACATCAATTGATAGACTCGATTCCAACCCATAGATGTACTTATGCAATTTAGCATCGTCACTGATGCTTTCCACATACATGGTCAAGTTCATGAATTGATTGGTGTAGTCACGTATAGTGAGGTTATGTTGGTCAAGAGTGTACCATCTTCTTGCCAACTGTTCTTTTTCCACAGGGGACACAAAAACTTGGACCATATGCATTTTGAAATCTTCCCAATCAATGAACTGTTGATTCTCCCGATTGATATAGTGCCACCAAGTGTGGGCAAAACCTTCCAAGTGGAGAAAAGCAAAAAGTATTTTCTACTCATCAGTCCGGGGGTAGATGTTGAAGTAGGACTCCAACTTGGACATCCATTCTTCCAAGTCAGATGGTGAGGGAGATTGCCCATTATATTTTGTGAGAATGACCTTGTCACGCAAATCATAGGGGCCATGCTGCCCATGAAATCTGTGTTGTCCATGCATCTCGTGGTGGCCATACATGCCCTACTGTCCATACATCCCTTGTGGTGCATTTAGCCCATGTTGTCCATTATAGCCATGCTGTCCATGATTGCCAGGCTGGCCATTTGTACCATATTTTCCTTGATGGGGCTGATTCATATGTGGTGCATGGGGGCTTCTAGGTAGAGCGGGTGAAATTCGACCCAAGGTAGGGGAAAGCCTCAGGTGAATGTTTCCGGCATGGTGGACAGGGGAATTCAATAGGGGCTCATCATGCATGTGAGAGGGTTCCCCGATCTCATAAGTAGAAGGGGAAATTCCCTTAGCGCCAAGTATACCCTGTGTGGTCCATGCAACGGTTCCTAATGTGGAGGGCATCTAGACTCATGTCTAGAGTCATTGGTCTTCTCTTGGGATGAAGCGGTCACTAACTGAGCAACAAGAGCAGTGAGCTATTCCAAGGTCTATTGGGTCTTTGAGTTTGAGATGGCCATGTGCTCGATCACTTCATCAAACTTAGATATCATCTGGTAGTGGTTGGTGACCATATCATTGTGGTGTTCCATATGACGGAGCTTATGTTGACAAAGGGTGTGATTAAGAAGGGTATATAAGTCCATTTCAGGCATGTCCTCCTGTATATCACCATGGTAATCTTGCGTTGAGCCTATTTCCTCATTCATGGAGGTCCAAGAGTCTCGAATCTCCCTTTGGAGTTCCTTTTGGGCCTTGCTTTTGCCTTTCAGGCCAGCCATCTGGATCTAGTCCACAGGACCTGCTATCAGTAAAAAGGATGTAACTCTTAGTAGGAAACTCCAATTGCTGAGATTTTGGGCTCAAGTCGGAGGGACAAAGGTCTCTTTGAGATGAGCTATTAACCTTTATGACAGAAATTGATCAGAATTTTCTGTAGGGGTTTTACAGTGACTGCCGTGGAGCGTCCACAGTGACCCTAGTGCACAAAAATGGGCATAACTTTCACATTGTAACTCTGATTGGGGAGATTTTTTATTCAAACCGGTGGGGACAAAGCCCTCTTCGAGATGAGCTATAGGGTTTACCCCCAAATTTAGGACATAATTTTCTACAATTGGATCTTTGTGACAGTTCTGCAGGACTGTGACCAAAAACACTGTCTATCCCTTAGTGCCAATGTCTAACATGGATAGAGAATAGATCAAGGGGCCTAATCTGACATCTCAATAGCATCTTGAGCATACTGAACATAATCTCGAGCATCATTGCATACCCATCAACTCTGCCATTCATGCATAAGTACATTCACTGCCATACATCTCCATTGAGTACATGTACCTCAAGTGGCATACATGGGTGCCATTATCATTGCGGGGTATTCAAGAGGGATCATTGGGGTAGGGAAGTGTGGCTTATGGAAGTACCTACACCTGCAAACAAGTATTGGGCTCCGGATCACTAGGAGGTGGGCAAAGTTTCCCCCGGGCGGGGTTGTGCACCTCTTCAGGGTCTTAAGTGGTAAGGGAGGGTCACCTCTCTTTTGTCTTACCACCTTGCCTAGCATCAGCCTTTTTCCTCAGTCAGAGTATACATGGCAAACATTTTTAATTAACAATCAGCATGAGATGCATGGGAAAGAAGACATTGGATCTTTTCATGAGATACAAGGAATGATGAGGGTTGAGGTAGGGGATACCTTGGCAGTCCAGTGACTCACTGGCTGCTACTTACCCAATTTACAATTGCTAATATTCTTCCAAGATCATAAGACAAAGTAGGGGTTAATGTCAGCCATTACAATGAAATCTTGGGAAGAGGTATGATGCTTGTATGCAATCTTGAATCTCTCCAACAATGGATTAAGCTTGGCAAGTGGCTAAATTGAGAGATTAAGATCAGAGTGGCATATCTCTTTAATGCTTGTGATGACCGTTGAAGCCCAAATCGTCATGATGCCGCTTGCTCCATTGATGAAGTCCGATTTTTGGTTGGGCATCCGTGGAAGAGTGCTTCAGTCTTCGAGTGCTCTTGTTGATGAAGAAGGCTCCCAAGCTTATCCCCGAGCTTGAGCTTCAATGACGGGAAGCTTCAAGTGAAGCTTTCATGGCTGCCTGCAAAGCTCCCATGCATGTTGAGCTCAATGGCTTCATCTAGGCAAGAGGAATCCTTCACAGGCTAAAGGGGTTGTGGGGTTGAGCTCTCCAGGTCAGAGGAAGCTTCAGTTAGGGGAATCCATGGCTGCCCCAAACTGTTTAAAATAGTCCCAACTGTTGTCCCCCATGGAATATGATTCCCGGGTCAAAATGCCAAGGGGAAAAGGAAGGGGTATGATGGATCATGGCCCAGGAGTGCCGTGGAGTTGGAGAAGCAGGAGGAGAAGGTGGGCAGGGGTGTTGGGGGAGGCAGGCAGCTCAGCACAAAATATGCCTCATTTTGCGGGTTGCTGCTTGCTGTCCCTGATGGACTGAAGATAGGCACCAGGGTACTTGCCAGGTGGGAAATGGCCCTAAGGAGCTTGTGGGAGGGCTGAATGTTGAGGTTGAGGCCTGGGAGTAGTAGGAAGAAGGGATTTAGGGGCAGTCCACCATGGGAGCTTGAGGAAACAACTTGATGGAAAAGAGAGAGAAGTCTGGAATAAAAAGTAACTGTGGTTTTTCCCTTCTCTTAACCGTTGAACCCCCAACTTGCCCTGGGACTTCTAAAATTTGCATGAAAAGAAGTGACGACCTGCTACTTTAACCGTTTTACCTCTAGGTATGTTTGAGTCTCTAGCCATAGCTCCTGCTTGCTCCAAAAAGCTAGAATTAACTGCAGTCCTTCTTGTTGTATCTATATCTATAAGCTGACTAACTAGGGTTTTTGGAATTTGAAAATGAAGAAAGGGGAAAGAGGAAAAGGACCAAAGCCTGAAGCTTTGATACCATTTGTAATGAAAGAAGCTGAGGGGAGAGAGAAAGAGAGCTAAGGAGAGAGAAAGAGAACAAGAAGAAGAAGAAAGGAGACTAGAAGAGGAGAGAGAAAGAGAGAAAAGAGGAGAGAAAGGAGAAGGAAGCCATGAAAGCTAGAGATGAAGGTGAAGAGTGTGATCTTGATAATAACCGGTTGCCCTAATCTGGGGCTCTTACACCTTAAATACCCCAGTCAGTGTGACGAGGTGTCTAAACCCTAGTTAGTGTGTATCCCACTTGTTACAATCTAGGAATTTTAATACTATTTTGCCAACAAGGGGAGAAGAAAAGTGCCAAAGTAACCAAGAATATACCAAGAGACCAACTCCAAAAGGACCCTCAAGTCAAGCCCTTAAAAGGCCTCCAATAACCACAACGAGTTAACTATCAATTGTGAAATAAAGGTAAATAATGGGTAAGGCTCAAAATTTAGGTTGTGCACATCCATTTCTTCAATTTCGGTAAGAAAGATAAAGTTTCATGATTTAAATTTGTACTCAAAATAGCTCATGACAAAATCATTTTTGTTTGCTCTCAACCATAGCATAATCCACACCAATTAGAAAATAAAGAGAAATCGGTTTTATCTACCTACTAGTAGCAGAGACAAGAGCTAACATTCGAGGTGGGGATGTGGGGGGTAGGCCACCTCAAGTTTTGAGTTCTCACCAACTTTGTAATGTCCCCATTACTTAGTTTATTTTAATGTGCGTATACATTCCAAAGAAAATTGATTTATGTTACACATTTTTTTTTAAAATAGCTCAAATTATGAAATCGACTCTCATTATGAAGATAATAATTATTATTAATGAGGTATTATATACCAATTCATGGAAGAAAGACTTGGAAGACGCTCCCAAGACTAGCTTATTAAAACTATGTTTGTAGTGTAGAACAACAAAAAGAACTAGCCTAGTGGATTATCACTTAGCAGTTAAGTGCACTTGGGTGACAACCTTGCCAAGATGGGTGACCTCTCGGGAAGATTTTCCTACAAGCTAGTGGGAGCTTCTCGCCCGTAGCCAATGGTGCCAATGAAGCCTTGATAGCCCATTGCCAAGAATGCCAAGGCCAAGATGATATGGCCTATGTCTTGGTCAGTGCCTTGGTCGCCGCCTTCGTCATAAACCTTGGAGTGACAGCCACCCAACAACACGCCACGCAATGCTTGCCCATATATTCACAAATTTTTATCTTTGTGCTAAAAAAATGGAGCTCCCTCTCTAAGGTCATCGATGATGACATCAAAAAAATGCTAAAAAGCAAGCGTCCTCTCTTTTATCTGCCTTGCAAAACTATAAATTGAGGGCTTGGGGATTACCAAAAAGAGGGGGACAAGAGCAATCTTGACAAGTATGAGACGTTGATCGAGAAGGAGAAGACTCTATTCCGCAAGACGAAGAGGCATCATTCCATTCAACCCAAGGAAGGGGATATGCTGAAGGTCTCTCATCCTCTTCTACTCTAATCTGAGAAGAGAAGACATTGAAGAGCTTTATCCTATTCTATCAATCCGGTTGGAAGTCATACCTCTACTCTCGTCCCTATTCCATCTACTAGAGAGAGAGAGAGACAAGTATTGCTCTCCATGAGGCAAGAAGAACCATCCCCGAGGCCTACATAATTGAATCTTGCAATATCCATCATCATCATCGAGAGTCTTACACCCTTGCCAATCAGTATTACCATCGTGTTCTTCTTCTTCTACGCATCATATGTATGTCATGGCCCCAAAGAAAAAGAATTTAAAAGTGAAAATCACAAATGACCCTACTAACATGGAACCAACAGTTGGAGTTACGAGCACGGGAGTCACCGGAGTCACAGGTGCAGATAACAAACCTTTACCAATTTCAATACCACATGTTTTTTTTTCTAAAAATTTATATCCAAATTCAATAGAAATAAGATAAGTCTCTTAAGAAATACTACTAACGTGGAACCAACAGTTGGAGTTGCGAGCACAGGAGTCACCAGAGTCACGGGTGTGGATAACAAACCTTTACCAATTTCAATACCATAGGTTTTTTTCCTAAAAATTTCTATCCAAATTCAATAGAAATAAGATAAGTCTCTTAAGAAATACTGCATCTTAAAGTATTCATTTGGTAAATTATTAGAATATCTAATAGGCTAGAAACTATTATGAAAACTACAAAATTCTAGAACTCAAGAGAAATCATGAGGAATTTTTCAAGACGGATTTATTAAGAATGAACCCCGAAGAAATTAGTCAAGGACATATTTTAATCTAGAAGCTTTGATAGAAGATTTTAAGACCGGAAATATCTCTAAGTTAAAGAAACTCACTTAAGGCCAAGAAACTTGGTTACAAGAATAAATCTTAAACTGGGAAGTTAGAGACCCCAAAATCTAGATACTCTTAGTTAAATTCCAAGGGAAATAGTTCATTATGTGAAACTCAAGTATCGATCGCTACTAGATTAATCATCACTTGAGAGTTGCATGATTGATTGAAGTCATAACTGCTTGAAGACATCAATCTTGTTTGTGATTTTCTAGATTAGATCCTGATTGAATTAATTATTGGAACATATATAAGTTGAGGAGCCCTAGACCTCCCCCAAGGATAGGTGTTGAATCCCCATACCAAGAGGGATGTTTTTACCGCCACGGAAGCATGGACCGACTCTGATGGCAAGAGGTCTCCTAGTAGGGATCGTATTAAGTAGGAGGTGGATAGGGTGCCATGGGGGCTCTTAATAGTAAATACTTTATGCACCTAGGAACTACTTGGTCCCCTGTATGGTCCAACTTCTACTTGGGACACCTAAAAATGCTAGCTATAGGTGGATTTGATCTTGGTGATGTGCAGATGCGCCGAATGAGGTAGCACATGAAATTGTATTTTTTCTCTTATATGGGCGGGAGAACACACATTATGGAACATAATTAATGAATTTGTTTTATTCTAATTGTTTGTCCGTGAGTAAATTATGCAAACGAACAACTGTGCATAAAAGGATTCTTTTTTATTAATGAAGCTATTTTTATATGTTTCACATAATGTGATAGGTAATTAGATAACTAAGAACTTCCATAGAGAGAAGTGGGTGGATGGATTCCTGAGGAATCTAGTCCTATGCCAGGGTAGTCTCAGTTAGCCAAGAGGTTTTCCCAAAAACAATTGCTAGGAAGAAACTCTAGGAAGGGTCGATTTGCTAACTTACCTAGGTTTGGTCTCAGAACCCAAACTATAAATTATCTTAAGGGAAAGGTACAATGGCTATGCCAAAGCACTGCAAGGGATTTCATAAATCCTTAGTCTGCCACTAGAAAAAAGTGTTGTACTCCATGAACCAATGGTAATGGCAATCACTCCTTTCGAACAAGAAGCCTCTCGAAGGACACCTTTAGATGTGAGCTAATTGTTGATAGATGTCTATTAGGTCAATTAGGAATCTTCAAGTGGGTCCTCCGTGGGTAACGGCAAGACACTTCCCCTACGAGGTAGACCTAGGGTTATAGAGCCAAACAAAATTCGATCAATTTGTTAGAGTATGGATGGTGACAGATGGAAGGTAAACTTTGGACGACTACTAAAATGTTACCTCATCATGTAAAAAAGCCAAGTACAAACTTGGAGAATTAGGTTGAAAAATATCAAATGGCCAGTGAACTCATAGCCATCTATGGTCCTAAAGGCTACGTTAGAGCTACTTCCACTCCCATTCACTTCTTGACTTGTTTCAGATTAATCAAGAAATATAACCTAGCCTCTTGATACAGCAAATTTAGATACAATATAAAAACCAATGAGAACTATGATGAGCAAGTGGCCAACTTTGAGTTACCTCAAAGCTAGTGGAAGAGACATTGGGCATTAGAAGAGGATCAAGGAAGTACGCCAAAACACAAAAGACCCCCAAAGTCTCTCAAAGGTGGGATAAGAGTTCAATGGTTGGTGAGAATTGATGGATTTGTAGTGAAAGTAGTGGCCAATGAAGGAGTCCTCTTGAGAGCTATACTAAAGAAGAGCTAATAATGACAATATAGATCTTCCATCACCTCTTGACCTACAATGAAAACTTGACTGGCCAAACTAAGTTACGTACGCACCTCCTAGAAGACATATTGATAGGGAACTTAGTTAAGAAAGACTTGAACGATTTGTGGTGATTGGAGCATGTCACACATCCTTGGCCAAGGTGCAAAGGGTAAGCTCCAAAGAATCCAAGGTGAATCTTAACCACATGGAGGCCAAGCACAGCATTATTAACTATGGCAGCTCACCTTACTCGCATCATCCAAGAGATCTTACCATTATGTACAGAGTTTCCTACACTATCCAAGGACTCATTTGAGGAGACCATTGAAAGAGAAAAGAGGCAAAGAGAAAGAGAAAACCCTAGCCATATTGATAACACAAGCAATAAGAAGAAGGGAGCTTATCTTTACAAGACTTTGACACAAAGGGGACACAAAAGAAGAGCAACTAATTGTTCATGCTATTAAAAGGAGGTCAAGAAAGAAATGGAGAAAACTAAAAGCTACAATGAGGCAATCACAAGAATAATATGAAAGGGCTATTACGACATCAATGGAAAAGTGCAAGCATAGCAAGAACCCATCCATAGCATAGTAGGTGGATAACCTTATAATCCAAAAAGGAGAAACTAGTTCTAGCAAGGGAAAGAAGAAGGAAAGAGAGGAGTCAAACACTAATTTTGTACCTCTCTGTGAGCTAATGACTCAACTTAGTATCATGCAAGCATAGATTAATGAGTTGTCAAGTACACAATCCTTGCCTTAAGTCACTGCACCCAATCCAAAAGAAAGCTCTTGCCCAATAGATACCATCAAAGAACATGCAAGACACTTCCAAGGGGAAAAATGCATCTGAAAGGATAGGAGTCCTTAAGCAAATAATTGGAGAACTCAAAGAAGACAAGGCCGATGTAATATTCCTGCCATATCGATTCATATCAAGAAATGAATTCGGGCCAAATTCGGGCTTGAGGCGTTTTAAAAATTACTCGTGTCGAGATGTCACATAAGTGACCACATGTAATTTTCTTGATATTGAGTCTCGCATTAAATCAATTCTGCAATCCGACATGAGAAGATGACTCAATAATCCGAGCCAACAAAAATCACAAACACCTCGTAAATAATATTACGACGGCTTGATCATTTAAATTTTTTTGCATTATATTTTATTTGGCATTCCTGTTTTCATTTAATGCATCAAGGATCGCATTGATTTCGTAACTGCAAGATAATTCGCAAAAGCCAAAATGAATATTTAATAAAGCTCAATTGGCTCTTAGCAAGTAGCCAAATGAATTAGTCGACTACATACTCCCCCTCATGCCTATAAATACACCTCCTCTCCTTCAAAAAAAAAAGGAAAGAAGGAAGACCTATGATGATGGAAAAAATTCTCTACTTCTCTTATCCATTGAAGCTTTGAGCCTTGAAAGAGGAAAATAACCCCCCCCCCCCCCTTCTACCTCATTTTCATTTTCTCTACCCCTTGTTACGCCTTCGTCCCATCTGACCATATCGCTAAGTGAAACACTAGAAAAAAATTTCTAAATGACCACCAACTCTCCTTGAACTACCACATCAATTTCGTCTGACATCTGATGGCTCTGTGAGGTCGCAGAAATTCAAAAAGCACATTTGAAGCAAGGGAAGCAAGGAATGCGGCTAATGGAGAAAATAACATGGTAGGAATTTGTGAGACTCCCATCACAGCAAACCTAAGAGAGGTAATATCTTGTCAGTTTGAAAAAATTTAATTTTTTATAATCTTATCTCTTTATTTGGCTTTAAACGATTATAAACACATTCTAATGAAAATGCATATGAACTACCGCATAGAAAAATAACATAAGTAATATAATAATTAAATCTTCAATGAAAAGAATCTTTCACTTGAAAAATGATTATATGCCTATCATTAAGAAAATATTTTAATAATGGTTTATTTCATGATATTCATTGTTATTTAGTTAAAGATGCATGTGATCATAATAACATAAAAATGGTAGATGTTGTTAGGGAAGGGAATATTTTATCATTTTTCCTTGAAAGTGACTATATCTATTTCATTTTTCTAATGATATAAACAAATGCATATGAATTTTATAATAATTTATGAAAAATCATTTATATAATATCATGAAATAATGAATGTATTAAATCAACGAAAATTTGTATAGGAAAATATATACTAAACGCACATAAATTAGGTGCGTGAAAATATAATTCAATGTCTGAAAGATGAAAGAAAAATTGCGCATGCTTTTTGTATTTCTTGGAATAATTTTTTTTTAAAAACAAGTAGCATTGCACTTAAGACATGGCTACAAGTAAATTGATCTTTCTAGATAATGTTGAAAGTTTGGTCAAACATCATCCATTAACCCATAGAATATGAGTAGAATAAAATCAAAATTATTTTCTTGCTAAAAACACACGTAATGTTAATATTAATGATTATATTAGCAAGAGTGTCAATATCGTGAGTTGACCCACATATGAATCGACGAGATAGCCTAACCTAAAATATCAAGAATGTTGAAGCAAAAACAACTATGAAATACTCGACAACCCTGAAACTCAATCACTACTAAGAACTGCCCACCCTCGCATGAATTAGGATGGCTTCATGGATTCCCCAGTGCTAGTAAAGGGACGAAAATCTTGGAGGGTTTCTTTTCTTCTGCACGAATAGAATGGATTTTTCAAGGAACGGAGGTTTATCTTCTGCGTAGGCTGAAGGGAAAAATCATTGTAAATAACTTTGTGAAATATGTTTGCCAAAATAATGTTTTCTCTGTCTTTGTGTTATGCCCTAAAATTAAATAAACGAACTTGTGATAACATGTTAATTAACGAAGTTGATTTCATATGTCATAAATTAATGTGATAGATAATTAGAAAACTAAATAAAACCATTTGTGGGAAGCGGGTGGGCAAAATCCCTGACGGATCCATCCTACAGATGGGTGGTCCTAGTAAGCTAGTAGCTTCTCTCAAGAGATTGAACAAAACGTTAATTAGGAAAATTTAGGGAGATCCGAGCATTGACTTACCTAGGGTCATGACTTAAGACCCTAATAAAAAATTATCTTAGGGGAAAGGTGTGGCGGTTGTGCCAGAACTCCATTAGGGTTCCCTGAATCTTAACCAATTTACTAGAAAAAAGAGTTGCACTCCATGAACCAAGGGTAACTACGATCACTCTAGTTGGACAAGAAGCCCTTGTAGTACACCTCTGATGGAGCTAGCTAATGTATTGAGACCTCATTTGTCAAATTAGGACCTCGATCTTGCAAGTTGATCCTCGTGGGGATGTCTGGTACCTTCTGTTTTACGAGGTAGACTCTAGGAAACCTAGACGATAGACCCCATGCATTCTCACGAGTGCCGAGCAAAGCCACCTAGGATAATTTAGAGAGGACACAAGAAGAGTACAATAGTTGCTTGATAGACTCATAAAAGCAGGTTGAGGAGCTTCAAGCTCAATTGTTGCAGAAATGTGACAAGGCACTGAAGGAGATTCAAGAAAGGTAAGAGCAAGAGTTCCAACACCACCTAAAGGAGTGTGACTTGACTTTCATGAATCTCCAAAACTAGCTAAAAGAGTGTGCCATTGCACTCAAACACTTCCAAGAGGTACATGTACAACAGCTTCAAAACTAGCTAAAAGATTGTGCCATTGCACTCAAACACTTCCAAGAGGTACATGTACAAAAGCTTCAAAATTAGCTAAAGGAGTGTGACATAACTCTTAAAAATATTCCCGATTAGCTTAAAGAATAGGAGATTTTCATGAGTGATCTTTAAGATAGGTTGAAAGGGCAAGACCAATCACTCATAGACTACATAATTGAAATAGCTAAGCTAAGCACACATGTAATGATAATCAACCTACCAGCTCAACAATGCTAAGAACAAAGTAGGTTTGGAGAAAGCAAAGATACATTTACATGAGAGAAGGCATCAAGAGCATTAGTAAATATAGGGTCAATGAAGTGCCTCATATATAGGCTTGTAAGAGACCATCTCCACTAGCCTCTCAAGGGCCATGAGCATGGTAGAACATGACAAACAAATGCTCTATGAAACCACCTTGATGAAGCTCACCAATGAATTAGGAGGAGCCCTATATAGTGAAAGCCAGCACAAATTCCAATTAGAATCCTACAAATTGGTCATGGTGAAGTAACAATAGCTATTCAGAGTAGCTATAATGAAGCATATGCCTCGATCTTAACATCTAAAAGAGCTCAAGGCCCAATTGGGATTGCTTTCCAACACCTTGGAAAGCATAGAGAAAATTCAAGGAACCAATCTGATATAGAGGGGGTCAAATTAAGAAGATGTAATCTAACAATTGAAGCAAAAGGGTTATAAAGAGCACAACTCAAGTAGTGGGACTATGTAACATGCCACCCAAGCTATTCCTTGGTGGTATGTTATTAGTAGCCCATCAAGAGATATCATAGGAAGTGTCGTCTGGGATTTTGATAAAACCCTCGGAGTTTGCTAACTAGGCTCACTTGAGTCTACCCCGCAGTGGAAGTTTCGGCTACTCCCACGAGGATTGGCCTAAGTTTTTTTGTCTAATGTATTACTAGCGGCTAATTAATATTAGTGAATTATAAAGTGATGTGAGTCAGTATTTCTAGAATACCATATTGGGGAATATGGGAATTTCCCATAAGTTTGGGACATGTGGTCAAGTATTTGGATTTGCCATAACTTGAACACTATAACTCCAAATCGAGCGCTCTATAGCTCAATAGATTCCATTTTTCAAGTGCTTTCCAATGATAGATCACATCATATATTTTTGAGAGACTTATTGGCATGTTATTCGGGTGCCACCTTTTTAGTATTCAAACAATGGGAATTGGGAGATTCCCAAACTCACTAATATTGTGTTCTAGTTTCTAATGGTCCATCAAAGATCGAGACCACCCAGCCATAGGTCTAGATCATCCTCCCACTTCCCTTGAGAGAGTAGTTTTATTTATTTAATTACCTATCACTTTAGGTTCAATATATAAAATCAAAATCCTTGAATTATCTCCTGATACAAATTTATTACATACCTTTAATTTATGACACAAAAATAGAGTAAAGTAATTCTTTCTTAATAGTTCCTTTTAAATAAATGACTTTTACAATGTCTTCTGTTGAAGTGTTATTCTCTCCAAGTTTTTTTTCCCGACTAGTATTGGAACTTCTAGAACACAGTCTGGAAATTGAAGGGTAGTTGGCAATTCGTAAGAGCCTAAGGAGTTTATGACTAGATCCCCTTGGTATCCTCACCTCCTCCTGCCGACTAGAGTTTCCTACGACAATATCTTTTGCATCATGATTGGTCTAAACTCAGCATGAGTGGCAAAATAACTTCAAGACAAATCAGCATAAGTGGTAAAACCTTCCAATAGTCTTCCTAGATTCCCTCTTCCTTGGGGATTAGTTTGGATTGAATTTAAGCAAGAATTTCATACTTGAGGATAACTCCCTTGGAGTTTCATGGGTCTTTGCCCACTATAAAAGAAAATCTTGATTAGTTTAATTATGAACAGTATCATTTGGCAATTCATCTCAAGGTCTCTTATATACTAAGGATAACCATTTGTGATTCAAAGATTTCATTTGATCAACACAAAAATTAGAAATATTAAATCTTTTAGGGACACAACACCTTCCTTGTACTTGCATAGATTCATCTTGTATAGACCTAAGTTAACCCTTGGAATTCATGGTTAAGAATTTCTCAAAGAAATTATATGCATGAATCGAATAAAATATTTATTTTCACATGTATCTTCTATTGCCTATTCATGGGATAAAGCTTGCTAGCTACTTTTATTTAAGAAAATTAGTACACCTGAAGATTCGTGATGACAGGTGCTTGGTTGATGGTATTTGTGGCTTCGTTTGTAATCCCTGCACTTGCCATTCGGTTTGTAGTAATTGTGTCTGTAATGTTATTGGTAGCTCTTGCCTCCATGACCTTCATAGATTTCCTCTTTGGGGCCATGGTCTTTATCGCAAGACTGCAAAAAAAAGGGGAATTTGGTGAAGGGTCTTGGGGGAATTAGATTGACAGAATTTTGATTGACCGGGGGGGGAGTGATCACCATAGATTTTGAGAAATTGAGAAGAGTCTTGATTCCATAGGAATGAATAGGATAGAAGGGATGGAGAAATTGAATTTGAGAGCTTGTGGAGTATCCTCCTTGTCTTCTTGATGAGAAATTCCCGTACTCGCGCTTTTCTTACCTCACTCCGTGTTGTTCTATACTCCTAAGAAGGGCCTCTCCCCTCCTGCTCGAATTACCCTCAATGGCTCCCCATGCCTCTTATTTATAGTTAAATTAGATAGGAAGGGTTGTGTCTAAGAAGAAGAGTTCTTTATGGAGGGTATCTTGAAAAAATCAGCAATCTATGCTCAAATCACAAATTTGATGGTTCTGTTGGCTTCGAAAGGGGGGGTGAAACCCCAAGACACTTGCTTAGAAATCTTCTAGATCACTCCTTCTTCTTCTCCCTGTCTGAAGTAATGTTTGCTGTCAATAAATTGCGATTGTGATGTGTGCAATTTCACCTTCTTTTTTTTTGCATTAAATCTCCAAAACTGGCTTTTAAAAAACCCCTTGTTTTTTTTACATGACATCTTCTTCTATAAATTTTCATATCTTTTTAGGATATCTATAATAAATAATATCGAAAATATGCTAATCTTGTCCAAAAATCTAATATTTTACAAGAACTTGGTAAAATTTTAAATTAAAGTCGGGATATCACATCCTCTCTCCCTTAGAGGAATCGAGATGTCCTCATCTTGAATGAAACTAGGGATATTGGTTACATAGCAATTCATGATCAATCCAAGTGGCATCCTCTTCTTCAGGATAGTCTTTCCACTGGATGAGATATTCTCTAAGGGTTTTGCTTCTTAGAGTCTTCTCTCACATGTCAAGTATCTTTTTTGGTTGAAGTTTGAGGACTCACTGACTTGGCATTACAATTTGTTGGTCGTTAAGTACATGGTCTAGGTTAGGGACATATGCTTTCAATAGACTGACATGAAATACATTAGGGATTTGCATCTTGTAGGCATTTGGCCCTATACACTTTAGCACCTTATATGGCCCACAATACCTAGAACTTAACTTCTTGAATTCCCCAAAGATAACAAACTTTTCTTTGGGCAAACTCATAGGAAAACCATGTCACCTTCTTTGAAGATGTGTTCTTGCCTTTGTTGATCAGCATATGCCTTATGTCGATCCTTTATGGCTTGAATATCTTGCCTTGTAGCTTTACTTGTTGATCCATTTCTTCTATCATTTGCGTAGATGCTTCTACCCATAGGGTAGGATTGGAAAAATTTAATGGGGAAAGACAATCATGCCCATATAGTGCCTGAAAAGGAGTCATTTGAATACTTTGATGGTATGATTCATTGTAGGAAAATTCAACTAAGGCTAGGTATTGGATCCACCGTTTGGGTTCCCTATTACAATAAGCCCTCAGTATGTCCACAATAACTTGGTTGACCTGCTCTATTTGACCATCGATGACAACACCTAGAACCAATGCCTAATATTGCAAAAAAAAAAAAAGCAAAATTGTACACAATTGGCACATTGTTACCACATTTTACATTAATTAATGCAAATGCAATATTCTTTGTTGTTGTTTTTGGAGGCTGTGTCTCTGCAGTCTTCTGGCTAGGCGATGTCTATACAAGGAAGTTACTGTACATGAGGAAGGTGGAGTTTTAGATAAAATCTCATAGATTTCCTTAGTGAATCCCAACCATGACCAATCTAAATTTTCCCCATAGGGAATTATTATCATCTAAGAGAAGATAAAATCTTGTCTTCTCTCCCTTGATTCCCCTCTTTCCAATACCAAATTTGATTTTGATTTAGTAAAAAGAGGTAGGTTTAGGAGCTTTGTGGTGGTTCATCACATCACTTAAGTAACACTTGCATGCCCTTGGTAACCCGCAATGCAAAGCATAGTTCATTTGGGGGCAGTTTTAATGTTACTTGCACTTGTTATGCTATTTTTCTATTCACTAATTGGACTTCAATTCTTTGGGTCAGATCTTGCATATGGGTGTATAAGGCAGGTAGATGGCCAAATGTCCTACCATGTAATATACTATTCACATTTCTCAAATAGAGGACTTAAGAGTCCAAGCAATTTATTATGCAAGAAAACATTCAAAATGGTGGTTTGCAAAACAGTTTCTACTTCCTGATGTAGTGGCCCTATATGAGTACATTTTTATATGGGATGAAGACCTCGGTATCGATAACTTTGATGCTAAAATGTATATAGAACTTGTTAAAAAGTATGGCCTTGAGATATCTCAACCTGCTTTAGAGCCAAGTCATAAGGTGACCTGGAGAATGACAATGCGCTTAAAAATTTTTAGAAATTCATAGAGTGACTAAGAAAGCTCTGGCCGATGCAAAGATCCAAATAAGCCTCCATGTAGGGTGTTTGTTGAGATAATGGCTCCTATGTTTTCAATAAATGCATGAAAATGTGTTTGGCATCTGATCCAAAAGGATTTGATTCATGGATGGGGTCTTGACTTCACCTTAGGAAGGTGTGTGAAGCCTATGTATGAGAAAGTGGGAGTTGTGGATACTCAATGGATAGTCCACAAGCTTCTCCCATCTTTGGGTTCCCAGGGAGAATCAATCAATGGAAAGAATCCATGGGAAGGGTTCAGGGAAAGATGTTAGTATGAGTGGAACTTGTTCCACAAGCATGTGGAAGAGGCTGACCAGAGGCTCTCAAGGAAACAAAGGGTCACTAGAACCATGACGTGGAGATATTAGTATGATACTCACTTTGGCAACTCACTGAAGTCTTGACTTGAGTTTTCAGGCATCATCTCATTCGATATATGTTTGAAGTAAACATGGATATTGTAGGAAAAATGAAGTATAAGAAACATGATTGGTAGAGATAATAGTCCAACTATCATTAAGGAGTTGGAAGGGAAGGAAATTAATTAAAAGAAAAAATAAAAATTCGCAAGAGGAGAGGGCATTGGAGATAGAAGGGGTCATGAGCAAAAGGAGGGGGTGCGGATTGATAAAGAAGATGGAAGAAGGCTATCAGCACAGGTATAGAGAGAGAGAGAGAGAGCCATGGGCCACCCCTCGACTGCACCTCGCCAGCCATGGCTCCCCAAGTTCTGTGGACGATTGTAGCCCCTCAGATTCCTCCCACCCTCCCTCTTGCACCCAGGTAATCATCACCAGCCTCCTCTCTAACTTATTTCATGTCGGGAAACTTTGGCATCTTTCACAGTATATTCCCACAGAAACCTGGCACAGGTAGTGCACATCACAATATCATTAAAAAGTCCACCTCCACCTGTGAAGGAGCTTGTTTTGCTTCCAACTTTTGCTGTAGTTCGGTCATTGCCTTTATTTTCTCTTCTTCAAGCCCCCGGCATTAGTTGTGCACTTCTGTGCTTTTGAAGCAGAAGGTTGGAGTTTTTGAAACTGCACCTTTAAATGCCTTATGATGTAGCAACACTGTCTCATAGCTTCACGATATTGAATTGTTGGAGTAGTTGTATCACTGGTCTTTGATTTGATAGTAATTATTCGAAGCAGGGCATTTTATGCCATAAATCGGTTCTTGAATTAGCATAACAGCTGCAACATTGGCGAGAGAGAGAGAGAGAGAGAGAGAGAGAGAGAGAAGGAACATGATGAAAAGGGTGCCATATTCATGGGCACCATCATTCAAGAGAGGGAGAGAGGAGGAGGCTTTTCAAGCCAAACAAAACCAAGAAATGGACAAAGAAATGTACTTGGAAAGGACAGAGATGAGAGAATTAAAACTTGTGCCTCCCACATGATCATTGCCATGTCTCCCCTTTGAACATGGAAATGGGAGCTTCAATGTACCCACCCAAACTGAGATTCCAAGTTTGGAGAAGGGTTTCCTCTCTTCAATACGCTCTACTTCGCACGCAGTTTGGTGGAGAGATGGGAAAGATATGAAATTAGTTATCTTCTCCTCATTTGGTCATTGACTATGAAGAAGCCATAGCCATGGGTTTAAAGCTCTTAATTAACACTTAATAGCTTTAAGATTTTAAAGGCCATTCCTATCATCATAAGTCAATCAATTAGCCAATAAGGCGAGGAAGTAAAAAGAATGATGATCTTGTGTGTGAAACGACTGGACGAAAGGTAGATCTTGGTCGGGATTGCAAGGGACACGGTTTCCAAAAGCGTAATTGTGATTCTCGTTCTTTACGTAAGTGCCTTAACTCATTTAACAGAAATAAGTGATTCAACATAAATATTTCTTTAGTTTATAATTTTTATAAAATTTCTTTGAATCCCATTTTTAACTTTGAATATGTGTTAGTATTTATTTAGGTCTGATTTTATATTTTAAAAATAAAAAACAACCAAAAACGCTTTAAAATGGTTTAAAAATTGTAAATATATTTTTTTATAAAATATGGCTAAACAATCATGATATGGAATATTTTTATAATAAATTATATACTATTAAAAGTATTTAAAAAAAATTTCAAAAATTTTGAAAATTTTTTAATGTGTCTTAAAAATAAAAAACTATTATTTTACATGAAAATTATAGTATGTATTGATTAAAATCATATTTTTACCTCAATAAAAAATTAAGATATTTTATAGAAAAATTGAGAATATGATTTCAGATGTTTTATGGAATTTTTTTGGGATTAGAGAAAAAGAAAATTAATTTTATGTTATTACTTTGAAATCTTATTAATATAAAATATGGTGTTTTTAACTGTATGAAAATTAAGAGTGTTGACAAAGTATTAAGTTATACCATATGGGACAATAGAAATGTTTTTTAAGAGAAAATTAGAGTTTATGGGTTTGTGAAATGTTAGTTGATTTGTTTTGAATGTTTACTGATTAATAATAATAATGGAGTTTATTATATAAAGAAAGAGAAGAGATAATTTAAAAAGAATTTAAATGGAGATGTATAGATAGATCTATGCTACCCTGAGACAAATTCCCCAAGGGATACTTTAAATTATCTTATTATTGGAATTGAATGCTCAAGAAAGAATGCAATGCCACTAACTCTCCCCCCCCCCCCCCCCCCCCCCCGCCCCCCCCTCTTCGCATTGCCCCTCCCCCCTCCTAAATTGATATCTCATAGGTTTGAGTTTCATTTCACCTTAAATATTTTAATAAGTCTCAAATTGTCCCAATGAGTAGAATAGCATCAACACATAAGGCCAACCAAGAATACATCACTCGACTCTTCACACACAAGGTATTGCCAATTTAGTATTACAAAAACCATTTGATGTTGAGTATGCTTGCATCTTCTCATACTAAGCATGAGGAACTTGCTTTAGATGATACAATGTTTCCTTTTATTTTTAGACCTTATGTTCTTGCCCCCTTTTGAACAAAATGAGGTTGCATGTAAGTCACCATTCTAAAATGTAGTCTTTGTATCCAACTAATATACATACCACCCATGAAACGGTGCCAATGCATAAATATGGATAATAGGAAAAACGTCCCACTGAAACTAATGCCCTTGTTTTGAGGATAAAATTTTGCAACTTGTATGCATCATTGCTATAGTTTGGCTTACTTTGTAAACCTACTTTGTACTAGTTGGTAATGGCATGACTAATCAATAATTACAAGAAGTATAAAATTTACATAAATTGAAAATGCACACTTTATCACTTTAATCTCGGACAATGGACAGTTGGTTGTTGGCCCCAAAATTGGTGCTCCTTACATTATTTCTTTAGCTTGTATTGCAAATGGATGGAGTGCAATTAAGATTCTTTGATCTCCTCCACTAATCCTAGTGTCTCAACTAACTAGCAAGCATTCAAACTAATTTGCCTCTTGGTTTGCTTTGGAATTTGCTTTTCACCCTACTCCTTGAAAGACAAATTAAGCCCAAATTTAATATTGGTTGACTAGACTCTTTAATCTCCCTAAAATTCTTCAATTTCAAGTATTGGAATTCAAGTCCAAGGCCCTCAATTTTGAGCACACATCTTAAGGTGGCTATCAAATCCTAAATTTTGATTTGTAAATCAGGGTCTACAATAGAGATTTTCCAATATTCCCACCTTAATTACTCAAATGGTTGGATTTTGTTGAGATAACTTGAGAGATAGCTGGAGCATGAGAGAAAATGTTGTAGAGATAAAATGAGTTTCATTGTGAGAAAGATTGAAAAACTGATGTTGCCCTGCTTAAACAGCCATGGAAGTTATCACCTACAAATTAGGACCACCAGAAAAGATGTTGCCTCCTTCTGTATATTTTCATTTCCACCAGAATGACCTTTGACTGCTATCACCTACACTTGGATGGCTCCAAATTGTTGTCACTTGCTGTAGGACTGGTTCTAGTGGTTGCAAGTCACATCAGCAACATCTTCTTGCTATTTAAGAGCCTCCTTCTCTCTCATAATGGCTAGAATGGACTTTTGCTAGTCCCAAAAATATTTTTTTCACTTGTATAGGCAAGTATTGCCGAGTGGCAACCTTTTAATTCCATTTTGCAGCATTATCTAGCATCATTTAGCTTTTTAAATTAATTTTTTGACATTCATTCTAAAAATAAATTCAATAATTATTTGTGACCGAAAATAATAATTTCACTAGCCAATAATTAAATTGGCTAGGCCAATTTGTCTTCCAAGCATATCTGGTAGTTATTAGCCATTAGACCAACATTAATTAATTAATTAAGGCATAGTCTCTAATGTCACCCGTTTGACATAAGGGGCCAATAAATTGGTCTAGGCCAAAATTTGATACAAGGTATCACCTAGCAAGCATAACTTATTACAGCATTTTCCTTTGGCACCACAACTGATATCTCAGGGTCCCAAGTCCCATACTGTGGAATAATTAACTTGCATCTCATATGCGCTAGTCACATTAGCGCATTTAATTAAGTTTTGATCAAATGATAAGCAAAGCAATAAAATTGCATGTCCTCATGAGAGATCACCCCCTTAGCAAATCCATCATGTCATATCAGAGTGTTGCATCATACTTATTTCCCTTTGTGGCTCATGAAACGAAAGAAGTTTCTTCTCATTACACATACACATAAGGATCAAGTGCATATCCATTATAATGTACAATGCATGCATGGGAGCCCATGTGAGCATGATTAGATAGAGGACAACCAATTTTTTGCCTCACAAAGTTTGCATGGGACATGTTGCTATATTGTTAATTCTCAATAGTTTTAGAGACTAGATCATGCATATCTACATTATGATCCTTCTTTGTGGCTTGATATGGTATCTACTTGCCTCCAAGTAAGCATCGCAAGTCTCCACATATAGTTATTGATTATTAAATAAAGGCAATAAATTATCATACATGTCATATAGGTTTACATTTACCATATGGCTAGTTTTGGAGGTTGAAGTAAATGAGAAGGAGCAAGGATTCAAATAAGCAAGTAATTAGTAAGGAGCTCTCTCATTCTCTCTCTCTTTCCCTTCCATAGTGCCTATGGAGGCGCCCAAAGGAGAGCATTTGATACTGGAAGATTGAAGTGAGAGCATAAATCTTTGTGCACAAGAGGGAGAGAAATCTCAAGTAAAAAAAGGAAATCTTGCTTAATAAGTTGTTCAAGTACAACTAAGGGACACTCTCTCTACAATTGTGAGTGACCTTGAGGCTGTTTATATAGCATGAATGTGGGATAGGGATAGGGTTTCCCTTCCTCTTCAACTCATTCACACCTCATTTTCCCTCATGCACCCTTACTTATTGAGGCTTTACATGTTAGAATTCTAGCAACCCCTCTCAATGCCAAGGTGGCATTAGATTACATAGCATGTAAACCATTCTCTCCCTCGATGAATCAGTGGGATGGTTTTATAAAATAGGCTACAAGGATGTGTATGGACAAATGATACAATAGATACTAGAAAACTTGTCTGTCATCAAGAGCTTTGGAGATATAGTTGGCCTCCAATTCTTTGGGTACTTCAAGAGAGTGTGGACATTCACTAGTGATATGCCTTGTTTGTTTAAATTTTTTGCACTTCATCTTGTTGAGGTATTTTTTCCAACATTTTCTTAAAACATGTTGTTTTTTATCGCAAAAGGAACATTTAATACTCACTGTATGGACTAAGAGTTGGTTTGTTGAAGTAGATGTTGAGCCCGTGTTGCCTTCCTTTCGTTTGTTATCTTCTCATCCAAAGAAGACCGAATGACACCTCCAAGTGTAGGATTTGGTACATTTATTAGGGTAGTAACAAGGGTTGAAAAGAATTTCCTTACAACTTTCAAAAGTATTGAAATGTCATCTTTTTCAGCAAGAACCGCCGAGCTTGGACTGATGCTAATTGAGCCACCTAACCCTTCATGTGGAAAATGAACTTTCCTAGGTCTTCTCCTTGCTTGTATTCCAAGCTGACAACTTTATTTTGAGGAAGATTTTGGAATTCTTTCCTCTTCACCATACAATTTCTTGAGCTCATTCCACTTCTCCTTTGCAATTGGAAGTTGATCAATATGGTAAATCAAGGATTCATCCAGGTGCATTATTAGTATGGCTTGGACTCTTTCATCATCTTCTACATCCATAAGGTTGGATGGATCAATGGGTCTGGTTGTAGGGCCACTAACCCCTCTCCATCATTTTATATTTCGCAAACACCTACCATGGGTGGAAGTCTCTCCCATGCAAACTTGTGGATTTGAGGCTTTACATCAATACAGGCCATGATAGGAAGGTCTTACTAATTGCATGAGGCAATGGTAGTGTCTAATCGTTTACAAGGTGGGCAAGAAGAGTGGTAGCAACTAAGAGGATGTTTTAACCTAAGTGAGTAGCATGCTAAAATTAATTGATGTATACTTAGAGAAAAATAAGATAAGATGAACAGAAGGAAATGGTCTATGTGTTTATATTTGACACATAGTATTACAATGATCAAGAGTGAGATGATGAGAGTTAAGCATAGAGGATATGCTTAAGATGAAAAAACATAATCTCGTGTGAAGACATAGAATAGCTTCCACAATTGATTTCAACCAAGATAATGATTGAGGATTGGAGCATTAGTGCTCAAATTTATGTCTCACTTGATATGTGAAATTTCAAGTCTTTTGATGGACTTCTTGATGTCCATTAAGTGTGTCCAGGCCAAAGAGAGAGCTTTCGAGTCTACAATAATCTCCATAGAAGATTAATCACTAATTAGAATCACTATTAGTGTCTCCTAGGATGATTAAGGTTGGGATGAGAACTCTTAAAACTTGCAAGATAGACCCATAGTTAGGATGTCACTATTTGTGGGCAGTAATAAAGAGGGAATTTTTCAAAGCCCTTTGAGGTGGATATAGCTCACTTAGGGGGTTGTAAATACCCTATAAAATCCCCTTCATTGGGGTTCACTAAAGACAGTATTTGCAAGTCCCTCTCTAGTTGTGAAAACTTCCCTAGATTTAGGTATTTCTTCAATGTTGGCCACTTGCGTACCTAATGTTGGGCATTGTTGTACCACATTGCTACGCCGTGAGGTGGGAGAAAGTTCCTAGAAGGAACCTCATTGAGATACTTCTTTCTTTATTCTCCCTAGACTCTCCATTGGCTGGTGGTCAAAACATTATATGGTGCAGAAGAAGATAAAATGAATAGAACAAGATCTTCTTATGTACTTGAGAGTGACCTCCTACCTATTTATATAGCCTCACTCTAGGCTAGGGTTAGGGTTTTCCTTGCCCTTCAAATCATTCACACCTCACCTTCCCTCATGCACCATTACTTACTCAGGGTTCACATGCTATACTTCTAACATTTGAGGCCACCCCATTTTAGCTTCACAAGGTTGCGAATAGTAGTTTCAAGATATATTGTAATCTCGCTTGTGTCAGTTGTTCTCACGTGCATTGGTTACAAATTTCACATTTGTAAGTTTTGAGGTGTTTGTTAGGAAGAAAACACAAGGTTTATCTACAAACAAGTTACAAATTATATATATTTCTAAGAAGTGCTTGAAAGGTCTTCCACGCAATACTTTCTTACATGTACCATCATTTATTCAACTTTGGATAGTAGCTCTATGTACCTTTGAGCATACCTATTCTCATGTTCACACATGGTATAATTAAGAGCACTAAGTTCTCCTTACATTTGAGGCTCTTCAAGGCTCTCTTGCGGTATATTTTCCAATAGATTATCTCTAATTTGTTGGGCATATTCATCTTGGGCCTTACTCTTCTCTTTATGATTTGCCATAGTAGTGTAATCTTACAGGAACCCCTTGTCACTGAATTGGGTATAGCTTGAGCTTAAAAACTTGGATTTTCAAAAATTTTGATTCAAAATGGATCCAAATTTTCCCTCTTTGAGATGAGCTATATCATGTTACAGTAAGTCTAAAATAAAAAAACTTGTAACCCAATCTGTGAGGCTAAATTGTCTAGACTTGCATTTAGCTTTAACCTGTAAGTACCTTGTTTCCACTAATGAGAGAAAAATGGTTGTACCTATGGGCTTAAAAACCCTATAGGGATCTTGATAAGGTGTGTCAGCAGCCTATTATAGTACCTATATCTATATCCCAATGATAAAAATGGTACCTATAATGACATGTTCATACACTGTAGTGTCTTGTAAAAGCCTTGTTTCACCTTGTTTTGATCTTCGAGATACTTGAATATTTGAGACTGCATGAATCTTTAATTCTCTACTCGTGGTACCTATGTGAGAGATAAAATGGTAAGATAGGATCCATGTACAAGCTTGGAATCATTGGGAGGTGGGAAAAGTTTCCCTCGGCTTCGGCTCGGCTTGTTGCACCTCTTTAGGATCTTTAATAGTGGGAGAGGGTCACCTCTCTAGTGTCCCACTATCTCCCTCAGTATTTTCCTTTTTCCTTAGTGGGGATCTCAACATAGTGATATTCTACTCTAATCAATCAGCATGATATGCATTACTGAAATTTTCATTCAGATCACTCCTTGAATTGCAATAGGTTTGAAATTAGCAAAATGAACAAGGAGAGGGTCTTACAATATAGTGACTCATTGCTCACTTACCCATTACAATGGATTATGATATATTTGGCCATGAATAAAAAAATATTTAACAAATCATTAGATTAAAGCAAGAAATTTAACCAATCAATTGGACTTTAACAAATAGGATTGAATATAATGCTAAAAACTCAAGCAAGAACTTCTAATTCACTGTTTGAATCAAGTAAGCAAGGCACTTCATGAATGGGCTGATTTAACCAATGATGGGCTGAAATATGGTGGAAATTTTTCAAATCTTTAATCTCTCAATAAAACGGATGAAGGTCAACAATTGGATAGATGAGAGAGCTCAAGAATTGAAGAGAAATATCTCTTGCATAGCTTGACAAAGGCTTGAATGATCCTCCCCAAATGCTTGATGAAGCCTTTGATTGCCCAATGTTGTTGAAATAACCTTCAATCCTTGTCCCTTAGATGCATAGAAGCAATCTTGAAACCTTAGAAGCTTGAGATTGAAGAATTGAACCTGTTTTCCCCAAATCTTGACTCCATGGAAGCTCTTAAGGTTTAGGCCAATCTTGCTCAATCCTTACAATTTCTTCAAGAAATCTTCAATAAAATGAATCTCAAGGTTGAAATGATGAAGAATCTTCAAGAAATTTAAGAGAAGTTGAAGCTTGGACTAAAGCTTTCATGGATGCCCATAGACTACAATGTTAGGATTCATAAAAGTAAGAAATATGCCAAAAGGGCTAGAAAGGATGCTCTCAGTAAAGAAGTTTTTTTTTGCTTAATGAAGCCTTGATGTGAAAGATTAATGCTGAAGAATATAAACATCAACAAATAATTAGCCAAGTTTCCTCAATTTGTGCAGTTCTTTTCGAGTTGTTCTTGAAGCAGCATAGACAATTGAAACTCCTATGATAGGTTATGTCCTAGTAGCTTGGAATGAAGAATGAAAGATTATGCAAGTGTTGAATAGCCTTTGGAGATCAAGGTCTAAGAGATAGAGTGATTTCTCTACTGAAAACTCCACGAAATTTATTGCAGGGAAGTTTAAAGAAAGGAGAAAGAGGATCCTCTAACCATAGTTTATTCTTCTCCTAAGCCCGATTATCCTCTTTTTCACCAAATTACCTTCAAAATAGCATGTAATGGATGCATGACCTTTCATTTTAGTCATGATTTGGCCAAATATCTCCAAGATCTTTGTTAGAGCTCCAAGATTAGTCTTTGCTCCAAGTAGAACACCTGCAAGTACCTACCATGTGGCTCATGTACATGCTATCCAAGATTTAATGGTGAAAATTTGGAGAAAAAATATTTGAAAATGAGAAAATCAAATGTATCAAAATCCTAAGCTCCGATACCACTTGTCAAGGAGAGAACTAAAAGGTGAGACAAAGAAGAGCTAAGGAGAGAGAAAGACTAGAAAGTTAGGAAAGAAGAGACAAAAGCCATAGGAAGCTGTGACCAAGGAGGTGAGGTAAGAGTTAGTAAATATATTAATGTCCAAAGATGTGAAAATTTACTTGTCTCACCCCTTTTATACCTATGTTTGGGTGACAAGGTATTATTAATAATTCCACACTAAAATATATCTTCTTCCTAGCTTCTTAGAGAAAAGTGCTAGTCTTAGAGGAATGTGCAAGATTAAGCAAGCTTATTGATATCCTAGACATTAGATTAGTTGGACTACTATGAACAAGTGGCGTAGCTATTGAGGAAGGCTAGAGTAAATCATAAAAATTAGTTACCAATATCACTCATTTAGTGCAACAACTTGCAGGAGTTGGCTTGACAATGCGATTAAAAGTGGCTTGGTCATTGGCCAGTCATTCTCTATTTAATAAATTTATGTCAATAAACTAATGACTCACTTTTATTTAAGTGTTGATTATGATCTAGCATGGCCATGAGACCATTTAGAGACCAATATTCCTAGTGCATCACTTAATGGGGTGATCAGAGCACTGTGGCAAGGATATTTGGTATAGGCAGTACAAGTTATGAAAGGGGAAAGAAGTGTCTGCCAAGTGTAAGAGTGTACACAAGAACCAAGGAGTTACATATAAATGAAGATGGATTGAGTTTTAAGAAGAGGAAGTGCATTAGCCTTATGTATATGTATTTATGTGTGCATCCAAGGACACCTCGGAACATTTACTTGTGTGTAATGAGCATTGCAATCATTTGGGGTCATCCTCTCCCTTACAAGTCAAGGTTTAAGGTCTTTTCTTGCATTACGAAAGACAAGAGAGGTAATTCTCTCACTAAGAAAGACAAGAGATGTGATCCTCTGGAAGTGAGGAGAGAAGTGATTTTCTCTTTCTAAGGTCTAAAATGACACAAGCTTTTGTGTGGAATTCAATCTTAAGGTTGAGACCTAAAAAAATCTAATGAACTCTCATTATCTATGGCTCAAGGTGGTTGTACGGACCACAAGTTAATAGTATAGTTTAAAAAGTTTTTTTTTAATAAAATAGACATGGTGAATCCATTTTTAAGATATCAAAAATAACGAGATCTACAACTTTTGTGTTGGACGTTTTTTCGTTCGAGCATTGTACAGAGAGATATCTCAAAATTGGTGCTGCAGAGTAGGTCCTGGAACAGCCACATCTTGCATGAAGATCAACCTTTCCAATCTTGGCACTCAAGTCTCTCTCCAAGAAGAGAATCTCTTGAAAGCTTATTAAAGAGGAGCCTCTCCTTGGGTGTGGGGGAGGTGAAGGAAGCTTCACTTTGCATGCATCCAAGAGGAGAAGAGAAGGAGCAAGTGTTGCGGAAGCACTGCTGAAATCAAGTTCCAAGAGGAGGAGAGAAGGTGCAAGTGCTGTGGAGGCTCTGCTGAAATCAAGTTCCAAGAGGAGATCCCTACACATATTGTGTAGGAGAGAAGGTGCAAGTGCTGCGGAAGCTCTGTTGAAATCAAGCTCCAAGAGGAGATCCCTACACATATTGTGTAGGAAGAGAAGGAGAGACTCAAGAAGGATCAAAAGGTGCCAACTTCCAAGTTGTGCAAGTGTTAGCTGCTGGTTGTATACCATGCAAGGAACCGTGATCTTGTTACCAAGATATACAAGTAAGAGTTGATTTATGTGTAAAACGGAGGAGCTTGCTCCTTGTCAATAATATAATTCCACAAGGAGGGATTGGCCCATCTTCCAGTCCCTAGTGTGTTGTCAATCTCTCTATCTCTCTCTCTCTCTCTACATCTTTCTTTTCTCTCGTATGTTCTCTCTCTGTGCCAGTATAATATCTACCATATATCGTTTAAGTATATAAGAAAGTCGAGTGTGTATCTCGGATCTTATAACATTGGGAGTCTAGTGCACTCGAAAGGGTGATTGATCTCACTAGAATAATTAAATCCTAGGTATTTATGAGTGAATATGAGGGTTCTTTTCTAAGGGAATTTTTTCCAAATTTTCCCCAAGATTGCCAAAGGAGGATATTGGATTGGGCAAGAAACACACACTTAGTAGAGGGGGGCAAATATTTTGGGCCGCAATTAATTGTAGATGTAGAGCAATTATCTTCCTAGAGTTGGGGCTATAATGATTGTGTGCAAACCATAGTTTTATTAGCAGCGCACTTTGGACTAATAGATGCAGTAGAAATAAAAACAATCAGTGTATCATACCACTTCGATTGGTATTATCGCAACTCTTATCAAACTTTTAGAAGGGTGATATGGGAGGATGTGTTGCTTTGGATACGGGTATCGAGAGGTTTAAAAGGTACTTGCAATACAAAAGACATTAGAGAGGTCGTTGAAATTTTAGGCCTAAACCTTGAGCAATAAGAAAAGTTGCCTTATGGAGAATTAGGCCCAGAGTTACCAACCATTCTAAACCTTCTAAGCATGCATGCAAGCAAAAACCTAACTTTATAGCATCAAACAAAATGTGCAAAATTTTGAGTATGACAATAATTGTGAGAAATGCGGGATTTTGAGCATGGCAAAGGCGGAAGCTATGGAGGATGGAAGGAGAAGTGTGGACTCATGATGGAAAAGACACTGTTTGTTACACAAGTGAATTATGTTCCAAGATTGAGACTTGGACTCATAAACACAATCTTGTGTATGTGGACAATGACATTGACACTTCACTGAAAAGAAAAGAGTACTTTCATTTCATTAAGAAAAGGAAGCAAGTACAATGCTTTATAGGAAAGTAGGAAACTGCAGTAGGCACCATTGTGCATATGGGATAGGTTAGCCTGCATATCCTTGACCCTGAAGCTCCATACAAAGGGGCTGTTTTAGTGAGTGTGATTGCTAATTCTCAACAATAATAGCTATTTTAGTAATTGTGTATGAATTTGGAGGAGAGGCAAAGGTAGCAAAATGAACCAAGAGATCAATGAGCTAGAGAATGAATGGCGCAACAGGAGGCTTGGCTACTAGAAAGGCTTGAGAGGGTGAATGCATTATTGAATCTGGGGATAGATGCCGATAGAACACCACCAAAGGGAAGTGAAGTAAACTCATATCACTGGGATCAAGTCGCCTCAAGCACTAGTAGTGCCACTAGGAAAAGGAGTAGACAAAATAGTGGAAGTAGGGGGAGTGAAGCTAATTCTACAATAGGGAATATTGAACCTCCCTTTGATTGGGATTTAGAGGTGAATTTTGGATTGTATCAACTATTTAAGGATCCTAAGGAACCTTCTTGGTTCGATATTACCAAAGATTTAGAGTTAGAGACATTATTTAGAGAAACAATGGCTCGCAACCCTGTCAGATTAGCTGACTTCACACAATTTGGGGGACTGTGGGATGAGGATCTTGATGCACATTTGCAAAGATTTGAGGTGACCTGTGTCGCACAATGAGATAGTAGACGATGACCAAAAGCTTCATATCTTCCCTGCAACATTAAAAGATAAAGCAGCAAGGTGGTACGGGAACCTCGATGCCAAACATAAAGTGACTTATGTGGCCTTATCAAGAGCCTTCCTGGAAAAATTTTGATGGCAAGGTTTCCAAGATAGACTAGCCCTTCAATTGGATTATTTGTCCCAAGGAACAACCGAAAGTGTTCAACATTACATTGAACATATGGAAACAATTATTCGAAATATGAAACCAACTCCTAATGAACCTATGCAAAAGCGTAAACTTATTGATGGGCTTAATCCCAAAGTTCATCAGCATGTTAGCCTACAACGGCTAGCTACGTTGGCAGATGCTAAAACACATGCTAGATGGTGGGAAGAAGTGCAACTTAACCAACAACGACAAAGGGACTTATTTGAAGAACCTCAAACGGAATATCCAAGCACTTCATGTGGGATATCTAAGAACGTGTCTTATCTGACCGTTCCTTTAAATCCATCGGTGACTGCAAGTTCAAATATATCAAGTGTACCTTTAAATCCATATACCTCAATTCCAGCCTATATGATGCAAACAAGAATGCCTTCTATGCCACAATCTTAGTCCCCTCTTGATGAAGCAAAAGTAGCTAATATTATTGTAAAATCCCTAGCTTGAAAGTTGAAGGAGGAAATTATGGGTGCAATGCAAGCACCCTTAAAAGAAATTTATTCGATAACAACATAGTCTTCTAGTGCACAATAATTCTCTAGCAGCTCAACTCCAAACCCACCTAGATCCAATATCTGGTGTGGTGAGTGTCATGGGTATGGCCATGTGGCTTACAGAGTGTCCGTCGCTCTGCACTTTTTGCCTTAAGACAAGGCATCTAGATACAAATTGTTGGCATAAGATAGGTCAAGAGCAACAACAAGCTCATTCAATGCAAACAAAATACAATTACATGGATCGTCATAATATGACTTATGCGATTGGACTAGCTAATCAACATTTTAGGCCGAGAGGATTTCCAACCCAAGGTAGACCCCCAGTACCCCGAAATAATTACAATAGTGATGGAAACCAAGGAAGAAATTCTCCTTTTAGAAGATATAATGGTACTTTTTGTAATCCAATGGGGCAAGGTGAAAAATAGAATCATAAGGGACCAATAATTTGTTATCGATGCCAATCGGAAGGTCATATAGCTACATATTGTCCAAATGCACATAAAACTCAAGACTTTACTCCTCTTTGTAGGAGGTGTAGTGGTGAAGGGCATCACAAAGAGAATTTCCCTAAGCGAGAAGATAACAAAACTAATGATAGGGGTAATAAATTTTCTAATGAACCCTCGACCTCATCCGCAAATTTAGTTGAAGTAGAAACAACAAGGCAAGTGAATGGAGTTAGGTCTAAATTCATACCCCATAGGGTGGCCTTTAAGGCTAACCCCATGATTGGTGTGGTTACTAGAGCACAAAAGCAGCAATGAGAGGAGCAAGGTCTAGAGGAAGAAAATCTACAATTAAAGGAAGCAGTGAAGGATAAATCTAAGAATATAGATCCTAACATAGAGCTACATGAGTCAAATTCTCCACAACATTCCTCTGACCATCCATTATTACCTGTGCCTTTGGCAAATCCTAAGATTCAAGTAGGAGTAGCTCCTTTCCCTAAAAGATGGATACCTCCTAAGGAAGGAAGTAAAGAGCGGGCAGAAGCAGTAAACAAGACCTATGATCTTTGGGCTACATTAGAAGAAGTATCTTTGACCATTAATCTTCGACAATTGCTGGAAATAGCATCTACATGTCGAAAGTAGCTTTATCATAAATTAGTTCAATGTGAAGGGAAGAGGATTGAAATTAACACTCCTAGAGGAAGTGCAAATTCTTCCAAAAGAAAAGCAACTAAGGACGTAAAAATAGTAGATTTATTTGTGGATCCAAGAGCTCCAGTTATAGATACTACTATTAATGGCCACTTGCTGAATGAAGTGTAGTTAGATGGTGCCTCAGCAGTCAATTTGATGAGAAAACAAACAATGCAAGAACTAGGGTTGAAGAATCTAAAACCTACCCATATCATTTTACGTGTGGCTGATCAAAGGAAAGTGATTCCTTTGGGATTACTTCGAAATGTCAAATTTGTAATTGCTAGCCTAGAATTTCATGTGAATTACTTAGTAGTTCTCTCATTGTCAAATATCTCTTCATATTTTGTATTTCTGGGTCGACCTTGGCTATACCAAGCCAAATACACTTAAGATTGGTACAAGGGTTCAATTATGATTGGTCCTAGAAATGATCAGGTTAAAATACAAGTTATTTCAAAAGGATTTTTGAAAGAGTTAGGAGATGAGCTAGTTAGTGAAATGGATGAGAAATCCAACAGTGAGTTTTATGATTCGGAAATGGAGAGGACTGATAATGAAGGGCCTTATGTCTAGTTATTTAAAACACAACGCCAAGCAAGAGCAGAAAAAGTAGAGGCAAATACGGTACATCAATCTCACAAGGTAGAACAGATGGGTATTGGCAAATATATTGTAACATTTTCATCAGACAATGATTCAGATATTGATATTACTCACTAGTTGACTACGTCTGAAGATACAACCCTAGACTACTTAATGCTCTCTATAGGGGAAGAGAAATACTTTGATGATTCGATTGAACCATATTCCTGATTATCCAGGGATCAAGAAGAAAATAATCAAGAAGATGCATTTTTTACGTATAGCAGGGCAAAAGTGATTTCTATGGATGAATTAGAAGAGGAAGAGATACCTGAGTTAGTGACATTTAATGTTGACAACATCTCAACAACTTCTTTGGAAAATATGGACGAATTTGACATTACTAAGAATAATAATGGCATGTCTAAGAGTAGGGTCTTTGCTACTTTTCCTTATGAGGAAAATGCTCTATCCTTTGGATATGAACAATTGCCAGATATAGCTAAAAGAACTTATTATCACCAGTTAGAAAATAAGGAAAGAGAATAGAGGAGTAGGAATAGGTGCAAACCGTTACAAAGACCAATATCGCATGATGATGAGGATGACTCAACTTTGGCCTTACATAGGTTTGCACAAACATCTAGTGAACATTATGGTAATTATGTTAGGATCATTAGAGAATTAAACAGGGCATTGGAAGTAGAACGTGAGGCAGCAATAACTACTGTAAATGAAGCAATGAAGAAAATTACTGAGTTACAAAAAGAAAAGGCAGAATTTCAATTTAGAGAAAGGCAATATCTAGATGAAATTGCACTTTTAGAGTTGTATTTAGAAGAACAGATGTTGAAATTTAGTAGTGGCGAGTTACAGATGGAACAAGCCTTACCTATGGATAGGAACTATTGGGACGAATATGAAATGACTAATAGATTTTGGGAAAAAGATAAATCTAAGTGTACTTTTAAACCAGAAATTCAAGGGAAAAACCCTACTATTTGTAAGAAGCTGGGAATAACAAATAAGTGTTAATAATGTTGATATTATGCCATGTCACACTGACATTGGTATAAAAGGAGAGAAGATGTAATTTTTCACATCTTTTTGACACATTAATACAATTACAGCCTTTCTCTCCCTTCTTGCTCACAGCTTCTATGGCTTCCCCTTCTTTCTTGTCTTTCTCTCTCTAAATCTAGTCTTTCTCTCTCCTCATCACTCTTTTTCTCTCTCCTCTGCAATATTCTCTCTCCCTGGTTCTCTCTCTCACAAGTGGTATCAGAGCTTGAGTCTTTGATCCATTATTTTCTTCCATTTTCAGTCCCATTTTCCTATTTCAAAATCAATTTCAGACAAAAATGGTACAAGACAGTGACTAGTGGAGTGCTGCACGACATCTACAGTTAGTAAGAGACTACATCTGGAGATATCCAAGGTCAGATATGGTGGGTAAAGGCTTAAATGGCTGGACATCATCAAATTTCATGCAAAAATGGAGATAAATAGGGTAAAGGATGGTTAACCGGGCTTAGTTAGAGACTAAACTACAGTTACTTTTCAAAAGAGGTCTTCCTTTCCTCTTTCTTCAAGCTCTGCCCAAGCTTCCATGGAGTTTGCTGGCTGAGATCTCTTCTTTTCTCACTGATCCTTGCTCTCCATCAATAATGGCCTGCATAATGGCACTCTAGACATCAAATGCAACAAGTGGAGCACCATTTTATGCCCTGTAGGAGCTGCCACGTGGCCTGGACAGCAGCCCGAAATTTGCGCTGATTTTTTTCAGCCTGTTCTTCATCTTCCCTCAGTCAATCTTTAGCTATGGTGCTTCTAAATGATCCTTGGCAGTGATTCCTTCAACTTCCTGGTGTGTTTACTCCAAAACAGAGCTATATTCCTCATCTTTTCACTCTCTTGAAACCCTACATGAACAGTCCATGGGCAGCCATGAAAACTTCAGCCCAAGCTTTCATTTCTTAACAATTTCTTAAAGATTCTTCATCCTTTTAGCCCATGGAATCATCTCAGCAAGGATTCTTTAACAAATTGCAAGGATTAAGCACGGAATGGTTAAAGATTGAAGATCAAGAGCTTTTATGGAGCAAAAATTTGGGGGAAACGCGTTTAATGCTTCAATTTCAAGCATTTGAGGCTTCAAGATTGTTCTTAAGCACCAAATAAGCAAGTCTTATGGATTATTTTACCAACATTGGACAATCGAGGGCTCTATCAAGCATATGAGATTGATCAAGTCATCTTCAGCCATGTCAAAGGTACTCTTCTTCAATTCTTAATCTCTCTCATTAATCCAATTGCTGAGCTTAATCCATTTGATTGAGAGATTAAAGAATTGAACATTATTCATCAAATTCTCAGCCAACCTTTGCTTGAATCCATCTATTCATGAATGCAATGCTTGCTTTATGCATATTAGTTCCAATCAGTGAATTAGAGGCTTCAATCTGAAATTTCAGCATAATACTTCAATCCTATTGACTGAATCCATTGATTGATGAATTTGTTTACTCTAGTCCGATTGATTGGCTGAATTTCTTTTGCCCAAGTTGAAATATTGTAAAAGGGTAAGTACTAGCAATCAGTGAGTCACTGAATTGCATCGGTAAGACCCTTCTCCTATCCCAATCTTTCTAATCTCAATCAATTGCATCTCATGAAAGGCTGAATGAATATTTCTGAAATGCATATCATGTTGATTGCTTAGGACACTAGCCTCTGCCATGTTGATATTCCCACCGAGGAAAAAGGTGGATGCCAGGGGAGATAGTGGAACTGTTAAGACTGAGTTGACACCACACCTTAGAGTTATGTATTAGGAGTTTAGAAGTCAAGTTAAGCCTTAGGGTAAGTCAGATATGAAGGGGTGTAAGTTTTTGGAATGAATAGTCATAAGTAAGGGATGTGAGGAGTTATCAATCCCCGAATGTAACTGTTCAAGTCAGAGCGCATATGCGGGTGTAGATCATGTCTGCGCGTCTGTCTGTAAGCAAAAAACTGAAGTTATGAAGAACAGTTCAGAGTCAGATATTGTTTCCCTGTCTTGAAGTGGTAAACTGTTTTCAGTATTCATGTTATTTATTGCTGAAATGAAGTCAGATGGTTCTGTAAAGGTGTACTGTAATGATGGAATGTGTGTATGAAATTTATATGAAGTCAGTGCAGTCAGAAAGTAAGTCAGTTGGATTTAGAAATGTCAGGTAGAGTAGTTTTTCAGGGAGAAAATCGCAGGCAGTAAATTAGCCTGTAACACTTGGCGATCCTGCGAATTGTTCAGACGGCACAGGTCTTATGCATGCGAATGGCAGAATTGTCTAATTCTCGCTTTCAGAATGGAAGAGGTCCTACTGTCTTGGTTGGAGGATTTTAAACATTGGACAACAGAAGCAGAGGAGCAAGAAGCCTTCGCGCAATCTCTTTGCAGGGAATTTTACAATTGGACTACACCAGAAGAGGAATTTGGGGTGTATGGCCAAAATTTCCTGACTGATTATTTTCCTGACTTACCTGTGGACGTGGTCAGATTAGTCAGGGATAGGGTCTGGAAATTTCAATTGAGCAAGGTTTGCCCAATAGCCAGAAGTCGGACAACTGTAGAGATCAGGAGGATATGGGTTAATCATGAGAAATGGCAGTTCCACCATGCATATGGCTTTAATTCCATATCATCCAGATACAGACGGGGGAGAACTTCTAACTTGTGTTTGACTTGTCATCATTGTCACTGCTGCATTACAGGAGAACAGCACTAAGACAGGCTAATGACAGAGAAATCCCTGTTTTATGTCAGCAAAGAAGTATAGAGGGGAAGGCTTTGGCAAGTATTATACAAGATTACAGGCAAGGCTAGAGCAAGAGGAAAAGCAGAAACTAGAACAGAAAGGAAAGGGACATTACAGGTCCAGCAATGGAAGTCAGGTAGACAGTTTGGATCTGGGCTATCTGAGTGATCAGGAGATACAAACTGAAGAAGTTGGTCCAAGCCAGAGTATCCCTGATGTTGCACCTATTTCATTTACACCACTTACACCAGATGAAGAACAGAGAAACAGGAACAGGTTTCTAGGAAGTTTGGCATGGTCCCAACTTCAAAGACAGTCTAAAAGGAGTTTGAAATTCCAACCATTACCTAAATTGTCAGGGAGGAAGAAGACTGCACCAAAAGTACCACCAGTCATAATGGCACAACCCCCTAACCCAGCAGACCTGAGAGTCAGATTTGCTCACTTCAAGGGTCACTCAAAAAAAGAGGATCCTGATGCCCATGTAGCACAGTTCAGCACTAAATGGGAGGCAAGTGGCTTAGCAGGAGTGTATGGGGATGATGTGAAAAAGCAGCAATTTGCTGCCACATTGGAGGGAAAAGCCATGAATTAGTTTACTCAGTATGGGGCAGCTCATTTTCCTGACACAGTGGCATTACAGACAGCATTCCTGTCTAGATTCAGAAAATGGAAGACACCAACTGATATTTTGAAACAGCTTAAAACAATGAAACAGAAGCGACTTCTTGTTGAAGATTATGCACAACAGTTTCTAGATCTGAATGGGAGATTAGCACCTACAGAAAGACCTACCAATGAGATGTTGGGGGAATATTTCTGCAATGGACTCAGGGGAACTTTAAGGACAGCAGTAGCAAGTACTGAAATACCTGGAGGTGTTGGAGGCTTTAATGAACTAGTGGCAGCTGCAAGGAGAGTAGAGAAGAGACTAGGTTCTACCAGATCCAGGAAGAAAAAACATGATACTGACTCTGACTCAGAGGAGGATTCAGATTCAGGTACAGATACAGATTCTGACACGGATTCAGAGTCAGAAGCATATGATTCAGATTCAGAGGATACTGATTCAGAAGAAGATGGAAGAAAAACTAAAATAAAGAAGAAGAAAAGGAAACACAAACTGAAAAGCAGGAGTAAGGACTCTAGAGACAGGAAAGAACACAGAAAATCCAAAAGGAAGGTTCAAGACCTGACTAAACAGATTTCTGCCACTCTTAAAAGTATGGGGATCTCCACTTCAGCAAAGAAGGAAAAGCCCTACTGTAATACTTGCCAGAAACATGGTCATAGTGATGCTAACTGTTGGTACAACCCTAATAATAGGGCAAATCCCAACCAGCAAACACAGAGAGCCAATGTACCTGCTGCTAATGCAATACAACCTGACAGGAGCAGAGCAGGGGATGGCCAACAAAATAGATTTGGAGGAAGAAATAATTGGGTACCACCCAATCAACAAGGACCTGCTGATCCTTGTACTTACTGTGCAGAGGTGGGTCATAGACAGGGTCCAAACTGTCCTTTATGGTGTAAACACAGAGAGGAAAGAGGCATACCCATTGTCAGATACAACAATCAAAGGCCACCAGTGCAACAGCAACAAAATAGACCTCCACATGCAAATGTAGTAATTGTAGAACAGGCTAAAGAGATTCATGGAGTTGTGAGCCATAATGTTCATTATGAGGATCTGGATGCTATGCATGTACAATGTGACTGTTCTAATTGTTTACAGGAACAGGTGACTACTGACAAAGTTGCTCCTGTTTTGGTGATTACAAGATCAGGTGCACAATATGTTGCTGACCCAGTTATTTCCCATAAGGAGATGAAGAATCCTAAGTTTTGGGATACACAGAGACAGGTCAGATTGGGTTGTGTGAAAGAAATTCAGAAAAGTCAGAAGACAGATAAGATGGGGACACAGATGCATCAAACATTACCTATTGTACTACCCAGTATAGAAGAGGAGATCCATCAGCAAGAATTGAAGGAAGCTGATATGACAGAAGAAGTGCTAAAGGCAACCACTGTCACAATGGATCAAATTCTCAGTCTGGTACCTGAGTTTAAAAGATAGGTATTGAGAACCTTTTACTGTGAAGAAGTTCAGCAAGTTGAACCTGAAGCTTGTCAGATTGAACCTGAAGATGTGGATTACAAAGTTCCCAAGATTACTGTGACTTTTCAGCAACAGGATATACAGGGAGCACTTCTGGATGGAGGATCAGGGGTAAATATTTTACCTGAATTCATGTATACTAAGCTGAAATTGCCGGATCTTGATGAAGCTCCATTTCAGTTAAAAATGGGTGATCAGAGAAGAATCCAACCTATGGGAATTCTCAGGAATCAACAGATTACAGTTGCAGGGCTCACTTTTTCAGTGAATTTTGTAGTCCTGAAAATGGATGAGGGAGACAGTCCATATCCTATTCTGTTGGGAAGACCATGGTTAAAACAGGCCAAGGTTAGACAGGATTGGGGGGCAGCTCAAATAACACTCAGAAGAGGAAAGAAGAAAGTACACCTGAGTATGGTTCCTACTGCAACTCTACCCAGAGAGGCTAGAGCACTGTATGCACAGGGACTGAATATGTTAGAAGAAGTAGATGATGATGAGGAAGATGCTTTTCTTAAAGCCAATGAGTCAGTGATTCCTGTCTTTGATATTGATGTGGTTAAAATTGTGCAGCAGTTTAAGGAGAATAAACTTTCTGGTAATCTATTACAACAGGAGGAAGTATTACAGGATGTACCAGAAGGAGAGGATGTAAACAAAATTCTGACTGAACAGGAGGAGAAAATGCACATTCAGCAAATAATCCAAGCTGAAAAAGCCTTTGAAGAACAAATGGCCAGAACAGCTAGGGTGCAAGAGGATGATCTTCAGGATCTGAATTTAGGGACTGAACAGAATCCCAAAATGGTAAAAGTCAGTATTCATGTGACAGGACAGTTTAAGTCAGATTTGGAGGAGCTGTTACAGGAATTTAAGGACATATTTGCATGGAGTTATACTGACATGAAGGGAGTGGATCCACAATTCTGTATGCACAGGATTAATCTCAAAAAGGATGCAGTACCTGTCATTTCCCAAAGATACAGGATGAATCCTAATTATGCTAGAGCTGTTAAGGAGGAGTTGGATAAACTACTTAAGGTTGGTTTCATCTATCCTGTAGAGAAGGTGACTTGGCTATCACCTATTGTGGTGGTTCCAAAGAAGAATGGGAAATTAAGAATATGTGTAGATTACAGAAAGTTAAATGCAGCCACTATCACTGATCCTTTTCCCCTACCTTTTCAAGACACATTGCTGGATGCAGTTGCAGGTCATCAAATGTACAGCTTTCTTGATGGGTTCAGTGGTTATAATCAGATTTTGATGGCAGAGGAGGACAGAGATAAAACTGCCTTTATTACAGAATGGGGAGTATATGCAAGCACTGTCATGGTGTTTGGATTAAAGAATGCTCCACCTACTTTTCAAAAGTGGGTCCAGGAAGTCTTTGCTCCATATCTTACCACATTTATGAGAGTATTCTTGGATGATTTCAGTGTGTTTGGGAAGACAGATGATCATTTAACTCAGTTGAAACTCTGTTTTGAAAGATGCAAAATGGCTAGGTTAAGTCTGAATCCAGCCAAGTGTGCATTTGCAGTAAGAAGAGGGATTTTACTAGGCCATATTATTTCAGAAGATGGAATGCAGGTGGATCCAAGAAAAGTTCAAGCCATTCAAAAGGCTAAAGCACCAGTCAATCTGAAGGAACTCAGTAGATTTGTTGGTCAGATAAAATGGCACAGCAGATTTTTGAAATACCTATCCCATGTTTGTGTTCCATTAACTAAGCTCACAAAGAAGGATGTGAAGTATGAATGGACAGAAAAACAGGAAAAAGCATTCAGGCTACTGAAGAAGATGTTACAGGTGGCACCTATAATGCAACCACCTGACTGGAATTTACCTTTCCATGTTTTTGGAGATGCATCAGATGTAGCTGTGGGAGCAGTTTTGATGCAAGAGAAGCAGAAAGGATGGTTCAGCCATGTTTATTATGCAAGCAAAGTAATGACAGGAGCTGAAAGGAATTATTCAGTTACAGAAAGAGAGTGTTTGGGAGTGATTTTTGCTCTGAAAAAATTCAAACACTATTTGTTGGGAAACCCTATTGTCATACATGTTGATCATCAAGCTTTGGTATATCTTGTGAATAAACCAAATCCAACAGGAAGGATTGCCAGATGGATATTGTAGATGCAGGAATTTGACTACAGCATCATACACAGACCTGGTAAAGATCATATAATTGCTGACTACTTGAGCAGACTGGAATCAGGAGACCCAGCTGAAGGAATAGCAGATGATCTTCCTGATGCGGATCTTTTTCAGATTCAACCAATTCAGTCAACAGACTGGTATGGACAAATGCTGAACTATCTTACTGAAGGAGTTTTTCTTGAAAATATGAACAGTGATCACAGAAGAAAGTTGGCACTCAGAAGTGCAACATTTTCAGTTATTGGAGGACATTTATACAAGAAAGGAGTTGATCAGATACTTAGAAGGTGTGTTCCTGAAAGTCAGAAAAAGACAGTTTTGTTTGAAGCTCATACAGGAATTTCAGGTGGTCACTATTCAGGGGACATTACAAGCAGGAAAATATTTCAGAGTGGACTTTGGTGGCCAACTGTTATTAAGGACTCATACCTGTTTGCAAAAACCTGTGAACAGTGTCAGAGAGATGGATATCCCAAGAATCAGGACAGGATGATTCAAAATCCAGTGCTGCCTTTAGGGCCATTTGAGAAGTGGGGTATGGATTTTATGGGTCCATTCAAACCTACAGCAGAACATTCAGGAAACAGATATATTCTAGTGGCTACTGATTATTGTACCAAGTGGGTAGAAGCAGTTGCTTTGAAGGATAATAAAGCCAGGAGTGTAGCCTTTTTTGTTTACAACAATATTATGACCAGATTTGGTTGTCCTATTGAGCTTGTATCTGATCAAGGTGTTCATTTCCTGAATAAAGTTATCAAAGTGCTTGCAGAAACACACATGATTAGTCACAAAATGTCTTCTGTATATCATCCACAAGCAAATGGATTAGCTGAGAGTAGTAATAAGGTGTTGGTTAAAATTTTGAAGAAAACAGTTTCAGAAAACAGAAAGGATTGGGACTTGAAGTTGAATTCGGCACTATGGGCATTCAGAACAGCTTACAAAGTCAGTACAGGTCTCACACCCTTTAGACTAGTGTATGGCCTTGAGGCTGTAGTGCCTATGGAGTTTGTTGTACCATCTTTGAGGATAGCAATACAACACAGGCTAACACAGGAGGATTCTCTGAAACACAGATTGGAACACTTACTGTCTCTGGAAGAAGACAGATTTCAGAGTGCTTCTGTCGCAACTGTGATTCAAAACAGGAGAGCTGCATGGGTGAATCAGTATTTGAAGAAGAAACGATTTAAGGAAGGAAATTTGGTCCTGATGTACAACTCAAAGTTGGGAAAGCATCCAGGGAAACTGAAACTTAGATATGTTGGACCATATAGAATTTACAAGGATTTGGGACAAGGGACATTTCAGTTGATGGATTTGCAAGGCACACTGTTAAAGAAACCTGTGAATGGTTTCAGGTTAAAACTGTTTTTGCCAGAGGGAGTGATAAATCAATGTTGGGCAATTGTGCCTTTAGGCACAGTCAGGGATGTTGCCATTGAAGAAGAAGGAGTTCAAGTGGGATGCATAGCAGCAACAGTCTCTGCTAGGACTGATGAGGAAGAGCAACCAGCTTCAGAAACAGAGGATGTTAGATCAAAGCAAGAAGGGGGAGGACATGATGATGATCCTACTCCAAACTGACAACCACTGCACTTTACAAGGAAATATTCCTGACTACTTGAATCAGCATTTTCTAGTTGATAACTGATCAAGGGATGTTGTGGGCTCAGGTCCACTATTTTGGGAAAATAGTATCCACCGGGTGTGCCAGTGTTAAGACTGAGTTGACACCACACCTTAGAGTTATGTATTAGGAGTTTAGAAGTCAAGTTAAGCCTTAGGGTAAGTCAGATATGAAGGGGTGTAAGTTTTTGGAATGAATAGTCATAAATAAGGGATGTGAGGAGTTATCAATCCCCGAATGTAACTGTTCAAGTCAGAGCGCATATGCGGGTGTAGATCATGTCTGCGCGTCTGTCTGTAAGCAAAAAACTGAAGTTATGAAGAACAGTTCAGAGTCAGATATTGTTTCCCTGTCTTGAAGTGGTAAACTGTTTTCAGTATTCATGTTATTTATTGCTGAAATGAAGTCAGATGGTTCTGTAAAGGTGTACTGTAATGATGGAATGTGTGTATGAAAGTTATATGAAGTCAGTGCAGTCAGAAAGTAAGTCAGTTGGATTTAGAAATGTCAGGTAGAGTAGTTTTTCAGGGAGTAAATCGCAGGCAGTAAATTAGCCTGTAACAGGGACAAAAGAGAGGTGACCCTCCCTCACTATCGAAGATCCCAAAGGGGTGCAACCAACCGACCCGGGAGAAACTTTACCCACCTCCCGGTGATTCGAAGCCCGTGTAGGGAGCCTGTCATGCCATTTTATCCCTCACACAGGTACAACGAGTGGAGGATTGAAGATTGAAGACTTTCCAAGGAATCAAGTACCTACAGGACCAAAACAATGTAAAATAGGAAATTTACAGGTCACTTACAGGGTAATTACAGGTGGTTACAAGTACACCATTCATTACTGAAGCATAGGTGCAGGTACTGCAGGGTACCCACAGGTCCTATATACCCTTTTGCAGGGTTTGGTAGCCATTTGGGGTTACTATCTTGCATTACAGGGTCAAAACAGGGCACTTACAGGTCTAGACAGGGTGCAGGACTGGATAGTTCAGACTCTGAAATCCAACTACAGAATTTTCTATCCTAAACCTGTTATAGTGTGATATAGCTCATCTCAAAGAGGGCATTCTTAGCTTTGATTTGCATAAAAAAGTTCTGAAATCGGAGTTTCCTAGCCAAAGTTATAGCCATTTTTCTGACAGGGGGTACTGCAGGACTGCACTAATATGGCAGGACATAAAGGCAAAAATAAGGTCCAGGAGGATTATGCTCAGTAAATTAGGGATTCCATGATGGATAGCACACTTCAAGAGAACCCTGAAGAGCTTCAATAACAAGGAGAAGTCAGTTTACCCAATAATACTTTGTGTGCCCATGAACAAAGACATAGGGAACGACATGAGGCCATCTTGTCAAGAATGGAGCAGATGGTTCTATCTTCTAATCAGACCAAGGCTTCTATTGATAAGTTGGTAGAATCCAACGAACAACTCATGGCACAAATCTCTAATTTCATGCAGTTACAAATGGCATCAAAAGAAGTTAATGAGAAGGCTTGTTCAAACAGTGGCCCTTCAGTCCCACTTCAACCATCTAAACAAAATGGTAATGGAAATGGGATTATTGGAAGAAGAGGCATTCCAAATAGTCAGTATGAAGTAGGAGAAGCTTCACAAAGGCATGATGACTATTTGGGCAGTTTGAATGGGGCCAATACTCAAGCTTTTGGACCGCATACTCAAAATTCCAAGGGTACTTTACCAACAGGAAGATTAATTCTTAGCCACCTATTGGAAGATTTCAGTCTCAATTTGGAGGTTTTGTACTTGGTAATCCTGATCAGCTAATTTTGGGACAGCAACCCTTTCATGAAAGAGAGTTCAAGGAAAATTTTATTTTAGCCAAATTTAATGGCCAGTCATCTTCACCATCAGACTTAGAGGAATGGACCTCTAAGATGGAGTCCTACTTTGATATATACCCTAAAACTGATGATATGAAGATTCACTTTGCTTCCTTGCATCTAGAAGGATTTGCCTATACTTGGTGGAGGTATATCAAGAAAGAGAATATACTTGTAGAGAATTGGGAAGCTTTCAAGGCACTTATGGCTGAAGTCTTTGTTTTGCCTCTTGAGAAAGAGAAGTTAGCACGGAGATGGTATGGTTTGGAACAAAGGGGCCTAAGTGTAAGAGAGTATACAAACCAATTCCTCAACTTGACCATGTATGTTGAAAGCATCAGTGATGAGGCTAAGCTTCACAAGTTTATATATGGTTTGGAGCCATCTTTGTCAGCTGATTTTATGGCACAAAATCCTGCTTCACTTTTCAAGGCTATTGAGCTTGCGGAGCGCTATGGAAGAAAGTATAGAAAAGAATCTTTATTTCAGCCTAGTTATGGACAGTCAAGGACTGTTTTAAAGTAGGGAAAAGTTGGTAACATTTATGGCAGCAATCATGTGCCTAATGGGAGCTTACGGGTACCAACTTATCCTCCATTTAATGCTTTTAGGGCTCAAAGCAATTTCAGGATAGCAAACAGTCCAAAGGTTGAATTTAAACAGGGTGACAACAAGCCTAAGTCCACTTCAGCTAATACAAATCCCAAATCTATTCCCATGGATCTTTACAAGGAAAGGAAGGACAAGGGCTTATGCTTCAAGTGTGGAGAAAAGTATACACCTGATCCTGCCTCAAAGTGTGTATACAAAAATGTCAAGCCAAAGCTTCAGAGTATGCTAGTTTTTGAGGACTTTGAAGATAACATAGATGAAGCTAATGCAGTGGCAATCAATGCTGAAAATGAAGATTTTGAGGAGGACGTTGGACAAGAGTGCTTTTGATCCAGGTGGAAATGCTCCGTTTGACCCTGGTGGATCTTGTGATGAGTCACTTGCTGCCACTAATTGTTCTATCTCTATGGATGCTTGGATGGGATCTAAGAGCCCTAATGCACTTCGTATGAAGGGAAGCATATGTGGAAAGCTAGTGTTCATCCTGATAGACAGTGGCAGTACTCACAGTTTTGTCAATAAGTCCATCATGGACAAGTTAAATTGTATTCCCACAGACTTACAGCAGCCCATTAGAGTACAAGTGGCTAATGGTGAAGAGGAAATCAGTACACAGATTTTCCCACAGGTTTCTTTGCAGTTGACTGAAGATTTTGAAGCCAAAGTAAACCTGATCACATTGGAAATGGGACCCATAGATATTGTACTTGGTTGTGATTGGTTGATGACATTAGGCAGGATCACTATGGATTTCTCACAGTTATATATGGAGTTTATCTCCAATGGATAGCTCATCCATTTACAGGGAATTCCTAGTAGATCTGATTTTCAGCTTATCACCATCATTCAACAACTCAAGAGAGAGTACAAGAAGCGCTCACAAATTTTTGTTTTGCATTTGAACAAAGAAATACATGATCATCCCAATAATTCAGCAAACCATCCAGCCTTGACAGCTCTTCTTGAGGAGTATAGAGATTTATTTGAAGTACCTACTTCATTGCCTCCTAAGAGAGCGGTGGATCACCCCATTGATTTGGAGCCCAACTCAAAGACAATCAATAAGCCACCTTATAGATTATCAAAATGTGAACGAGAGGAAGTAGCCAAGCAAATCAAAGAGCTTCTTGAAATGGGATTCATTGAACCAAGTTCTTCACCTTATGCATCTCCAGTCCTGTTAGTCAAACAGAAAGATGGATCTTTCAGAATGTGCATTGACTACAGGGATCTCAATAAGACAACAGTGAAGAACGGGTATCCTATACCCAGGATTGATGATTTGCTTGATGAGCTTAAGGGGGCTCGATTCTTCACGAAGATTGATTTGAGATCAGGGTATCATCAGATTTGCATGCGAGAGGGTGATGAAGTCAAGACTGCTTTTAGGACTGATCGTGGGCTCTATCATTTCTTGGTGATGCCATTTGGGCTTACAAACGCTCCAACTACCTTTCAAAGCCTGATGAATAAGATCTTGCAACCTTTCCTCTTTCAGTTTGTCTTGGTGTTCTTTGATGACATTTTGATCTATAGCAAGACTTTACAGGATCATTTGGCACATATGAGGAGGGTTTTTTATGTGTTGAGACATCATAGGCTTTTTGCTAAGGAGAAGAAGTGCACTTTCATGCAGACTGAAGTGGAATACTTGGGACATATAGTCAGTGAAAAAGGAATACAAGCTGATCCCAAGAAGGTGCAATGCATAAGAGATTGGCCAACGCCTACTACTACTACCTCTCTTAGAGGATTTCTTGGTCTATCTTCATTCTATCGCCGATTTATAAAGCATTATGCGGCAATTGCAGCTCCTTTAACTAACAGGTTGAAGAAGGAGGCTTTCTTTTGGGATGCTCTTGCAAATAGCAGCTTCAACCAGTTAAAGGAACTACTTACTTCTGCTCCTATCTTAGTATGCCCGGATTTCTCCAAAGAGTTTACTATATAGTGTGATGCTAGTGGCCGTGGCATTGGGGCTGTTTTGCTTCAGGAGCATGGAGTAATTGCATTTGAGAGCTGTAAGCTTACACATAAGGAGATGGCCATGAATGTTTATGACAAGGAGATGTTGGCTATCATGCATGCAATCAAGAAATGGCACCATTACTTATATGGCAGCCAATTCAGAGTACATAGTGATCACCGGGTACTCAAGTATTTCCTTACTCAGTCAAATCTCACTCCAAAGCAACGTCACTAAGTAGCTACATTACAGAATTATGACTTTGACATCACTCATACAAGGGGCAAAGATAACATAGTGGCTGATTCTCTTTCTCGTATGTGGGCCTGCAAAGTGTTAGCCATGACTGAATTACATAATGATTGGATTGAAGAACTACAGGAGGCCTATCTTTTAGATGAGGAATTCAGCCAAATCTTTCAGAAATTACAGCAAGGTCTTATGGAAGAAAACTCACATTACCAGCTTAAAAATTGTCTTATTTGGTGGAAAGGCAAGATTGTTATTCCCTCTACTTCTTCTTTAGCTGGACACTTGGGAGTTTTCAAGACTTATGACAGGATCAGCAAAAGCTTTTATTGGAAAGGACTGTGGAAAGATGTCAAGGACTTCGTTATGAAGTGTATGCCTTGTCAGCAAAATAAGGATAGCACCCATAAGCCAGGAGGTTTGTTACAGCCATTGCCTATTCCTACGAGTAAATGGACTCATATTACTATGGACTTTATCACTGGCTTACCTACTACTAAGAAAGGGTGGAATAGTATTTATGTGGTGGTTGACAGACTCGCCAAAGCAGCTCATTTTATCCCAACAAAAATTCAGTTTACTGCTCAAGTGGCCAACCAGTTTATGGAGCATATTTTTAGACTACATGGATTACCGCAGGTGATTGTCCATGATAGGGACTCAAAGTTTATGAGTAACTTCTAGCAAGCGGTATTTACATCTATGGGCACTAAGTTGGCTCCATCTACGGCTTATCATCCCCAAATTGATGGACAGACAGAGAGAGTTAATAAATGGTTGGAGACTTATCTTCGCCATTTTTGCTATGATGTCCAAACCTCATGGGATTCTTGGTTACACCTGGCTGAGTTTGCTTACAACAATTCCACTCATGCGAGCATAGGAGTTTCACCCTTTGAGACTTTGTATGGTTATAAGGTGCCCTTACTCACAGTCATCTTTAATGAAAAGATCAATCCTCATGGGAAGGAGGAGTTGGAAAGAATGCAGACCCTTCTTCAGTAATGCAAGGTGAATCTAAGGAAGGCTCAAGATCAAATGAAGATGTATGCTAATGAGAAGAGGAGGCCTTTAGAGTTCCAAGAAGGAGAGCTGGTTTTGTTAAAGGTGCCCAAATCCAAGTACTCTACGTTAAAAGATGGATCCAGTAATAAGCTTGCCCACAGGTTTTATGGACCTTACAGGATCCTTAAGCGGATTGGAGATTTGGCATACAAACTAGAGCTTCCCTCTTCTACAAAGATTCATAACGTCTTCCATGTTAGTCAGCTCAAGCCCTATTATGGTGATCCTGTGGGTATAGTTGATGAGCTGCCACCTATTGATGAAGATGGTCTTGTTCAGTACATCCCAGAGGCTGTTATAGGTCAGCGCGAAAAGAAGCTTCGATCATGTTCTATTGTGGAATATTTGATTAAATGGATAGGTTTACCATCCGAAGAGGCTTCTTGGAGACCTGATTCTATATTGAATGAGTATCGATACTTGAGGGAGTCATTGGTGGCTGAAGCCTATTGCTTATGGAGCTAGTAATGATGCAGACTGGTTCAGGACAGCACGCTGTTTTAGAACAGTTTTTATCGTACCTAATTTTCAGAATTAAGCTATCTATATGGGCTTAAAGTACTCTTCAAGAGCTTCGTTTTGATATATGGTACATCTCATTTGGACACTTCTATCAAAAGTTATGGCAGATTTGGTCCAGCGGGGACTGTTTATTCAGCAAGTTGTCTACTTTGTTCTGGGACTATTTGTTGAAGACTTTATGGCTCCATTTGCTTCTGAAGTATTTCAAATCATGTATATAGTTGGGCCTTACTTCCGTTCTTCAAATTCAGCTGTTGTAATGATCATTCTTTATTCATTTCCCATTTGTAAAGCTGTAAAACAGAGTAGTACTCTGTTCTATCCATCTCCTTTCTAGTAGTTTCTAGGTTTGTTTTTTAGGACAAAAACTTTTGGGAAGGGATGGATTGTAAGAAGTTGGGAATAACAAATAAGTGTTAATAATGTTGATATTATGCCATGTCTGTTAGATATGATCAATGCCCCACCCTCATTAGGTGCTACCAAAGACCCATGGTGCTCAAAGTTGTAAGGCCCCCATTATGAGGAGAAGCCAAGTGTGAGCCCGGACATTGGTGGAGTCCTGACTTGTATATCAGATGAGGTCTATGTGACCGGATGGCAAAAAGGTGACCATTGTGGGTCTAATCTTTGGGTTAGACAGAGTGGTTAAGGTGGTAGCAACTCGAGGCGCATTGCATCGAGTTGCGGTATAAGGGCCGCCTGGCTGGGGGGTCCCAGGGGGGCCAGCGGCCCCCCTGGCGGGGGTCCGGGGGCAGCGCCCCCGGCCCGATGGTAAAGGGAATATTCTTGGAATATTCCCTGGCCGACTAGTGGAGGCTCATATGGTAGGTCGGTCAACAGGCCGACCTAACGACCTTCGCGGGCTATAAAAGCTAAACCCTTTCGCAGCCATCTGATACTCATCTTTCACCCAGTCAGAGTTGTTGTTCCAGCTAGCCTTAAGCTCTTCACCTATCTTCTGTCTAGATCTCCATCTAAGCTTCACACAGTGGAAGCGCACGGATGGACAGAGCCATCTTTGTATCAGTTATTTGGAGTTAAAGAATTTACTGATTCTCCTCTTATCTGTTGTGTACTCTCTATCTCTTTCTCAGATTCTGTTCGATGCGCCGTGTAATATTTTACATGGTATCAGAGCCCAGGGGGCTCTAGAGATCGGAGAGCGTGCAAGAGGCAAAGGCTTCAACCGCAAAGAGAAACTATGTCGACTCCGGGAAGCGGTTCTAGCGCATCACGAAGCGGTGCAGGAGGTGGTGCTGTTGTACCGGCTATTCAAACACTGAGGATTCGTCCACCAACCTTCAGCAAAGGCAAGTTAGATGGTACAAACTACACCTTGTGGAAGTTCAAAATTACAACTATCCTTGATTCTTATGAGCTTCTGGAGACTGTGCTGGGGATTGACGCAGAACCACAGCCTACCCCCGACCCATCAAATCCTAGTGTGATGATTCCTCCGAATGCAGATCTTCTACGAGCTTGGAAACGAAGGAATGCAGATGCATTGTGTGCCTTAGTTACAAGCTGTTCTGACAGTGTTTTGACTTTGATTCAGCATACAACCAAAGCGTCAGAAGCTTGGAATGTACTAAGAAGTCAGTATGAAACACGAAACCAAACAAGGATTCAAAACTTGGAGAATCAACTAGCAACGGAGAAGTTTGCTGAAGGAGAGACGGTTGAAGCATTCATCACTCGGATTAAGAATCTGCGCGACCAGATGGCTGGTGCTGGGATACAAAAGACTAGCGAAGAGCTAGCTCGGAGGTGTCTTCGGATTTGTCCACAAAAGTTCGATGGACTAGTAACTGCCCTTAATACTCAGGTGAGACCTCAAGCTTTGACTTTTGAGGAGTTTTGTGCATTATTAATGGAGGAGGAGTTGAGGCTGAAAGCCCGAGAAGGAAGCAACAATGGAGATGCTGCATTCTCTGCCAATGCAAAAGGCAAAGGTGTTTCCTCCACCAAAAATGATGGTGACAAAAAGAAGAAGGGCGGCAAGAAGAAGTTTCAAGGAGAGTGCTTCTACTGTAAGAAGAAAGGACATGCAATTGCAGATTGTCGTGTCAAGAAGGCAGATGAAAAGAATGGTACCCTTAAAAGTAAAGGGAAAGAGACAGCCAATACGGCTGAAGCAGAGTTGGAATTATTCATGGTGACCATTGAGGAAGTGTGCTCCTCGGCGCAAGAAGAATCTACCACTGACTCTTGGGTGTTGGATAGTGGGGCCTCCCGTCACATGACCAACAAGAAAGGTCTATACAGTTCTATGCAACCTCTACAAGAATCCATCACTGTGACGGTTGGAAATGATGCTAAATGCCCTGCTGCGGGCACATGCACTATTTCTTTTGTTGTTGCAAATGGTGAAGTCAAAAAGCTTTCAAATGTGTTGTATGTTCCCGAAATCAGGAGAAATCTCTTATCAGTTGCTGCCATAACTGATCTTGGTCATGAAGTGAGGTTCAAGAAGACATGTGCAGAAATCATTGATAGTGCTGGCACAATTGTTGGCAAAGGAGAAAGAAGGAACAACATGTATGAGCTAAGTGCTCTTACAGCCACCGCTGGAGTGGGCACAAGTAAGCTTTGGCATGAAAGGTTTGGACACATCGGATTTGCAGTATTGAAGGAGATGCAAAAGCAAGGTATGGTTGCTCACCTACCTACAATAACTGAATTGAAGGAACCATGTGAAGCTTGTATGATGGGCAAGCAACAGAGAAAGGCATTTCCACAAGAAAGCAAGAATAGAGCACAGGCTCCTCTAGAGTTGGTGCATGCTGACTTATGTGGTAAGATGCCTACACAGGCCTTGGGGGGATCTTCTTATTTTATGTTGATTGTCTACGACTACAGTAGGAAGATGTGGGTGTACTTCCTTCGTGATAAGGCTCAAGCTTTTGGTAAGTTTAAAGAATGGCTAATACTTGTTGAGAATGAAACAGGGAAAAGTGTGAAGAAATTTAGAACAGATGGTGGTGGTGAGTTCAACTCAAAGGAGTTTGAAGGCTTTTGCAAGAGCAAAGGGATCAAGCGTCAATTGACGACGCCTCACACACCTCAGCAGAACGGTGTTGTGGAACGCAAGAATCGCACCATTGTGGAGATGGCAAGATGCATGCTAAAGGGCAAGGGATTGCCTAACCATTTTTGGGCTGAAGCTGTTAATACTGCAGTCTACATTCTAAATCGGAGCTATACAAAGGCTCTCAAGGGAAAAACACCTCATGAGGCTTACACTGGTAAGAAACCATCTGTCTCACATTTCAGAATTTTTGGATGTGAATGTTATGCACATGTTCCAGATGAGAAGAGAAACAAGTTACAACCAAAAAGCAGAAAATGTATCTTCTTGGGTTATAGTGATGAGCAGAAGGCTTACAAATTATATGACCAAGAGGCAAAGAAGATCATCGCGAGCCGTGATGTGGTGTTCAAGGAGGAGCCACATACAGTGGAGGAGGAGAAGGCAAGTTCTTCCACTTTATCATCAAGCGAAGAAGTAGTCCACTATGAACCTGTCCCGAGAGCTATCCCTATCCTTAAGGAGGAGGAAGCATCATCTTCAGATGATGAGGAAAAAGTTCACCAACCTGACATCACCCCACCGGAAAAGCCATTTCCGCGCTGGGTGAGGCAGCTCTATGACCACAATAATCCTATGCCTGCATCTGTTGAGGAGAAGGCAGACGGACCAAGGAGGTCTCAGAGAATAGAGGAGCAAAGGAGGGCTTCTGCTCACATAGTCAATATGGCCTTGATGGTTGAGATTATGAGAGAAGTAAAGGAGCCAATTGACTTAGAAGAAGCACTTGTAGATCCATCATGGAAGGCTGCTATGCAGGCGGAGTATGACAGCATAATGAAGAATGACACTTGGGAGCTAGTGGATCGACCACCATCAAAGCGGAAGGTTATTGGCACCAAGTGGATCTGGAAGGTAAAGTACAAGGCTGATGGTACCTTAGAAAAGTACAAAGCTAGACTGGTTGCCCAAGGATTTTCACAAGTTGAAGGGTTTGATTTTCAAGAGTCATTTGCCCCAACTGCCAGAATGACCACTACTCGCACGGTACTTGCAGTGGCTGCCCATGAGAAGTGGCCAGTATACCAAATGGATGTTAAGTCAGGGTTCTTAAATGGTGACCTCAAGGAGGAGGTGTACATGGCTCAGCCACCAGGGTTTGAGGCCCCCCATTCTGAGAACAAAGTGTGTAAACTGAAGAAGGCATTATATGGGCTGAAACAAGCCCCCAGAGCATGGTACCAGCGGATAGATAGGTTCTTTTTAAACCTAAACTTCAAAAGATGTGCCTCAGATGCTAACTTGTATGTTTACAGGGATGGTAAAAAGTCTGTAGTGATTGTCCTATATGTGGACGACCTTCTTATTACAGGTGACTATGAAGATATGATCAACCAAACTCGAAAGGCTTTGAGTTGTAAGTTTGAAATGATAGACTTGGGCTTGCTGCACTATTGTTTGGGGATTGAAGTCTAGCAAGAGCCAGGAAAGATCTTCATCTCTCAGAAGAAGTATGCATGGGAGATCTTGAAGGCATTTGGCATGACCGAGTGCAAGGAGATAGCTACACCTATGGAGGTGAATGCAAAGTTATCCGTCGAGGATACATCAGCACTAGCAGACATTGGGAGGTATAGGAGGTTGGTCGGCAGTCTGATCTACTTGTGTAACACTAGACCAGATGTCAGTTTTGCTGTTAGTGTTTTGAGCAGGTTCTCAAACAAACCTCATGAGAGTCATTGGAAGGCTGGGATGCGGGTGCTCAGATACTTGAAGAAAACTCTTGACTATGGTATCACATACAGTTTCGGAACTTCTCTTGTGGGGAACTGTGACTCAGATTGGGCAAGAGACATTGATTCCAGGAAGTCAGTTTCTGGTTATTGTTTCTCTTTGGGTTCAGGAATTTTCTCTTGGATTAGTAAGAAGCAACCAACAGTGGCATTGTCTTCTACCGAAGCAGAGTACAAGGCAGCTTGTTTTGCTGCATGTGAGGCCGTATGGTTGAGAAGGATTCTATGGCATATGGGAGTGCAGGATGAAGAACCAACTGTGATGAGATGTGACAATCAAAGTTGCATCGCCATTGCCAAAAATCCAATGTTTCATACACGCACAAAACATATAGAGATCCAGTATCACTATGTGCGTGATTTGATGGAGGATGGGATAGTGGAATTGGTCTACTGTCCAACAGAGGAGAATGGAGCAGATATCTTCACCAAAGCACTTACGAAGGATTTGCTTCAAGTTCATCTTCAGAGACTCGGCATTGGGCCAAGGAGATAGTTCACCTATGGGTGGACATTGAGGGGGGTGTTAGATATGATCAATGCCCCACCCTCATTAGGTGCTACCAATGATCCATGGTGCTCAAAGTTGTAAGGCCCCCATTATGAGGAGAAGCCAAGTGTGAGCCCGGACATTGGTGGAGTCATGACTTGTATATCAAACGAGGTCTATGTGACCGGATGGCAAAAAGGTGACCATTGTGGGTCTAATCTTTGGGTTAGACAGAGTGGTTAAGCTGGTAGCAACTCAAGGCACATTGCATCAAGTTGCGGTGTAAGGGAGTCCCTGGCTAGGGGGTCCCAGGGGGGCCAGCGGCCCCCTTGGCGGGGGTCCAGGGGCAGCGCCCCCGGCCCGATGGTAAAGGGAATATTCCTGGAATATTCCCTGGCCGACTAGTGGAGGCTCATATGGTAGGTCCGGTCAGCAGGCCGACCTAACGACCTTCGCAGGCTATAAAAGCTAAACCCTTTCTCAGCCATCTGATACTCATCTTTCACCCAGTCAGAGTTGTTGTTCCAGCTAGCCTTAAGCTCTTCACCTATCTTCTGTCTAGATCGCCATCTAAGCTTCACACAGTGGAAGCGCAAGGGTGGACAGAGCCATCTTTGTATCAGTTGTTTGGAGTTAAAGAATTTACTGATTCTCCTCTTATCTATTGTGTACTCTCTATCTCTTTCTCAGATTCTGTTCACTGCGCCGTGTAATATTTTACAATGTCACACTAACATTGGTATAAAAGGAGAGAAGATGTAATTTTTCACATCATTTTGACACATTAATACAATTACAGTCTTTCTCTCCCTTCTTCCTCACAGCTTCTATGGCTTCCCCTTCTTTCTTGTCTTTCTCTCTCTAAATCTAGTCTTTCTCTCTCCTCGCCACTCTTTTTCTCTCTCCTCTGCAGTCTTCTCTCTCCTCTTTCTCTCTCCATGGTTCTCTCTCTAACACTATTTCTCCTTGGTTGTATTATCCCTTTGAACGCTTCAATGGAATTATGTAGAAGATGTATCAATATTCGAAGGGACCACTAGTTGGTTATCAATGTGTCCAATCTAAACCCGCTAAGATCAATATGCAAAATATGCCAGAGGTTGTATTACCTCATTCCAAAGAAAGGGTGATGGATTTTACTATCTATGGGGATGGAAAGGAACCATAACTTAGATGGTTTGAACCTGCGACACCTAGGGATTTTGTAGAACTTCAACAGGTCATACATTATCTGGGTTGTTGAATTCAGTGTGAGGAAATGAGGATTTGCATTCATTAATTCTTAAGCTTAAGGGTAACCAATGGTCTTGGAGCCTAGATGATTAATAATGTTTAAAAAAGAACAATAGAATCTTACGTCAATATCATCGTAAGTTACATGCTCAATATCCATGTGATTCAGAGTAGATACCAAACGTAATTGATTCTATCAAATCTTCATTTATAATGAAGTCTAATATGGGTTTAAACACCACTAATGGCTGCTTGGGTAAAAATTGGGAAAGATATATTGCAAAATCCTTTTCTGAGAGATAGAAAATGTTTATAGAATAGAGATTGATGGTGCTACTCAAAACAATCTCGCTATTATTCCCTATACAGCTTTACCCTTGGTACATTCTATGAATGCAAGGGAAGAAGAACAAAAATCGAGTGGCAGGAATAGTTTGCTTTAAAATGTATCAATGGGGATATCTGAGGATGTACCTACAATCAAGCCTCGAAAAATAGCCTCTTTGTTTCTTGAAGAGCCCGAAATGGAAGTGGTTAAAATAGAGATGGCAAAAGGGAAATATTTAAATCTAGGAGCTCAATTGGAATCCCAAGATTGAGAAAGGATTGAGGAGGTATTACAAGTACATGTTAGGGAATTTTCTTGGTCTTATACTGACCTTAAAGGTATTAAAGCTTAACTTTGTCAATATTATATTGATCTAGAACTAGGCACAAAACCCGTATGTCAATGATGAACAAATCCTGTGTATGCAGAATTGGTCAAAGCTGAGATTACTAAGCTTCTTGATGCGGGATTTATTTATCATGTTGCATATAGTGAATATTATATTGATCTAGAACTAGGCACAAAACCCGTATGCCAATGATGAACAAATCCTGTGTATGTAGAATTGGTCAAAGCTGAGATTACTAAGCTTCTTGATGCGGGATTTATTTATCATGTTGCATATAGTGAATAGGTTTCCCCTATTGTGGTAGTACCCAAGAAGAACACTAAGAAGATTCGCATTTGTGTTGATTATAGAAAGCTAAATAGCAAAACACAACAATATCATTTTCCTTTGCCATTTACAGATCAGGTACTTGATAAAGTTGCAGGTCATGAGCTATATTCTTTCATGGATGGATTTAGTGGCTATAATCAAGTGCTAATTCATCTAGAAGATCAATCCAAAACTACCTTTACTACTGAATGGGGTACATTCGCTTATAAAGTAATGCATTTTGTTTGTGCAATGCACCCGCGACATTTCAAAGAGTTATGATTGTCGCTTATCAAGATTTTCTTCAACAATGGATGGAAGTTTTTCTAGATGATTTTTGTGTCTATGGGACGGCAAAAGAAATGCATGATCAATTGGCGCAAGTGTTTGAACGTAGTAATGAAGTAGGTATCTCCTTGACCCTTGATAAATGTGTTTTTGGAATGCCAAAATGAACGTTGTTGGGGTATATCATTTCTAAAGAAGGTATTGCTATGAATCCTACTAAAATTTCTAAGATTTTTGCACTTCCACCTCCAACAAATCTTAAGCAATTGTTTGGACTTTCGGGGCATCTCAATTATTATCGACGATTCATTTCTGATTTCGCAAAAGTGGCCTCACCTTTGACAAATTTGATACAAAAGGGTACTCCTTTCAATTGGGATGATGTTTGCCGAAAAGCATTTGAATTTCTCAAGCAAAAGTTAATTGAAGAACTAGTACTAGCACCCCCGGATTGGACAAAGAAATTCCATATCCATGCTAATGCATCTATGTATGTTGTAGGAGCAGTTTTATGCCAAGCAAATGATAATAAGGTGGATCATGCAATTTATTACACAAGCCATAATTTAAGTGATGCAGAAAGAAACTATACTACCACTGAGAAAGAATGCCTACCAATGGTATTTGCAGTGGAAAATTTTTGTCATTATTTATTAGGGAATAAATTTACCATTTATGTGGACCATGAAGTGCTGAAGTATTTTCTTAATAAAGCAAAACTTTCAAGATGTGTGATTCGTTGGATGTCGTTATTTCAAGAATTTGATTTTCAAATAGTTACTCATCCTAGTAGAGCTCATGTTCTAGCATATCATCTTTCACGATTATTAACATCTGATAAGGAAGAAGGAGTGGAGGATGATTTACCAGATGCATCACTTTTTACTATGGAGATGCAAGTTCCAGGGTATGTTGATATTGCAAATGTTCTTAGCACAGCTCATTATCCACATGGTGCTAATAATAAACAACGAAAGCAACAAATTTTAATGCAAGCACGTTCCTATGGATTATTGGGGGGTTACCTTTATAAATTCTTTCCATGCGATGATATCTATCAACGATGTGTATGGGAAGATGAAGTCCCTGTTGTTCTTAAGGCATTGCATGATGAGCCGTGTGGTGGCCATTTTTCCAGTGAATTAACTACAAGGAAAGTTCTATTAGCTAGTTACTAGTGGCCTACCCTATTTAAAGATGCTTATTATTACTGCCAAAAATGTGATGTTTGTCAAAGGATTGGTCGTCCTTCTATAATTGGTGAGAGAGAGAGAGAGAGAGAGAGAGAGAGAGAGAGAGAGAGAGAGAGAGAGAGAGAGAGAGAGAGAACATGATGGAAAGGGCGCCATATTCCTAGGCGCCATCATTGAATATAGGGAGAGAGGAGGAGGCTTTTCAAGCCAACCAAAACCAAGAAATGGACAAAGAGGAGAGAATTGAAACTCATGCCTCCTACATGATCATCGCCATGCCTTCCCTTTGAACATGGAAATGGAAGATTCAATGTACCCACCCAAACTGAGATTACAGATTAGGAGAAGAGTTTCCTCTCTTCAATTTGTTCTACTTCGTGCATCGGGTAAGTTACTCATAAATATATGTGTGCATCATGTGGGTTCAAAATAAGGTATTTTTAAAATACCATTTTTTACATACAGAAGGGTGTAATAAAAGGGGGTTATTTATAGATTGAATAGAAAAGGATTATGTTTTATTCATGAAAATTTCACAGATAAGGATATTTATAAATAGACCTTGAACTCATGTGATGTAGAGGATATACATATAGTAACTTCCCTGAGACTTTGTGCGCAATTTGGTGGAGAGATGGGCAAGATATGAAATTAGTTATCTTCTCCTCATTTAGTCATCGACTATGAAGAAGCCATAGCCATGGGTTTAAAGCTCTTAATTAAAGCTTAATAGCTTTAAGATCTTAAAGGCCATTCTTATCATGATAAGTCAATCAATTAGCCAGGAAGGTGAGGAAGTAAAAATATAATGATGATCTCATGTGCAAGATGACTGGCGAAAGGTAGATCTTAGTCGAGACTGTAAGGGACACGGTTTCCAAAAGCATAATTGCAATTCTCGTTCTTTATGTAAGTTCCTTAAATCATTTAACAAAAATAAGTGATTCAATATAAATATTTCTTTGGTTTATAATTTTTATAAAATGTCTTTGAACCTCATTTTTAACTCTGAATAGTTGTTAGTATCTATGTAGGTTTGATTTTATATTGTAAAAATATAAAAAAACCAAAAAATACTTTTAAATGGTTTAAAAATGGTAAAGATAATTTTTTATAAAATATTTGGCTAAACAATCATGAGATTGAATATTTTTCTAATAAATTATATTTTAATTTTCTCCAAATTTTTTGGAAGATTTTTAATATGACTTAAAATCAAAAATAGTTATTTTAGATAAAATTTACAGTTTTTATTGATAATCATATTTTTAACTTAGCAAAAAATTAGGATATTTTATAGAAAACTGAGAATATGGTTTTTGATGTTTTATGAAATTTTCTTGGGGTTAGAGAAAAAGAACATTAATTTGATGTTATTACTTTGAAATATTATTAATATAAAATATGATATTTTTAATTGTATGCAAATTAAGAGTGTTGACAAAGTATTAAGTTGTACCATATGGGACAAGAGAAATGTTTTTAAAGAGGAAATTAGAGTTTATGGGTTTCTGGAATGTTAGTTGATTTGTTTTGAATGTCTACTTATTAATAATAGTAAATGAATTTATTATATAAAGAAAGATATGAGATAATTTAAAAAGAATTTAAATGGAGATGTGCATATAGATCTATTGGATCTATGCTGCCCTGAGACAAATTCCCTAAGGGATAAAAATCCTAGGCTTAGTATCCTAATATCCAGTGTAGAGACCTGGCTGTGAAGAGTTGAGAGATGAAGTCCAAGATTAAGCAAGCTTCTTGATGTGCTAGACATTAGATTAGTTGGACTACTATGAAATAGTGTCGTAGTTATTGAGAAAATCATAAAAATTAGTTATCAACATCATTTATTCAGTGCAATAACTCACAGGAGTTGGCTTGACAACCCGGTTAAAAGTGGCTTGGTGATCATTGGCCAGTTAATCAGTTTGGGGATGCTAAGCAGTACTGAAGGAGAGCTGGGTTCTTAGAGCTTCAAAAAAACTCTTCCAAAAGTTTGAGGTGAAGAGAGAATGACAATCATTGATGATTCTTTGGGGTAATCCATGTAACCTAAAAAATTCCTTAATGAAAAGCGTGGCAATATTGGAAGCCTTGTAATTGGTTTTTACAAGAATAAGGTGTGCAATTTTTGTCAACATATCAATGACTACCGTTATGGAGTTATATCCTCCTTGTACCAAGGGTAATCCAACTATGAAGTCCATGCTGATATACTCCCATTTCATTTGAGGAATGTCAAGTGGCTGGAGCTTTCCTGGCATCTTGACACACTCAGCCTTAATTTGTTGGTAGTTTAGGAATTCAGTGACATATACTTGAGTACATCACCCTTGAGTCTTTCCTAGTAGAAGCTTTTTCTAACTATAGTAAGAGTCTTAGCATAACCAAAATGACATGAAAATGGGGAATCATGAGCTTCCTAGAGTATTTTCCTTTTGAGTTCCTAACTTGCAAGAATACATAGTCTTGTCTTGTAATAGGCAACCTCCTTGTTTATGGAAAAATCTTGATACTTAGTCTTGAGTTTTGGATTTGAATCTGATAGCTTGGATCCTTCGCCACCTCTTCTTTAGCCATTTCTAGGAGAGGGTTACTAGGCATTGAAATCATTGTGGCAAGAGTTCCAGCTCTAGAGAGTTCTTCTAGGATTAGAGCATTAGGAATGATTTACGACTTAGGGCATCCACAATCACATTCTCCTTGCCTAGTCTATACTTGATTTCAAAGTCAAATTCTTGCAAGGTCTCAATCCATCGCCATTGTCTCATATTGAGATCTGGCTGAGTAAAAATCCACTTTAGGCTCTTATGATCAGTGAGTAGAGAAAACCTATTACCAAGCAGGTAATGTCTCCACCATTGAAAGGCATGAATTACAACAAGTAATTCTAGATCATGTGTGGCATAGTTTCTTTCATGGATCTTTAATTTTCTTGAAGCATAGGCTATTAGATGTCCTTCTTGCATAAGCAAAATGCCCAAAGCAAGAGAGCTTGCATAAATTATAACTTCAAATTCTTTATTGAGGTTAGGTAGCCTTAGGATAGGGACAGTTACTAAACTTTGCTTAAGCTTCTCAAAGCTAGATTAAGAATGTACCACCAAAGAATAGCTCACACAGCACGTTATAGATTGATAGAACCTGAGTAGTCCCAGTCAATCCCTCCTATTTCCTTAGACCCACCCATAGGCATGATGCCCCCCATGGATCTACTAGACTTACTAGATTTTGACATAGGGGATTCAAAGGACCAACCAATAGTTGAACAGGAACACCAAAGTAGAAGAAGGCCTACATGTCCATCATCCAAACCCTACGAGATCAGCCCTAAAAGGTAACACATTACAATTACTCTCAAAAATAGAAAAGTACCTTTAAAATATAAAAATGGTTTGGAAAATATAAAAGCTCTTTTGGAAATAGAAAAGTACAATGCTTTCAAATATAAACAAGTGCTTTTGAATATTAAAAAATTCTTTCAAACATAGAAAAGTATATTCTAAAATTTTAAAAAAATAAAAAATAAAAAAATTCAGATAAAAAAGTGTTTTCATAAAGTTAAAAAACTATTTTGCAAAAAGAAAAGGCTTTCTAAAATTAAAAATGTGGTTTTTGATTTACATAAGTGCTTTGTGAAATAGAAAAATACTTTTTAGAATAGAAAAGTACTTTTTAAAATGGGAAAAACAACACTTTTACAAATAGAAACATGGTTCCATAAGGGAAAAAAATGATTTTTGCATAATTACTGCTTTTCATCCTCTAGAACATCATTGCTTTACACTTCATAAAATGTTTTTTGATAAAGATAATTGCTTTTCTACATGCATTTGATATGCAAGGACATGGGAAAACTATTGTCAAATGAAGAGAATGTGCTTTCAAAAAAAGAGGAAGTGTCTAAACATGAGAAAGTATCTCTTGAATAAGAAAAAGCACTATCTAGAAGATGTAGTACTTATATATACTAAAATTTTCTTCGAACCATAATAAGGATCAAGGAAGACAAAGCATTGTGCTAGTAATGTAAATGAGTTAAACATAAAAAGTGCTCTCTCAAAATGAGAAACTATAGTATGATGAAGGGGAAGTGTCTACTATACAAAAGAACTACTTTGAACTTGGAAATAGATATTTTGATTGAGATAGAGAGCTTTAATAGATACAATCTAATATTTAAAGTTGAAATATGTGAAAGAGGAAAATTTTGCATTTTGAAGAAAAGAAGGTGAAGTGTAGATAATTCCCTAACCAACATGAGTCCAAAGAAAGAGAATAAAAAGCAATAAAAATTATAATTTTTTGAGGCTTAACAAGCAAGTGGATTAGATGTGTGAAAATTTCACGCCTTGTAATCTACTTATGGCAAAGATCCTTTTAGTTTAGAGATGCATTGTCTCTATTGTCCAAAAAGGCAAAAACAATGTCATCACAAATCACCTTCACAATAGTAGCCTTCAACAAGGCCAAGATGTGACATGGGTTGATAATCCATCATGTTGGAGCTAAACACCTATGGCACATGCATGGAGGATTGTATGTGCGTGTAATGCCATAAATAGGGTGAGTAAGACAGAGGCAGAGAGAATGATGCCAAAGACAAGGGGTGTGTATGTGTGTGTGTGTGTGTGTGTGTTTATCCATCATACTCACTAACCAACTTAGGGGGTTGAGAAATAGAAGTGGCACGAGATGGAAGTGAAATAAGTAAAAGAGGATGAAGAGATGGGTAGGCAAAATCATAAAAGGAGGAATAAGATAAAGAAGGAGTGGCTGAAATTTTAAGTGAATCAATTAGAAAAGGTGTTAATTGATAAACAGGAAAAGTAGAAGGTATATGGATAGATGGTGAAGGACATGGTGGAGAAGGGGAAAATACTCGATCTTCGATGAAAGAACAATAGGTAAATATAGGAATTTGAGGAAAACCATGAGGTTGGAAAAGAAGAGGTAAGATAGCTGCTGAATTGGTTTGATAAAGGGAAAGATAAGCATCATAGCGATGAGCCATTTGTTGATAGTATAATAGGCTAGGAACAGAGGGACCTAAGACAGATCTTCTCTAATAGGCATCAAAAAAGGATAAATCAAATGGATGGTTTTTGGAAAAATAAGCTAAGAGATCCACCCTCAGTTGGTCAGTGCTCTGCACATAAGTAGAAGTTGTATTCTGACATTGATTCAGGACCACAGAATCAATCATTGAATGCCATGAATTGTCAGGGCAAGTAGCTACTTTTGAAGAATAACACTGGAACATGTCATCTATCCGCAACTCCAAATAGTTGGTTAGTGCTTTGCACATAAGTAGATGTTGTATTTTGACATTGATTCAGGACCACAAAATCAATCATTGAGTGCCATGAATTGTCAGGGCAAGTAGCCACTTTTGAAGAATAACACTAAAACATGTCATCTATCCATAACTCCAACTAGTTGATATACAAAACGGCTTGCAAAACCATGTCCCCCACATACCGGGCCAGATCAACATCATCTGAAAGCAACAGATCACCTTGTAGATACATGTAAGATAGCAACATGGTATCTGTCATCACAGAATCTTCAAACACCATACGGACCACTTCTATCAGCAACTCAGAAGACCAAGCCCCACTCCAACCATTCCCTGGAAGAGGAAGATCCATCATTGAAAGCTTCATATAGAAGGCCAATTTATGCAATTGATAGTGGACAAAGAAAGAATGTTCCGGAGGGACATACTCCTAAAAGTGCTCAAATGTAGACCATAACAAATCCATCCTGGACTACAATCTTTCCACTTTATCTTGAAACAAGGGACACAATGTGGCCTATCTCTGGAGAACTACCAAGTCATGCTTAGAGATAGAAGGAATAATAGGAATATTGGGGCTTGGAGGAACGGACCGTGACTATGCCAATTGGTCCTACAACTTCTTAATTTGGGAAGCTTGTGATTCCACTGTATTATGAGCAGTCTGTAAGGCTGACAGTTTTGCATCTAAAAGAGTCTGAAACTCTTGAGCTTCTTTGGGCATTCTCTCTTTCTCATCTGAGACTCTAGTGACCTCTAATTGAGCTTCTGTTAACTAAATCTTCAAAGAAGATATTTCTTCTATCTGGGTCTCAATCATTTGGGTCTGCTGCTCCCTCTTCTTAAACAGATCTGCAAGTGTGTCTTTAGCAGAGGCTAACTCTGAGGTTGCCTTATGCAATTGGTCTTTGGAGGACTACATCAGTTCTTCATAGAAAGAAGCATACAGCTGTTGAACACAAGCTCTCACTAAAAGTTCAATCGAACTCTGGATGTCTTTACAGAGGAATGGAATAGCATCTCCTAATACTAAACTGTTCAGTGAAGGGACTGATATGTCCAAAGAACCCTCTCTATGTGCCCTGAATAAATTATTACATGTGAGGTAAGCAGGGAGGTCACTGCCAGATGTAGCACGAATTGTGGCTGAAGGAATGACTGAGGGAGTTTTATCTGCCACACGCTTCAAGCGCTTCCACTGAATGACCAATGGAGGAGGGGAATCAAGATCCTCTATATCAATAGGTTCTGACTCTTCTGAAGGTGGAGGGGGAGGAATTGGATCTGATGGAGGAGGTGGTAGCACACCCTTCTTAAGGCCTGAGTACGTTAAGAAAGCATATAGGTAGGAACCATAAGTGACATTTGTGACATTTTCTTTGGTTACTTTGACAAAATGTTGGTCCATCTTTGTAAGCAGGTAAGTACTCAAATCAATAGCCACCCCTTTTAACACCATCCTGGAAGCTGTGAAGAGTTCTTTGGACAAATAATGGGATGGTGTTTTGGCAGGCATAAACCTGTCTTGGAGAAACTAGCAGACTAACTTCCAAAGAGGATCAGTGATCATGGAAAAAGATACGCCTGAAGTGTTTATCACTTTCTTGACATCCAGAATCTCTTTAGTCTGCTTTTGTAATAGCTTGAAAATCTCATCATTGGAGAATAATTGTCTAGCTGTAACAAAGGGCTCTCATTTGTAGGGAAGAAACAAAGCCTTCCCTAATCCATGGGGTGCCAATACCATTGAAGCACCATGAACCAGACCCGACTTCTTGCTGTATGATGCACGAAACTCATCACACAGAGATGGATCATCTGGAATCAATGGAAATGAAGTAGCCACGAAAGTTGCAAGAACTGCTTTCGCTATAGGCTCAAAAGCCAGTTGGGAAGAATAATCCCTACTAATCAACGGGATATACTGGAGAGGAGGAGCATGAAGTGCCATTCAAATGAAAAACACACACACCACGATACAGACAATCACAAAGAATGCCTGCAAAACAACCAAAATAGCTATAAAAAAGAAATCAATTAAAAAAAGGACACACACACATATACGTAACTAACCAAGTTACCACCCCAAACAACCCACATCCTAGAAAAAATTCGGCATGACCTCTACACATATGTGATTGAAAACTTCATACGATGCAACAAGCAAGCACCCAAAACCCCGTATCAAGCAAGAAAAGAAAAAAAATTGCAAACCGTACCCGTAATCGTAGCACATAAGCAAACCAGAATACCATAAAAATCTAATCAGGATCTGACCATAACCTTGATCAACAATTTCAACTTAGAGAACTTTATGCACCCATCCCAAGAAGCGTGTTTATTAAAAAGAGAGAAAAAAGTGTAGTGAGGGAAAATTGTTTTAATGAAGGGTTCATTTTAAGAAATTATTAACAATGGGTGACATTTTATTAGGTTATAAACCTTAATAAGAAAATGACAGTTTATTCTTAAAATTTAATTACAATTTATTAGGGTGAAACGGTGCTTTAATGAAACCCGGACTGTGATTTCCAGACTGGGGTCTCTAAATGCAAATTCATTAATTAAAAATTAATGGCGATATGGAGCGCTTTTTTTGTCAGCGCGTGCTTTTTTGTGACTAGTGGTTCATTTTTATTAAAAATTAAGGTGCCTCTGAAGCGCATATAGTGCATGCAAAGTGAACAACTGGTTGATTTTAAATTATTAGAAACTGTATGTTTAGCGCGAATGCGCATGAAAAAGTGGGTGAATATAGTTTATTTTAGCAATTAATTGTGGTTAAGGGATAATGACAATGAATAAAGCTCAAAAAATAAATACCTGGTAGGGGTGTATATGCAATAGATGGAAGGCGCACGAACTAGTCCCCAAATGCAAGGAATCGAGTCAAAACAAACAAACGCCACTGACTAGAAAAAAATAAAGCACCTTTGTGTTTTTGTTTTATTTGGATTTTATTTTTACTTTTTATTTTATTTTTTTGTTGGTTTTTTTTTCAATTGTATTTTAGATATGTTTGTATTTTGTATATTGTTTAGTTTTGTTTTTTTTTTTCTTTTATTCTTTTTCTTGTTTATTTTTTTAATAATTAAAAAAGGATATAGGACACATGAATATGTTGTGAAGTATAAGGGTGAAATTTCAGCAATCCAGCAAGTGTTAATTACAACACATAATTTATCCATGATTTTTCAGCTGATTTTTGGAATTTAAAATGAATTATAATGAGAAAAAGTATCAAAATTAGTATTTTGACTTCAAATAATTTTTTGGCCATTTATGAAAGAATTTTTAATTGAGAAATTATTGGCAAAAGGGGCAAGGGGGCTTGTGGAATTTTTTGGAAAATTTTTTGGCTTTATTTCTGAATTTTTACCAATTTTTAATCAATTTTACTCATTTTACATGTATTTTTGAAGTAATTTTGAAAATTTGGATTTTTCGCAATTCATTTTCTTGAATTTCCACTTTTAAAAAATATTCCAAATGATTTCAGCAATGTTGGTAAATTTTTAGGATTTTTTGTACTTTTTTTGAATTTAAAATAAATTTTAATGAATTTTTGGAGTTTTTATGTGTTTTAAGTTTATTTTTTATGTATTTTGCGGGTTGGAAAATAAAAGGCAGTACCCGGGCTGCGTGTGAATAGCAGAGGATGGCTGCGTGTGAATGGCTAACTACAACACACCACCGCACGGACAAGTCGAAAGCGCATCCTCGCACGTGAACGCCCGCTAGCACACCCTTACACAACAGGAAAACAAAAGAGGAGAAGGGGTAGGAACGGGGGCTGACTAAGTAGGTTAAGTTAAGGAAGTTAGCTTGGTCTGAAAAAGTTAATTAAGTTAGTTTAGTGTGTGAAATCAAGTAGGTTAGGTAGGTGAGTAGAGTTTGTTAAGTTAGGTTAGTTAGGTTAGTTAGGTCAGTCTGATTAATTAGGTCAGTCTGGTTAAGTTAATCATGTTAATTAATGTTAGTTAGTGTAAGTAATCTTAGTTAATTAAGCTAGGGTTAGTCAATTTAACTATGGTGAGTTAAATCTAACTAGGGTTAGTGATCTAACTAGAGTTAGGTAGGTTAAGTATGGTTTAGGGAGGTCTAACTAGGAGTGAGTTATCTAACTATGGTAAAGTTAATCTAACTAGGGTTAGGGAGGCTAACTCTGGTTAGGTTAGGCTAATTATGGTTACGTTAGACTAACTGGGGTTAGTTGAAATTAACTAGGGTTATTGAAGGTAACTATGGTTAATGAAACTAACCAAAGTTGAGTTAAGTTGCTAACCAGGAGGGAGAGAGATATGGGCTGTGCACGAAGGAGAAGAAGAAGAAGAAGAAGAAGAAGAACAAGGGTGAGGAGGAGGAGGAAGAAGAAAGAGCGGCGGCTAGCGGCGATGGGGGCGGCAGCGAGACCAGTGGCGGGGGCGTCGAGGGCCGACGATAGCGGCAAGGGGGCGGCCGCTTGGCGTACGGGGCGGCAGTTGAGGCGACGGGCGGCAGCACACTGCAGCAGAAGGAGGAGCAATCGACTAGGGCTTTAGAAGGAAGGAGGAGAGATGAAGAACAGGGCTAGACAGAAGGAAGGGGAAGGAGGAGAGATGAAGGAGGGCTGGACAGAAGGAGGACCGGCGGCCGACAGGAGCCCGACGGCAGCGTCGGCAGTGGCGCAGGCGGGGGGGGAGGAGAAGGCGGAGGTATTGATGGAGAAAGTCAGGGAGCAGCGGGCGGCAGGCACGACGATGAGGGGAGCACGTGGAGGAGAAGAAAGGGTGGTTGGAGCATGTACGTTTTTTTCTTTTTTCTTTTTTCTCTTTTTTGGTTTCTCTTTGTTTTTTTTTTCTTCTCTTTTTTCTTTTGCTCTCTTTTTTTTCCTTTTTTTTCTTTCTCTTATATATATATATATATATATATATATATATGGTTTTGTTAAAAATGTGTGTTTTGTTTTTGTGCTTTTTGTTTTTTTTGAAATTTTGTAAATTTAGTTGTTTGTTTTTCTTCCCGTGTCATTTAATGTTGTGCGGTTTGGTTTTTGGTTGTTATTTTTTTCTTTTGTTATTAGTATTAGTATTATTATTTTATTTTTTATTATTATTTTAGTGTGTATATTTGGTTTGTTGTGTGTTTGATTTTTGTTTGGGTTTTTTTAAATAAAAAGAAATTGAATATGGGTATGGAAAAGAAGGCACCCCCGTCCCGCGCGCATGCGCGGGCGAGCGTAAAAAAATTTGCAATGACGGGATCAAACAGGGTAGGGACGGAAATGTGCGAGCCACAAGCATCACAAGGGGGTCCCGAGGCGTGTAAAACCAGAAACAAGCGCGTTCACGCATGATACGAGAAACACGGTCACACGGCAAAAAGGAATAAAAATTAATAAAATCCAAACTGTTCGTCGGATCGAAAAACCGTAAGAAGGAAAAAGGTGCCAGGAGATGAGGGAAAAATGATGGAAACATGCGACACGGGTTCCGGGGCAAAATTAGGGTGTTCACATGGAAAAAACACAAAAAAGCCTGAAAACACATATAGGTATTAATATCGGAAAATCCGCACGCCAAAACGAAATGCGAAAAGAAAAAGAATTGTGCAAAATAAGGTTTCCAACAACCCTATTATGGCAAAACACATTTCCTTTCAAGATAGGATGCGTTCACATGGAAATAATCCCAAAAATGGACCCGAAAATAGACTTGAAATTTAATACGGGAAGAACCCTGCACCAGAATAGAGGACAGTAAAAAGAAAAAATGTCCAAAAGAAAGGGATTCATAGGGCTGGTGTATCAAAACTCAGTTTGGGGGAAATTAGGAGGGGTTCACATGGAAAAACACGAAAAATATACTGGAAAACACTATGAAAAATTAATAACTAAAAATCCAACACTCGAAAGAGGGGGGAGGAAAAAGGAAAAAGTGGAGAAAAGGCTGGCAGGACACGACTGTCAAATTAAATTGGAAGTCCGGTGAAAATAGGGCAGGTTCACATGGAAAAATGTGAAAAATAGGTACGAAAAAGGATCCAAAAACCCGCAAAAATTAATAACGGACCGACCATGCATCGAAATGACACAGAGTAAGGAGGAATGGGTAGGACAGGGTTGGCATATCAAATCAGGGTTTTGAAATAACAAAGATGCGTTCACATGGAAAAACGTCCATTTTATGGGAATTGCTTCAAAAATTAATAACTTTAGAACCGTCTGCCGGAACAGGAGTTGCTAAAAAGAAAAAAGCGACAGTTTGAAGGGATAAACACAGCTGTAAGGTTGGATGTGAGTTTCAGTGAACGTAGGGTACATTCATATGGAAAAATCACAAAACAAAGGATAAAGGGTCAAGAAACAGCTCCGAGGATAGGGTGAAATAGAACGAAGGAGTGGGGAAGGGACCCCATCAGGTGAAAATGAAGTCACGTCATAGATGCATGATCATAACAGGGTATATGCATGGGGGAATGTATCATAGATGCACAAGGACGCGCCCCCACAATTAAAACCTTAGCAGGAAGGGTAAACCGAACAAGAAGGACCTAGGACCACACATCAAACCAACCACGAACGTCCCCGCACTTAAGACATGATCGTCACGAAGAAACAGAATGTGTAGGGTTAGAAAAACTTAGCCCATATTGCCGAGGAGGAATATCAATGATCAAGATTGCGTCTTGTATCGTTGTGTAATGGAGGAGTGGAGACAAGTGATAGGAAGCATAGGAAGAATGTAGATCATGCATCAAATTAGTTGGGGGGTTTGTTTGCAACCACCATAGCCCCTCTCTCCCACAAAAATTGGTGTGGTCTTCATGGCGCCTTCTTCCTGATCAGTGGCAAAAAAAAAGCCCTCCTCCACAAAAATCAAGTTTGGTTTGGAGCCCCAAACGGAGCTCCCAAAGGTCACATCCTTTGGGACCTCTCAAGTCTATTTCAACTTGGACACTCGGCCACAGGAGGTACCAAGGTGTCTTCACAGCACACGTCCAATATCCTTCGTGGTAGGGACCATGCGACAGCACCCAGGGAGATAGCTAGTTGAGGGAATCGCAAGAAATTCGTCAATGACGAGGGATATTGCACTCAACTCACAATCACTAAAATAGATTGAAAGAGCAATCACCCGCCCCATTACTAACATCACTCGAGGAAATAATAATGAAACCCAGAGCTCACACCCAGTTTAGGAATCGGCAAGGGGATGGTGTAGAAAGAGTATGCTAGGGTGCACAATTAATGGTGCATTAGTGCACCCAACCCATCTAGCATAGGTGTAAGGAGAAAGGCCAGGGAGCCTTGTAGTGCAGTGTACAGAACAGAGTGATGTGTCCTGTGCTGATGGCAGAGACCCAAGCCATGGGTGCAGAGGAAAATGAGAATGTACCTGACTCCAATTGTCGTAACATCCCTCAATCCTCACCTCTCGAAACACCAGTCACACTCAGCCCACCCTTTGTTTCACGCTCTATTGAAAGATACAGAGGGCAACCCATTCCTGAAACCCATTGATGTAATCCTCACGGTCACTTGTGCAGAGGTTGTATGCCTTGTGTGCATTTGATGGTGCAACTGTGCATCCCACCCTGTGCTGGCATAGAGTGCAAGAAGGAAGGCCAAGGAGCCTAATGGTGCAGTGCATAGGAACAGATTGTGCATTATACATTGAGAGGCCCATCCTATGCGTGCAACACTCCATTCACACATCTCACCTCTCATTTGATTTGAAGGGAAAGAGTGGTCACTCACCCCACCCTCTGTGTCACTCTCTGATAGATACAGAGGGCAGCCCATTCTCACGTCCCCATCTTGTTAGGATGAAGCTCACATCACTCAAGGGGTTGATGATGAAGATCATGTCGACTGTTGTTGTCATCAAGATCTTGAAGATGAGGCGTACCCAGGGAGGCAGCCAACAAGTCTGGTACTTCAATAATTTGTAAGAAGGTGGTCTGTTAAGAAGGACAAACTGACTGATATTACAGAGACAGCACACCAAGGGAGGTGGCTTCAAATTACTTGCTGAAAAGGTTATGCTGGTGATGAGTCAGCTATCCTGAACTACGGGGTGTTACCACCTTTTCTTGGAACGAGGCTTGTTATGATAGGGAATTTCTTCCTTTTCTCCCATAACAGTTTCGTTTGTTTTGTTTCTTTTTCTTTTTCTTTTCTTTTCTTTTTGTTCTATGAAAAAGAGAATGGTAGAAATACCATATGTCAGGACCAACCTCACCATCGTTGTTGGATCAGACAAGAAGAGAACAAGGTTGGGTGGAGAGGTATCTGTGAGGGATTAGCAGAACGAGACTGCCTCATGAGGAGAATCATAAGGGCTATCAGAAGCACGATGAGAAGGACAGTGTGACACCCAAAAGGGAGAGGGTAGGTCGACTGTGATTATCAAGTTCCCCAGGGAGGGAAGTACTTTTTCAGACGATAGCCATTGATAAGGAAGGGATCATCAAAGGCATCAACGGTCTGCACCTGAACAGAGCCGTTAGGATTGACAACAAGTACCGTGTATGGGCCCACCCACCGTTGTTGAAGCTTGCCAAGAAACTTGCCAAATCTCGAATCATGGGCCAGAACGAGATCACCTTCTCTGAACTCCTTATGCTTGATGAAATCGTCATGATAGGCCTTGCGTCGCACCTGAGTGGTTTCCATGCACTGTAGGGCCATTCGCCGTATGTCATCCAAGCATTCCAAGTCCAGGAGGCGGCGTTGCAGTGACTCATTATCTTCCAAGCTTTCTTTAACTGCCACTCGCAAAGAGGGCAATTCCAGCTCAACAGGGAAGACGTCTTATGTCACATACACTAGCTGGAAAGGGATCTGCCCTATAGCTGCCTTATGGGAGATTTTGTATGCCCAAAGGGCCTCTGTAAGTTGATCGTCCCAATTGTGACGATGTGCAGCAATCGTTCTTGTCAGAATCGAGCAGAGGATTCAATTGGTGACTTCAACTTGGTCGTTGGCTCTAGGGCAATAAGAAGTGGACTTGCAATGGTGGATCTTATACAGCTCTGTCAGCTCCTCCATGATTTAAGGAAATGAGTACCTCTGTCACTTACCAACTCGAGGGGATTGCCAAAACGAGTGATAATATTCTCGTACATGAACATGGCTACACTATTACCATCGTCCCGCTTCAGGGCTTTAGCTTCACAACACTTTGTGACATAATCCGTACATACTAAGATGTATCTATTTTGCTTTCGTCTGGTAGGTGGATCAATGGGACCCACAAAATCAATCCCCCACTTCTCGAACGGCTTTAGGGGAAGAATGGGTTGCAGTGGCATGGCACTTGTTTTGGTGGGTTTTTCCACTTGCTGACAAGCATCACATCGCTTACAATAATCATATGCATTCTTGTGGAGGGTCGGCCACCAATATCCTGCTAACAGAGCCTTCCTGGCTGTCGTTCTCCTGCAAAGCGTCCACCACATGGTTCGTCATGGCATGCTTTCAATACTATGCCGATTTCATCCCCTGCAACACATCTTTGCAGCACTTCATCTTTTCCTCTTTTGTACAGTGCACCACCTAGCACAGTGTAGGGGGATGATTCTAACAGAAGCTTCTTCTTCTCACGGCTTGAGATGCCAAGAGGATACTGTTGAGTTTCCAGGAGATTGGCTATGCCTGCATACTAGGGAGTAATTTTTTCAACTAGAAACAACGAAGCATCAGGAAGGTCAGGATCATCATATTCCTCTTCTTCTGTTTGAGGGATCCGTGATAGATGATTGGCTAGGACATGGGAATGGCCAAGCTTAGTGACTACTTCGAAATCGAACTCCTGGAATAGGAGCAACCATCTCATTAGTCGTCCTTTAACATCTGCTTTGTTCATCAAGAAGGATAGGGCTTCATGATCCACATAGAACTTGAAATGCATTGACAATAGATAGTGTCAAAACTTCTCCAGTACAAACACCATTGCTAAGCATTCAATCTCTATCACTGTGTAGTTCCATTCCCTATCAATGACCTTCCGGCTTGCATAATAAATTGGTTGATCCAATTTAGAGGGGCGCTTTTGACATAGAACAGCACCTAGCCCTTTAACTGATGCATCTGTGTGCACATGGAACTCCTTCGACCAGTCAGGAGGTTTAAAATAGGTGCTTGGATAAGGCACTTTTTTAGGGTATTAAAGGCTTCTTCACAGTCATCAGTCCAAAGGAAATCAGCATCTTTCCTTAGGAGCTTGTGCAGAGGGGTTGCCTTGGTTGCAAAATGTGCAATAAATCTTGTGTAGTAGCCCACATGGCCAAGAAATCCTCTCAATTGCTTGAGGTTTGTTGGTGATGTTAAGGTGGCAATCTTCTCACAATCTTCGATGGGTCTGTTGCAATCCCTTGTGCCGAGACAATATGGCCTAGAAGAACTCCTGATGAGACGCCAAAGACACATTTGTCGGGATTGAGAGAAATCCCATACTCGCGGCATCTGTCAAAACATTGCTCTAAGTGTCCCCAATGCTCACGGATCAAGCTATAGACACAAAAGTCATCAAGATACACCTCAATGAAATTATGCAAATGATTCTCGAAGGCAGCCATCATTACTCGTTGGAAGGTGGCAGGAGCATTACAGAGCCCAAATGGCATCACTCTATAGGCATAGGTCTCCCATTCTATGGTGAAGGTTGTTTTAGATTGGTCCTCTTCTACAATTTGGACTTGGTTATATCCGCTGAATCCATCCAAGAGGGAATACAACTCATGGCGTGCCACTATGCCCAACAATTGGTCTGTAAAAGGGATAGGGAAATGATCCTTCTTCATCTTTGAATTGAGCTTTAGAAAGTCCACACATATTCGAAGTTTCCCATTATTCTTGGATACAACCACAATGGGCGAAACCCATTCACTATTAGCCACGGGATAAATGAACTCTGCTTCAAGAAGTTTTAATAATTTAGCCTTCACCAGAGTAGAATAATTAGGATTCATATGCCTTTGTCTTTGCCTTACAGGTTTGGCATCAGGCTCTAGGTCAATGTGATGTTGACATACTGTGGGATCAATCCCCTTTAGATCTTTATATAACCAAGCAAACACGTCTAAGTTCTCTTTGAGTAGGCCTTACAGGACTACTAGTTCTCCTTCTGGAAGATTGAGACCCACTTTCAAGTGACGTTCAGTACCGCCAGTATCCAAGAACGTTACTTGTCTTTCACCTTCCACTTTGCGGTAAATGTCCCACGGATTGCTTCTGGATAGAGGTCTGACTCTTTCAAGAGAGTAGTATCCTCGTTTGTTGTTCCGCTAGAACCAGTGTCCTCCTTCTGAACAGATGACTCATTTTTCTGTTGAGGTTGTTGGAAGGGTATCAGAGCTTTATTTGCTTCTATGTGAGTGGTAATTTCTTCTGGACTTAGGGATTCATCTTCAGAGGATGCGTCCAAGAATGTCACATAGCACGAACCTTCTAGAGGCTGCGGCTTTGATAGCTCTGGCTTCTGTTGGCAGGGGGCATCATCATCATCTTTTCTTTGGGCTAAACAGTCAGGGCGATGGGAGCCACTAGTGAACTTAATTTTTATGCTTTTAATCCATTGCTTATACAGATTCTGTATACTTTGTGGTCCATTGGCTAACCCAAATGGAACCGTAGCCATTCCATACAGCACCCTAATATCTTCGGTCTCTGAGGACTCTATAGGGACATCAACAAGATCATCCGCTATCAGAGAAAATTCTTCATCTACACTTTTATAACCTGCTTCATTTTCTTCCTCATCATTTTCATCCTCTTCCTCTAGAGGCTCTGTCTCTGCTTCTGTAGAGGCTCTGTAAGAGAAGAACAGATCTTCTGCCTCTACATCTGCTTCTGCTTCTGTCACAGCTTCTGACTCTGCTTCTACCTCTGGCTCTGGCTCTGGCTCTGTGTGTGTTACTGTCTCTGTGACTCTCTGTATCCGCTCTATCTCTGTTCTGCATCTGCTCTGTCTCTGTATCCGTTACTGCTCTATATCTATTCTGTCTCTGCGACTGTCATGTAACAAGGAGAATAGTACATCCATGCTTCTATTTCACTATCAGATGTTATTTTAGAAGTTAATTCTAGTTGAGGCAGGAGGTATTCTCCCATGGACAAGGATTTTGCTTCCCTTGGCAGTTGGCTTACAGTGCCCACTATTAGGGACTGTGCCTTTGTTTTCTTAGGAAAGATCTGCTTAACAGCCTCTTCATCTCCTGTTGTACCATCTATTACCTTGTTGGACGATTCAGTTATGACTTTGATGGATGTGGATCCATTGCATTTTTGTGATCCATACAACTTCACCACCACTTTGTTGGGTCCTCTGTGTCAAGAATCGCATGGTGGGGGGACTTGCTCAAGATGCTGCGCCGAACACACATAGAATGCACAAGGAGAAGCTCACTCAAGAGACAAGAAGAGAGATAGAGGCCAAAACGTTTTCTTGCTAGTTTCTTCTTCTTCTTCCACACTCTTTACAATGTACACAAAGTATAAATAAGATACAACATAAAGGAAAGTGGCCTAGTAAGTCAAATAAGGCATAACCGACTACACTAGTCGACTGGTGTTATAATTATGCCAGCTGTAAGTAGGTGTAACAACCTGAATATAATAAGTAATGAGTCAGTGGCCATGTGAGAGTCATAATGACCACCAATGTGGTAAGTGTAGACGTGTGGACCCATCTAACCAGGCGGTCCATCATCAATGTCCGCATGTGTTGAGCTTGTCATCTCAACACTCCCCCTCAAGCTCAACTGCATCTCTGCAACTCCAAGTAAGCTTTGAAACTTTTGAAGCTTCTCTGTATCCAATGCCTTCGTAAAAATGTTAGCTATCTAATCCTGTGTGCTGACATACACCAAGTCAATCTCACCTACTAGTACCTTCTCTCTCACAAAGTGGTAGTGTATCTCAATATGTTTTTTCCTGGCATGGAACACAAGGTTCCTAGCCAACTGTACACTGCTCATGTTGTCACAATAAATGACAACTGGACCTTCCACCTGCACATCCAAATCAGCTATTAACTTTTGTAGCCATACTACCTCACATGCTGCAACAATAGCACCTCTATACTCAGCCTCTGTACTCGACAAAGCAACTGTAGATTGCTTTTTGCTGCTCCAAGTAACTGCTGCACTACCAAGAGAGAACATGTATCTACTGGTAGATCTTCTATCAGACATACTATCAGCCCAATCTGCATCTGTGTATCCAAACACCTGTACATCTGTACCTGCCTCATAGAAAAGTCCATAATGTAATGTGGACGTCACATATCTCAATATGCGTCTGACTGCATCCAAATGTGGCTTTCTAGATACTTGCATAAACTGACTCACAAGACCAACAGCGTAGCTCAAGTCTGTCCTTGTAATGGTCATGTAGATCAAACTCCCCACTATCCTCCTGAACATAGTAGGGTCTTCTATCTCATCCCCAACATCAGCACTCAACCTTACATTTTGCTCCAACAGGACTGAAAGTGGTTTGCATGCTGTCATACCATACTTGGACAACATATCCAAGCCATACTGACTTTGGGACAGCCATATACCATCATCACATCTGATCACCTCAATGCCAAGGAAGTACCTTAGCTCACCTAAATCCTTCATCTCAAACTTCTTCTTCAAAAAATCCTTGACTTCAGCAATTCCACTATCACTATCACCTGTAATAATCAAGTCATCCACATAGATGACTATGATGACCAAACCTGCATCTCCCTTTCTCACATAAAGTGAGTGATCAGCATTATAAACATAAAAGCCAATTTTGACAATATACTCTCTGATCTTGTCAAACCATGCTCTAGGTGCTTGTTTGAGCCCATAGAGCGCCTTCTTCAACGTCCACATAGATGGGATGCTCTAAATCTTCATAACTTGTCGGTTGATCCATATACACTTCTTCATGCAAATCACCATGCAAGAAGGAATTCTTCACATCCATGTGCTGCAACCTCCAACCTTTGGCTGCTGCCAAAGCAATCACACATCTGACAGTTGCCATCCTAGCAACTGGACCGAAGGTTTCTTCATAATCTATGCCATATGTCTGGGTATAGCCTTTTGCAACCAGCCTAGATTTGTACCTACTAATAGAACCATCTGTATTGTGCTTAATATTATAAACCCACTTACATCCAATAGCTTTCTTGCCCTTTGGCAATGATACTAGATCCCAAGTCTTATTGGCCTCTAATGCAACCATCTCCTCATCCATTGCTGCATCCCAATGAGCATGACCAACAGCCTCCTCAAAACATGTGCGCTCAACATCCTCAACTAGTTTCACCATATAAGCATAATGGTGAGCTGCATAACCTTCAAAACCAAATCTTTTAACAGGGTATCTGACCCTGCTAGATCTGCGTACCACTGGATCACTCAATGGAGCCTTTACATTACTATGATCTCCCTGTACACGTGGTGTCCTGACAGAAGGAATACCAAGCTCATCATCCAAGCTCTCTGAGCCACTGGAGTCTACATCAAGAACTGCATCAATGCCATCTGACACTTTATTCTTTCCTTTGTCTTTACCTGTAGTGCTACTAGATGCACCTGAAGATGTAGAGATACTCCTTAGTCTCCCAGGCCAAGGACTACCATATGATGTCTCTGGTCCACTAAGAGTCCGTGATTCTTGCTTTTCAACCTGCACATTAGTGTCATGATCATTATCATCATCCAATGCATCACCACTAGATGCATACCAACTGCTCATTTCATCAAAGATGACATCCCTGCTCACTCTGAACTTACCTGTGTGACATGGTTATAACAGCGATACCCTTTCTACTCTAAAGAGTATCCAATAAAAAAATATTTTTTTACCTTTGGATCAAGCTTCTTTCGTAGCTCATCTCGCACATGAATGTATGCAACACAGCCAAATGCCTTCAAGTGCGATACATTAGGCTTCTTGCTAGTAAAGCATTCTTTAGGAGTCATCCCATGAACTGCAACTATGGGAGTTCTATTCATAATATAAACAGCAGTATGAATAGCCTCAGACCAAAAATGCTTAGGCATATTCTTTTCAGCCATCAAGGCGCGTGCAACTTCTGCAATATGCCTTTTTTTTCTTTCTGCAACCCCATTCTGCTGTGGGGTATATATGCATGTGAACTGTCTCTTTATCCCATGAGACCTCAGAAAATCACTAAACTCATTCGAGAGGTGATCTCCCCTTCCATCTGACCTCAAGCACTTTACTTTCAAGCCTGTTTCTCTTTCAACTGCAGCCTTGAAAGTTCTAAAGTGCTCAAACGCTTCACTCTTTTCCTTCATAAAATATACCCACAGCTTTTTAGAGCAATCACAATGAATGTGACAAAGTATGAACTGCCTCCAAGAGATACATTTTGTGTAGGCCCCCAAATGTCTGTATGCACAACATCAAGGATATTTTTGCTTACATCTCTGTCATGTGAAAAGGGTTGTCTTGCCTGCTTACCAAACTGACATGCTTCACATACCTTATGAAATTTTGCAACTCTAAATGTAGGCAAACCTGTAACCAACCCTTTGGACTGCATTAATTTCAGCCTTTGTACATTTGCATGTTCAATGCATTTGTGTCAAATTTCAATATCTGCAACAACACCTTTTCCTTTAGCATACATAGCAGCATTCATAGTAGGAATTCCAGCATCCAGAGTAAACATACGTCCAACTCTACTTCCCTTTGGTACCAACCTGCACTTGTCATTGAAGTCTTCTACAAAGCAGCCCTTTGCATTAAATCTGACTTGCAGCCCTTGCTCTACCATTTGACAAGCTCTTTGTAATAGATGGCACATGTAATATATCTGAAAGACTCTTTGTCTTACCGTCATGCAATGACAAGGGAACTTTCCAATGTGTGAAATTGGGTGGCATGAATCATCACATGTCTGCACATAACCTGCATTTTGCAAATCATGCATCTCTCCAAACCATTCTGCATGGCTGGTCATATGATTGGATGCACCTGAATCAACATACCAAATATCATCATGTGTTCCCTTTCCTATAACAACATTCAGCATATGCTGCATAACAAACAGACGTTCATTTTTGTCTTCGTTCTGTCGTGAAGACGATGCATAGTTTCCTTGCTGGAACTTACCAGTGCGAATATCATCTTTCTTAGCATAACCTTGGGCTGCAATATGACTTGTTTTGCCACAGTAGTGACACATAATACTAGAATTGTTAGAACCTCTATTCTGCCATCCACCTCTTCCTCTAAAGCTCCCCCTGCCTCTAAAGTTACCACGACCTCCTGAAACCTACGTATCACCAAATTGCTGATTCAATCTGTTTTGCTGGTTGTCACTACCACGTCCTGTACCATGGCCTCTTGAAGAGAACCTGCCACGTCTCCTTCCTGAACTAGAGTAGAAAGCATGGACCTATTCACCACTTCTTTCAGATGTCTCACTCTACATGTTGATCTCTTCAGTGATCATAAGGGAGACCAACTCATCGAAATCTAGAAATGGCTTTCTGACATATACAGAAGTTACAAAAGACTTCCAAGCCTTTTCATTGTTAAGTCCACCCAAGGTAGACGACACCAAATCATCGTCGTTGGGCATTGCATCAATTGCTACCAATGCATCTACAATGCTCCTTACCTTCAATGCATACTCATTGATAGACATCTTCCATTTCTTCAATGTATTCAACTCTTGCTTGAGTTGAATCTTTCGTACCTTTGTATTTACGGAAAACATACTTTCAAGTATGGTCCAAGCTGCATATGAATTCTCTGCATTTCTAATATGTCCCAGCATATTATTATCAATTACTGCAGACAGCCAATACATGACCTTCTTGTCTTTTGCATTCCATTCTTTCCGTGCCTTTGTCTCTTCTGCAGTTGGAGGATCACTCACCTTGGGCTCCTTTTCTTCACCTGAAACAAACTTGTAGAGGCCTTTTCCAATAAGGAAGTTCTTGACACGGAACTTCCATGAAGGATAGTTGTTCTTGTCAAGCTTCTCAATGGTGGGGCTTCCACTGTTCTCTGCCATTATCACAAAACTAATACCAAACAGCAAGCAAATCTTCTACAACCCTTGACCTGTAGTGCATAGCAATACACCAGACAGCCTTTTTCACTGTTTGCTCAACAATACATGCAATCTGCAACCTGTTTGCAGATAAACCTTATGTTTGCTTCTTGCAAACACCTTAAGAATTATAGATTCGCAATCTGTAACCTGCGCACCCACTTTCGGTCAAAACAACTGAAATCACAGTGTACCCTGAAACTGCTGTCTGCAACCTTACAGCTCTAAAACGGGGCCTGAAACGGCCTCAAATGCCCAAAATAACTGTGAGAGGCCCTAAAGGAAAAATCTGCAGAATATATAACGCTCTTCGTGGACACCAAATCTCACTACAATCTGAGATTTTTGCTATGCCCTGCTTCCGATGCCTCCATAGGCACTATCCAAGAGAAAGAGTAGAAGGATGGGAGAGCTTCTTACCAGTGGCTTGCTTGCTCGAACCTTGCTTCTTCTCCTTCACTTTAGCCTTCAAAATCAGCCTCTCTTAGTGGCGCGGCTCTAATACCATGTCAAGAATCGCGTGGTGGGGGGACTTGCTCAAGATGCTGCGCCGAACACACATAGAATGCACAAGGAGAAGCTCACTCAAGAGACAAGAAGAGAGATGGAGGCCAAAACGTTTTGTTGCTGATTTCTTCTTCTTCCACACTCTTTACAATGTACACAAAGTATAGATAAGATACAACATAAAGAAAAGTGACCTATTAAGTCAAACAATGCATAACTGACTACACTAGTTGACTGGCGCTATAACTATGCCAGTTGTAAATAGGTGTAACAACCTAAATATAATAAGTAATGAGTCAGTGGCCATGTGAGAGTCATAATGACCACTGACGTGCTAAGTGTAGATGTGTGGACCCATCTAACCAGGCGGTCTATCGATGTCTGCATGTGTTGAGCTTGTCATCTCAACACTCTGCCTAGGGTCAGGGTTCCTTTGAACCAGTCCGTCTGGGCTCTCGCTTCAAAAAGCCAAGGTCTTCCCAACAGCAGAGGGTATGAGGTCCCATAAGAATTTGGTTTGACCACCAGATACATCAGCCAATAGTCTCTTCCTGCAAGGGTTGTTTTTACGTATGGGAGGATGCCCAACAGTTTGATTCTACTTTGGTCTGCCAATCTGATAAGCCACTGTGTAGGTTGAATTCCTTGCAACCCTAAGTCCTTCATTGTCACATCCGTCATTATGTTTATTGATGAGCCTCCATCAATCAATGCATCTGAAATAAAGCACCCTTCTATCCATACACTAATCTCTAAGGTTCCAGGATCTAGGAAGGCATTAGCCACATCTACTTCCTTTATAGGCTATGGGGCCTTATTGGTCTTAGTCACTGTTGAAGAGCAATCCTTAGTCCAATCTTCTTATCAAGATGCTTTTGAATTTATTTCGGTAACTGGGACACAACATCAGCAACTATTGGAATGTTAGGTTAGGTTTAAAAGTGTCTAGGTCTTTTACCAAGTCATAATCTTTTATAAGATCCACATGCTTCTCCAGCCGATTGGGGAATGGGCCTACACCCATTTTTATCTTTCATTTTTCTTCTAGTAATTGCAGCATCAATACTTCTTCTATTTTTGGAGGTACTTCTATCTGGTCTATCTCATGGAGCTCTGGTCCTGTCTCTGTGACTCTCTGTGGCACTACAATGCTCTGTACTGCACTGTTCCATCTTGTACTGCTCTGTCCCTCTGTTGGCAGGTTGAACTTCACAGTCTTGGTAGGAGAGTTATTTTCATTCTGAACAACTAGTTCCTTCTTCTTGATGCACGTGACAGCGGCAACTTTCAACTCTACCAAATTGGAGGCAGGCTCTTGAACCTTCTGTTGGCTATCAATGCCATTGGCCTTTACAGGGGCGAGACTTGGACAGTTCTTGCAGCATGGCCTTCTCCTTTGCATCGGATCCATAAGGGCTTGTAATCCACAGATCGTCTAGGGTTTGGACAATTTGGGGAGATATGTCCCTTTTCTCCACACCTGTAACATTCCACTTCTGATCTCTGACCACCGCCAAACTGTCGGCCTCTGTAACTTTGAGAGGGAAACCTCCTTGGACCGAAATTAGGACCAAATTCCCTAGGCTTTGGTCCAATATCCTGTGTTGTCATTTTAGATTCTAGCAAGTTGAATCTTGCATTTTCATCCTTCTGTCTTCGTTCATGCATCTCTTTTAGAGAGCAAATATCCTCCGTATGGTTCTTCTGCAAACAGTAGGAACAAAAGGCTCCAGGAATGGTTGGTTTTTGAGTACATTCAGTGGCTAAATATCCCGCTTGATGACACTTTTCGAACCATGTATTAGAGCGCATCACATCTCTTCCAGCTCCCGCAGGAGTGGATATATTGGCGGTATTCACCTTCAGTGTCTATAGCTGCTCTATAATCACATCCAGAAGCTCTTTCTTGATACTTGCAACTAAGTTGGATAAGTAGTCCTTCAGATTTTCACCCCCTGAAGTGCTTGTAGTAGGGTTTTAGGAAGCTTCTGTAATTACTGCATACACTGGTTGGGTCGATCCAGAGGTTCCTCTGTTCTGATTCTGATTCAGAGCTCCTGCTGAGACTTGGGGTTGTTGATTCCAGTTGGTAGGGTTCCACTGTTGTTGAGTCGCCATTGGCGGAACTGTTTGAGGCCACTATTGTTGTGGTTGAACCATCATTTGAGGCACTGTTGTTTGTGGTGACCATAATGGATTAGGTGCATTATACTGTGGCACTGCTTGCATCTGGGGATAGGGGTAGGGAATTGTCCCTAGAACTGCATTTGGTGGGTATACCATTCTTGGCATGGGAGGAGGTAAGACTTCTCTTCCTAGAGTCATTGACAGCCTTGCTTCAACTTCATCATACAATCTTGCACCTTCCACTGCAGCTTGCAGATTGACTGGTCTTCTCAATTCCACGAACTTGCGAACTTCTGGTTGTAGGCCTATGAGAAACACTCCTTTCTGGATACCTTCATCCAAATGATGGTTAGTCCATCTCTTCAGGATGGATTCCATTCGTGAGACATAAGCTTCTACTCTTTCTCCAGAGGATTGACTTAGGTTCATGAACTCCTCTCGCATCCATTCTTCAAAGCCTTCACGCTTGAATTTAGTGAGCAAGGCCAACTTCAGTTTGTCCCATGTGCCAAAAGTGCATGTTGCTTGTCTCTCATACCATTGAAACGCTGCACCCTTGAAAGTGGCAGGGAATATTACTAACCAATGCTCAGGGGTTGTGGCATTGTTAGCCACACATGCTACCATAAATTCTACTACATGAAGATCAAGGTCTTCATTGTACTCTCCCTTAAAAACTGGCAATGGGAGTACATTTGCGGGCCTGTCATCAATATTTCCAGGATGAATTTGACTAGGAAGGGGACCTTGAGTTGCCATGGAAACTTCTGTAAAGAGTGCTTTTAGGTCATCAAAGGAGGCTTCTGCTGCAAGCTTGTTCTCAGCTTTGATTTTTGCCTTCTCTCTTCTTACGTACCTCTGGACTCATTCTAACACTTGCCTCTTGATCGCCTCATTCATCAGGGGGTTGGCTCCAAGCAGTTGGTCTATACTCAATAGGATAGTATCAGAGAGGGCTTCAGTCTCTAGGGGATTCTTTGGCCAACATCTTCTCTACTTCCTTCTTCTCAACATCTCTGAATTCGGCTTTCAAATGACTACAGAGGGGGAGATATTCCATTTTGAAAGTATCAAAACTCATTCTTCTTAGGATTGTTGTTGTATCATCATAATAATGCTAGCTTCTGAGGGTTTCAATAGTGTATGTTGTGAAAAACACTCTGTCTACCAACTTCTAGTGGGTTGCTAATTGGACAAACAGAAGATTGTCAGTGCACCAAGCATCCCACGTATCTTGCTGTTGAGCATCCATGAATAAATTCCAACTCTTTTCCTTGTTGTTTTCATGAACCTCCACAGACCACGACTCCTAAAGCTTCTTCACGATCTCCCACTTGATGATGTCTGGAAACTTCTCAATGAATGCCAAATATTCCATGGGTGGTCATTCTCTTTGCTTCTACTCTTCAGTTTGTTTCCAAATAGTTTGCCACCAAGATGCAAGTTTCTGCTGCTTCAACAGGAAGAGGAAACAGTCCACCACATAGAGCATGCATCATGATGGTAATATGTTTCCGCCATTGTGGGATGAACTTCTTGTGGAAAGTGGCTTTGATAATGAGAATCTCCAACTCTTCATTAGAAGAAGAAACTTTGCAAACTTCCATTGAATTCTCCTCTTCTTGGCAGTCCCATTTCCTTCATTTTCAGCCTCTTCTGATGCTTGTTGATGGCAAGTTTCCCCGGTGGGCTGTGCACCAAAAACATGGAGCCCCAAGAGGAACACCAAGGAAAAGGGGATTCTACTGCAAGAAAATCTATCTTGTAATATCAACAAGCTTTTCTTTCATTCTTCTGATGACCAAAACAAAGGAAACAGCAAATCATCACGCAGCATCATAGTAGATATCTCTCACGGATTTGATAGAATCAACCATAATCTTCAATATCTACATAGAATCCATCAATAGAACAAAGAACATAAAATAATACACTATCTTTGAATTGAAATCAATCACATAGTATTCATCTTTAGTGTCTTCATAGTTTTCTCTCTCGATCTCTCATATGCAATTACACTGTTTTGATAAAATTGACTCTCTCTCTCTCTCTCTCTCTCTCTCTCTCTCTCTCTCTCTCTCTCTCTCTCTCTCTCTCTCTCTCTCTCTCTCTCTCTCTCTCTCTCTCTCTCTCTCTCTCTCTCTCTCTCTCTCTCTCTCTCTCTCTCTCAATAGTACATCATATCCTCACTATAATACTCTCATAATAACTCCCAACAATCCTTCTTAGGCCGTGGATGCACCTCCCAAGAGGTATGTCTGATATGAAGAGGCACCAGAGCCACTACAATGTCTCTTCACAGCTCACTACTGTCATTATCACTCAGCCTTCTCTTCAGTCTTCAGCAACTACTTCTTCCATTTATTTTAGCTCTTTTGAACTTAGATTCATCCTTTCCAAAAGTTAGAAAACTTTTCCAAAGTCACACATACATTCTACAGAACACTTACAGAAGATCTACAGAACAGTACAGTACAATACCAGTGCAGATACAGAATAATTACAGAGCAGAGACAGAGGCTCTACAAAAGGTTTACAAAGGGTTATAGAAGGTCATAAGAACCTCATAACTCATAATAAAACCATTCCAAACTATAAAACACTATTCAATAAGCTTCCAAAAGATTTCAATCTTCATCAATTATCAATCCATGCTTCATACAGAGAAAATCAGAACAAAAGAGAAGCTATACAGAAGGTATACAAAACCAATCAGAACCTCAACATAACCTATCGGAACATCACAGAGCTTCATATCTCTACTAAAAATCATCATGAACTTCCAAAACATAATCAATATCATCCAAAATACTCTCAAACACTTCCATTAATAACCATACATCACTCTAAATCCATCAAAAATCAATCATTCAGACCTCAAAAACAACAAAAATTAGTCAAAATTCAGTCTTTTTCCACTCTCAACACCCAGTTGAAGGACCTCTTTATTAAGAGATCCTCATAGGTGAGATACTCTAATAACATCATTGTTAAGTTTATGAATGTTAGCCAAAAAGGCAAAGAGGACATACGACACTACGTCACACATGTGAGGAGTCTCTATAAGAGGGTACCTGTAGCCGAGCGGCCCAATGAGAGAGCAGTCTCTACCATGTTCATTAATAGGATCCACACAAGGAGGAACTATATAAGGCCCTTGCAAGTAACTTGAACATACAAAGGGATGTGCTTGCAAGAGTCTTTGAGAAAGCCATATGAGTGGATGACTTGCTTAAGGAGAGAAGCACTCGAGTAGTGCAGGAAAGTAGCAATGCAACTAGGAACACTGAGAGAACTATAGCAACTGGTGAATGCGCAGTCTCCACTAGTGAACACAAAAAAGGAAACAACATTGACCAAATCCAAGCTATAACCAACCTAAAAGTGGATCTGGCTAGACTATAAGAGTCAATATGAATACCAGTGAGACCCCATGTGCATTGTGTGCATTGCGAGGGAATCACTTGCCCTCTGAATTCTTAGAGCCCAGATCAAGGCCTTGTGCCAATTGTGGAAGATTCGGGCATGACACCATGAAATTCTGATTGCTAAGACATTTACCTTACTAGCAACCTTACACTTAGTGTTGAGTGTTGATATGACTTGTTTTTTGGCTGATTTTTGTTGTTTTAAAGAGCTGAATGGTTGATTTTTTGAGATGATTGATTGATTTGGAAGTGGTTTGAGAGTGTTTTGGATGATATTGATTGTATTTTGGAAGTTCATGATGTTTGTTGATGGTTCTGTGATGTTCTGATAGGTTCTGAATGGTTCTGATACCTTCTGTTTTGTTCTGTTTTGGTCTGTTTTGTTCTGATTGTCTTCTGTAAAGAGGGATGGAGTATTGATTGATGAAGATTGAGAGCTTGCGAAAGTTTATTGAATGGTTTGTAAGAGTTTGGAATGGTTTGAGAATGAATTATGAGGTTTTGATGACCTTCTGTAACCTTCTGTAGGTCTTCTGTAGACTGTTCTGTTTCTGTTCTGTTCTGTACTGTAGCTGTTCTGGTACTGTTCTGTAGACTGTTCTGTATGCTTTTGTAAGTGTTCTGTGGAATGTATGTGTGACTTTGGGAAAGTTTTCTAGCCTTGGAAAGAGGTAAATACAAGTGCAAAAGAGCTGAAAGAAGTGGAAGAAGTAGCTGCTGAAGACTCAAGAGAAGACTAGAGTGAAGTGACAGTAGTGAGCTATGAAGAGACACTGTAGTGGCTCTGGTGACCCTTCATATCAGACATACCTCTTGGGAGGGGTATCCACGACCTAAGAGTGATTATTGAGAGTAATTTTTGAGAGATTGTAGTGAGGATATGATGTATTATTGATGGAGAGAGAGAGAGAGAGAGTCAGAGATAGCCAATTCTACTCAAACAGAGTGATTGTATATAAGAGATTGAGAGAGAAGACTATGAAGATATTGAAGATGAATACTATGTGATGTATTTCCATTCAAAGATGGTGTACTCCCTTGCTTTCTTTGTTCTATTGATGGATTTTGTGAAGATGTTGAAGAATATGGTTGATTCTATTAAAACCGTGGGAGGTCTACATGATGCTGCATGAAGATTTGTTGTGCCTGGTGTTCTTTTCTTCATTGTGATCATGTGAAACATGATAAACAAGCTTGTTGATGTTACAAGATAGATTTTCTTGCAAGAGAATTCCCTTTTCCTTGGTGTTCCTCTCGGGGCTCCATGTTTTTGGTGCGCAGCCGGGGAATCTTGCCATCAACAAGCACCAAAAGAGGCTGAAAATGAAGGAATTGGCATTGCCAAGAAGAGAAGAATTCAATGGATGTTTGTAAAGTTCCTTCTTCCACTGAAGAGTTGGAATTTCTCATAATCAAAGCCACTTTCCACAAGAAGTTCATCCCACAATGGCGGAAACACATCACCATCATGATGCATGCTCTATGTGGTGGACAGTTTCCTCTCCTTGTTGAAGCAGCAGAAACTTGCATCTTGGTGGCAAACTGTTTGGGAACAAACTGAAGAGCAGAAATAGAGAGAATGACCATCCATGGAAGATTTGGCATTCATTGAGAAGTTTCCAGACAACATCAAGTGGGAGATTGTGAAGAAGCTTCAGGAGTCTTGGTCTGTAGAGGTTCACAAAGACAAGAAGGAAAAGAGTTGGAATTTGTTCGTGGACGCTCAACAGCAAGATACATGGGATGCTTGGTGTACTGATAATCTTCTGTTTGTTCAATTAGCAACCCACTGGAAGTTGGTAGACAGAGTGTTTTTCACAACATACACTGTTGAAACCATCAGAAGTTGGCATTACTATGATGATGGCACCACCACAATGCTCAGACGTATGCATTTTGACACCTTCAGAACCGAATACCTTCCTCTGTGCAGTGGCATGAAAGCATAATTCAGGGACGTTGAAAAGAAAGAAGTAGAAGAAATGTTGGCAAGAGAGTCCTCCAGAGACTGAAGCCTTCTGTTAACCCTCTGTGGAGCACTAACAACATAAGTGGAGCCAACCCCCTGATGAATGACGCAATAAAGAGGCAAGCGTTAGAATGAGTCCAGAGGTACGTGAGAAGAGAGAAAGCAAAAATCAAGGCTGAGAACGAGCTAGCAGCAGAAGCCGCCTTTGACGCCCTTGCGGAACTCTTTACAGAAGTCCCAATGGCACATCAAGCCCTTCCTCCTCCTGCTGGAGGTCCACTTCCAAGCCAGATCCGTCCTGGAAATATTGATGACAGACCAGCGAATGTAGTCCCATTGCCAGTTTTTAAGGGAGAGTACAATGAAGACCCCGATCTTCATGTAGCAGAGTTTATGGTAGCGTGTGTGGCTAACAATGCCAGAACCCCTGAGCATTGGTTAGCAATATTCCCCGCCACTTTCAAGGGCGCGACGTTTCAGTGGTATGAGAGACAAGCAGCAGGAACTTTTGGCACATGGGACGACCTGAAGTTGGCCTTCCTCACTAAATTCAGGCGAGAAGGTTTTGAAGAGCGGATGCGAGAGGAATTTATGAACCTAAGTCAATCCTCTGGAGAAAGAGTAGAAGCTTATGTCTCACGAATGGAATCCATCCTGAAGAGATGGACTAACCATAATCTAGATGATGGCATTCAGAAGGGAGTGTTTCTCAGAGGATTACAACCAGAAGTCCGTAAGTTTGTGGAGCTGCAAAGACCAGCCACCCTACAAGCTGCAACAGAAGGTGCAAGACTGTACAATGAAGTGGAAGCTCGATTAGCAATGAATACAGGAAGAGGAGTCTTACCTTCTCTGATTCCAGGAATGATGTACCCAACAAATGCAGTCCCAGCGACTGTTTCCTACCCCTACCAACAGATGCTCTCGGTATCACAGTACAGTGCACCAAATCCACAGTGGCCACAAACCATGCCTCAAATGATGGCTCAACCACAACAACAATGGTCCCAACCAATTTTCTCAATGACAAATCAGCAGCAACAGTGGAATCCTACCAACTGGAGTCAACAGCCAACAGTTCAAACAGGAGCTCTGAATCAGAACCAGAACAGAGACCCCTCTGTACCAGCCCAACCAGTTTATGTAGTGATTACAGAAACTCCTCAAAACCCTCCTGCCAGTACGTCAGGAGGAGAAAGCTTGAAGGATTATTTATCCAATTCAGTTGCAAACATCAAAAAGGAGTTGATGGATGTGATTACAGAACAACTACAGACGTTGAAAGTGAATACCGCTAGCATATCCAACGTTGCAGGAGCAGGAAGAGATGTGATCCGGTCAAATACTTGGTGTGGTAAGTGTCATCAAGCAGGCCATTTAGCCACTGAATGTACACGAAAACCCACCATTCCTGGGACCTTCTGTTCCTACTGTTTGCAGAAGAATCATACAGAGGACATTTGCTCTCTGAAGGAGATGCATGATAGGAGAAGGAAGGAAGAAGACGCAAGATTCAACCTGCTGGAATCCAAAATGACAACACAAGATATTGGACCCAAGCCTAGAGAGTTTGGTCCTAATTTCGGACCCAGAAGATTTCCTTCCCAAAGTTACAGAGGAAGACAGTCTGGCGGTGGTCAGAGATCAGAAGTGGAGTGTTACAGATGCGGAGAAAAGGGACACATCTCACCAAATTGTCCAAATCCTCGAAGGTCAGTGGATTACAAGCCCTTATGCAGTCGATGCAAAGGAGAAGGCCACACTGCAAAAGACTGTCCAAGCCCAGTCCCAGTGAAAAACAGTGCTACTGATAGTCCGTCCAAGGCCCAAGAGCCTACCTCCAATTTAGTGGAATTGGAAGTTGCTGCCATCACGCGTGCAAAGCAGAAGGAACCACTTATCCAAAAAGAAAATAACCCTCCTACCAGAACAGTGAAGTTCAATCTTCCACCAGAAGAACAGAACAGAACAGAGCCTAACAGTGCCGTACAGAGCCCTACAGTGACACAGAGAGTTACAGAGACAGGACCAGAGGTCCAGGATACAGAAGAGGAGGAAGTGTCACAAGTGGCAGAAGAAGTTCCTATAATTCCTATGTTGGAAGAAAAAGGAAAAATGAAAATGGGTGTTGCCCCATTCCCTAATCGTTTAGAGAAGCCAGTGGATCCTATTAAGGAATACGATCTGGTTAGAGATCTAGATACCTTTAGACCAAACCTCACATTCCGAAAATTATTGATGTTGTCCCCCAGTTGCCGGAAAAGGTTCAAAAGTATACTGACAAGAAGACGTGGTTTAAGGATTGCTCCCTCAATCGCAACAAAGTCCAACAAGGCTCCAAAGCCTGTAAAAGAAGTGGATGTGGCTAATGCTTTTCTAGATCCGGGTACTCCAGAGACTGTGTGTGGATAGAAGGCTGCTTCATTGCAAATGCACTGATTGATGGAGGCTCATCAGTGAACATTATGACGGATGTGACAATGAAGGATCTAGGCCTACAAGGTGTGCAACCCACCCAATGGCTCATCAGACTGGCGGATCAGAGTAGAATCAAGCCTTTGGGCATTCTCCCATATGTGAAGACTATAGTGGCTGGAAAAGATTATTGGCTGACCTATTTGGTGGTGAAGCCAAACTCTTATGGTACATCTTATCCTCTGTTACTGGGCAGACCATGGCTTTTTGAAGCCCGAGCAAGGACAGATTGGTTCAAAGGAACCTTGACCTTGGGTAGAGGACCCAACAAAGTGGTGCTGAAACTGTATGGTTCTCAAAAAGGACATGGATCCACCTCCTTGGAATTATCTTCTGACTCCCCTAATGAGGTTGCGGATGGAACATCAGCAGACGAAGATGCTGTCAAACAGGTACTTCCCAAGAAAACAGTGGCACATTCCTTAACAGTGGATACTGTAAGCCGACTTCCAATAGATGCAAAGCCATTATCAATGGGTGAATACTTCCTGCCTGAACCAGGAATGACTTCTGAAATCACTTCTGACAATGAGATAGAAGCATGGATGTACTGCTCTCCCTGTTACATGGCCATAGCGGAAACAAAGACAGAGACAGGAGAGGAACCAGAGAATCTGTTCTTCTGTTACAGAGCTCCTACAGAAGCAGAAGCAGAAACAGAAACAGAAACAGAAGCAGAAGCAGAAGCAAAAGCAGAAGCAGAGACAGAGGCAGAAGAGGAAACAGAGAATCTATTCTTATGTTACAGAGCTCCTACAGAGACAGAAGCAGAGACAGAGACAGAAACAGAAGCAGAAGCAGAAACAGAGACAGAAGAGGTTGGGTTTGATATGGACGAAGAAGGTGATGAAAGTGATCCGAAAGAGTCTATCCCACCTGGAGAGGATACATTTGAGGAAGAAGTTCCAGAAGCATCAGAAGCCGATGAGCTCATGCTATGGGACAGAATGGCGATGGTACCATTCGGTCTGGTAAATGGATCTTCTCATATGCAAAACCTTTATAAGAAATGGATTAAGAAGAACAAGTCGTCTTTTGAGAGTGGCTCCTGCCGTCCTAACCTATCCTTGCCAAAGAAAGATGATGATGATGCACCGTGCCAACAAACACCAGTCCCACAAACCCAACAGGCATCAGAAGGTCCCTGTTATGTGATGTTCTTGGATGTGTCATCTTCAGAAGAGGAGTCTTCAAGCCAAGAGGTAATTAGTTTTGAAACCAAACCCGAAACAGCTCTAATCCCATTCCAACGTCTTAAAGAGCAACCTAAGTCTCCACCAAAAGAAGAAGTGAGTTCTAGTGGGACATCAGACGAGGACACCACTCTCTTGAAGGAGTCGGATCTCTACCCAGAAGCAGTCCGCGGGACCTTCATCCGTGAAGTAGAAGGTGAAAGGCAGTTAACCTTTGTGGATTCAGAAGGCACTGAACGCCACTTGAAGGCGGGTAGCAGTCTCCCAGAAGAGGAGTTGTCAACCTTGTACAACTTGTTGAAAGAAAATTTGGACGTGTTTGCATGGTCCTACAAAGACCTAAAGGGGATTGATCCCACAATATGTCAACATCATATTGACTTGGAGCCTGATGCCAAGCCAGTACGTCAACGACAAAGGCGAATGAACCCGAATTATTCCACATTGGTGAAAGCAGAGCTGCTGAAGCTTCTAGAAGCCGAGTTCATTTATCCAGTGGCAAATAGTGAATGGGTTTCACCCATCGTGGTTGTACCCAAGAAGAATGGCAAATTGCGAATATGTGTGGATTTTTGAAAGCTTAATTCCAAGACGAAGAAGGATCATTTTCCTATCCCTTTCACAGATCAACTGTTGGACACAGTGGCAGGACATGAGCTTTATTCCCTTCTGGATGGATTCAGTGGATACAACCAAGTACAGATTGCGGAAGAAGACCAATCCAAAACAACCTTCACCACAGAATGGGGAACCTATGCTTACTGGGTGATGCCATTTGGGCTCTGCAATGCCCCTGCTACTTTCCAACGAGTCATGATGGCCGCATTTCAAAATCATCTGCACGACTTTATTGAGGTATATTTGGATGACTTCTGTGTCTATAGCTTGATCCGTGAACACTGGGAACACCTGGAACAATGCTTTGACCGATGCCGGGAGTATGGGATTTCCCTCAACCCCAACAAATGCATCTTTGGGGTCTCTTCTGGAGTTCTGTTGGGCCACATTGTCTCTGCACAAGGGATATCAACAGACCCTGCAAAGATTGAAAAGATCGCAACTCTGACAGCACCCACCAACCTCAAACAGTTGAGGGGATTCCTAGGCCATGTGGGTTACTACAGGAGGTTCATAGCCCACTTTGCAATAAAGGCAACTTCCTTGCACAAGCTCCTGAGGAAAGATGTAGAGTTTACTTGGACAGAAGAATGTGACAAAGCCTTCCATACTCTGAAGCAGTGTCTGATAGAGGCACCCATTCTACAACCTCCTGATTGAACGAAAGAGTTCCATGTACACACTGATGCATCAATTGAAGGCTTAGGTGCTGTCCTCTGCCAAAAGGGCTCCTTGAAGTTGGATCAACCGATCTATTACGCAAGCCGAAAAGTCACTGATAGGGAACGGAACTATACAGTGACCGAGCTGGAGTGCTTGGCAATGGTGTTTGCCCTGGAGAAATTTCGCCATTACCTCCTATCTACCCACTTTAAATTTTATGTGGATCATGAGGCCCTGTCCTTCTTGATGAACAAAGTAGATGTGAAAGGACGAATGATGAGATGGCTCCTTTTATTCCAGGAGTTCGACTTTGAGGTGATTACTAAGCCTGGTCGTTCCCATGTTTTGGCTGATCATCTGTCGTGTATCCCACAAACTGCAGACAAGGAGCAGGATGATCCAGACCTCCCTTATGCTTCCTTATTCTTGGTAGAAACTGTAACTCCCTGGTATGCAGACATTGCCAATCTGCTAGCAACCCAACAGTACCCTCCTGGTATCTCTAGTCGGGAGAGGAAGAAGCTCATGCTAGAATCAGCCCCATACACCCTGCTAGGTGGTGCACTGTACAAGAAAGGCAAAGATGAAGTGCTCAGAAGATGTGTTGTAGGAAATGAGATTGGGATTGTTCTGAAGGCTTGCCATGACGAGCCATGTGGAGGTCACTTTGCAGGAGAAGCTACAGCTAGGAAGGCTCTGCTAGCAGGTTATTGGTGGCCTACAATTCACAAAGATGCCTATGATTACTGTAAAAGATGTGATGCTTGTCAAAGAATGGGGAAACCCACGAAGACAAGTGCCATGCCATTGCAACCTATCCTTCCGTTGAAGCCGTTTGAGAAGTGGGGCATTGACTTCGTAGGTCCGATCGATCCTCCTACCAGAAGGAAACAGAACAGATACATCCTCGTATGTACAGATTATGTCACAAAGTGGTGTGAAGCTAAAGCCCTTAAGCAGGACGATGGTAACAGCGTGGCCCTGTTCATGTACAAGAATATCATCACCCGTTTTGGCAGTCCCTTAGAGATGGTAAGTGACAGAGGCACTCATTTCCTTAACAAAGTCATGGAAGAGTTGACGGAGTTGTATAAGATCCGCCATCGCAAGTCCACTCCTTATTACCCCAGAGCCAACGACCAAGTCGAAGTCACGAATCGCATCCTCTGCTCGATTCTGACAAGAACAATTGCTGCACATCGTCATGATTGGGATGATCGACTTACAGAGGCCCTCTGGGCGTACAGAACCTCCCATAAAGCAGCAACAGGACAAACACCCTTCCAGCTGGTGTATGGAATAGAAGTTGTTTTTCCGGTTGAACTGGAATTACCCTCTTTGAGAGTGGCTATCAAAGAGCGTTTGAGGGACGATGATTCACTGCAACGCTGTCTCTTGCACTTGGAATGTTTGGAAGAAATTCGTAGGATGGCTCTACAGTGCATGGAAGCCACGCAAGCTCGACGCAAGGCTTACCATGACAGCTTCATCAAGCACAAGGAGTTCAAAGAAGGTGATTTGGTCCTAGCCTATGATTCACGCTTTGGCAGGTTTCCTGGCAAGCTCCAACAGCGGTGGATGGGCCCCTATAAAGTACTTGCCGTCAACCCTAATGGTTCTGTCCAAGTGCAGACCGTTGATGCCTCTGATGATCCCTTTCTGATCAATGGATATCGCCTGAAGAAGTACTTCCCTCCTTGGGGATCTTGACAATTACGGACACTTGATCTTTTCCCTCGTTGGCACGGCACTATACTTGTTATGATGCTACTTCTGATAGCCGTTCTTCAGTCAGTCCTGATGAAGTGGACGCAACCCTCTGTCCTCTCAAAACCCCCTTTCAGCCTTGATCTCTTATCCTCTATTTTCCACCAGCGACAGTGGCGAGGTTGGTTCTAACAAATGGTCTTTCTACCATTCCCTTGCTCAATTTAAAGAGAAAAAAAAAAGAAAAAAAAACAAACAAAACATATCGGTCATGGGAGAAAAGGACTTAGGTCCCTGTCATGCCGACCTATTCTTCGAGAAAAGGTGGAAACACCCTCGGGAATAGGGGAAAATAAGAAAAAGAAAAAAACCTAAATAAGAAAAAACAAAAAAAACAAGAAAAACAAATCTGTTATGAGAGAAAAGGAAGCAATTCCCTGTCATAGCAGGCCTCATTCCAAGAAAAGGTGATAAACACCCTTGGGCGAGAGGCTAGCTGTGGAAAAGGTGGTAACACCCAGCAGTCCAGAAAGTGGATTCATTAATTGATATTCCCAGGATCCAGTTCCGAAGCTGCCTCCCTTGGTACGCTGTGTCCTGGGTCCCTCTGCAAAGTGACTACCTGTCCTCTAGCAGACAACATGTTCCTATCCAATACAATAATCAATTTGATGGCTACCTCCTTGGGTACGCCTCTTCAACAATTGGTGATGCGATCTTCATCGACAAACAATCGAGTGATGTGAGCTTTCATCCTAACCGGATGGGGAAGTGAGTAAGGCTGCCCTCCTGTATCTATCAACAGAGAGTGAGACAGAGGGTGGGTTGAGTTTGACTGGAGTTTCTTCAATCATTTACCGAGAGGTGAGATTGAGGGACGTTACGACACTTCGAGTCAGGTATGTTCCCGTTTCCCTATGCACCCACGGGATGGGTCTTTACCATCAACACAAGACACATCACCCTGTTCTGTACACTGCACTGTAAGGCTCCCTTGCCTTCCTCCTTGCACTTATGCCAGATGGGTTGGATGCACTAATGCACCATCAACTGTGCACCCTGGCATACTCCTTCTGCACCATTTTTCCCTTGTCGATTCCTCAACCGGGTACGCGATATGGGTTTCACTCCTTTTTCCTCAAGTGATATTAGTCATGGGGCGAGTGGCTGTTCTTTCATTTCATTTGAGTGACTGCGAGTTGAGTGTAGTATTCCTCATCATCGACAAATTTCCTGCGATTCCTTCCATCAGCTACCTCCCTGGGTACTGTCATGTGGTCCCTGCCATGAAGGACGTGCACCGAGAAGATGCCTTGGTCCCTCCAGCACCGACAACCACACTGGACGTGCCGTCGACACTCAACCTTGATTCTTGACGAGACGGGCCAAGTTTTTCTAACCCTCCACTTTGGGTTCTTCGTGACGTTCATGTTTTAAGTGTGGGGAAGTTAGTGGATGGTCTGTGGCGTAGTCCTAGGTCCCTGATGTTCGGTTAACCCTATCCGTTAAGGTCTTAAGTGTGGGGACGCGTCCCTGCGCGTCTCCCGTGCATACTTTTCTGCATATGCCTTAACCTATTCATGCATGAATGCCTTGCCTTGCTTTTACCCTAATGGGATCCCTTCCCACCCATCCAGTTATTTTCCACCCACCCTTGGGGCTGTTCCCTTGCAGTTTTCCCTCATTCTTTGATTTTGAGGTCCTTCCATGTGAATGTACCCTACGTTCACCAAAATCCAAATCCAACCTTATAGCCCTGTTCCTCCCATTGAACTGACCATTTTTCCTTTTTACCTACCCCTGTTCCAGTGCACGGTTTTTGAGTTATTAATTTTTGAAGAATTTTGCGCAATTTAGCCGGTTTTCCATGTGAATGCGTTTTTCTTGCTTCGAAACTAGGATCTGACATCCTAGCCCTGCCAAACACTTTTCCCCTGACATTTTTCCTTTTTATTCCGCATCATTCCGATACACGGTTTGTCCATTATTAATTTTCCGGGTTTTTACGACTTTTTCATGAGTATTTTCGACATTTTTCCATGTGAACCTGCCCTATTTGCATCGGAATTCCAATTTGATTTGACAGCCGTGTCTCCTGTGCCTTCCCCTACCTTTTTCCTTTTTCCTCCACCCTTTTTCGACTTCCGAATTTTTACTTATTAATTTTTAAATGAGTTTTCGGGAGTATTTTTGGCGTTTTTCGCATGTGAACCCTTCCTACTTCCACCGGAACTGCGATTTAACATGATAACCCTGTGCCACCCCTTCCTGCGGACATTTTTCCTTCTTACTGCATGTCATTCCGGTGAATGGGTTGTCAGATATTAATTTCCGATCCCATTTTCGGGTTTGTTTTTGGGTTTTTTCCATGTGAACGCGTCTTCTCTCCATCGGAATTATGTTTTGATGTGATAGGATTGTCGGATACATCTTTCTGCACAGTTTTCCTTTTTTCTACACTTCGTTCCGATGCACGGATCTTTTGATATTAATTTTTAATTCGGTTTTTTTGTTCGTTTTTGTGTTTTTTGCACGTGACCGCCTTTACCCCTCCCGGCACCTCCTTCATATATTTTTCTTGTTTTCCCTCTGTCGTCTTGCCCACTTTTTGTTTTTTACGCTATGTCGTTTTGACGTCCGGATTGGGAGTTATTAATTTTTCTTTCTTTTTACATTTTTTTCTCGCGCCCGTTTTTCGCGTGAACGCGCCCTTTTTCGATTTTACGAGTCTCCACGCGCCCCGGTCGTGTCTGCATAACCCGTACCGTCTTCCTCGTGTCATTTCAATCCCGTCCCGGCAAATTTTTTTTACCCCGCCCCGCGCACGTGCGCGGGACGGGGATACGCCCCCTCTTGACACTACCCAACCCCTTGGCCCCTGCCCACCCACCTTGCCCACCCCCCTTGTCCCTGCCCATCCTCCCCCCATGTCCACCCTCCCTTATCTCCCCCCTACCCTCCTTTCTCTCTCCCCGTCCCTCAACCGTTTCCCTCTCCCTCTACATTCTCTTATTTCCCTCCTCCATCTTCACCTCCATCTCCTCTCTCATCCTCCCCTCCTTCTCTCTTCCCTTCTCTCCTCCCTCACGCCGCCCTCCTTCCTCTCCCTCTTCCCCTCGTCCTCCTTGGCATCGCCCCTGCAGTGCCTCCTGACGTCGTCCTGCTCGTCACCTCTGCAGCGTCGTGGGCCGCCCCCTGATTCGCCGGCGCCCTTACCTTCACTCCCAGGCCGCCCGCAGTCATGTAGGCGACGCGCCGCCCTCGTCCTTGACTGCAGTGCCGCCGAGCCCCTGCTCCTTCGACATCGCAGCGCCGCCCTCGTCCTCGACTGCAGCGCCGCCGAGCCCCTGCCCCTTCGCTATCTTCACCTGTCGAGCGCGCTGCCTCGCCTACCCCGCCTTCGTCCTGCCACGGTACCCTGCTGCCCCTGCCTCCTGCGCCTCTGTCCTGCCGGCTGCCACGTGCCCTACCATTCCCACCCCCCTCCAAGCCCCCCTTCACCCCCGGGCACACCAAATTCACACCTAACCCCCACTAACCCCCCTTCCCACCCACTAAACTCACCCCCCCACTAACCCCCTTTCCCACCCACTAACCCACCCCCTACTAGCCCCCCTTTCCCCCCACCGTTCCCAACCCGCTGAACCCCTCTACCTACACCCCCCTTCCCCCTTTGCAACCAGAACCGCAACCCACTACACCTCCCTCTAAGCCACCACCGCAACCCCCTCCATCAACCCCAGTCCCACCTGCAACCACCCTTGAGCTGTCGACACGCGTGCGGGTGTGTACGCGCTTGTGGTTGATCGTGCGGTTGTTCGTACGCGAGTGCGAGATTTTGATCATCGGTTGCTGACCACGCAGCCTGTTGCTGGGTATTTTTCCCACATTTTTCATTACCACACCCGTAACTCCTTTTTTCCATTTAAATAACAACTAAAAAACACACAAAAACATTGAAAAATATAAATAAATCATTAAAAAACCACTTTATATTCTGAAAAATTACAGAAAATCTAGAAACCTTTCCTTTTATTTTTGCAATCCATGGCCCTCTTTTTCTCAACCTTTAAATTTCCACAAAAAATATTTTTGCCTATTTTAAAATTCCAAAATCTTTCAACATACCCAAAAATATGCTAAAAATTCATTTAACATGCTACAAAATTTCAAATTAATTTCTGAAAAATTCCTAACACTTCCCTTCACATTTTTATTTATTTTTGGTATCTTTTTCTTAGCTATCATAATATTTAATTTTCCCCCTAAATTCCTTAAAAATACAATACCATAATCAGTCAAACCTTTTTCCTTCAACACACCAACTAACCGTCTAGAGCAAAAATCCAGATATTTTTGGATAGCGGAGAAGCGCATTCTTTGCATTTTCATACACCCACTACCAGGTATTTCCCTTTTTATTTGTTTAAAAATAAAAAATAACATAAAACATACACACAAGCTACCCCAAAACCCACGGTTAATATTTTTAAAAAAAAAACAAAACAAAACAACCTGAAAAAAAACACACAAACCAACAAACCAATATTTAACCTAAATCAAACCTAACTACCACCATGGCACGCGCATTCGCGCTCAACACACATACTTTTTAATTAAAATCAACCAGCCCTTCACTTAGCACGCGCTACGTGCGCTACAGAGGCACTTTAAATTTTAAATTAAAAAGAACCAGCCGTCACATGAGCACGCGCTGGCAAAAAAGCGCTCCACATCACCTTAATTTGTAATCAATAAATTGCATTTAGAGACCCAGTTGGGAATCGAAGTCCGGGAATCGCATAACTGCACCGCTTAACGTAATAATTGGTAATTTAACTTACTAATAAGGAACCATCGTTTTCTTGTTAAGGTTTATCACCTAATAAAAATTCACCCATTTTTAATAAATGATTACAATCAACCCTTCATTAAATTCATTCCCCCCTCACTGCACTTAATTCCCCTTTTTAATGAACCGTTTCGAGGGATGGGTATGCGCAGTTCTTAGTGTTATTTTCCATGGTCCAGTCTTGGTTTATCACAGATATAGTTTTGATATGTGTCGGATGTGGTATTATTTTGGTTTCCTGTCTTAGTTACGGTTACGGGTACGGTATGCAGTTTTTTTGCTTTTGTTGCCTGATACGGGGTTCAGGGTGTTTGTCTGATGCATCGCATGAAGCTTTCGATCGCATTTGTCTCAAGGTCATGTCAAATTTTTTCTAGGATGTGGTTTGCTTGGGGTTAGTTGGTCGTGTCACGTTTTATTGGTAATTCTCTTATCCTTGGTTTTTTTTTGTCTGTTGCTTTGCAGGCATTCTCCTTGATTGTCTGTGTTTATGGTGTGTGTGTGTAACCATATGAATGGCGCCTTCTCATGCTCCTCCCCTTATCCAGTACGTCCCACTAGTTAGTAGGGATTACTCTTCCCTACTTACTTTTGAGCCTCTTACGAAGGCAGGACTTGCTGCTTTTTGTCAAGATTGTGGGAGAGAAGGAAGGAGTCTCGCTTGAAGCTTTCTTGCTTGCACAATGGGGGAAGACACACAAGGGTGGAGGCTGAAAACAGTTTTCCTCTTCTTAGTTGTGTAAGCCAAAAGAACTCAAGTACAAAGAAATAGAAGAACCCTATATATGGGTCTCAAACCAAACTCAACTAACTAAGGTGGCATACTAACTGAGCCACGAACTAGAGTAGATAAGGATAGCTATCATGTAGCTATTATTCATGGGCGGTGTACCAACCGCGTCTGCAACTGACAAGTCGGTGATATAAATATACAACGGTCACCCTGGCGTATCACGAGTGGAGCTCGATATCTCAACACTCCCCCTCGAGCTCAATCCCAATTCCTGCACACCAAGCAGGTCTCTGAACTTGCGCAGCTTCTCTGCGCCCAATGCCTTCGTGAATATGTCAGCTACCTGATCCTCTGTGCTGACATAAACTAGATCAATAAGACCTAGTAAAACCCTCTCTCGCACATAGTGATAATGCACCTCAATGTGCTTTGTTCTAGCATGATAGACTGGGTTATTTGCCAAGTGTATACTACTCATGTTGTCACAATAAATGACAACTGGCCCATCTGTAGACTGATGCATATCATAAAGTAGCTTATGCAACCAAGCTACCTCACATGCAGCCATTGCTGCACCCCTGTACTCAGCCTCTGTGCTCGACAAGGCAACTGTAGGTTGTTTCTTGCTGCTCCAAGTGACTGCAGCACTCCCAAAAGAGAATACATATCCACTGGTAGATCGTCTATCAGAAATACTACCAGCCCAATCAGCATCAGTGTATCCATGCAACTGTATCTGAACCCCAGTCTCATAAAATAGTCCATACTGCAATGTGGACTTCACATACCTAAGTATGCGTCTAGCCGCATCCAAATGTGGTTTCCTTGGAGCCTGCATAAACTGACTTACCAATCCAACAGCATAGCTCAAATCTGGCCTGGTAATAGTCATATAAATCAAACTTCCTACTATGCGTCTGTACATAGTAGGGTCTTCTAGAAGCTCACCTGCATCTGTGCTCAGCTTCACATTTTGCTCCAAAGGAACTGAAATAGGCTTACAGCCTGTCATCCCATATTTGGACAGCATGTCCAATCCATACTGCCTCTGCAAGAGCTGTATCCCACTTGGTGATCTAATCACCTCAATGCCCAAGAAATAACGCAGCTCTCCCAAATCCTTCATCTCAAACTTCTGCTTCAATAGCATTTTCACATGAAGGATATCTTCATCACTGTCACCTGTCATAATCAAATCATCAACATAAATGACAAGCAGCATAATACCTTTCTCTGTTTTTCTCACATAAAGTGAGAAATCTGCCTTGGAAATCTGAAAGCCAATAGTGACAAGATACTGTCCTATCTTGTCAGACCATGCTCTAGGTGCTTGCTTCAAGCCATACAAGGCTTTCTTCAACCTGCAAACAAACTCAGGATGAACAGCATGCACATAACTTGGTGGCTGCTCCATATAGACCTCTTCTTGCAAATCACCATGCAAGAAGGCATTCTTTACATCCATCTGATGTAAAGACCATCCCTTTGATGCAGCCATAGCAATGACTGCTCTTACGGTTGCCATCCTTGCAACCGGACTAAATGTTTCTTCATAGTCAATGCCATATGTTTGTGCATACCCCTTGACTACTAATCTTGCCTTGTATCTGTTCACAGAACCATCAGCATTGTGCTTCACCTTATAAACCCACTTACAGCCAATTGCATTCTTACCTTTAGGCAAAGGTACTAACTCCCATGTAGCATTTGCTTCCAAGGCATCCATTTCTTCATCCAAGGCTTTCTCCCATTTTTCTTTTCCCATGGCTTGCTCAAAAGATGTGGGTTCTGGTTCCTGTATCACTTTGACCATATATGCATAGTGAATGGCTGTAAATCCATCATATTTCAGCCTATCCACAAGATACCTAGCTCTTGTAGACCTGCGCAAAGTAGGTTCACTCCCAGGTGCTCTCAAAACATCCCTGGTCTTCCTTACTCCAGGTGTAACAATAGAAGGAATACCCAACTCATCATCAATGCTCTGTTCTGAGCCACTGGATTCACCATCCACATAAGAGTGACCTGCATTCACATCAAACATGGGCTGATCAACCTTCTCTTTTCCTTTTCGTGATACCTGCATACCACTATCTGCATTGCTTTGAGAAGATTCTCCTGATCTCAATCTGCCTGTCCATGGCGAAGAATGTGAACCACTGCTAGAGGACGCTCCAGGTCCACTAATATTTTGTGACTGCTGCTGTGAATTCTGTGTAGCATTACCATTTTGTGCATCTTCATCATCAATCACATTTACTGGTTTATACCAGCTACTCATCTCATCAAAAACAACATCTCTGCTCACTGTAAACTTACGAGTAGAAGGGTTATAGCATCTATACCCTTTTTGCTGCAGAGAGTAACCAATAAAGATGCACTTCTCAGCTTTTGGATCCAACTTGGATCTCAGCTCATCTGGCACATGTACATAGGCAATGCAACCAAAAATTTTCAAATGAGAAATATCTGGTTTCCTACCAGTATACCTCTCCTCTGGAGTCATTCCATGTATTGCTGCAGTGGGAGTCCTGTTCATTATGTAGACTGCTGTAGCAACTGCTTCAGCCCAATAAAAATCTGGCAAGTCTTTTTCATTGAGCATGGCACGAGATACCTCTCCAATATGCCTGTTTTTCCTTTCTGCAATTCCATTTTGTTGTGGGGTATAACTGCATGAATATTGCTGCTTTATGCCATGCTCCTGCAAGAACTTTGCAAACTCATTTGAGAGGTACTCTCCCCCTCCATCTGACCTTAGGCATTTTATCTGCAAGCCTGTTTCTTTTTCAACCATAGCTTTAAGAGTTTTGAAATGCCCAAAAACTTCACTTTTCTTTTTCATAAAATACACCCAAACTTTTCTGCTATAGTCATCAATAAAACTGACAAAATAATGACAGCCTCCAAGAGATGCAGCTTTAGTTGTCCACACATCAGAGTGAATTAATTCCAATGGCTTCTCACTCTCTTGAACATGTCTAGGAAATGGTTTCCTTGCCTGTTTTCCAAACTGACAGGCTTCACATACCTTATGCATTTCTGCAACCTTGAATTTGGGCAATCCTGCAACAATATTTTGGGCCTGCATTGATTTAAGTCGCTGTACATTAACATGACCAATGCGTTTATGCCAGATATCAATATCTGCAACTACACCGGTCCCATGTGCAAACATTGCTGCACTCAATTCAGACATGTCTGCATCCAATGTAAACATTCTGCCCTTCTTCTTTCCTTTTGCTATCAAGCGACCTTTATTTTTCATATCCTCAACAAAGCATCCATGAGGATTAAATCTGACCTGCAAGCCCTGTTCAACCATTTGACCAACTGAAACCAGATTCTTGGTGATATTCGGGACATGAAATACATCGGACAGGTATTTCTTTTTCCCACCCTGCATAGACAAGGGAATTTTTCCAATCTGCACAATAGGATGTGCAGTATCATCACCAGTCTCCACAAATCCTGGTTTTTCCATTTTCCTTACATCCTCCATCCATTCTGCATGACCTGTCATGTGGTTTGATGCACCTGAGTCAACATACCATACATCATTGCTTTCTTCTGCACTTGTCATAGAATTGTTCATGTGCTGCACCATGAATAAATGCTCATTTCTGTCATCACCCTGTCTACTAGAAGATGCATAATTCCCTTGTTGCAGTTTTCCATTCATGATGTCATTCTGCTTTTTAAAGCAGTCTTTAGCCATATGACCCATTTTACCACAGTAGTAGCATTCAACATTACTGTTTGCATTTTGGCCTCTTTGCCATCCACCACGACCTCTTTGGCTCCCCCTGCCTCTAGAGTTACCACGTCCTCCTCCATAGGACTGGTTTTCTTGAGTTTGCTGCATATTCTGATTTCTGCCACGGCCTCCAAATCGGCCTCCTCTACCTCTGCCTCTACCTCTTCCAGCATTTGAGTAGAAGACAGCTTCTTTTGAAGTTCCTCCTGAAGAAGATGCACCACCATTTCTCTGTTCCTCAGAAATTAGAAGAGCAATCAACTCCTCAAAATCAGGAAATCTTTCACGAACTGAAATGGATGTCCGAAACTGTGCATAATCCTTTCCTAGACCATTCAAGGTCACGGAAACTAAATCATCATCTTCCACTGGCGACCCAATGGAAGCAAGTGCATCTGCAATCTTCTTCACCTTCATGTGGTAGTCGTTGATGCTCATACTTTCTCTTTGCACATTATGCAACTCTTGCTTGAGCTGCATTTTCCTGGCTTGCGTATTTGTGCTATACATTTTTGACAAAGTATCCCATGCCTCCTTTGGCGTACTTGCATCCTGAATATGCACAATCATAGAGTCTGAAATACTGATAGACAGCCAATACATAACTTTCCTGGCTCTCTCATGCCATGTTTTAAATGCCTGCATTTGTTGTTGATTGGGAACATCAGGAAGAACTGGTTCTTCTTCATTTCCTGCAACAAATTCCCAATATCCTTTTCCCATAAGGAAATTCGTCATTCTAAACTTCCATGCCTGGAAGTTGTTCTTGTCAAGCTTTTCAGTGACAATCTGTGAAAGAGAATCAGACGCCATTACAGAATACTGCAAGAAATTCTGTCACTGCAAAAAACACAGCTTCACCCTCACAAGGGCAAATCTGCAAAACTGGCGAAAGTGGTATTTGACCACACAGTCACTTCCTAGTGACGATTTTGCATAAACAGGAACCAAGGATGATTCTGAAACTCCCAATGTCTCTGCGCACAAGCATACGATGCAATTTCTACAGTAACTTTTCACCGACCTGTAGAACAGTGGTCGCACAGCATAAAACTGAGCCTTTTCTTGAGTGCGTGCAGAAAACTTCCGTCTGCAAAACAGGCCCCGAAATGGCCTCAAATCAAAAAAACAAGGTCGCCAAGGGCTAAAGCCCTCCCCCGCAGCATATACTGCCCTCTTGCTTCACCGGGAAGGGCGTCTCAACCTGAGACAATGCACTCCTGCAATTTCCGGCTGTGCTACCTGCAGAGATCTGCTCCCAAAACAGGAAATGAAAGCAACACTGCTCCTCTTACCAGACCACCGCGAGCTTGGCTTGCTTTCTTGAGCTCCTTACCACGAACAAGGCTCTGATACCATGTCAAGATTGTGGGAGAGAAGGAAGGAGTCTCGCTTGAAGCTTTCTTGCTTGCACAATGGGGGAAGACACACAAGGGTGGAGGCTGAAAACAGTTTTCCTCTTCTTAGTTGTGTAAGCCAAAAGAACTCAAGTACAAAGAAATAGAAGAACCCTATATATGGGTCTCAAACCAAACTCAACTAACTAAGGTGGCATACTAACTGAGCCACGAACTAGAGTAGATAAGGATAGCTATCATGTAGCTATTATTCATGGGCGGTGTACCAACCGCGTCTGCAACTGACAAGTCGGTGACATAAATATACAACGGTCACCCTGGCATATCACGAGTGGAGCTCGATATCTCAACACTTTTGTGGCCACTCCTTTTCCATTGCTTCCGGAGGATCCGTCGTTATGTGATGAGTTCCTGGCCTCTTACAGCAAGAAGACAGGCGTAGTCCAAGGAATGTCTATGACTTTGACATCTCGAGGCTTAGGGAAGGCTCTGTCTCTTCCCTTCAAAGGAGAACCTTTTGTAACCACTCGTCAGCTCTTCTCTAATGAAGAGATTCTGAATCTGTTGCAGAAGCAGACAAGGAAAGTCCTTGATGTTAAGAAAGTGATAAACTCTTCAGGAGTTTCTTTTTCTATGATTACTGATCCCGTATGGAAGAAGATCTGTCAGTTCCTTCAGGACAGGTTTATGCCTGCCAAAACGCCATCCCACTATTTGTCCAAAGAGCTTTTCACAGCTTCCAGGATGGTGCTGAAAGGAGTTGCTATTGATTGGAGCACATACCTCCTTACTAAAATGGATCAGCATTTTGTTAAAGTCACGAGGGGTAATGTTACCAATGTTACATATGGAACATATTTGTCTGCCTTCTTGACCTATTCAGGTTTACAGAAGACTGTACCTCCACCTCCTCCGTCAGATCCAGTACCTCCTCCTCCACCTTCAGAAGAGTCAGAACCCATTGACATTGAGGATGATGATTCTCCGCCTCCCCTGGTCATACAACGCAAACGCTTGAAAAGGGTAGCGGATAAAGCCCCTGCTGTACTTCCCTCAGTGCCTATCCCTGCTACTTCTGGCAGTGAACTCCCTAGGTATCTCACTTGCAATAACCTGTTCCGAGCACATCGAGAAGGCTCTTTGGAGATCTCAGTTCCTTCCCTGAACAGTCTCGTCTCAGGAGATGCCATTCCTTTCCTCTGCAAGGATATTCAAAGTTCCATTGAGTTGTCAGTGACAGCCTGTGTTCAATAGCTGTACGCGTCTTTTTATGAAGAGCTCATGCAGTCCAAAGACCAGTTGCATAAGGCAACATCTGAGTTAGCTTCTGCTAAGGATACCCTAGCAGATTTATTTAAGCAAATGGAACAACAAACCCAACTGGTTGCCATCCAAAGCGATGAGATTTCTTCATTGAAGACCCAGTTATTCGAGGCTCAATCACAAGTTACTAGCCTTTCAGACGAGAAGGAGAGGATGTCCAGCAAAGCGAAAGAATTCCAAGTTCTTTTAGATGACAAACTTTCAGCTTTATAGATGGCTAATGACACAGTGGCCAACCAAGCCTCCCAAATCTAGCAGTTGCAAGATCAGCTTGCAAAGTCCCGCTCTGTTCCTCCAAGCCCTCCTGTTCCATTGATTCCTTCTCTTTCACAGCAGGACTTGGCTGCCCCCCAGAGACAGCTACTTTGTGCCCTCTATTCCAAGATAAAGTGGAGAGATTGCAGTCCAGAATGGACTTGTTATGGTCTACCTTTGAGCAGTTTCAGGAATATGTCTTACCAGACCATTCTTTCTTTGTCCACTACCACTTACAGAAGATGGTTTTCTATATGAAGCTTTCCACGATGGATTTACCTTTTCCAGAGGATGGCTGGAGTGGGGCTTGGTCTGCTGAGTTGTTGACAGAGGTAGTCAGAATGGTCTTTGAAGATTCTGTCACGCCAGATACCATGTTGATGTCATACATGTATCTACGAGGAGATTTGTTAATTCCAGATGAGGTAGATATGGCATGGTATGTGGGGGATGTGGTCTTACAGGCTGTTTTGTATGTCAATCATTTGGAGTTGCACATAGCTGATATGTTCCAAAGTTATTCCTCCAAAGTGGCTGATTGTCATGATAGTTTGTGGCATCCCATGATTGATTCGGTGGTTCTCAATCAAAGACAAAACCCAGCTCCTACCTTTGCCCAGAGTATTAACCAACTGAGGATGGATCTCTTAACCTATCTTTCCAAACATAATCCGTTTGATGCTACCTTCTTTGATGCCTATCATAGACGATCTCTCTTGGGACCTTCTGTTCCTACCCTCTTCTATTACCAACAAATGGCTCACCGCTATGCTATATATATTTCCCTTTGTCAATCTAATTCCACTATTTTACCCCTTCTTTTCCAACCTTCATCTTTCCCTCAAATTCCTATTTTCACTTACTGTTCCTTTATTGAGGATAGGGTATTTTCCCCTTCTCCACCCTGTTCTTCACCCCTCATTAATGTACCCTCCACATTTCCTATTTATCAGTTAACACCGTTCCTTAGTGATTCCTTACAAATTTCTGCCACTCCTTCTTTAACCTTTTCTTCCTTTTATGATTTTTCCTATCCTTCCCTTCATCCACTTTCCCTTATTCCACTACCCTCTCCTAACACTTCCATATCTCAACCACCTCAGTTGGTTAGTGACTGTGACGGTTTTGATAATCAGATTTCCAGAAGAAGGGGATGGAGTTCGGATGATTGCCTTACAGGACCGCAGATTAATTGGCCAGTAATTCCAGGAGAATGGACAGCTTCTAGTCAAGCTTACCAAAACTATGTTCATTTTGCCCAACAATATTCACAATCTGCAGATCCCTCAGTGAGATTAACTGCTCACTTTGCTTGGTACCTGGCGTATATGCATAGGCACTCTCATACTGATTCAAAGCCTATTCCAAAGTTGTGCATGAATGTCAATGTTAGCATTGATTCCCAACAACTGGAGATATTGTATTTTCATGCCCTCTGTTTGCCTAGCAGATACTTGGTCCTGTTGGAAAGGATGTGCTGTCTCCAATTTTTTCAAAATCCTCCTAAAAACTTTGTAGATGAATCCTTATCTATGGATCGCTTCCGACAGCATCAATCTTTTAAGAGGGATCATCTTCATTGATGCCTTTCCAATGTATGGTGGAAGCTTTTAATGCAAAGCTCTCTTTTTGAAGAAGTCATTCAGATGGTTGTGTTGTGTATTAGTGTTTGTGTTGTGAGTTCCTTTATGTCAAACGAACGTGGTGGTTTCCTATTGGATTTCGTGTACGAGCTATGTTTTGGAGATTTGTAGAGTTGGGGTCGTGGTTGGAGAGTTGAAGCTAATGCTGAAGAAGAAGAAGCAAATTCTTATATCCTTTACAAATTTGTGGTGATTTTTTAGTTTGATAAGAGGTGTTAATGTATAAAGAGTTTTCCTTTCTTTGTATTTTTATATCAGAAACAGGTTATAAGTTGGGGTTGTGGTGGATGGATTCTTTGTGAAAAGATATTGAAGATCAAAGTTGAGCTTTTCCCTGAACTTGTATTCCCTTTTTCCTGGGTCGCGAGGACGCTTCCTTATTAAGTGTGGGGATATGTTGAGTGTTGAAATGACTTGTTTTTTGACTGATTTTTGTTGTTTTAAAGAGCTGAATGGTTGATTTTTTGAGATGATTGATTGATTTGAAAGTGTTTTGAGAGTGTTTTGGATGATATTGATTGTGTTTTGGAAGTTCATGATGTTTGTTGATGGTTCTGTGATGTTCTGATAGGTTCTGAATGGTTCTGTATACCTTCTGTTTTGTTCTGTTTTGGTCTGTTTTGTTTTGATTGTCTTCTGTAAAGAGGGATGGAGTATTGATTGATGAAGATTGAGAGCTTGAGAAAGTTTATTGAATGGTTTGTAAGAGTTTGGAATGGTTTGAGAATGAATTATGAGGTTTTGATGACCTTCTGTAACCTTCTGTAGGTCTTCTGTAGACTGTTCTGTTTCTGTTCTGTTCTGTACTGTAGCTGTTCTGGTACTGTTCTGTAGACTGTTCTGTATGCTTTTGTAAGTGTTCTGTGGAATGTATGTGTGACTTTGGGAAAGTTTTCTAGCCTTGGAAAGAGGTAAATACAAGTGCAAAAGAGCTGAAAGAAGTGGAAGAAGTAGCTGCTGAAGACTCAAGAGAAGACTAGAGTGAAGTGACAGTAGTGAGCTATGAAGAGACACTGTAGTGGCTCTGGTGACCCTTCATATCAGACATACCTCTTGGGAGGGGTATCCACGACCTAAGAGTGATTATTGAGAGTAATTTTTGAGAGATTGTAGTGAGGATATGATGTATTATTGATGGAGAGAGAGAGAGAGAGTCAGAGATAGCCAATTCTACTCAAACAGAGTGATTGTATATGAGAGATTGAGAGAGAAGACTATGAAGATATTGAAGATGAATACTATGTGATGTATTTCCATTCAAAGATGGTGTACTCCCTTGCTTTCTTTGTTCTATTGATGGATTTTGTGAAGATGTTGAAGAATATGGTTGATTCTATTAAAACCGTGGGAGGTCTACATGATGCTGCATGAAGATTTGTTGTGCCTGGTGTTCTTTTCTTCATTGTGATCATATGAAACATGATAAACAAGCTTGTTGATGTTACAAGATAGATTTTCTTGCAAGAGAATTCCCTTTTCCTTGGTGTTCCTCTCGGGGCTCCACTTAGCCATACTATCTAGGAGTTGGAAAAACATATTTTAGAAAGGGAGCACCATTGGCTCTCCTTGTGTCCAATGATATAAAGCAAGCCTCCCCGAAGATAGATATCAACCCTATAGGAATTCCTAGACCTCCAACACCTATTGTGACCCATTTGTCAAGAGAGGCTCCGATACACTTTGTGGAGGAACCACTAGAGGAAGATTTTTACTTGAACCCTTATGTCTCTTATGATGAAGAAGGCAACCCCATATTGATGGGCTATGGCCTTAGGCAAAGGAAGAGGTAGAGGCCTAGGAGGAGCTCAAACCTAGAAACCCATAGCATGTTGGACATGTGGCCACCCTAGGCATATGGTATCTTGGTGCCCTGAAAAGGAGCAAGAAAATAGAGAGAAGTCCTGACTTGAGGTGCCTTGAGTGTGGAGTCACACATCTATTTGTTGCCAATTGCCCAAGGCAGAAGTCCTCCATAAGCTCAACAATCATACTATCTGTGCCACTTGGACTCTTTTGTGTCGAGTCATACGATAACTATGCTACACATATTCCCCTAAATGTCATGACATAAGCTCAAACAAAGCAAGTAGGTATCTCACTACCTGGGCCTAGCAACCTAGATGCATCGTCCATAATAGGAAAGAAGAGTCACCATGAAGAAAAAAGAGAACCAAGGTAGAAATAACACTCAAGACCAAGAGCGAGACCACATTAACCAAGGGAAAGCCAGATGCCAAAGTAGAAACATCTGCTTCTAAGATGAGAGAGAGGGGGAGCGTAAAGGTTATAGAGTACCCTAACTCTGACCACCTTCTGAAAAAGGTTGCAGAGATAAGGTCAAGTGGATGAAAGAAGCATAGGCTCACCTTCAAGATGTCAACCCGAGCCTATAATTGAGGAAGAGATTAACAACAAACTCCCAACCATGGGCCCACCAATCTCTCCCACATATATAAGGGCAAGCGAGACAATACCACCACGTGAATAACTGCATGGATAGAATGAGAGGGTGGAATACACAAACAATTCAAGAATATTTTCAAGGATCCCATGAAGTTGAGGAGGAAAAGAGGGATGGAAACTTGCTAACCACACTCATAACAACTCTTATGACATTGTCATTGGACATATGCTGAGGCACTTGGAAGTCTTTTCGATGACCTAAGTGTCCATACCATCTAGGAAGAGCACTTGGAAAAGCTGTGAATAGTCTTTGATCGGTGTTGACAATATGGTCTCTTGTTGAACCCCTTAAAGTGTCAATTTTGGGTAAAGCATGGGTGCATCTTAGGGTGTGTTGTGTCAAGGAATGGGATAGCCACAAGCCGTTCAAAAGTTAAGGTGATTATAAACCTTCCCCCTCCAACTAACTTTCAGGGAGTTCAATGTTTCTTAGTCCCTTCCCTTGCCAAGTTGGCTTCCTTAACTTTAGCAAGTCCTTCAATGGATTTACTAACGTATCCTACTTGTTGGCTTCTACTAACAACATTATGCGGTCGCCCTTCTTATACATAGTGAACCACTTGGGTAAGTCATATGTTTTTTTTTGTCGTTCAGCTTTTGAGGATTTTGACTATTTTCTTCTCTCTTCCTTGAGCCTCTTGTGCCTTAGATGGAAGAGGAGGTCCCCTTTGGTGTGTTTGGTCTTAGGTGGTTGTGGGACTTCTGACATGCTCTCAGAGCTAACTTCTAACTAAGAGTTGAACTCACAACATTCACTAAAAGAAGGAGTTTCTCCTAGTGGTCCTGTAGCTCCAAGACCGATTCCACTCTAAGTAGTGATGTGGCACCTGATTGAACTAATCCAACTCGCTCATAGTCCACTATATCTAGGTGCTCTAACTAGATATGATCACAATTTACCTTGATGAATCCTCTTTCCACTCTAAAAGCACTAGCCTATCAGGGTTTAGAGTCCACTTTTATCTGCTCAATCACTCATCCATCCATGTTGTACTCTATGGTCTTGGCTTCTTCCTTACTTTTCTCTCCATTAGAACAATAGTCTTCATACTCATCATCCAAATCCTCATAGTTATACTATTCATTGTTCCCATGGTTATTGATCGTAGGACTTTTCTCATCTATTATGAGGGCCTAGTTGTACAATAGATTTACGTCATACACCTTAGTCCATTGCCACTCTAGATTCTCTATGAGATCCTTAAGAGGTTTAAAGTTTGGAACTGGGTTACCAGCTATCTCTCTTGTTAGGTACTTGAGAATTCTATGGAGTTCAAGCTTATTAGTTGATGCATGGAAAGTTCTCTTGGGTTTACTAGCTGATTCTACAAATTTCTTATACTCATCCTCATCATCTAATAATGGCAAGTCAATGGTTGCCAATACATGCATCCAATCATACTCATCCTCATCATCTCAAAATGGCAAGTCAATAGTTGCCAATACATGCATCCAATCACACTCATCCTCAGGGTAAGGGATATACTTAGTTAAGGGTCCATATTCACACTTTCCTTGTGTGAGTCACCCTTTAGTATTGCAAAGATAGCATCAAGGTCAACTGGTAAGGTTTTCCAAGTGCCCATCTCTATTTGAATGGCTTTTGTTCTCTTTCCTAAGAATATCATGCCATTATCCCAATCCTCTATCATTTGAGAATTTCTCATCCATGCTCTACCTAATAGAATATCATAGTCCACTTCCTTTATGACTATGAAGTTCATCGGGAATTGGATTTTTGCTAACTTTAGAGGCTAATCTTTTAGCACTTGAAATGGTTTGACTTTACGACTTTCATTCAAACCATTTCCTCTTCCAACCTCCATAGCCATGCTCTAGATTCGACATTTTTTTACATGGTATCTGAGCCCAATCAGGCATGGCTCAGCTCTACAAATCACTCCTTCAGCTCCTCTCAATATTTAGTTAGCTCAAGTTGACATAAACCCTTCATCTTCGACCTCCATCTTCACTCTACCTCTCTTGCTGCCATACACAACACCTACCTACCTTTGTTGGAGCAGCCATATCCCTTCAACTAGGCCATATCTCTTTGAGCTCTCTTCTCAATAGTTATTCCCTCGGTCAAGGAGCATATTTTCAACCCAAAATTGCCTAGCATTGTGCAACATACAGCCCTGCATTGTTGAAAAATGTTAAATCGTGCAATTTTCATTGGTGGATTTTTCCAAGCTTGTAAAACTACATGGGTAAGTATATTAACTCTTGCTCCTGTGTTAACAATTCCTTTCCATGTGGCATCACCCAATGCAACAAGTAAGACAGTGTGCATTTTTTTTCCTCCCAAAAGGCATTCACTTGTAGAGATTTAGATAATGGTTCAAGCTTAAGCTTGGTATATGTGTCTCTACATCATGGTCCACCAAGTCGGCCACTCCATGCCCATTCAGTCTTTCTACCCACTGTTTCAACACTTGCCATAGCATGGGGTTTTGCCTAATAAATTCTCCTAATGGAAAGGTTACAAGATTTGATATCACTATCGTGGCAAAATTGTTGAGATATTGGCAATCACACTCAGCTTTGCCTCTTTGTATGGAGTAGTGTGGGCTCAAGATGCAAAATCCCATATGCAGAATGGTGGAAAGTGCAGCCTAATCTATTCCTATAAAGCATTGTACTTGCTCTCTTTTTGAATACAATGTCATAGTACCTTTGTACTTCCAACAAAGTTTCTATGTCATTGTCAATCCACTACACAAGATTGTGTTTATGAGTCCAAGCTTCCATCTCGGAACCTAATTCAGTTGTGTGACATTTGGTCTTGATGTCTGTTACCTCATGAGCTCACTCTTCCTCTTTCAATATCCATAGCCATGCTCTAGATCTGACATTTTTTTAAATGGTATCTGATCCCATTTGGGCATGGCTCAGCTCTACAAATCACTCCTTCAGCTCCTCTCAATCTTTGGTTTGCTCAGCTTGATATAAAACCCTTCATCTTCCACCTCCATCTTCACTCTATCTCTCTTGACTGCCATAAAAAGCACCTACCGGAGCAATCAAATCCCTTCAAACGGGCCATATCTCTTTGAGATTTCTTCTCAATATTATTCCTTAAGTCAAGACACATCTTTTCATCCCAAAATTGCCTGCCATTGTGCAACATACAGCCCGACATTGTTGAAAAACATAGATCTAGCACAAATTTCACTACTATAAATTGGACCTATTCTCTCTCCCTACTGTGATCATTATTCCACAAGTTATCATAGAGAATTTTTTGGTCATATAGGTGACTTACTTACTTCAGCTAAGAGAGCTTGATAAAATTCCACTCTAGTATAGACAAATATTAGAAGATTACTCGAAGGTGGTACTGCAAGAAGCCATAGTCCACTAGCCTGCTGATGTTCAACTGATGGCACCATCATCACGCCTCACAATGTCAAGGGCTACCATAAGGATTTTTAATTTTATCATACAGGCTACCTCTTGACAAAATTTCAACTCAAATGGCCCACTGGGTGAGCTACTACAACCAAAATATCAAGCTGTTGTCCTAAAACCATAATTGGCAGCCATAGCCACTTACCTTCAAGCTCATTTTTTCTGTCATTTTCTCTTTCTTGCTACTTAAACAAGACCTCTTGTTAACCCTAACATGAAGAAAGCAAAAGAAAGCAGGAAAGACGCAGGGCAAAGGCGGAAAAAACAAAAAGAAGTAGCCCGACTAAAGTAGGAATAGGAGAAAGGCCAAAAGCGCAAGGGCAACCTTAAAGGTCCAAGGCAAATACAAAAGGGAAAAGGTGCATTTTAAAATATAAAGGCGCACCCTCAAATCTTGTAAAAGAGCGCCGAGCTCTCACCCGTGCAATTTGTAAATATAGACGGGCGGTGGAAAGGAATCTAGGAAGATAGAGGGACAATGGGAAAAAGGGCCTAGGCTAATGGCCGGCCATGTAAAAAAGGGGGACAACCGCCCATGGAAATTAAGGGCATGTATATAAAGTTAAAAGGTAAATGAGAAGAGCATCCTCGTGTGTGGCAAACAGCGCCTTCTTCTTCTCCTCATGTTTCTCACCTTCATGCCTCCTTGCTTGTGCTTGTGAGAGGGACTGAGAGCATGAGAGTGTGTGAGGCAGTGATCGTGGGAGGGCAAGGGATCTTGGAGAAGAAGCTCTCCATTCTCCCTTTTCATCTTCTCCTCCCCTCTTCTCTCCTCTGGTCTTGAACGTGGCTATGGAGGATGAAGCTCATGGGAGAGGGATTGAGGTTGCTTGAGCTCGCCTCAAGGATCGTGGAGCTGCAGGGGTGCAAGAAAGAGGAAGGTACTCGATCGAGCATCAAGGTAAGCTCACTACACCCACAAGGCAGGCGTTGCGCGATGGCTATGTGAGAGGTAGCCATGGCTGCTCACTTCGAAACACTTGAGTAATAAGTGGTCCGTAGGTCTCAGGGTAGAGCTCGAAGAGCTCCCACATTTTGGTTCTATTGCCAGGACAAATGGATTCAAGCTTTGGGCACCGCGCGCAGCAGATCGAGCATGGAAGTAGGGTTTGCAGCTTGAACCAGTGCTCGAGATAACTAGGAGACTTAGGAGGCTTTAATCTGAGGAACAGGTAAGTATTTGGGTTTGTTGGAAGCATTAGATTAGGACTACTGTTCTGCATTTTTGCTTTTCATATTGGCTACACTAGATGGAGGTTAGATTAGGGCAAAACCAGATAAAACAAAGGTTCTAGCTGCTACTGGAAATAGGAAAACAGGGGACCAGACTCAAGCTTCTGGGTGAACCAGGGACAGGGAACTGGCTATAAGGTTTTGCAGTGCTGGGAAAGAACCTTAAGAGGCCTGGGAGGCCAGGACAGACCTCATTTTCTTAGTTGGCTTTGTTGTGAGAGAGAGAGAGAGAGAGAGCTTCTGGTTCACAGGACGAGGAAACGCAACCCCGATTCCAGGCGCATTTGATTCGTGCTACTTCAAGTGAGTCCAGTGAGTTCCAGTAGCGCTCTGATCGGTTATGGGATGTTTTGTGATGATTGAGTGTAGAAGACAATAGGGAGGATTCAAACGCGCCGGAATCGTGCCCGTTGCCGATGCAGTCGGACCAACTCGCAGTGGTCCGATTCCCAGAATCGGACCACCCGAGTTCTCGAGTCGGACCATTCGACTCCCAAAATCGGACCGTTCGATTGAGAGTGAGTCGGACCAGTCTAGTCCGATTGCCAGGATCAGACCAGCCTGATCGGACGTGCCACATGGCACTCGGACTACCCCTTATAATCAGACACTCAACTATCTGCTCGGACCAGCCTGTCCAACCAGGCACCTCGCCCGATCGAAGGAATCGGACCCACCCCTGTCCGACTCGGACTAGTCCAGAATCGGACCAACCTCGTCCGACTGTTAAAGTCAGACTGCACCGGTCCGATTGCGAGAGTCAGATCACCCCAGTCTGATTCCCAGAATCGGACCATCTTGCCAGAACACAAAGATAAAGATCTTTTGCTGACCTGACCACAGACCTGACCCCAGGATGCAACCCTGAACACCCCCAGAACCCAAGTTGGTCATTAGAACCTCGGAGATTAATCGAACTCAGGGTGCGGAAAGACCATAGAATAGCCGGGAACCGAGTGGGAAACTCAAATTAGACTAAGAACGTGGGTAGAAACAAGGTGGAGTTTGCATTAAACTCTTTTTGCATCGACATTTCACTTTTGTGCTCCACTAAACCTGCACAGTAAGAAAAGAGAAAAGCCTGTTTTTTTCGCACCAAGCACCACGAAAGCACTAAGCACAACGTGTGAGTAAGGATTGATGCTGCTTTCAAATAACAAGGAACACATTTGGATACCTAATAACATTAAGGAACCCACTAGTAGGAGGAGACCCCAAGACTTAGACAGGTGCCTGAGCACCCCACTAGTAGTGCCTAGAGAAAACACAAGGACACGGGAAGCAACAAGATAGAGGAGTGGAAGCTACCGAAGCTGATTGGATTCATCGACGACCTCGTGGAGCTGGAAATAGAAACAATGTTGGGATCAAGAGGCGATCAAGGGGAAGACCAATTAGACCTAGGAGAATTTCCAACTTCGGTCCAAGAATTGGTCCACGACTACGGTCTACTCACCAGAATTGAGATCCAAGGTAGACCTGTAGAAGAAGTGGTGGCTAACCTGGAAGAAGAGAGAAGAGCTATCAAGAGAGCATTGGAAGGCATAATTGCCTACAACCATGAGCAAAGGGCTAGAAGGCTGCAGCAGGATGTGGATATGTACGAGGCTAGAAGAGTGCTAGACCTAGCAGGGGCAACCAAGTCCGAACAGAATGTAGAGAGGGAACGGGGAGCAGAGGCTAGCATGACGTTGAGCGAACTGGTGGCAAAGCAACTCATGGACAATACATCCATGGAGCAAAGTGCTACTGCCCTAGCCACCGCACTACTGTCAGGATTGGGAGTCACGCAAGGGGCTAAAGGGCAGGCTAGAATCCCTATAGTAGCGAAACAACTAGCTCGATACGAACCTAGCAGTGATCCGTATAGCTTCATGGAGCAGTTTGAGCAAGTATGTGAGGCAAACGGTCTTACTGACCTTGCGCAGACAGCTCAAGCCTTCGGCCTGTGTTTAGGCGACAAGGGGAGGACCTGGTACTCTAGTCTGGATGACGCTGAATGTACAAACTTCGCTCGCTTTAAGGGCCTCTTTATCAAAAGGTTCTCAGAGGCAAGGTATTCGGACAACTAGCAAAGTTAGCAATTTAAAGATTGCCTAACAAGGTGTCTTGATGATGTAGTGGTTTTAGTGATTGACTTTGTAGAGAACTATTCCTTTAAAAGAAAATGAAATATAATCTATGCATTAGTACTGTGACCAGGTCATAATATTAGTATATATAAGTTTTTCACTTCTAAGATAGGAAAAAAGAAAACTAAACAAATGTGTGAAAAAGACTTATCACTTCTATATCTTTGATGACAAAATACATGACACATTTTTTTTCTAGCATTGTTTTCGTTTGCATGACACGTGGCTAAAGAATTAGGGGCACAAGTTGAAATGGCATTGGATGTGTGTGGTCCACCAATGGTTGTGTAGCACAATTCAAGGCAAAGCATACATTCTAATTTGTGGCAATATACTTTTCTATGATGATCTAGAGATGTTGTGGAGTTATCCATATTTAGGACACAAAAAGGGAGAGCATGACAATGCAAATGCTATGATAAAGCAAGAGTTGACACATGAAGAATTAACACAAAATGGATTTTCATTAAAATGTGCTTTAAATTGTCTTGCTTTCTTGAGGAAAATGTTTTCTAACAATGATGTGCATAGCATTTTTTAGGAGGTTAATGTAGGTGATGGGGATAGAGAAAATACACGGGATTGTAGGCACATATCCAAGTCCTAATCCATGCATTTAGTGAATGAATATTCATCCATTGACATAAATTCTATAAGATATTGAGCACTATCATGCTTTTATGATCAGTGTATGGATAGGCATTGGAGAAGTTGTAGAAATAAGTAGATTTTATAGAGTTGGGAGTACCACACCATTGAATCCCTTGCTAATGTTGTACAAGAACACACGAGCTCTAATGATGACAAGGATGACAATGGTCTTCTAGCACATGCGAGGCACCTAGATGCATTGTCTTTTAGGGAAAATTTTGCTATGATTGTGGAGGAAAGCTTCAATGGGGTAGAATCTTTCATAATTAGGTACATTTCCACCAAGGAGAAGCTTAGTTAGGCATGTTCTTATAATTGGGATAATGTCATGCTAGCATGCTTATTGGTGATTGGTGGGTTTTTTTAATAGAAAATAGCACATATAAACCAAGAAAATCACATAGGATTGAGACAAAACGTAGAAATGAGATTTTCAGTGACAAATTGAGAGTTTGTACATAATATGATTATCATCACATTTTGTGGAGAGCATTCACCCTTTGTAATATTCTACATCTATAGTTAAGGACACTAGATACATATGGCTTTATTCGTTTGCATTGATTAGAAGTCAATTGAAACCGTATTGTATTGTTGCTTTATACTTCCCCATGTTCCTCTTTGTGTTCTAGCAAAAATGCACTACATTTGTTATGCAAGATGTATCTTTGACTCCTATACCCTTGCAAAGGGGGTCACTTAAGGGAATGGTAACCAGGTTATAAGCATTGTAGCATAAGAAGTATCCACTCATTGAGCCTTTGCATCTAAGATTATAGACAAAAAACCTTATCACAGCATGCTTCTTAATAAGTATGAGTTTGTATTTACTTGTAGGTATGTGGAAATAACTTAAATATCTAGACAATGTCTTTAGAGCATTTATTGGCATATATGACTTGCCACTGTACTTTTTATGGTAGATATTCACAATGTTTGGATCAAGCCTAGGAAAATAGTATGCGAGAGTAGAATCTTGCCCAAACTTGGTCCTTATGCTACTAGAACAGGCCAAGAAACCATCATGATTGTAATAAAATGCCTATAGAAAATGTGAGAATGTTATTTTTACTATTGAATATTTGAGAAATTAAAGAAATGACAAAGAATAAACAAAAATAGGGCTCATATTTTGAGGTTTTCTTCCTCTATAGCCTTTCTTCTACCCACAAATTGATACAACCTCGCTTAGGTTCCTCCACAATGACCTTCTCCTCCATCTCCCTATCCATATGCTCAATACCAACTCGTCTTTAAGTCTCTAAAAACCCCTCTTCATTTGGAAGTGTCTCTAAGTACTCAATAGTCTTTTGAACATAGAAGTTAAGAGATATCTCAACAAAATTTGAGGTATTGGTGTCCAAGATGTGGAATTCCTCAATGGAATTGTCAGCAAGTTCCTGATCATCCTTACAAGCCTTTGCAATTACTCCAATTTGAAAGTCCTCCCTAAACCCTATGAAATTTTTAATATCATTAAGAAACATGAACTCCTTTCCAATTGGGTGAATGGAGGGGAGATAGGCAAGAGTGAGGGATTCAATGTACCTTGGTATGTCTTTTTGCTCCTCTTCCATTAGATTACCTACTTTCAAATTAGCTATGTCAAGCTCATTTGAGATTTTCTCCTCTTGCTCAATAGGTAGGATCTCTTCCATATCCATGTCAGCTTCATCAATATTTGTGATTCTCTTGCAAGAGGAAGTAGTCTCCTGAAGCTACTTGTCAGGTCAATGTGCTCTTCTTGGTAAGCCACAAACTCAAGAATCTAAAGTAGAATTCATAGAACTCGCATCACTTTTTATGTAATGGATAGACCAGTGTCTTCTTAAAATCATTAGGTAGTTATTGGAACCATTTCCTAACAATCCTCTTAGAGTTATACTTCTTTTCCCAGTATGGAAAGTATTTGAAGAACTTGGAATCTTCAACTTTTTTTTTTGACTCCATAAGGTCTTTGAAGGTTTTGAACTCATCTTGGATGAGATACTATCATGTTGGAGAAAATGACCTCCTATAAATCAAATGTAGCATTTAACATTATGCTAGCATTATCAAAGCTTGAACTGTCACCAACTTTGTGAAGGAAGGAGAGTAGTCTCTATACATGGGACTCATGTGCAATTACTTCCTCTCCAATGCAAAACTCCTCATCAATATTAGGATCCTTTGGAATTTTAGGACTTTCTCTAGCTTCACACTCTCATGACAAAGGTATTCTCCATTAGCCAATATTTCCTCTCCAATGTATACATTCTTAAACTCTAGAACATCAAGACATGTGATCCTCTTCATTAACCTCCATTGGCTTTATAAGAAGAGTAACAGAAAAAAAAAACTTAACAAATCTTGCAAAAGGGCATTAAAAACTGACCTAGATCCTATAGTGCGCAAGGAGCCATTTTGACTCTCTCAAAATGCCTCCATGCATGCCACAAGGTCCAAGTAAAAACACAACATAATCATGAAAGATTAGTGCACCATTCAAGCATAGAAAGACCAATAATGTTCATTTTAAAGCATCTAATTAATGAAATAAAAATTAAAAAGAAAAAGGAACAATTTTTGGAGTTGGAAATCACAAGATTAAATTAGTGGATGCATTGGTAGACATTGATTTGCAACTCTAATGAAGGACGAGTACATCCACTAAGAGACCTCAAAGTGTGTCATTGCATGAAATAAGTCTAATGTTCTTGAGGGAAAGATTTCTCTACAAAAGAAAACCCTTTAAAGCCAATAAAACCTTGAGAATAATTGTCTTGATTTTGTAATGGATTGCTTTGGTTGGATTCAAGTTGCTTTGAAGACATCCATAGGAAGAGACATTGCCATGTAAATTGTGATATCACAATTCATAGAAAGCAAGATACATTGTAGGTATAGGTGGGAATCATGTAGTACCCTCATCCATGGATAGTTGGTAGAAGTATAGGATCAAGAGCTATGGTAAATCTATATGAAGAGTATACATAGGATATGGCCCATGTGGTACATAACTCATGCTATATGAAGAGTATGTATAGGATATGGCTCATGTACCACATAAGCCATATAAGATATGGCTCATTTGGTACATAACTATGCAAATTCTTGCTATATTATACATTGCAACGTGTTATTGCCCATCACGATTCTAAAGATGCATATCAAAAGATGATTCGCCAAATATATCATAATATGAGGGCATCATGAGGTTTTCTAGTGTGAGAGAAATACTTCTAGTCAGAAACTATAATGCACACAAGTAATTAACAAACATCTTTCCATGACAAAGTACAACCCATGTATCATGCTTGACCGATTGTGGATATGGGGATGCATTTTCCTAAGTTGGGAAGTCCTCATTGACTAGCGCAATATCTCTTCAATTACCAACATCCCAAATATCCAAGATACCACTCTACATGAGAAAGAGGAAGTGTATATCATGGTGTAAGATTGTAGAACATGGACACCAAATGTATCTAGAATATCAACTACTATATATACACAAGAAGTGTATATATCAATGGTAGAGGGATATGTTGCATACTAGCTACTATTATAAGAATTGTCTCTTCATAGTATGTTCCCTCAAGCTAGCTACTCTACTATGATAAGAAATGTTGAGATACACATGCAAAATTAGATAGAGGAATCTCACTTGTAATTTATATATTAAAAAAAGGCAAGATTTCTCTTTTGAGACCAAGGGTTTCAAAAGAAGCATAACTATTTCATAACATTTGAGGAAAAACGTTACCAAGAACCATTAGGACCAAGCAACAAGAGGAAAACATTTAACACAAGATTGTTGAGACATTGCAAATAGGAAGAGCACAAAATCATGATGTTTTTATGGGTACTACAAGCCCAAACCCTATGGTGCACAAGAGCCATTCCAACATTCTCAAAATGGCTCATTGCACATCGATCGGAACGACTCCCTGTACACCGTAGGGTCTAAGTACCCCCATGCATTTGATCACAAATTTGATGGCATTTTATTGCATTGGCAAGTGTTAAATGACCAATTTACATCCACTATACCAATTTACAATGGACACATGTAGTGTATATATAAGTGGTGCAAGATTATGTAACATGGACTTTGGCTTTGACTTAGTGCTAGAGAGGGGAGGTCTATCCTAGTTTTGGACTAAGTAGAAGGTTTGCAAGGGGAGGGAGAGGGAGTTTGAGCTCTTGCAAGACACAAAGCACATAAAGAGAATGTAGGCAAGATAGGAAGTTGAAACCCTAGTCTTTCTTATTCTTCTTCTTCACTATATGAGTCTTCCAAGAATAAGAGAGAGTACAACATACATAATATACAAGTGGTCCATAGTGCAAACATGCTATGTAGAAAGATGACTTGATAGATATATTGTAACTCAGATAGGTACACTAACCACTTGTAAAGTATCACCTGAATGATATACCAATGTAGGTACCAACCATGTCAATGAAATGAATATAAAAATGGTCATCTAGGTACATGAGTATCAACTTGTGTTGAGAGCTTAACATCTCAACACTCCCATTGAGCCCAACTCCATAACATGTACTCCAAGTAAGCCTCAAATACACCACAACTTTTCTGCTCCTAGGGCTTTGGTAAAAATATCTACAACATGCTCCTTTATGCTCAAATATATGAGATCAATGTCACCTACCAAGACCCACTCTCTAATGAAATGGTAATGAACCTCTGTTTTTTGTGCGTGCATGAAACATGGTTCCTAGCCAAATGCATACTACTCATGTTATCACAATAAATGATAAATCTCCTTTCTATTTGTGTCCCCAAATCATGAAGTAGCTTTTGCATCCAAGCTACATCACATGCTACCATAGTAACACCCTTGTACTTTGCCTATGTACTCAAAAATGCAATAGTGGGATGTTTCTTACTGCTCCTAGTCATAGCCCCACTCCCAAAGGAAAATACATAGCCACTAGTAGACTTCTTATCACACACACTGCCTGCCCAATTTGCATCAGGATAACCAAATAACTACACCACTGCTCTTGGTCATGCTCATTGGGGTATAGCATTGGATAAGGAGATGGCTGCATTAGAAGCCAATAAGACTTGGGATCTAGTACCATTGCCTAAGGGCAACAAAGCTACTGGCTATAAGTGGGTCTACAAAATTAAGCATAATGTAGTTGGTTCTATTAGCAAGTATGAGACTAGGCTAGTTGCAAAAGGACATGCTCAAATATATGGCATAGATTATGAAGAGTCATTCAATCCAGTTGCTAAGATGGTAACTATTAGATGTGTTATTGCTTTGGCAATAGCCAAAGGTTGGTGGAGCTTGTAGCAAATGGATGTAAAGAATATCTTCTTGCATGGTGAATTGCAAGAAGAAGTGTATATGGAGCAGTGAGCAAGTTATGAGGATTTAGAGCATCCCACATATGTATGCATGTTAAAGAAGGTGCTTGTTACCGTGTTTCCGACCACGTTACCGCAGCACAGAGGAGCGGAAACTGGGAAGAAGGAAAAAGAGCAAAAAAGGTGCAAAAGAAGAAAAATGCGCCTTAACTGGCAACCAATCCCGGAAAATTTCAAATGTTCAGATACGACCCTCAAGAGGCTTCGGTGTTGGGCCATGGCAATGAAAGAGGAAAAGGCGCACCATTAAAATGTAGGAGCGCCCCCAAATCTGTGTAAAAGAGTGCCAGGCTCGCTCCTGTGCAAAGTATATGCACTAGTGGGAATATGATAAATTAGAATGGTGGGAAATGGGAAAAAAGGCCCAGGCTACGGCCGGCCATGTAAAAGAGGAAAAAGGGGATGACCACCCGAAAGGGATTTAGGGTTTTGTATATAAAGTTGAAAAGTGAATGAGAAGCTCATTCTTTGGTGTGGGGCAAAAGGAGTCTTCTTCTTCCTCTCTTCTTCTCTCCTTCTTGCTTGTGTGTGCTCTTGAGAGAGGGAGTGTGAGAGTGTGAGGGAGTGAGTGTGTGTGAGGGTGAGGGATCAAGAGGGTGAAGCTCTTCACCATCTCCTCTCCTCTTCTTCTCTTCTCTCCCCTTCTCTTCTCTTGCGCGCGCGGCTATGGAGGATGGAGCTTGGAGATGGAGGAGGCTTGAGGATGCTTGAGCTAGCATCTAGGATCGTGGAGCTACCGGAGTGCAAGAGAGAGGAGGGTACTCGATCGAGCATCAAGGTAAGCTCACTACACTCGTAGGATCGACGGCACGTCGGCTAGGTGAGAGATAGCCATTAGAGCTCGCTTGAAACGCTTGAAAGAATAAGCGGTCCGAGGGTCTTGGCGGTTGAGCAAAAGCTCCCACATTTTGGTTCCGTTGCCGGGACCAACGGATTCAAGCTTGAGCACTTGCGCGCCTCACATCGAGCAACATCGAAGTAGGGTATTCATCCCCGAAACGGAGTTTGAGATAGGTAGGAAGTTGGGTGCTTTTAATCTTCGGAACAAGTAAGTATTTTGGGATATTTTGGTTGTTTGATGATTGGAGAGGATGGAGAATCTATTCCAGTTTTTTGCCTTCGATTTTTGTTGCATTTAACGTAGGTTACAGTTAGGAGATCGAACCGGAAAAGGGTAGGGTTCACTGTTTCAAAACAGGGTAAAAACAGGGAGAAAGTCATGCAAACGCACAAAATGCTCGCTAATGAGGACTAAGATCGACAAGAGAGGGATCAGGGGTGTCAATGCCACAGCTGGGAGGGCATATAAGAACTGGGAGGCCAAAAGAGAACTCATTTGTGCCATTTCACTGTGAGAGAAAGAGAGAGAGAGAGAGCTAGAAAGCCCTAGGCCGTGTGATTCGATCGCATCACCGACGCACTCACCGACCCATTCAGGTATATGAATCCCTCCCTCAAACCCCCTAGATAGTATCTGGAGGTTTGTGCTTGGAATGGTTGAGTAAATCATAAGAATCAGGCAAGATTGGCATCGCGTTGTTTCCGTCGCACCGCTTTCGGCCCATTCGAGCAATTGCTTCTGGGTCGAGTCCCAGAATCGTCCTTCGGCCCCTTGCCATTCGGCCACTCGACCGAAACCCTAGTTGACTCTCGGACCGTCCAAGTCAACCCGTCCGAGTGACCCTACTCGAACCGTCTGAGCCAGAACTTTTTGACCACGTGGCACATTCGGCCTTGTGCCATTCGGCCCATCCGAGCGACCCGTCCAAGTTCCAAAATCAAAACTCGGCCACACCCAGGATTCGACCCTCGGCCAACTGCGGTTTGACTCGTCCAAATTATCCTGTCCGAACCTGCCATTTGACCCGTCCGAGTAAAAATCGTCCGAGCCAGATTTGGAGATTCGGCCCTTGACCCTGTGCCATTCGGCCCGTCCGAGTAACCCACTCTAACCCTGCAATTCGGACCACTTGGTCCGAATGCAACTTTCTGTCAAAGCTGTCAGAAATTTGACCCGACCCGGCAAACGCGCATTAGCGCAACTTGTCGAAACCCTTCGGGCATTCAGAACTTGATTCTGGCACACGGGATAAGAGAAATTGTAGTACACAGCCACTTAGCGGTGGGTAGTCGATGGTTGAGGGATCCAAGGACTAGGACACGAGCCGCTGAGCCACGAAGACCTGATTGATCGGAAGCAAACAAGGAAACATACAAGGAGTCCTAAACCCTAACTAAACGGCCGAAAAATGGACCTACAAGCCTATCAGGCCAGCAACGAGCGAGAGTGAGTGAGGCGCCGAGGAATTGCTTGCTACACTCACATTGAATTTTGCACTTGAAGTACACTTAAGGAAACTGAAAGCCTGATTGAGCACAAGTGCACGAGGAACAACACACTCACCGAGTGGCTGTAAATTAAGAATTGTATTCAGTAATTAAGGGAACTCACTCAGATAAATCGCTCAAGGAACCCACCAATAGGAGAGGATCTAGGACGTAGACAAACACGCAAAGCGCAGGAGAGAACCAAGCAAGGAGCGCCAACAACAAGGACCTGTCACGACTAGTCAACCTGATCGACAGCGCAGCGAGGCGCAAGAATTCGACCATGACGGAGGAAGGCTCAGACCATCAGTTTACCGAGGAGCTCGATGTAAGCGCATTCCCAAATGCTACACAGCAGATGGTGAGCAGTTATGATGCACATGCCCGGTACGAGCACTGTGGCAGGATGGCAGATGCAATCATTGCAGACCTAGAGGAGGAGAGAAGGCTAGCCCGCAAGGCATTGCAAGGCATAGCTGAGTATAATAGGGATCAACAAGCCAGGAGCCTAAGGCAAAGCATGGAGCTGCGTGAGGTGCAACGAGTGCTAAACTTGGCTGGCTGGAACTGAACAGCAGACTAGGAAAGCGCACTAGAGGGAGACCTGACGCTGAGCGAGCTCCTCATGAAACGGCTGCTCGATAACACCGTAGTAGAGCAGAGTGCCACTGCACTAGCGACGTCGCTGCTTTGCAGGATTAGGGGCAAACCAGGGCTCAAAGAGCTAGGCCAAAATACTGATTGTTGCCAAGCAACTTGACAAGTACCAGCCACATGACGATCTGTACAGCTTTGTCGAGCAATTTGAGCAAGTCTGCGAAGCCAATGGCCTCAACGACCAGACTCAACGTTCGCAAGCATTCGGACTTTGCTTGAGAGATAAGGGTAGGACGTGGTATACAAGCCTGGATGCCATAGAACGAGCCAACTTCAATAACCTCAAGGATCTCTTCGTCAAGAGGTTTTCCGAGCCCGGATACTCCGACAACCTGCTTGTACGCTTGATGAATGTCAAACAGAAGGAGAAGGAGGGCATCCATGACTATGTGACCCATGTGATAAGTCTCTTTAAGAGAATCCCCTTAGGCGATTGACAGAGCAGTGTCAACTGTATTCATCAGAGGAATTAGAGATGAGGAGTTATATAAGGCATTGGCAGGCAATTCAAGCTTGCAGCAAGATGTGGTGGCTAGAGTTTTTGAGGAAGCCATCAGAGTCGATGACCAGTTGAAAGAGCGGAGCTCTAGGAGCTCAAATTTGGAAGAAACCAACCCGCGGAATTTAGAGAGAATGCCAGCCTCTAGTGAGCGGAACCCATCATCCTAAGATAAGGGAAAAGCCACCGAGACAGACCAAGACCTGGCGGAGGTCATGATGGAATTAGCCAAGATACAGGACATGCTGAGATGACCAACACGCCCACACATCCAGTGCGTGTACTGTGGCAGAAACCACTTGCCGGTCAAGTGTCAAGACCCTAGGTCAAGACCTTGCGCTAACTGCGGGAGGTTCGGCCACGATGCCGCACAATGCAGACTACCAACAAGGTTTCCATTCTCGCAACCCTACGGCCAGCCTTATCTAGCTAACAGGCTGCAGCCATTCTTCGAAAGGGGAGCCCCATTGGCTCTACCCGTGCCTAATGATATGAAACCAGTCGTCCCTAGAATGGACATAAATCCCACCGGCATTCCTAGACCACCTGGTCCTTATGTGACCCACCCACCGAGCAATGCCCCAGTCCATTACGTGGAAGAGCCAAATGATGAAGAGACCTATGTATACCCTTACGTCTTGCATGACGACGAGGGTAATGCGGTCCTCATGGATTATCGACCCGTGCCGGTGATGGCATTAGGATGAGGATGGGGTAGAGGCCTAGGAGGGCAGCCACTGGATCCAGTCACTTGTTGGACTTGCGGACACCCCAGTCATCTCTCATCACACTGCCCTAAAAGAGAGCAGCAAAACAGGGACAAGGCTGACCAAAGGTGCGCAGAGTGCGGAATCACCCATCTTTTCATTGATTGCCCAAAGTGAAAGTCGTCCTCTAGCGCAACTAATTTTCCATCCGTCCCATTAGGGCTCTTTGGTGTCGAAAACCCCAATGGGAAGGCCATACCTATTCCCTTACGAGTTATGACCCGAGCCCAAACCAAGCAGGCCGACATCTCTCTGCCAGGACCTAGCAATCTGGACGCAGCCTCACTAGGAAAGAAAAGCCGCAAGCGGAAAAAGAAGAGATCGGACGCTAAGGTCGCATTGAAGACCGAGAGTGCTACGACTTTACCTGTTGGGAAGAAAGTCTCAGACGTGGAGACGGAGACTTCAGCCCCTAAGACGGCCGAAAAGGGAAGTGCTAAGATAGGGGAATACCCGCACCCCAAGAGACAATTGCAGGCCAGTACCTCAAAGATGTTGAACCCATCACGGAGGATGAGATCGATGATCTCTCCAGCATAAGCACGCCAATGTCACCACCTCAACCTAAGTGGACCGAGGCTACCATGCCACAAGCAGTGCCACTGAGACCAAGCCTAGACGCAACAGAGCCGCAGATCAGCCCGTGGCCATTGGCCCGGACAGTCTAGGCTAAAGGAAGGACGAGTATTTAGCAATCTCTTGACCACGCTTGTGACCACCTCTGTAACAGTTGGCCTGGGAGATCTGCTTAAGCAGTACCGTGCCCTATGGCAAGACCTTAGGCAGTGGGTCGAGAGCTCACAAGAGCAGGTCACGGTAGACCCTTAAGACCAGGATGCAGAAACAAAATTGCCCACTCTAACGCTGCACTCTATGCCTAAATCTTTGCACGTCAATGCCTTTTGGGAAGGCTCTGAGATGCACGCAGTCCTATCGGTCCTAGCCCTGAGTGACGCAACTAGGAAGGGAATCGTAGACACGGGAGCCGGGGTTAGTGTGCTTAGCCACGCGGTGCTACAGACTTGGGGAAACCCGCCTGTTGAAGCTGCTAGGTTTAACATCACGCTAGCAAACGGTATGAGAGTGAAACCCTTCGGGTCTTGAAGAATTGGCGAGTGAAGATCGCAGGAGTCCAGTTCTCCGTTGACTTTATAGTCATGAAGGGAGTGGACTACGATGTCCTATTAGGCTGACCCTGGATGCGCAACGCTAGAGTCATCGAAGATTGGGGTAACGGCTTGATCTTCCTTGGCAATAGAACTAACGTCGTACGAATAGAGATGGACACTTGGAAGACCTCACCAATCGACCTGGACGCCATCTCTGCTATGCTCAAAGGGAACACTCAGGTCAGGAAGCCCTATGAGTCCTTGACCAAGTATATCCCATACCCAGAGGATGAGCGGGATTGGATGCACATCCTTGCTACAATTGACCTACCGTTCTATGACCAGGAGGCGTACGAACAGGCCATCAAAACGGTCTGCAAGACAAACGGAACACTTCCTACGCCACTCTACATGATGGCAGCAAGCCCCCATGGAGGGCCTAAGACTGTTACCTTCCAAGTGCCTTCCAACAAAAGGGAACTCTAGGGAATACTAGAATACTTAACGGACCAGCTAGCGGGTAACTCAGCCGCCAACTTCAAGCCACTCCAGGACCTCTTGGAGGATTCCAAGTGGCAGTGGACCAGGGTGCACAAGCTGAACCTCATGTATAACTAGGCCTTGGTTCCCGACCAACGAGAGGAGGCAGAGCAAGACTTGGGAGACGATGAGTAGTCGAGTGATAAAGATTCCTGTGATGAATACAAAGACTGCCAATCCCTCGGTGATGAAAGCGAGGGTGAAGTGGATACCATAGAGTACGACACTAAAGGACGAGAAATTGAGCAGATATGGGCAAACGCCAAGGCGCGGAAAAAAACATGCCCTTAGAATGGACCAAGGAGTCATGTGCATGAAATGTGATCGTGCTTGGTTGGAATGCATAGGAGCCGTAGACGTTGAGCAAGCCGGCCTAGCCCAACCAGGAACGACATCAATACTGAGAATTGAGTTGCCATCTGAACTGCGGCCACCAGGGGAGACCACCTCTTCTAGTGAAAATGGAGAATTTGACTCTGAATCAGAAGTTACTTCTAATAGCAACCCAGAAATCCCCAAGTCGCCCATGACCAGATGCACCAAGGGAGACTTACCCGTCCACCTAAGGCGCAGACGGTTACAGCAGGATGAGGCAAAGCGTCCCAAGGATGCACGATCATAGGAACAACGAAAACCGCAAGACCTCCCTAAACGCTTCACTAAATTCAAAAAAGGGGATAGGGTAGTGGTTCTAGTAGGCGTCAAACGCCAAGGGCAAACAAGCGAACCAATCGAAGGGCCAGCGAAGGTCAAGGAGTTAAACCTAGCCCTGGAAGGGAAAGTACCTCGACAGGAGTTCATTGCCGAGGACTTGACTAGTGAAGAAGAGTTGAGTCTTGTCACTCTCTTGCGAGAGTACATAGACATATTTGCTTGGTCCTTAGAAGAGCTACGAGGGGTAGATCCGAGTTGTGACTCACAACATACCCATGACGTCGGATGCAACGCCGGTCAAGCAGCATGACCGTACCCCATGAATCCAAAGCATGCTCGTGCTGTCAAGGAGGAAATCGACAAGCTGATGAGAGCTGGATTCATTTACGAAATTGAGCACACAGACCATAGTCATTGTGATGAAGAAGAACAGCAAGATTCGAATGTGCGTCAATTACAAGAAGGTGAACGCTGCTACGAAGAGAGACAACTACCCCTTGCCGTACACCGAGCACATGCTTGAGAGGGTGGCAGGCAAGGAAGCCTACAGTTTTCTAGATGGCTTCTCGGGGTACAACCAAGTGCAAGTGCATCCTGCAGACAACCGCCTTTGCCACTGAGTGGGGCGTCTTTGCGTGCGTAGTCATGTCCTTCGGGTTAACCAATGCCCCCACCACCTTTCAACGCCTTATGTGCACCATATTCAAGGACATGCTTCGCAAGGAGTTGGAGGTCTTTATCGATGACCTGTGTGTCCATTCGACTTGGATTGAACACCTAGAAAAACTCCGCACGGTCTTTGAACGGTGTTGCTTATATCGCCTCTCCCTGAACCCCTTGAAATGTCAGTTTTGGGTGAAGCACGAATGCATCTTAGGACACGTGGTGTCGAAGAACGGCATTGCCACGGACTTCTCGAAGGTCCGTTGACCTTCCACCCCCAAGTAATTACAAGGGAGCTCAATGCTTCTTAGGTCACATAGGATACTATCGGCGGTTTGTACTGAACTACGTGCTGATCGCTAGGCCATTGTATAAGCTACTAATCGTCTTCGAGTGGACTGAAGCATGCCAATGGGCGTACGAACAATTGAAAAAGGCTCTAACAACGGCACCGATTCTACGAGCCCCGGACTGGACCACTACCTTCCACGTACACATTGACGCCTCTAAGTTTGTCGTGGGAGCAGTGTTGTGCCAACCGGGTGAGCATAACCTGGACTACCCAGTGAGCTTTGCTGGCAGACAACTCATTGAGACGGAGATGAATTATTCAACAACAAAAAGGGAGGGACTAGCCATGGTGTTTGCCGTGAAGAAATTCCGGCACTATCTACTGGCCACACCTTTCATTTTCTTCATGGACCATCAAGCCCTGCTCTACTTAGTGAACAAACCTTGTGCTACAAGACACATAGCTCGATGGCTCCTCCTGCTCCTGGAGTTCGATTTCTCCGTGGTGGTACGAAAGGGAAAACAACATTACATGGCTGATCACATGTCCCATATACCCACAGGAGAAGCAGTTGGACAAGGCATCGTTGACGAGTTACCTGACGCCCACTTATTCCACCTGTCCAGAGAGAGAGACCTATTTAAGGCTGATCTGATGCCATACTAGGCAGATGACATAGTCCAAGTGCTCGAGGTCCAAGTGCTCGAGCATGGACTACCTGAGCGACCAATAGAAAAGGCACGACTTAGGCGCTTGATATTGAAGCTCCAGCCCTACCAGCTGATTGCAGGCCAACTCTATAGGTTGGGGCAAGACGGATTGCTGCGAAGGTGTGTGTGTGAACATGAGATGCATAATGTGCTCTCAGAAGCGCACAGCGGCATTGCAGGTGGACACTTTAGCGAAGACACAATAGCACGGAAGGTGTTGCAGTCCCAACTATGGTGGCCCACACTTTTCCGCGACGCCAAGCGATTTGTCAAGCATTGTGACGAGTGCCAGCGGGCAAAAGTTCCGATTTGTAAGGATCAAATGGAGTTAACCCCAATTATTGCTTGCCAACCCTTCGAAAAATGGGGAATTGACTTCATAGGACCAATCAACCCTGCAGCGCAGTACTCACAAGCCAAGTACATCGTGGTGGCCCACGGATTACCTCACGAAATGGGCAGAGGCAAGAGCAACACGAAAAAACGACGCTAGAACTGTGGCCAAGTTCTTATGGGAGCAAGTGATCTCGCACTTCGGTTGCCCCATTGAACTGGTTAGCGACCAAGGCACACACTTCATCAATGAAGTGATAGCACATCTCCTATCCACCTTTCTTATCATCCATCACAAATCCTCACCATACTACCCTGACGCTAATGGCTAGGCAGAATCAACTAAAAAAATTCTTATTAACATCCTGACTAAGGTAGTCTCAGCCTCAAGAAGCGACTGGGACAACAAGTTGATGGCAACCTTGTGGGCCTACCGCACAGCTTATAAAACGACCATCGGTCAAACCCCCTTTAGGCTGACCTATGGGACTAAAGCAATTCTACCGGTAGAATTCTTCGTCCCTAGCCTAAGAATAGCACTCTAAGAACGATGGGAAGGGAAGGAAGCATGGACGCAACGCCTGACCCGAGCTAGAATGCCTTTCATAAACTCGTCTTCTAGACACCCACGCGCTCATCTGCGAGAAGGCTCGACAAAAGATGTGGTTTGACAAGCATGTCAAGCAGCGAGACTTCGAACAAGGGGATCTTGTTATGCTATACTCGGTAAAAGGACACAAACAGAAGATAAGGTTCCAAGGACTAGGCCCTTTTAGAGTACGCATGATTGGTAGAACCGGGAATGTTGAGTTGGAGACACTTGATGGTGAAGGAGTAGGCTTTTTTAACGGCAGCCGCGTAAAGAAGTACTATCCTCCTTCCCATCCATTACATGAGCCACCCATGCTAGAAGCCCCGCTGAACGTCCGAATGGCAACTGTAGCCGACCTTACGGATCAGGACGAGGAAGCAGTGGCACCGACGTATCTACGAATCACAGTCACAGTAGGCGTGGTGTATTCTTTCAACGCCTTGATTGATGAAGGGGCCAACTACAATATCTTGACGCATAACCATTGGACACGCATTGGTCAACCAATGCTACAACCCACTAATGCCAACCTCACCCCGTTTGGGGGTGCTGCCTATTCACTCCTGGGGAAGTGCAAGGTACTTGTTTCCATCGAGACTGAAAGTTTACCAGCCTTCTTCCATGTGTTGCCTAACACTAAAAAAGCCGGTAATGTGTCACTATTGGGTCGCACCTTCAAGAAGCTAACACACTGTAATGTGGATTACAACCTAAACCGCATTCATCTTGCCATCGGCAACACCCGTATAGTGACGACCTTCAGCAAGGGCTGTCATGATTCCTCCACCATCATGACACCACCTATAGAAACCCCTAGGACCACGCTCTAGACCCAGTCTAAACTAGAGAAACTTGTCACTTTGTGCCACGCACTCAACCCCAGGCCCAAATCCACCAAGAATGCTGACAAGGCCAAGGATCCCAGACTTATGTGGGTGCCAAAACTGTAGGAACCACATTCGGGTACACCACCCAAATGGGACCCTAACCGTGTTGAGATATCGAGCTCCACTCGTGATATGTCAGGGTGACCGTTGTGCATTTATGTCACTGACTTGTCAGTTGCAGATGCGGTTGGTACACCGCCCATGAATAATAGCTACATGATAGCTATCCTTATCTACTCTAGTTCGTGGCTCAGTTAGTATGCCACCTTAGTTAGTTGAGTTTGGTTTGAGACCCATATATAAGGTTCTTCTATTTCTATGTACGAGAGTTCTTTTGGCTTACACAACTAAGAAGAGGAAAATTGTTTTCAGCCTCCACCCTTGTGTGTATTCCCCCATTGTGCAAGCAAGAAAGCTACAAGTGAGACTCCTTCCTTCTCTCCCACAATCTTGACATGGTATCAGAGCCTTGTTCGTGGTAAGGAGCTCAAGAAAGCAAGCCAAGCTCGCGGTGTTCTGGTAAGAGGAGCAGTGTTGCTTTCATTTTTAGTTTTGGGAGCAGATCTCTACAGGTAGCATAGCCGAAAATTACAAGAGTGTATTGTCTCAGGTTGAGACGCCCTTCGCGGTGAAGCAAGAGGACAGTATATGCTGCGGGAGAGGGCTTTAGCCCATGGTGACCCTGTTTTTTTATTTGAGGCCATTTCAGGGCCTGTTTTGGAGGCGGAAGTTTTTTGTACGCACTCAGGAAAAGGCCCAGTTTTATGCTGTGCGACCACTGTTCTACAGTTTTGCAGATTTTCCCTTGTGAGGCTGAAGCTGTGTTCTCTACAGTGACATAATTTTTTGCAGTATTCTGTAATGGCGTCTGATTCTCTTTCACAGATTGTAACTAAAAAGCTTGACAAGAACAACTTCCAAGCATGGAAGTTTAGAATGACGAATTTCCTCATAGAAAAAGGATATTGGGAATTTGTTGCAAGAAATGAAGAAGAATCAGTTCTTCCTGATGTTCCCAATCAACAGCAAATGCAGGCATTCAAAGCATGGCATGAGAGAGCCAGGAAAGTTATGTACTGGCTGTCTATCAGTATTTCAGACTCTATGATTGTGCATATTCAGGATGCAAGTACGCCAAAGGAGGCATGGGATACTTTGTCAAAAATGTATAGCACAAATACGCAAGCCAGGAAAATCCAGCTCAAGCAAGAGTTGCATGATGTGCAAAGAGAAAGTATGAGCATCAATGACTACCACATGAAGGTGAAGAAGATTGCAGATACACTTGCTTCCATTGGGTCACCAGTGGAAGATGATGATTTAGTTTCTGTGACCTTGAATGGTCTAGGAAATGATTATGCACAGTTTCGGACATCCATTTCAGTTCGTGAAAGATTTCCTGATTTTGAGGAGTTGATTGCTCTTCTAATTTCTGAGGAGCAGAGAAATGGTGGTGCATCTTCTTCAGGAGGAACTTCAAAAGAAACTATCTTCTACTCAAATGCTGGAAGAGGTAGAGGTAGAGGTAGAGGAGGCCGATTTGGAGGCCGTGGTAGAAATCAAAATATGCAGCAAACTCAAGAAAACCAGTCCTATGGAGGAGGACGTGGTAACTCTAGAGGCAAGGGGAGCCAAAGAGGTCGTGGTGGATGGCAAAGAGGCCAAAATGCAAACAACAATGTTGAATGCTACTACTATGGTAAAATAGGTCATATGGCTAAAGACTGCTATAAAAAGCAGAATGACATCATGAATGGAAAATTGCAACAAGGGAATTATGCATCTTCTAGTAGACAGGGTGATAACAGAAATGAGCATTTGTTTATGGTGCAGCACATGAACAATTCTGTGACAAGTGCAGAAGAAAGCAACGATGTGTGGTATGTTGACTCAGGTGCATCAAACCACATGACAGGTCATACAGAATGGATGGAGGATGCAAGGAAAATGAAAAAACCAGGATTTGTGGAGACTCGTAATGATACTGCACATCCTATTGTGCAGATTGGAAAAATTCCTTTGTCTATGCAGGATGGGAAAAAGAAATACATGTCCGATGTATTTCATGTCCCGAATATCACCAAGAATCTGGTTTCTGTTGGTCAAATGGTTGAGCAGGGCTTGCAGGTCAGATTTAATCCTCATGGATGCTTTGTTGAGGATATGAAAAATAAAGGTCGCTTGATAGCAAAAGGAAAGAAGAAGGGCAGAATGTTTACGTTGGATGCAGACATGTCTAAATTGAGTGCAGCAATGTTTGCACATGGGACCGGTGTAGTTGCAGATATTGATATCTGGCATAAACGCATTGGTCATGTTAATGTACAATGACTTAAAACAATCCAGGCCCAAAATATTGTTGCAGGATTGCCTAAATTCAAGGTTGTAGAAATGCATAAGGTATGTGAAGCCTGCCAATTTGGAAAACAGGCAAGGAAACCATTTCCTAAACATGTTCAAGAGAGTGAGAAGCCATTGGAATTAATCCACTCTGATGTGTGGACTACTAAAGCTGCATCTCTTGGAGGCTGTCATTATTTTGTCACTTTTATTGATGACTATAGCAGAAAAGTTTGGTGTATTTAATGAAAAAGAAAAGTGAAGTTTTTGGGCATTTCAAAACTCTTAAAGTTATGGTTGAAAAAGAAACAGGCCTACAAATAAAATGCCTAAGGTCAGATGGAGGGGGAGAGTACCTCTCAAATGAGTTTGCAAGATTCTTGCAGGAGCATGGCATAAAGCAGCAATATTCATGTAGTCATACCCCACAACAAAATGGAATTGCAGAAGGAAAAACATACATATTGGAGAGGTATCTTGTGCCATGCTCAATGAAAAAGACTTGCCAAATTTTTACTGGGCTGAAGCAGTTGCTACAGCAGTCTACATAATGAACATGACTCCCACTGCAGCAATACATGGCATGACTCCAAAGGAGAGGTATACTGGTAGGAAACCAAATATTTCTCATTTGAAAATTTTTTGTTGCATTGCCTATGTTCATGTGCCAGATGAGTTGAGATCCAAGTTGGATCCAAAAGCTGAGAAGTGCATCTTTATTGGTTATTCTCTGCAGCAAAAAGGGTATAGATGCTATAACCCTTCTACTCGTAAGTTTACAGTGAGCAAAGATCTTGTTTTTGATGAGATGAGTAGCTGGTATAAACCAGTAAATGTGATTGATAATGTAGATGCACAAAATGGTAATGCTGCACAGAATTCACATCAGCAGTCACAAGATATTAGTGGACCTCGAGCGTCCTCTAGTAGTGGTTCACATTCTTCGCCATGGACAAGCAGATTGAGATCAGGAGAATCTTCTCAAAGCAATGCAGATAGTGGTATGCAGGTATCACAAAAAGGAAAAGAGAAGGTAGATCAGCCCATGTTTGATGTGAATGCAGGTCACTCGTATGTGGATGGTGAATCCAGGGGCTCAGAACAGAGCATTGATGATGAGTTGGGTATTCCTTCTATTGTTACACCTGGAGTAAGGAAGACCAAGGATGTTTTGAGAGCACCTGGGAGTGAACCTACTTTGCGTAGGTCTACCAGAGCTAGGTATCCTGTGGATAGGCAGAAATATGATGGATTTACAGCCATTCACTATGCATATATGGTCAAAGTGATACAGGAACCAGAACCCACTTCTTTTGAGCAAGCCATGGGAAAAGAAAAAAGGGAGAAAGCCATGGATGAAGAAATGGATGCCTTGGAAGCAAATGTTGCATGGGAGTTAGTACCTTTGCCTAAAGGTAAGAATGCAATTGGCTGTAAGTGGGTTTATAAGGTGAAGCACAATGCAGATGGTTCTGTGAACAGATACAAGGCAAGATTAGTAGTCAAGGGGTATGCACAAACATATGGCATTGACTATGAAGAAACATTCAGTCCGGTTGCAAGGATGGCAACCGTAAGAGCAGTCATTGCTATGGCTGCATCAAAGGGGTGGTCTTTACATCAGATGGATGTAAAGAATGCCTTCTTGCATGGTGATTTGCAAGAAGAGGTCTATATGGAGCAGCCACCAGGGTATGTGCATGATGTTCATCCTGAGTTTGTTTGCAGGTTGAAGAAAGCATTGTATGGCTTGAAGCAAGCACCTAGAGCATGGTTTGACAAGATAGGACAATATCTTGTCACTATTGGCTTTCAGATTTCCAAGGCAGACTTCTCACTTTATGTGAGAAAAACAGAGAAAGGTATTATGCTGCTTGTCATTTATGTTGATGATTTGATTATGACAGGTGACAGTGATGAAGATATCCTTCATGTGAAAATGCTATTGAAGGAGAACTTTGAGATGAAGGATTTGGGAGAGCTGCGTTATTTCTTGGGAATTGAGGTGATTAGATCACCAAGTGGGATATAGCTCTTGCAGAGGCAGTATGGATTGGACATGCTGTCCAAATATGGGATGACAGGCTGTAAGCCTATTTCAGTTCCTTTGGAGCAGAATGTGAAGCTGAGCGGCGCAGATGCAGGTGAGCTTCTGGAAGACCCTACTATGTACAAACGCATAGTAGGAAGCTTGATTTATATGACTATTACCAGGCTAGATTTGAGCTATGCTGTTGGATTGGTAAGTCAGTTTATGCAGGCTCCAAGGAAACCGCATTTGGATGCGACTAGACGCATACTCAGGTATGTGAAGTCCACATTGCAGTATGGACTATTTTATGAGACTAGGGTTTAGATACAGTTGCATAGATACACTGATGCTGATTGGGCTGGTAGCATTTCTGATAGACGATCTACCAGTGGATATGTGTTCTCTTTTGGGAGTGTTGTAGTCACTTGGAGCTGCAAGAAATAGCTACAGTTGCCTTGTCGAGCACAGAGGTCGAGTACAGGGATGCAGCAATGGCTGCATGTGAGGTAGCTTGGTTGCATAAGCTACTTTATGATATGTATCAGCCTACAGATGGGCTAGTTGTCATTTATTGTGACAACATGAGCAGTATACACTTGGCAAATAACCCAGTCTATCATGCTAGAACAAAGCACATTGAGGTGCATTATCACTATGTGCGGGAGAGGGTTTTACTAGGTCTTATTGATCTAGTTTATGTCATCACAGAGGATCAGGTAGGTGACATATTTACGAAGGCATTGGGCGCAGAGAAGATGCGCAAGTTCAGAGACCTACTTGGTGTGCAGGAATTGGGATTGAGCTCGAGGGGGAGTGTAGAGATATCGAGCTCCACTCGTGATATGCCAGGGTGACCGTTGTGCATTTATGTCACCGACTTGTCAGTTTAGATGCGGTTGGTACACCGCCCATGAATAATAGCTACATGATAGCTATCCTTATCTACTCTAGTTCGTGGCTCAGTTAGTATGACACCTTAGTTAGTTGAGTTTGGTTTGAGACCCATATATAGGGTTCTTCTATTTCTATGTACGAGAGTTCTTTTGGCTTACACAACTAAGAAGAGGAAAACTGTTTTCAGCCTCCACCCTTGTGTGTATTCCCCCATTGTGCAAGCAAGAATGCTACAAGTGAAACTCCTTCCTTCTCTCCCACAATCTTGACAAACTGCCAGAAACATCAGCAGTTCCGGCCTAGGAGGCAGTATAGACGCTATTGCCATAGACAAACAACCATGCTGCGATGGATTCCTAAGGATCTCTTGCAGACACAAGGATACTACGAGGGCAACCCTTGGATTTGGGTGCCTAAAAATGGCCGGCTAAAAAGCTCATCTACAAGTGATATCACCCTAGAAAGGAAGACTTGCACACGTGGTACCCAGCACATAATCAGCACGCCATTGCCAGCTACGGCTAGTAAGCCTCAACTCATCTATCGACCAAAGCAAACGCCACAAGCCTTAAACCTGCTTAATCTAGAGGGCTTAAAAAGCCCTATGAGTGCTCACTCAGAACCCAGCCCAACCCCCAGGCCCCCAAAGCTTCCTGCAGCACCTGAATGTGCTTCTGCGTACAAAGCCCAACCTATGACACCAATGAGGGAGTCACCACTTTCCAGTCCAGTTGCATCATCCCCACCAGCAGGTCTTAAACCCTCATACACGATACGACCTTTCCTCTCCTTGGCTAACAACCTTGCCGCAACCTCTGGGGATGACTTGATGTCGAACGACACCTTCACCACATTCGCTAGAAGCTATGAGAGGCTAGACCTAGGCCTCCTTGACAGAACCCTTGCTTCAGAGGTTCGTGCATTACCATGCACATGGGAGAAATACAAACTTATAACTACTAAATCCCCCAAGATCGCTGCCAAACTAATAGCAAACGATGAAATCTCAAAGGAGCAAGCGAAGCTCAGACGCCTAGTCACTTCATATCGAAAGCTCCCCGTTCTGTTCCTGAACACGAGATGCACGAGCTCATGCAGATGGCAAGCTCGCCCTCCACGTTCTTACAGCAATGGTTTGCTTTGCGAATCCAATGGGAGAAAAAAGGTTGTCGAATAATGACCAATGCTGAGCAACGCAGGGCAATCAAAACCATTGAATACGACTCCACTTATGTGGCACCCATCTCATTTAGGGTTTTGGCCATCACCCGCAATCAGCAATTGGACGACCATGTGCTCGCCCACCCCTATATTGACCAACTCCTCACCAAAGAGAAATTACATGTCACCAACCACCTTAATACTGGGGATCTCTTTCATGATGTCTTGACCTACATCTCCCAGGTCTCTATCCAACGGGCTGCTCTCGATTGTCATGCACAACTGGAATACAACCCATGATTCTACACGTGGCTTCTTCACACGTAAATTCCTACCCCAACAGGACCAACGCCACCCTTTAACTCCCAATCCTAGGAAGGACTCTTCTCTCAGCCGGAAGAAAGGTGGGTATGTACGTGGGAAATACAGTGAAAGGAATTAGATAGGAAATGAATAAAAAGGGGTATGGTAAAGTAAAAGTAGTGAAAGACATAAGCATTAGTATGAGAAAAATGGCTTCCAAAAATTCAGTCAAGAGTTTAAAAACAGCAAAGTGCTATGTGGAAAATACTAACGGAAGTTACGAATTATGGCAGGAGCAGAAAATGTTGCAGCAAGACCGCGCCCATCGACTCCCGTTCACTGATGAGGAAAGGGAGCTATATTGCATCCAATTGGAGAACCGTGCCTTCGGCCAGCCGAAGTTCTGAACCATCCACAACATCGAAGTCGTGGTGGCGAAGGAGGAGGCAGCCAAAAGGGTGGTGGAACAGTGCAACCTGACAAAATACATTGAAAAATTCTCGCAAGAGCCGGATCACTTCAAATGTGTGGAATTTCTCAGAACATACAATTCGGACCAGGAAGGGGGCATTGTAACAGTAGGCCGAGGAGAGGGCGCAAAGAAGGTACAGGTCCGATTGGACCCAGTCTTGGTGGAAAAAGCTCTGGGATTGGTACGTAGGATAGAAAGGTGGCAAAAAAGGGATGTTTACGCCTTGCTGAAAATGAAGAAGGAAGAGGTACTTACGAACGACGGCATAAGCATCTAGGACATCCCTGACATTGATGCCAGGCTGCAGGCCAAGTTGGTGCACGTGCTCTTCTCCAGCCAACGTTATAATTCCTTAATGCATCGGATTAGTGTGCCAATGCTGGAGAATGTAGCAGCCCACACTCTAGATGAGGTGGATTGGAATGACTACGTGTGGAAGACTATCGATCAAGCGGCCAAAGCACTAGCCCTGGGAAGTACACCAACAGGAGGAGAATCGCATGCTTCTAAGGTAACGAAAAGTAAGAAAGCCTCCTCCAAGGCCTCTTTCATCGGCTACGGAGGAGTCTTGACTGCACTAATTCAGGAGGCAGTAAAGGCAGCACAGGAGTCGAAGGAGGGAGAAGGAGAAACACAGGAGAAGTCGCCCCCTCGACAGGACAAAGACAGGCCCATCGACAGAACGAAAATAGAAGAAGAAGGGGAAGGACCAACTAGTAAGAAGGCAATCAGGACAACAAAGAAAAAGGCGGCGTAGGGGAAGAAAAAGAGTGATGAAGGCAGGAAGAAAGAAAGGGAAGACTTGGAAAGAGCGAAGAAGGAATCCCTGAAAGAAGCAAAAGAGAGAGAGAGGATGAAAAAGCAGGAGGAGCAGAGGGAAAGAGAGGAGTTGCAAAAAGCCAAGGAGGTGTCAAAACAAGAAGCTGAAGCGGAGAAAAGGAGGGAAAAAGAACAGAGAGGGAAAAAACAAGAGGAGCAGAAGAAAAGGCAGGAGGAAAGGAAGAGGAAAGAGAAGGAAGAAGAGGAGGAGCTGCGAAGGAAAGAGGAGGAGGACCTGGCGAAGGCCACACGACGGTCCATCGAACAGCAGTGTTGAGCAGACGAACTAAGGAACCTGAGCCCATATAGAGAAGAGGGGCCTGGATCCAGCACACAAGTGCCAGAGTTCGTGCCACCCCCAGTCTCCAAAGGCAAAGGCAAGGCCCCGCTTCATCCGATCCCTACCCTCCTGGTACCTCCCGCGGAACTCACCACCGTCACTCCCAGCATCCCCACTAGTGCAGATGTGTCAAATTTTGTGGCGTGGATGCAGTATTTTATCAACAAAGAAATGGGCCAGGGGCGGAGCACGAAAACTACGGCCACAGGACAGAAAAGGCCAGCCATGGATGCAGAGTCCAGGCAAGAACCCAAAAAGCAAAAAGTCGAAGCCTCCACCTTGCCTATTCATGCAACGATGATGCCACCGGCTAATTACGACGAATACGTCGCCGAGCTGCTCTCCCAATTGGAGAGAGCGAAGGAGGAACGCAAAACAGCCGTGGCTGAGTTGGTAGCCGAGAAGGAAACCATGGCCGCCTTCCAGTTGGACAAGACAAGAATGGTAGCCTTGCAGCAGCGCGAAATTGCAGAGCTGAAACAGGAACTGAAGGCTAGGGATGAGAGGGAGGAACATTGGAGGCAGCTACTCGAGAATGAGACGCAAGAGTTAGTAAGCATGTAAAGAGGGCACAAGCTTCTAATAGGGCAGTACCAGGAGCTTGCTGCGAAAGTTGCTAAGGTGGATGCACTCAGGGTGGAGCTGAGTGCTAGGGACAAAGAAAGGCAACGAGGCATGGAGGAGCAGGAGGAGGAGCTCAAGCGCCTAATAGATCAACTGACCTCTGAACGACAAGAACAAGAGAGGCTGGTCAGGGAACTAGAGGATTATGGACAGAAAATCATGATGTTGACCTTAAGACAAGGGGAGGGCCTGGAAGTGATGAACAAAAGAGTAGAGGAGTGGGCTGCGCATAACGAGAGGAGGGTGAAGACACTAGCGCGCCGCCTTGCTTTAACAGAAAAAGAGAAAAACATCACGGAGAGCAAGGTGGAGGCAGCCCAAGTGGCCTTCAGCGCTCAACAGAAGATCTTCCTCGATACCATCTTGGACGCCACCCACACAGCACAACAAGAGCCACTGGAAGCAGTACAGAGGAAGCTTGGCATGGCAAGAAGAGCCCTACATGCTGGACTACAGATGCCACCACTACCGGCGGAGGTTAGGCTGGGTCTGGAGGAACATCGGAAATACCTGACGAGAGCCGACCTAACTCCCTAGGAAATAGATGCCCTCAGGTTTGAGGAAGAAGCAGTACATGCAGAACGGCAGGGGGAAGAAGCAGAGCTGGAAATCGATGTGAATCGCTTCAGGGAAGATGTGGTCCCGCAACCCCCTTGCCATAGGCCCAAGATCCGCCACAAGCAGACCCAGCTCAGAAAGAAAAGCCATCTCTAAAGAAAGGCGAACAAAGCTGGTGGAGGAGGCTAGATAGAAGCTAAGAGCCAAACCAGTCGTGCTACCGTACGTGCCTCTCCCTCCGTTCCCAGATGACCTCCCGGCGGGATTCCATGCAGAACTGGTGGTGTGGGAGGTGCAGGAACTAGGAAAGGAGCCATTCTCCTTCAGTTTCCTCCTACCCAACAGTCTGCGGAGGGTCCTGCCCCTCAAAGTGATGGACAAGGTGATCGCGGTCGGTGGCCGGATGGGGAAAAGATGGCTGGAAAAGCGGGAAAAGACCCCAATCTCTTGGGGTACCGAAGCGGCCGACTACTGGCAAGATAAAGTTTTTGAAATCCCCCACACTGTACAAAACTATAGGGACCAACCCCTGTGGAGGAGACGAGTATGCGACATAAGCATGCTCACCTGGATGGCTTTTTGTAATACCCTGCCATTCGAGCGGAACGACCCTACTTATATAGCGTACCCTCGAAGGGTAGGCGTAGGTTTTGATGCCACCCTCCACGGGCGATATGACTTCCCCGTCGTTTATAACTCCACTGTAGCATCCTTCGACAACGCCCTTCTTTTTACCATAAAAAGCCTAGACGAGTCTATGATGTGCTTCCTTGCGGACTTTTCCTCATGTCCTGACCCTGCCTTTATAACCACCTGTAACTATCTTAGGCTACTTAGGCTACTCCTTAAGCAGGACTTGACTACACAAGAGCGTGGCCTGCCTCCCCTATTCTTCGATCCTAATGCTATAGATAATTGTGCCATGGCTCATCTCATGATGAGGGCTACTCTCCTTCCTTCTTTTTGCCTAGCCCTCCTAGAGGACATAAACGATAGCCAGTTCACTAGATGCAACCTCCCCTTCCTCTCCACTACCTCCCTACATGTCCGCATGAATCTAAAGAATTACATGCAGAGTCGCCAATTTTTTAGCAAGTCTCTCTGCCCACCTTCTCCTCCTCATTTCGACTAAGATACTTGGGCCTATGTCTCATCTTCAAAAAAAAAAAAAAAAAAAACACCTAGGGATCTCCCTAGCCCCCTCCCCCACTTCACGCCTAGGGCACATCAAGGGCAGGACTTTCAGACCTGTCACCCTAAGACTCGCACCGCACCACCAACGAAGCACAGGCTGGGTCCTCAAGTGTGGGACGTTACCAAGGGCTTGCCCAAGGTTAGACCTATCTCCCAGTTCCACTGCCACGAGCACAACACACTACACGGCAAGCATCACATCCCTTAGGGAGGGCGCAACTTTTCTTGCAGGTTATGTCGACTCTCAAGAGATGGCTACCTGCGGAAGACCATCACCCATGGCACCATTTAAGGACCCAAAGCATGCCGGCCTCCAGCCACTCGCCTGGTGCTGATGACCACCATGATCAAACCAGCTCAAGGTAAGACTACCATTGCAATGCCAAGATCTATGCCCTACGCCTCAAGATTCACTAATAGCTTATTGATTCCACCGGCCCGAGGACCTTCAAATCCAAGGCACGGATCTTCAATCAAAGCCATGGGGTTCAAGCCAAACAGAGTTCAAGGGGTTTTACCAGAATAAATTTCCCAAATACCATCATTGCATTGCTTCAAGCACTTCTCCTACTCACAAGACGACCGGCTACAACCGTGTGACAGATGCCGAGTGTCTTCATGGAGCTTAACGCACGCTAGACTTGCTCCAAGTCATCATCCCTAACCACCCACCTACATGTTCCGCCTACCAGCCGACCTAACTTGCTCCCTTGTCCCACCGCAGTGCCATGGGACTGGCACTTGGCTAGGAGGTGGGTAATGTTACCGTGTTTCCGACCACGTTACCGCAGCACAGAGGAGCGGAAACTGGGAAGAAGGAAAAAGAGCAAAAAAGGCGCAAAAGCAGAAAAAGGCACCGTGACTGGCAACCAATCCCGAAAAATTTCAAATGTTCGGACACGACCCTCAAGAGGCTTCGGTGTTGGGCCACGGCAATGAAAGAAGAAAAGGCGCACCATTAAAATGCAGGAGCACCCCCAAATCTGTGTAAAAGAGTGCTAGGCTCGCTCCTGTGCAAAGTGTATGCATTAGTGGGAATAGGATAAATTAGAATGGTGGGAAATGGGAAAAAGGGCCTAGGCTACGGCCGGCCATGTAAAAGAGGAAAAAGGGGATGACCGCCCGAATGGGATTTAGGGTTTTGTATATAAAGTTGAAAAGTGAATGAGAAGCTCATTCTTTGGTGTGGGACAAAAGGAGTCTTCTTCTTCCTCTCTTCTTCTCTCCTTCTTGTTTGTGTGTGCTCTTGAGAGAGGGAGTGTGAGAGTGTGAGGGAGTGAGTGTGTGTGAGGGTGAGGGATCAAGAGGGTGAAGCTTTTCACCATCTCCTCTCCTCTTCTTCTCTTCTCTCCCCTTCTCTTCTCTTGTGCGCGCGGCTATGGAGGATGAAGCTTGGAGATGGAGGAGGCTTGAGGATGCTTGAGCTAGCATCTAGGATCATGGAGCTACCGGAGTGTAAGAGAGAGGAGGGTACTCGATCGAGCATCAAGGTAAGCTCACTACACTCGTAGGATCGACGACGCGTCGGCTAGGTGAGAGATAGCCATTAGAGCTCGCTTGAAACACTTGAAAGAATAAGCGGTCCGAGGGTCTTGGCGGTTGAGCAAAAGCTCCCACAATGCTCTATGGGCATAAGCAAGCACCTAGAGCATGGTTTGACAAGATCAAAGAGTGTCTTGTCAACATTGGCTTGTATGTTTATGATGCTAATCACTCACTTTGTGTGAGAAAGGGAGATGCAGGTTTGGTCATTATAGTCATCTATGTGGGTGACTTGATTATTACAAGTGACAATGACAATGGGATTGCTAAAGTTAAGGACCTTTTGAAGAAGAATTTTGAGATGAAGGATTTGGGTGAGCTAAGTTACTTTCTTGGTATTGAGGTGATTAGATGTGATGATGGTATATGGCTATCCCAAAGGCAATATGGCTTGGATATGTTGTCCAAATCTGGTATGATAGCGTGGAAGCCTCTTTTAGTAATATTGGAGCAAAATATGAAGTTGAGTGCTAATATTAGGGATGAGATAGAAGACCCTACTATGCTCAAGAGGATAATAGGGAGTCTAACTTAAATGATTATCATGAGACCAAACTTGAGTTACGATGTTGGTCTTGTCAATCAGTTTGTATAGATGCCTAAAAAGCCTCACTTGGATGCAATTAAATGCATATTGAGGTATGTGAAGTCCACTTTGCATTAGGACTTTTTAATGAGGCAGGTAAGGATATACATATGTTTGGATACATAGATGTAGATTGGGCTAGTAAGATGTCTAATAAAATATCTACCAACGAATTTATGTTTTCCCTTGGTAGTGTAGTAATTACATGGAGTAGCAAAAAGCAACCTACAGTTGCTTTATTGAGTACAAAGGCTTGAGTACAGAGGTGCTACTATGGCAGCATATAAGGTGGTATGGCTACAAAAGTTATTGGGTGATTTAGATGTGGAAGGAGATGGTCTAATTGTCATTCGATGTGACAACACGAACCTTTATTCAAAGCCAGTTCTTGTATACTTATTTAAAGCCAATTCTCGTAGCCTTTAATCAAAGCCAATTTTGACCAAAATATTCAGCTTATCTTACAAAATTGATGAGATATGATGTCAAATGATATTTTTATTTTAAAAAAGAAATATGGTTATGAGTGATGTTACTTGATGACTTCGTTGGATCTTTTTTCTCTTTTTTTTTGCATTTGTGCATTACCAATTTGTGAGAGAGAAGGTGCTTACAAGAGAGATTGAATTGGTATATGTTAGCACATATGATCAAATAGTTGACATTTTCGTAAAGGCATTAAGTCGTGCGGAGAAGTTTTGAAAATTTTGAAGCTTAGTTGGAGTTGCAAAGATATAGTTGAGCTTAAGGGGGAGTGTTGAGATGGCAAGCTCAACATGTGCAGATATTGATGATGGACCACCTAATTAGATGGGTTTGCATCTCTAAACTTAGCATGTCAGTGATCATTATGATCCTCACATGGCCATTGACTTATCACTTATTATATTTGGTTTATTATACCTACTTACAATTGGTATAGTTATAGCACCAGTCAATTAGTATAATTAGTTATGCACTATTTTACATAATAGGCCACTTTCCTTTATGTTGTATATTATCTATAAATTGTGTACATTCTTTTGTGTGTAAAAGAAAAAGAGAAAACAAGTAAGAAAATGTTTTGGCCTCCATCTCTCTTCTTGTGTTCTTGAGTGAGCTTCCTCTTGTGTGTATGGTGTGTGTTTAGCGCAGCAGCTTAAGCAAGTTCCCCCACCATGCGATTCATGACATAAGCTCCTCGAATACTCGCTTTGATACTAGTTGAAAGTTGGAACCCAAATGGAAGCAATACCAAAAAGCAAAGCTATGGCGGATGGGGCAAGAGAGCAAGAGAGAGAGAGATGCAATATGTGGGAACTCCAATAGTCACAATGTGTAACTAGCCTTCCCTTATTCAATAGTTACTGAAAGAATAAAGTGAAAGTGATGGGTGCCTACCACCTACAGTGTACATGTGTGTGGTCATGGTGTTGTGTGAAGTAAATACATGTAGTGTAGGAATGGGTGCCTTTACCCCCAACACAATCAAGAGATTCGCTACCATCATTTGCCGAGTTTGTTAAGATCTTCACCAACTATCATGATATAGCTTCCTAGTCATAACTAGCTACACATATTAATCCTTTTATTTAATTAGAAGCCCAAGTGTAGCATGTTTGTTTTATGCTAACTAATCTTGTAGTTAGAGACTTCCACAAGTGGCTTGTAAGTCTGCAATAGAGCATTGCAAACTCCTTATTTTCTTCACCAATGTTAGTATTATCATTGATGAAGAACTAGACCACAAATGGCTAAGTGATCGAGATTGGAAATCCCTTGATTACACTGTACCAAACCTTCTTGTCAATCATCCCAAGGAGAGGATTTGTAATCACAACAAAAAGTAGAGAGGCAAGAAGACATCCTTGCCTTATGGATGCTCTTAGGCGAAAAGGTTCAAAATACCACCCATCAATGTAAGCACTTGCAATGGCATTAGAGAAAAGCGTCTCTACTGTGTCCACAAAACTTGTATACCAAAGCCTAAGCATCTCAATGAAATAATTATGAATCATGGACTAACTTTTTTGTATGCTTTGCCAACTTCCAAGTTTATAAGGACAAAATTAGAGAAACAACTCATGGAGCAATCCATTGATAGGATAAAATTAAGAATAGGATCATGGATTCTTCTAAATTGTCTTAATCCATGTTGATGTGGATGCATGACCTACAGGAGCACAAACTATGGCCATCAACTTGTAAGCTATGGTAAGGATGGTCAAATGTCTCAATTGGATGACCTTCAACCTATCTAAAGACTTTGGAATAGACTTGATTAGACCTTCATTAACCTTTGCAAGAAAGAGTTTAACCATCTTATAGTGTTTCAATATCTTCACCGATATCATCATGTCACTACAACTTGCTTGCTTTCATCTTGACAAGGAAAAACTTGATTCCTTCCTTTGTAAAATACCTTTCAAATAATAATTCCTTCTCTCTTGTGATACATGGTGGAGCATCAAAAAAGAGGGTTTTTATCTTCTCCTCATATCATTCATGCCAAGCAAGAGCAGTTCCTATGAGAAAGGCTATGCAATGTATAAAGCTCTTCATTGTTTGTTATAAATACATAAAGGGAAGTGCAAAAATATATCCATTTTCCTAATATCACTAGCAATAGTACATGTAAATTTCCATATTAGACTATTTATGGCTCTACTATATGAACAACTCTATAAACTTCAACCCTCTAAGAATAATATTCATCAACAATACAATACAATATAGTTTTGTTGCTGCCTTATGTCTCATTAGGCCAAATTATGCATTACGATAATGTTGACCCAACTTGATCTCCATGCAAACTAGCTCAATGGTTCCTTGCTCCTTACAAAGCTCTCTTGGGCCTTCACTCCTTTGCCAAGGGCCAACTAACATTTGCTCAATATTAACCTTGAAATATGATAAGTTTTCAAATTTAAACAAATGACATACTTCATCCTAGCTATGGGTTCAACTATTTTTGTGACATTTCGATCACATTCCAACACCTTGTTAATGGAACAAATTGGCTTGAAGCATTAATTAAATTAGTCCAAAACGATATTCCATATGAACAAATACCTAAGTGTGATGCTAAAGAATCGAGGACCTTGGTTTGGGGCATCTAAGAATTGAAACAAACACTAGCTTTTTGTATCTGTGTAGGGATTGTGCATGTATGCATGCATTTGGGAGAGAGAGAGAGAGAGAGAGAGAGAGAGAGAGAGAGAGAGAGAGAGAGAGAGAGAGAGAGATTGGAATCTCGAGGGGGGTGTCAATCAAAACTATGCAAGTCTATCACATGGGTTCAATAGAATGGATGGTTTGAGTTTGTACATTTTTTCATATAGAAGGGTATCATTTAAAGGGGATATTTATAGTTTGAATTTAAAAGGGTATATCTTATTCATAAAATTTTGATAAATAAGGGTTCTCAAAATAGGCCTTGAATGCACATGATAGGGAGGGTATTCCATATAATGAAACTCCCAATATTGCAATTCATCCTTAAAGCATGCTCCAATCACTTTACTTCATTTCAAATAAGGTAGTCATTTGACAATAGCTTATGACTTCCAACCATTTGGCAAAATAATTAATTGCTAGCAATATGTCTATGCAAGAAATTGAATGCATGTTCAAATCATGGGAAGGAACAATTACAAATGGCATTAGTTTGTGTAAGAGACACCAAAAAGTGAACATTCTTGGTCATACATGAGTTAGTACATGTTTGAAATAATATTGTTTAGGTTGAAAGCATCTGATCAAACATAATTATAAGATTTGAAGAGCAAAACTAGTTGTGAAAGAGGTTAGCTTACTAAGGTGTGTGAATCATATGTTAAAACAAAAATATGTCTAAATTTTCCATATAAGACAACATTTCGATAAGTTATTGAAGGTTTCCTTTAGTTCTAATATTGGAAATGATGTTCCTTTAGTTTTAATATTAGAAATGTTATTCCCTTGTTTGGTGGCTTGAAATGTGACATACACAATCCTATTTTTGTGGTTTATGAAAACATGCATTGATCAGGCAAAAACAAAAATTGATAATCTCTCTTCAAAAATGGATTGTGCTATTTATCGTTTCAAAAGACAAGTTCAAGATATCTCCGAGGGGAAAGAGTCCTTGTCAAGCAATACTAGCAAGGCAATAACTTCATCCACTCATCACTCGTCTAGCCATTGGATAGTGCATATGAATTGAGTGGCTTGCCTATGCCTTTGAGAGGATACCATCAATGATGCACAAAAGGGGGCAAAAGAAATATGGTGTGAAAAGGTGCATTGCTAAGGTGGCCAAGTGTCATAGTGTAATCAGGTAGTAGGACATTGAATGTGCAATGCAAAGTGCCAAATTCATGATAATGAAAGACTTGGAAATCGAGGAATGCAGGACAAGATGAGGGTAGGATGGGTGATGGGGAACATTGTGAAGACTAGGTAGGGTACTAAAAGCTTTTAGGAGTCTTTAAAGAGGTGGAGATGGAGGGAACAAATGATTTGAGGAGGGACAAATAAACTTTATTTATAAAAGGGCAAAGAGTGAGTTGGATATCACCTAGCTCACATGCTAGACCTTCATCAACAAGTATATGAACTTTTATTTTCATTTTTTGTGTTACGTTACTATTATAAAACCTTTTTGTTTATAGATGGGTAATGATTCAAGTGTACCTAGCAATGCTTTATAATGTATGGTTATCTAGTGTTAACTAAAGTGTTTTAATCCTATGCATTTGGATTATATGAGAAAGAGACAAAAGAGACTATATAAGATGGATACTGCTACATGGTTCACATTTCAATGGATAGTGTCACTTAACATAAGAAACTATGATTCATCTCTAAGATTAAGGTTGAGTTGTTGAAAAAAAATGCAACCATACCCTTAATTATGAAATAGGCGCACAAAGAGTTATCAACATACACTTACAACTTTATGGGGTTATAACTTATTGTCAATTGAGCAAATAGTTATGGACGTGAAAGTTTTGGCTTTGTGGGTTTCTGTCTAGCCAACAAAGAGTTTATCAAACATACATCCATAGCTAGTCCCCATGTAAAGGGACAAGTATGCATGCAATTAACTAGTAGAAGAGATGTGAAAAAGAAATGATAAACCTAACTTGCATTTAAGAGGAAGTTGGTTGTGTAAAGGAGATGTTATGAGAGGCATGTAAAGTTCATGTCTTCCTTTTGCCAAAAAATCTTTGTCATAGAGAAGGTATCCTTGAACAAATATAAATACTTGTCTTTCCTTTTTGATTCTACCTAATATCTGAGCTAGCTCTAAACGTGTAATCAAAATCAAAATCGTACTTGTCACATGACTCAACGACATTTGGATTTTGGGACTCCTCAGCACCATCTACTACTTTTGTATCTAATTAACTCAATAATTTTTCATTTTTTAAGCCAATTGAGATTTGTTTCCTTTTTTTCTTCGGGTCAAAGCACACACCTAGAGTCCAAAGGGAGGTACCTCCCCTTGCTGGAAGAGCATGGAAAAAGCTTTTGAGCCGACCATATGCTATGGATTCATCTTATTATGTTATTGTTTAACATTTATTGCAATTCAAATGAATAATGGAGCTTAATCGCACCAAAATCCTCTTTCTCATGGTCACCTTATCAAGGAGACGTACCACCCATGTGTTTGAGTGTGGCAATGAGCAACCCATGCCGAATTAAGTGTCCAACAAGACTTGAACCCACAACCTTGATCTTATGAGCCCAAGTTTCATAGTACAACTTTACCTTTGTAACATTCATTTTGAATTTTGTGATCACATCTTTATGGTACACACTCTTTTCAAGTACAAGTATGAGCTAAATAGGTTGACTTTGGATTAATGGTTGTGCCCATGCCTATGCCATGCTAATGCAAATAACTTACTACAACACTAATATCACACAAAGAAAAGCATTACACTTGAAGATTATATATGTCCAAGTGTGATACATATGGGGGTCTTTGCAATCACCATTTTGTGAGCTTATTGCCTTGAGGGTCTTGTAAATGAGTATTTTTCCAGCATGCACAAAAAATTGAGGTTTAGTTTAAAATGAATTGCAAATTTAAAAAAATCAAAATTTAAAGAATAAGGCTTAAAATCTTAAAATTGTCAAAATTTTTAGTTGTTAAAGTACATGTAATTTGGTTCAAAAATCCCTCTTAAATTCTAAGTTGTATGTTTTGGTATATGCTACCAAATTTTTTGTTCATGAACACTAATATGTTTCAAAGCGAATGTCACAAGGATAGAGAAAAGTAAAATTTAGCTAATTATTGTCAAGAACTTGCATTCAATAATTGATTACACAAGTCCAAGCTAGGTTATATGACAAATAGATTGAACGAATAACCTTTTTCAAAGTTTCATCACTTGATTATGGCCCAAGCCTTATTTCGATGGATCTATATCGATTGTATATAATATGAATGATCAATTGTCAATCACTTTGTTTCTAATTGATGGTACAAGTCCAAGTTTTGCCCCACAAGTTAACATCTACAAATAGTATATTGATTTTGTGATCTAACTTCTAGACTTAACAAGTCTCCTAATTTGAATGCATTCATGTCTTTGGGGTGATATTATGATATCAGGAAAAGAAGTAGAATATGTGGCTTTGACTATCTTCTCCTTCTAATTTGGAAATGAAGAATGCAATGCTTTGACTATGTTCATAAGAGCCTCTGAAAGACTTCAATTTTATGGTTTGTCTTGTATTGTTGTGGGACAGCTTGAGAGCTTGCCTCCACACCTTCAAAATTGTTTTGTCACAAAACTACTTGTTTGGAGGGGGACATCACAATAAAAAATGTGGGAAATGTAATGTTGTCATGATTGAGTAATGATAAAGGTCCACAACGGTGACAAATACCAGTGAGCAAGAAAATAGAGCACAAAAACATATGAAAGGGTTTATGCACTGGTAAAAACATATTAAAGGGTTTATGCATTGGTAAAATCAACGTAGCACCCTCATAATTCGAGTCTTGTGTCCAAACATGAAATAAATTGAGGCAAATTGCATCGTTAGTTCCTTGTTTCTCTTTCAATGAAGAAATAGCAGTAATCCTTCTCCAACATCACGCATAACTTATCATGCATCACAAAAACAAAGATGGAGTGGCATTGGCATATATTAAGTTTTGCACATTCTACCTAAGACATGAAAACATTTCAAATTGCGTACTTAGGATGCACTCAAGCTCTATTTATGCTTTCAATTCCTCCTAATTACATATATAATAATTAAAGTGAGCAAAATGTTGGCAAATTTTAGGTACCCCTTATCTCCTTAACGTCAAGGAGATTAGAGCCTGATGCATTAAAAGGCATTTCACCTACCCATATTTGATGTAGTAGGGTGCATAGCAAGTTTAATATTGTTGCAAATGGATGTAGTCAAAACTCAATAACCCATCTTCAAGTCTTGCATACCTCATACGTACTAATGAGAATATTTCTTAAAGTAATTATAGGGAAAATAGGCTAGTATTTTTGAGAGACTTGTGAGTGGATTGGAGGATGTTAATGTTGTCACACGATCATGATGAGGTAGCACTCATAAGTTTGAAAAAAGTATCTTATGCCCCAATAAATCATCATGCTAAGCTGACTAGTAAGCCAATGTTAGGTTATGTTTGAACCAAGTGCTCTTTTGATTATAGCTTGATGGTTTCATAATAATGTTAGGTAACACATTATGGAGGGCGTTGGCATGCACCTCTTTTTATTAACATCTTTGCTCGTTTCCATAAGGTATTCAACCAAGTGTAGTTCTTACGTGATTATTTCCAAATGCAATGGTGACAAAATTAATGAGAATTTTGGGAGGCTAACTCTATGGCATGCTAAGCACTATCTTGAGTTTTTGTTACCCACTTCGATTTTTGTGAAAAATGTATAGTACAACCATTTGAATATTCTATTTGTCTAAAGTAGCAATGACTAATTTCATGAATCTTCTATTGATTAAAAAACAATCTACTTAGTTATAAAATGGATTTGCATGACAAATGACTATTGATGGCCAAAATTCCATTAATGTGTGAACTCTTTTGAGTGCATAGGTTGTACATACACAACAACATTTGGTCATTGTTGAAAGATTTAGCAAGGAAGAGTAGTGAGGTGATGTGGGATAATACTTTCAAATTAGCAAATTAGGCCTTGCTCACAATAAAGAGATGGACAAGATTTTAAGAGAGAGCTTGCATTATTGTTGATTTTGTTTGTGCATTGTTGTTATTATACCCCACACTACTTGGGCCAAGGAGCATCAATAGCCAATATGAGTCCAAACCTACTTAATGAAGGCAAACTAAGAATGTTTGCAGCCATGGATAGCTTTGTAAGAGCTTAGGTAATGTTACTTGCAACATGAGATCTACAATGGATTGCTTGTGTTAAAAAATAGGCTTCTTTATAAGAAACGCACTAGCTCATGGATATTGTACCAATTGGGACAAGTAGTGTAACATTGTTGAACCCTTGTTTAGTGAGATGTGACCTCCACTCCATCTTACCATTACTAATTGCCCTCCAATGTGCGATTATAAAGATTTTCTAGGTGTTTGCTTGTTGGGCCTTGCTAGTACTTTAAACATATTTCATTATCAACCCCTTTCATAATTGGCCCTCCCACCTTAGATAACTCGGAGGGGGATTTGATTGGGGTGTGTGATGAGCCTTATTAGAATCTTCAATTTGCGAGGGCCATCCTGGTCAATGTACGTCTCATTTTATTTTTGTAGAATCCTATGAATTGTTAATGGGAATATCTTTGTATTAGTTCTCCAAAATGATGTTTTGGAAGTAGGACTTGGATGCCTTGAGTAGTATACATAAAAATCTCCTGGAGCCGATACAAAACCTTCATGATGATTTGCAAGGTTATTGGTCATATTATAGGTGAAACAACCCTAGATCTTAAAGTTAAACAGTTGTCTTTTCAACATTTTCAAGGTTCACAATAAGGTGTCCACCCATATGGGCTTGTTTTGGTTGTCCACACATATAGGGGGGAGCATTTTATCCTCCTCTTGTAAAAGTAGTCTACCCATATCGGGGATGTTTTAGTTGTTTTTAGAATGATCTATTCTATATATTAACAAAAGATTTTGTAGGGGTCACATGGTGCACGCAAAGCCCCCTGCATAATCTCCCCTCATCCATACACTTGCCCGCCTAATCCAGACACAAAGCATTGGGAAGACGATTCTTACATATTATCTTTGAGTATAATACATACAATATTGCCCACCCATACAAGGATGTTGAGGCCGTCATCAACATTATATGTATTATATTGGAGTATTATGTTGCATTGAAAGATATTTTAAACATCATATTTTCCAAAATTGACATTTTTTCTCCAAAAATTAAGTAAGGTTATATTAAGAGAAGCAAGTTATTTACAGTGAGAGGGGTATTTTCCATTCCTTTGGAGACACCATAGTTATAAGGGAAGGCCAAACCAGACACTAAACCTTGGATTTTCGCGAGTCGGTTGTCCAGGCATGTTTTTAGCGGTCCATTGAGAGACAAATCTAAGCGACATTGCCTGGCACTCCCATGGAATGTTACGGGGTTTGCCGCCTAGGGTTTCTTGAATCCGCTTCGCAATGGAACGTTTGCGACCGATGAACCCACTAGGATTGACCTGAAATTTGGGTTTCTAGTGGTGAGGAGAACTATACCGTGCCTACCTTGGGCGTCGACATCCCTAGGTGAGGGGGCAGGCAAACCAAATGTGTGCCCTTTTATGTGTGTGTGTGTCTCTTTTTTCACTCTACATGGGGGTGCTTGTGGGTGTAGGTTAACGCCAGAAAATCTCAGAAAACCCTTTTTGGGGCACTAAGATAGTAAAAACTCACTTCTCCTGCATTTTTTTTCGAGTGTGCTCTTCCTCTTTCTTCTTCTTGTGTGGCTATGGCGGCTTGGACTTCGCGCGTTTAGCCCCTCTTTACTCACACACACACACACACACACACACACACGCGGGCACAGACACATTTGCATGCCATACAGGAGTTCCTTTTGGCTTCCGCAACAAAGCATTTGTAAGGAGAGACGGAATGGAGACCGCTTTGTTCCCCTGCCGAGCTTTTCCGCGGCATCCGTTTTTGAATGCAACCTGAAAGGACAAAGCGCCAGCCATGGCACGGTGCCACAGGACGATCCGGTGACGAGAGAGTGTTCTTGGAGAAGAAGGCGATCCGACTGTGTGAGAGGAAAGGCGGAAGGCAGAGAAAGAGAGAGAAAAAGATTTATGAGAGCGGAAGCGCTTTCTGGTAACGAGTAGGTTTTTCTTCTTCCTGATCTCCTGTTATATCTTTAAAGGTCCCGCTTTGCCAAGGCTTCTCTGGCTCCCCTGGGTGGAGACGCGTCTGAAATTTAGGGTTTCGGATCTGTGCTCCTTCGAGGTGTCTTAACCGCGTGCAATTACCTGAGGTAATACTCAAAAAATTCACACGTGCACATACGCACTAACAGTATTCTGCCGTTCACGAAGATAAGAGAAGCTTTGGCTGTGGTACCAGCCGTTCTTATTCCAAACAGTATTCTGCTGTTCCAAGAACAAAGCTGTTGCTGAGGTATAGCAAATCTGGATACGCATCCTTGTGTGGCTACAAAGGTATGCTGCTGCGGCTTCGGCAAAGGCTTGTGTGAACTTCATCGGTTGACAACAAGATTTCACTCAGGCAGGAGGAGCTTCTCTTTTGCAGCATTCATCCTCCGTCCGTGTAGTTTCAAGCATCCCCATCACTTGTCAAAAACTCTAGCCATGGCGACCTTCACCAGACCATTTCCTCTCCCTCCTTGACCCCCTTCTTCCACTCGGTTCTCATTTCCAACGACGTGTCCTATATCTCACAGATTTGAAATTCTGCTGATTGTGTGTTTGCTCGCCCTGATTCCTGCATGCCATGGCATCTGCTCCTCCTTTTCATGGACCCGGGAGCTTTGAATCCCTTGGATCTGGAAGCCTGAATACAGACTACTCCCCTCCTTGCATTCCCCCCACCTGCTTGGTTCCTTACTCTGCAGCTCCAATCTTCCCAATCAACGGGGATGACTTCCTTGACAGCTTTGGGATGAAACCTCTCGAGCCCTGCTCTAAAAACGTAAGCACCTCCTCTCCCTTCTGCAGCCTTCCACTCGTTGAACGGCATGTTTTCCTGTGCTTCAAAGAGCCTCAGAGCTGGCCTCCTGTTGTGGATGCTGCCGAGTTTGATCGGCTTCCACGGTTTCTTGCAGCTGCAATCAAAGCAAGGAAGAAGGACATGTCTATGAAAGTAAGGGCTTGAACACTTGGATGATCTGTACGTCTTTGTTTTTGAAGCATGTTGTTTTGACCTCCAATCAGGTAGAGATTAACTGTATGGAAATTGTCTTTATCAGACTCGATTAACTATTTGCGAGGGTCGCGATGGCACTGATTCCTCCAATGGGGATGTACTGATATTTCCAGACTTTGTTCGATACAGGTGAAGTCTGTTTGATGCAGTTGGCTTGTACCTAGTTTCTTGTTCCATAATTGCAAGTGTGGCATTTCCAACTTAGTTTGTTTACTGTTTGGTTTTGTTTTAGGGGATTAACTCATTTTGATGTGGATGCCTTTGTGGAAGAAGTCCTAGTACATAACCGAGAATGGGTACCAGGAAGGCCAGAGAGGCTGTGTGGCATGCATATCTTTGTGTGTGCACATCAGAGTCATGATATTCAATGTGGTATTTTGGGCCCTGTTGTCATTAAGAAGTTCAGAGATGAGCTATCTGCTCGAGGTCTCACTACTTATGTAGCTGTAAAACCATGTTCTCATGTGGGGGGCCCCAAGTATGCAGCAAATTTTATTTGTTATGGCTCTAATGCGACTGGTGCAGTCTCAAGCCACTGGTAGGCATTTCTTTATGTGACAGGTGGTTTACTGCTTTGATTTTGTGTTCAGTTGCAGCTTCAGTTAATAAGTGGGGCTTGGCTGTTTCCAACTGCATGGCTTTGTTTCAGCTATGGATATGTTACCCCAGATGATGTCAGCAATGTTTTGGATGAACTTTTGGACCGAGGGTTCTTGGCTTCCCCGCAGAGCAGGTGCTGCATGGACTCTTTTTGGGTGCCTTTTTTCATTGCAGCAATGATTATAATGCCTTTGCAGGTTGTAAAGTAGCTTATAGTATCCTGTTTGTTGCAGTTGTTGTGGCCAGACAAATAATCCAGAGGAACAGACTATGCAAAATCTAGTTGGGCATGCTGATGAAGTGCTTTCTTTTAGAATTGAGGATGGGCAAGCCAGGGAGCAGGTTGTGAGGCAAACAAACAATGGTAACAGTGTCAGTATAGATGGTTACGTCAAGGTTGAGGGGAGGAAGATTGAAAGAAAACATCTTGATGCTATTGCCTACTCTAAGAGACACTACTCGAGTCCTCAATGGTGGCAAGCCTCATGGTGGTTTGACTTTTGGGAAAGGGAGGACACACTGGCAGCTTTGGCTGTCACAGGAGCTGCAGCAACTGTTGCAATTGCATACTATTTGTACAGAAATGAAAGGCTCTAATTTTTGCAGATGTCATTCGTAGTGTTGGTAAACCCTTGTCCTATGGCTTTTGTGCTGCATTGAGAAAATGCCAGGCAGAAAGTGGGTTGCAAAGAAATTAGTGGGGCCAAATGTAAATGGCACAACTATGTACAAAATGGGTCTGTAAATTTATGGAGCTAAATTAATGGTCTACTTATGTAAGTAGTTACTGATGTTTGGGTAGGCCTGTTGATAATGCTGTACATCATTGAAACTTCGTGTTTAGTCTCGACTGTCCCCTGTAAATATTTTTTAATGGCTGCTATCAGCTTGCTTAGGGATTTTGATCTTTGAAAAAATAATTTTGAGTGGCAATCATTTTAATTCGAGCAGCCTTCTTTCGATCAAAATCAAGAATAAATTAAAATTAAAAAATAAAAGGCTGTATTGTTGTAGGTAGTTGAGATTGTATTTTTACGTTTTTAAATTGGTTACTAAGATATTCATTGGATGGTGAACTGAAGTTTTCTGTGGAACCCATGGAAGGAGGTTTATGGGAAGTTGCACACCATCTTGGTTATGTATGTTTTGCTGGTTGAGATTCGACTGAACGAGGAATATGAATTGTTTTGTTGAAAAGGGGAACTTTGGGAAGCTGTTTCAGGCTTCTCTAGTACTTACACAAAGGGACTGCTATGGATGTCCTGAAAATTGAACGCTCTGAAATACGAGCACACTTGTTAATAGGAGCAAATGCGTAACAGAACTGGCTACTTGATGACACAAAATAGGTAGTTTCTGTGCTGCAGGATTGGGGCCCACCCATAATTTAATCGGTCCCCTTACCCTATTCCAGTGTAGGGATCTGCTTTCAAAAAATTCAGTTTAGAGTTGGAGAAGTTTATCCCATCCTTCTTATTTTTACCTCTTGCCTCGGACATACTGGCTATGTGATTATTAAAATTGTAAGTACAGTAAGTAACATATTGGCATAGGCATTTGTTTGCAAAAATATGTAATTTAGAGTTAAAGAAGAAATTCATACTCGAAGTGTGATTTGAAAAGACAAGTGTGCATAATTTAAGTAAGTGATTTGAGAGGGCAAGTTTGCATATTATTCTAGTACTTATTGTAGTAGTGATGGGGCTACTTAAGATTACTAGTGGAACTCAATCTATTGAGATAATTAAGGAATAGTGACAAGTCACCTAGCGAAGGGAATGCAGGAAATCTCATGTCTTGTCAGTTTCTTTTTGCTTGCCCATGGAATTAGGTGTGTTCTTGTAGTAGTATTGGCATCAGCTGGTGTGATTTGATTTTCTACTCTGTTTTGAAACAAGAAAGCATTGGCATTAGCTCCTTTCTTTTCCCACTGAATTTGTAAACTAAAACAAGGATTGTTTTGTTTTTTTTAATAAGGACATAGTATGGATTGTGATAAAATTTTGGGATCTAGGACTTATAGGATCCCATGCAAGAGCACTCAATTTGGTATGTATTCTAGTTTGTAAATACATGGCCTGGGGTTGTGGAACATTGATGTTCACTTTCGAGAAAACGGTCTGAGAGTTTAGAACATTTGGTGTTTTAGATGTGTGCAAGGGATGGGACTTTTAAGCCCCTTAATAGTCATTCATATCCAGGTCTTTATGTGCATGTGCTCATAGTTTAATTTAGTCATTTCTTACCTACTTTGATTGATCCATCTCTCCCTTCGTAGGTGCTCCACACTTGGCCCATTGAGGTTAAGCTGGAAATATTATATTGTTTACCAAATGAGTTGGTTAGGTATTTAAATCTTCACTCACAAGGTTATAGAAATTAAAAGTCATGTTATGCATAGGTCAATTTGATTGGCGATTTGAGATGATCAAGCTAATCCATGTGCCATTATTGTGTTTGACTTGGGCTTTTAATGAGCTCGAATTGTTGTATGTGCATGTAGTATCCTAAAAAATGAAGGTATTTTATGTGTTGCTACTAGCTTTGTTGATGGACGGGATTGTAGGTAGATAAGGAATGCTATTTGAAAGAGGGTTGAATTGTTGGAAGTTACTTTTTTTGGCCATAGCATGCTTGTGGTTTGCTTGAAGTGCAATGATCAACAAGGAAAATATTTGTGAAGTAGGGAGGTGAATGAGAATGATACTTAATTATTAATCTAGTCCAAAGCTAGGGTGTATACAAAGTTTAACAAGACCGACGTGGATTGCATTTGGAATGCAAGAGAAACGTGAAGATCTACACAAAGGTGACATGCTTCATTGCACTATGTGAATTTGATGGTGGTTATATCGTGTACTTAAAGTAAATATTGTACACAGGCCTTTAATATAGGCATTGGAAGAAGACCAATGGATATTGGGAGTTTTTTGAGTTAGATGCCTTCAATGAAGTTTGGCTTTTAGTTACTTTGGAGTAAGTTTAGCTTTAAGTTACTCTGGGTACTCCACATATGATGGTTTTTTTGTAAACACAATGGAGAAGTACAAATTTAAGTTTAATGACAAACTTTTCATGTCAAAGATTTGTATTGCTTCTTTGTGAGCCATAAGATGCATGAATGTGTCATAACAATCAACTCCATTTGAATTTAGAAAGCATGCAAGTCCAAGCAATTTAATATGCAACAAAACAGTCAAAATGGTGGTCTGCAAAATGGTTTCTACTTCCTGATGTAGTGGCCCCGTATGTATGAGTACATTTTGATATGGGATGAAGACCTCGGTGTCAATAACTTTGATGCTAAAATGTATATAGAACTTGTTAAAAAGTATGGCCTTGAGATATCTCAACTCACTTCAGAGCCAAGTCATAAGGTGACCTGGAGAATGACAATGCGCTTAATTTTTTTTAGAAATTCATAGAGTGACCAAGAAAGCTCTGGCCGATGCAAAGATCCAAATAAGCCTCCATGTAGGGGGTTTGTCGAGATAATGGCTCTTATGTTTTCAAGAAATGCATGGAAATGTGTTTGATATTTGATTCAGAAGGATTTGATTCATGGATGGGGCATCAGCTTTGCACTTCTGTGCTTTTGAAGCAGAAGGTTGGAGTTTTTGAAATTGCACCTTTAAATGCCTTAGGCTACAACAACACTGTCTCATAACTTCACGCTATTGAATTGTTGGAGTAGTAGTATCATTGGTCTTTGATTTGATAGTAATTAGTCGAAGTAGGGCATTTTATGCCATAGATCAGTTCTTGAATTAGCATAACCGCTGTAGCATTGGAGAGAGAGAGAGAGAGAGAGAGAGAGAGAGAGAGAGAGAGAGAGAGAGAAGGAACATGATGGAAAGGGTGCCATATTCCTTGGCGCCATCATTGAAGAGAGGGAGAGAGGCGGCGGATTTTCAAGCCAACCAAATCTAGGAAATGGACAAAGAAATGTACTTGGAAAGGACAAAGAGGAGAGAATTGAAACTCATGTCTCCTACATGATCATTGCCATGTCTCCCAAATTGAGATTACAGGTTTGGAGCGTGCAGTTTGGTGGAGAGATGGGCAAGATATGAAATTAGTTATCTTCTCCTCATTTGGTCGTTGACTATGAAGAAGCCATAGCCATGGGTTTAAAGCTCTTAATTAAAGCTCAATAGCTTTAAGATCTTAAAGGCCATTCCTATCGTCATAAGTCAATCAATTAGCCAAGAAGGCGATGAAGTAAAAAGAATGATCTCGTGTGCGAAACGACTGGGCAGAAGGTAGATCTTGGTCGCGATTGCAGGGGACATAGTTTCCAAAAGTGTAATTGTGATTCTTGTTCTTTACGTAAGTGCCTTAACTCGTTTAATAGAAATAAGCGATTCAACATAAATATTTCTTTAGTTTATAATTTTTATAAAATTTATTTGAATCTCATTTTTAATCTAAATAGTTGTTAGTATTTATGTAGGTTTGATTTTATATTTAAAAAAAAAAACAACAAAAAATGATTTAAAAATGGTAAAGATAAAATTTTATAAAATATTTGGCTAAACAATCATGATATGGAATATTTTTATAATAAATTATATACTATTAAAAGTATTTAATTTTTTTAATTTGTTAAAAGATGTTTAATTTGTCTTAAAAATCAAAAACTATTATTTTAGATGAAAATTACAGTATTTATTGATTAAAATCATATTTTTAACTCAACAAAAATTAGGATATTTTATAGAAAAACTGAGAATATGGTTTCGGATGTTTTATGGATTTTTTTTGGGATTAGAGAAAAAGAAAATTAATTTGATGCTATTACTTTGAAATATTATTAATATAAAATATGGTGTTTTTAACTGTATGAAAATTAAGAGTGTTAACAAAGTATTAAGTTATACCATATGGGACAAGAGAAATGTTTTCAAAGAGAAAATTAGAGTTTATGGGTTTGTGGAATGTTAGTTGAATTTTTTTGAATGTTTACTAATTAATAATATTAATGGAATTTATTATATAAAGAAAGAGAAGAGATAATTTAAAAAGAATTTAAATGGAGATGTACAGATAGATCTATTGGGTCTATGTTGCCCTGAGACAAATTTCCCAAGGGATACTTTAAATTATCTTCTTGCTGGAATTGAATGCTAAAGAAAGAATGCAATGCCACTAACCCCCCCACACCCCCTCTCCCCCGGTTATGCACCTTCACGAGACTTCATGGTAAAACCTGTTATGAGGCACAAAAGGCACAACGGAATGGCACACAAGATATATCAATAAGGAATCTTTGTATTCATGATATAAAAAAGGGACTACATTGAGGCACATCTCATGACCACAACCTCGTGACGCCGCATATATGAGGGTTCACCATTGAGCATAGGGAATCACACGTAGCGTGGAAACCAAGCAGAGCCTAGAGTCACAACTACTCCCTATATAGGTGCATTCGGTGATAACACCATGGTATAGCTACAAATCCCATATCCTTACACTTGTGCACCTTCACGGGACTTCATGGTAAAACTTGTTATGAGGCATAAAAGGCACAGCAAAATGACACACAAGATATATCAATAAGGAATCTTTGTATTCATGATATAAAAAAGGGATTACATTGAGGCACATCCTAGGACTACACCCTCGTGATGCCGCACATATGAGGGTTTACCACTGAGCATAGAGAATCACACGTAGCATGGAAACCAAGCAGAGCCTAGAGTCACAACTACTGCCTACATAGGTGCATTCGGTGATAACACCATGGTATAGCTACAAAGCCCATACCCTTACACTCACCCCCGCTTAATGAATTGTTGTCCTCAGCAATTAAGGGTGGTTTCTTGACTCATTTCGAGGTCTTAACACAACTTATACTATCAAGTTGGTCAATGTCTGCCGGTCTAGGACTGGCGAACCTCGGCCCATGCCATCGCATTAGAGGATGGGGTAACCACTAACTGGTTACTCTTCTCATCACCTAAATTATCTTATGTAGAGGACTCATGCTCTAGATAACTAACTAAGTCCATCAATAAGTTTTGTATAGGGAAAGCCAAGGCTTTCCATCCTTGAACAAACCCCATTTTATGGTTAGCTTAGCATACTCCTAATGGAAATTATAAACTTAGGTCCCTTTACAACCTAGATTCAGAGACCGCCTCTTAGGCAGCTCCCGACCGACACACCACTGATGGGACCTAAAATGGGCCGGCATTGGCTATGGCACTAGCCGGCAGACCTCATGCGTACGATAAGACAACCCCACCACGCAGCCTCACGGGGTAGGAGTGTCTAAAACTCACTTTGCACTAAATGCTTATGACGATTTCATGTTTGTATCCAATATGTAGTCCAACGTTCACCTTCCCTTCTCCTCAGAGGGAGATCCCATAACATATAGGCATAATGCCTCGTAATACACACATAGGGAAACACCTCTCCGCTGATTGCTGTGGCTCCACTACGACTCTCCTACACCTTGGGGATTCGCCCCAAGATGCGTTGCTAACACATATAACATTTGAAAAAAACTCTACTATTTCATAATTTAGCATTCCAAGAGATTTTTATTTGTCTCACAAAACTTTCCCCAACGGAAGCGTCCATCTAATTTACAACTTGGGTTTCCTGTCCTCTCAGCGTTGGTCAAAGTTTATCAATCAATTGCAATGCATTGCATGAGATACCACGTGGCGTGCTTGATGCAAGGTGTATGAAAATTGTGCATAACCATTTTATGATTAAAAAACCAGCCATGTGAGGTGCGAAAAGAGCCCTTTGATGAATTTTAACTAAGCATTACGTGCTGTGCTGCTTTAGGGACTAGCACCGGAACTTCTGTGCTACTAGTCGCCTATATTTAATTATGGAACGATCACTAAATGCTATGCACAAAGAGGAAAATTAGAATTTGTATATTTTCAGCAATTAGATCGTCGCACAAACTTCCTCCCCCCCTCACCGTTTAGGTGTTGCTGCGATGCATAGGCGTAAATGGTTGTTTTGTATCATTTTTTCATGTAAAAAGCAATAACCACATACTATAACACAAAAGAGGAGGCCAAACTAAGGCCTCTTCTCATGCTTTAACCTTGCCAAACATTCGTGCACATAAATCTTATTTTTTCATATTTTTTGAGCGCGAAAACCCCAAATTTCTCTATTTTTGCTAATTTTTTCTATTTATTATTCATGAAAAATAGGTATTTTTTGGTTTATTATATTGGCTTATCATTTTGACTGAAACTTAACATTTTCTCTAATTTCGTCTCATTTCCACCCCTTTTCTCCAACTCAAAATTGAAAAAAACCACTAATTTCCATTAAAAATGATATTTTATGTATTTTAAAGAATTAATAACGGCTCTAAATCATTATGGGTTCTGTATTTCTGTAGTTACAGCCCTAAAAAATAATGCAAAAAAGGGTCAAACAAAAATTCATTGCATATGAACAACATTTGGATCATGAAACAACAAAAACAATCAAATTTCTTTGTAAAATTGAAGCATAGCGTGTGTCTTGCGTGTTACGGGTTTTTTTAATAATTATTATGGGCAGCCCACAGACAGACCAACAACCATTCTTCAGTGTTGAACCTCTTTCCTCAGCCTCCACTTCATCTTGAAGCAATCCGATCACCGCCGGACAAGCATTCTTCAGCCCCTCTTCTTCTTGATTTCTTGCACATGAATTGCCTCTATGCTAGAGAGAGAGGGAGGAGAGAGAAAGACAAGTTTTTTATCTCTTGACTCAGTGCATCATTCTTCGATCTGTTTGTGGCAATGGAGGGCGACGGATAGAAGCATCCTAGGCCTAGGAGCATTCCTCTCCATTCTCCTGATCAGAAAATCATGATGAGGGGGAGAAAAATGGGATGCAAGAAACTGACCCCCCCCCTCCCCGGCACCCCAACGTTTCATTTCGTGGCTATTTGATGCCTAAGCTCTTTGTTAAGTGCTTTTAAACTCTTAATCAACTTATCTAGTTGATGCATTTTGGTTTCACACTTTTGGTAAGTGACTTTTTCGCTTTTGGAGGGGCAAACGACATCGGAATCGAGATCCATCTGGACGGATGGCTTCATGCTCTTCTCGGCTTCCAGATCTAGTAGCTGCTTCATAATCCTGAAACTTGCGGGGATTAAATGGGGGATCAAACGACCTCGAAATGGAGATCTAAGACTTGTGTTGGATTCCTGACGTCATTTTGCATCTAGGAAAACCAGCTTGGCCATTTGCTACCGTTTGATTTCCATGAAAATTAGCACTAGCGCTTTAGGGACCTGCTGCTTAAAATCGTACTTATTGCCACCGCCACCTTCGACAAAGTCTATTCTTCCCTTGATATTCGTAAATTTTGACTATTTTTAAGCACTTCTCAGCATAAAAAATCATCTATCATCCTCCGATCTTCCGTCACAGTAGACTTTGCCGATGATTTCCCTATTTTGCGTCAACTTCTTCGTCAGATTCTTCTTTTCGTCATCTACATTGCAACATCGTCCTTCTTCACCTTTGTCCCTCTTTTTCTGCAGCAACATCATTGCTCATCATTCTGCAGTCTTCTCGTCCTCTCTTCGGTTGTTCTAGTAGCGTCTTCAACTATAAGTCTTTGTCTGTGCCACCTTCAACGTCTTCGGATTCGTCTCCTCCTTCGACTTTGGCTATAAGTCACTGATTGTAACTTACTTCTTGTCATCTTCTCATAAGCTTCCTCGTCCATCCCTTCATCTTCTAGCATTCGACTTCTCTTCGGCTTTGCTATGGCCTCGTTCTTCTTCTACGACTAACTTGGAAGTGTTAGGAGTATATCCTGCTACGGACTCAGAGCTCTACATCGACTTCTTGTCCTTCGCATGCTGTCGCTTTTAGCCGTCCTCAGTTGTCGCCTCCTCTTTGTCGTCTTCATCTTTACGTCCTTCTCTTCTGCTACCGTTGTCGACTTCATCTTCAGCATCGTCGTCGACTTCGGCTCTCTTCTTTGATCTCCCTGTTCGATCTGTCTCTTCGACCTGTCTTCATCTGCAGGTCATCTTCTGTGTGCCTCTCCGAGCTCGTCGATATCGATGAATGGTTCCTTTCTCTTCTTGTCCTTCGCCACCAGTAGAGCTCTTTGCCTTTGATTTCACAGTGGCTTCATTGACCTCCCCTTAAGCCTTCTTCTTTCCATTGTTTTTATAACTGTTTGATGTCTCGCAAAGCTTACAAAAAAGCTAAAAAAGATTTGATCCAAATTTTGTTTGGATTTCTTTGTTTAAGGTGTCCAAAAAAATCATTCATCTCTGATTGGCGTCATAGATTATGTCATCATGCCTAACTTTTTGAGCGTTATGCTTTCCATACACCTTAAAACTTTACAAAAGTTATGATAGCCATAATATCAATCATTGATATTTCGTAATCTCAATTATCTACCCATCTTAGCTAAACTGAGGTCTTTTTTTGCTGAAAAAAATATGACTTAAGACTTTAGTAGTGGTGAGTTGCACTTTGTGAACTAATCCAATCTCAACATTACTGGCAATCTTTTCAACACTGGCTTCACTAACTTGTATTTTGTAATTATTTGTTGGAGCCATATCTCCATGAAGTATTGTGATGTCATGAGCATGTGTTTGACTCCATATCCCTTCACCTTTTGCGATATCTTGCCATTCCCAGACTTTACTAAGAGCTATAGACATCCTTTTGTGGGTTTAACAAGTAAGTAATAGATTGTACCTCAGCATCTTTAATTTGTAGAGGAGAATTACAAATTACTATCTCAAGATATCATGAAAATATGTGTAGGGGGCATGTTTTCAATTGCCCAAGGTAGCACATTAGTAAGTAGAACATGATCACAGGAATTTATGCCACTGTTTGGGATGTTGCTGGTCAAGCTTGCAAGAGATTACTCGTGGTGGTCACATGCATCAGCTTTACCATCGCCTCCTCTTACTAGCAACATCTGAATTACAAGTCACAAAGGATCAATATTGCAATCTTTTCCTCAATTCTTGAGTCAGAAACCTGTTTTTCCATGCATTGTGCCCTATCAAGAACATGCTTTGGAAGAGAATGTCATGCCCAATCACTTGTGCTATTTGCAAATTAAAATCCATGCTATGCAATCATTCAAACGATGCTAAAAAAAAAAGAATGCATTGAGGAATTTGTGCCTAGCCTAACTACATGTGCTCGTGCTCCATGTAGATGCAAAGACACAAAGAAACACACAATGGAAAATAAACTCATAATGATGCTGACTTAAGAGTTCAAAAACTTGGTAGAAAATTTTGCCCTCAGGTTTGCAATGGTAGACACGTAGCACCGGAACATCGGTATAGCGCTAGATAGTGGTATCACCTTGTTTGAGTCTATGCAATCTCTCTAGCTTTTGGGTAGCATCAATCCTCTTTAGGTGGTGGGACTGTGTGCTCAATGCTACCTTGGCTAGTTTTTTTATGTTATGAGCTAAGATGCTACCTCTTTTTGCATTGATGACTTGAATACGACCACCTTATGGTGGGCATGATCCACTTGGGTAGGAGAACTGAGCATATATGCCACCTTTAATTACCTAAGAAAGGCATTTGGTCCCTAAGAAAGGCATTTGGATCCTTGGTTGATGAGCCAAAAAAATTTAGAAATGGAATCCGTGCTTAGGTATCCATCCAAGTTTGGACCAGAGTACCATTAGGTAGAATGGGTAAAACCACGACGAATTTAGCTGACACAAATGGCCGCCTTGGTAGCTTTAGAGGCATCATAGGAGTAATTGGTGGGCAAGGTTATGCATCCTTAGGTTTAGAAATAGAGTTGTTTGTGGGGCTATGGAGTGGATTGCTATGGTTAAAAATCATCATCATTGAGGAATGAAGGACCCTCAGGAGGAGGAATTTGATGCCATTGCTCACACCCAAACTATTGTTAGAACACAAGCTAGATGTCCTCTAATAGACCCAAAGAGTGCATGCACATGCAGACCTACGCACGCGGGAAAGATCAACGTGGTTGCCATTTGCAGTTGGGTCCAAAATTCAGTTTTGGTTGCCATGTGCAAGTAGATTGTACTAGCTCTATAGAATGGCAGAGCCTTAATATGCTTAGACCCAACACAGGGGTATGCTAGCATTGAAGATATGCCAATCATAGCATAATCAAAGTAAAACTACCAATTTAATCACCAAGACAATACTTAATGAAAAAAAAGGGTGATCATATATTCCAACAATGTATTACAGTGTGTAATAACATGCTTAGAGCATGGGGTACATTGCAGAGGGTAATACCTCAGAGAAAGTACATAATAATAGACTAGACAATCGTGGTTGCCATTGTAGTAGTACAATGAAAGAAATAATGTAAAGGTATCTTAGAGCATGGTAAGCTTGGAAACTAAATAGAGAACCGAGAGAAAGGGAGAAAAGAGATGAAAACCAAAGGGAGAGGAGAGGAACACAATGCTTCTTTACTACTCCTTTTATAGCTTTTGGTGCTTGTAGTGTCATGAAGTCCATCTACCATAATTTGTGGCTAATCCACTGCCTTCTATTACTGCACCATTGCCATTAGCATTGATTTACTCTTTTAGCCCTCATTCTATGATTTTACTTTTGGGTTGCCAATCAAGGCCATCCTATGCCTATGCTTAAGAGTTCAATAGCCTCTTATATAGGCTGGGGAAAGTGGATAGGTAGGTGAATACTGACTTCCTACTTTATTCTTCTCTAGGCAAGGGTTGGTTCTTATGAGCTTATTTAAGGGTCCTATTTTCAATACCATAACCAATATTTGAAGCCTTAGTCCATAGAAAAATGCCTTATCCAAAATAGACTAATCTAAAGAGTGTAGTTATGTCCATCCAAAGCATTCTGCCTCAAAATGAACCACATAGAGTAATCATTAATAGAGTTGCTCTAGGATTTTCATAACGCTCTCATATAGTTTCATGACCAATAGTAAAGACCATCAATCAAAACAAAGGCATACAGAGAATATGATATAGTATGGATCAAAATGACATACAACCCTTGCAGGAGCTAGATTGCTTTCAGGAACTACTACATGAAAATCTAAAGTAGATATTCTTGTTTGTGATTGAGTTCAAGGCTGATCCACATGATCTACCTTACTAGGAGAGATATGGACCAAATTCATATCCATAATATGAATTTTCTCTATTGTGAGCTCATGGATCTTATCTTGCCAAATTATATTCAAAAGGATATTATCAATGTCAAATCTAGTAGTATCCAAAGACATTTCAACATCCACTTGATCACTTTGAATCCTGCAAAGTATATAGCATCTTAATCATTCTACCATCAATCAACTTGCATATTCTATGTACATCATGTTTGATAAGAGATGGAAAATTTACAAAAGGTAGGATTCGTTTTTGAGATTGAATCCAAATCTAGGTTAAACACTACATCATTTTAGGCCATGTGATTGCAATGGATATCACTATGATTAAGGTGATAATGGATCTCACACTATCCACTAGCCACAAAGGCATTCAATGTTTTCTTGGATATATTGGATATTATTGCCAATTTACACTAAACTACGCTTCCATAGCATGAGCTCTTTACAACATGCTAGTTATCTGGTAGTGTATGGATGAATGCCAACGTATGAAGCTTTGAAAAAGGTTCTCAAGATTGCAATGATTTTTTGAGCTCTAGATTGGAAAATCACTTTTCACACGTATATTGATGCTTCAAAAATTACAATTAGAGCTATATTGTGCCAAACTAGTGAGCATATATGGACTTCCCCACCATGAGCTTTGCTAGTAGATAGCTTTACCAATTATACATGAACTATTTCATGATAGAATGGGAAGGATTAGCAATGGAGCATGCCATCAAAAAGTTTTATTACTATTTTTTGACTACCCCATTCATGTTTTTGTAGACCATCAAGCACTCCTCTATTTAGTCAACAAACCATGTGCTATGGGGGCTACATTGCTAGATGGTTTCTTTGTCTGCTAGAGTTTGTATTTCTTATGGTTGTAGGGAAGGGAAATCAACACTTTATTGTGGACCATATGTCTTGTATCACCATTAGTGAGGAAGAAATTGGAGGTAAGGATAAAATACCCAATGGCCATTTGTTTTGCATTTAACAAAAAGCCCAACTCTTTAACTTATACCTCACATCCCTTTGGGTAGAGGATATTTTTCACATCTTGAAAATGAATTGTTGAAGAGACAATTGAAAAGCCATGTTTCATGTGTCTCCTAATGAAGACTCAATCCTATCAGACGGTCAACTTCATCAACTAGGGTAGGATGGTCTTCTATTTGTAAAGATGTGCATACAAGCACAAAATGAAGGGTGTGCTATAAGAAGGACATGGAGGGATTAGATGAGAACACTTCGATACAAATACCACAAGAAGAAAAATTCTACATTCCCAGGTGTGGTGGACCACTCTCTTTTGAGACATGTTTCGTTTCATCAAACATTGTGTGATGAGTGTCAACGAACAAAGCTTCTAATCAGAAAGGATAAAACATAGCTTTCCCTATAGTCGCCCATGTAATTTCTCACCAAACCTTTGAGAAGTGGGGAATTGACTTTGTGGGATCCATAGTCCTATTGTCAAGTACCCCTAAGCATGCCACATTATTGTGGCCATCAACTACATGACAAAGTGGACAGAGGTGAGGGCCACAAGGAAGAATCATGCTAGAACCATGGCAAAATCATTGTGGGAGTAGATCATCTCATGCTTTGATTGCTCCATTGAGATTATCAAGAACCAAGAACTCATTTCTTGAATGATGTTATCGAACACCTTTTGTCCACATTCGTGGTCATGCAACACATATCTAGTCCTTACTATCCAAAGGATTACTATAAACCAAGACAACCTAGAGTGAGCAACATAAGAAATCAAGCTTGAATGGACCAATCATGTATGTGAATTGATGCAAGATAGACTATTCTTACACTATACTTTTTTAAAGATGGGTACATTTACTCTTCTATACATGAAACAAGTGAACATACCCAGCCTATATTGACCAAGGAATATTTTGGCCACATTTATAATGACAATATAATATCCAAATTTAAGAGACTATCTTGTCCCACAAAGATAGAAACTATATTGAAACAACATGCATAATTGAGATTCAAAGTAGTATTAACTATTTCCATACTACAATTTCATTAAGAAGAATACATTCTTTATCTTCTTAAACCAAACATATCAGCCTATCACAACCAATAAATATCTAAGCCACAAATATGAGGATAATGTTGAGATTAGGCAATCACACCCAGTTGTATGCCTCTTTGTATGGAGCAGTGGGCAAGGGAAACACTAGTAGTCTAGGATGAGGTCCTAAATCCCATAAGCACAGTGGTGCAGAATGCTATCTATGGAGTTTCTATAAAGCATTGTACTTGATATCACTTTCACGATGAGTAATGCAATATCATGATGCTTTCCTCTTCCAATTAGTGTCATTGTCATTATCAGTCCAATACACAATATTGTCTTTATGAGTCAGCTTCCATCGTGGAACCTAATTCACTTGTGTAACAATTGTCTACTCATTGTCTATGTCAACATGAATATAGCCTTCATCTTCCATCCACCATAGCTCTTGCCATGCTCTAGATCCACGCTTTTCACATATACTATCCTTGTCAAATTTGCAAAGAGAATATCTTGGCCTATTAAGCTAGAACTCATATTGAAACATCATGTCTCTCATCCTCAGGGCAGGGAATATATCTAGCTAGCGATCCATAGGGCTTGGTTAGTTGAGTATTGCCTTTTAGCATGGCTGAGATGGCAGCCAGGTCAACAGACGTCGTCATCCAAGTGTCCATCTCTACCCTCACTGCACTAGTTCTGTTCCCTAGGAAAATCAATCCATTGCTCCAATCCTCTATGACTCGTGCATTCCTCATCCAAGGTCGGTGTAATAGTATGTCGTAATCCACTCCCTTCATGACAATAAAGTTTACTGAGAATTGCACACCGGAAATATTTATCGGCCAATTCTTTAAGACCCCAAATGGTCTTACCTTCATACCGTTTGCTAGCGTGATGTTGAATCTAGCGGTCTCTATGGGAGGGTTTCCCCATGCCTCTAGGACCGCATGGTTTAGCACACTAACACTGGCACCTGTGTCTACAATTCCCTTCCGAGTCATGTCCCCTAAGGCTAGGACGGGCAAAACTGCGTGCATTTCAGTGCCCTCCCAAAAAGCATTGATGTTCAAAGACTTAGGATCTATGTGTAGAGTTAGACTTGGGATCTGTGTAACTGCGTCGTGATCTTGCGGATTAGTGCCCACCAGTTTCGCGTGTCCCTCGATCGAGTCTTTTAACTCCTGCCACAAGGAGTGATTTTGCCTAAGCAGATCCTCCAGGCTTAGAGTTACTGGGGTGGACAGCAAAGTTGTGAGGAGGCTATTGGACCCTTGTCTTCCTCTGAGGCTGGCAGTTCTAGGCCATGCATCCTGTCTGCCCTGGTAAGCTTCCCCTCAGCCTTGCTGCTCAGCCACCTTTAGGGGTGCAGGCATGTTCCCAACCGGTGGTTTTGAGGGTGAGACTGGTGTGTTAACACTGGAGAAGTCGTCCATAGGGTCTTCCAATATGGGTTCAGCATCTTCAAGGTGCTTTTGGGCGTCCTTGACCCACTCCTTGACCTTGGCTAAAGCTTCGAGTTGTCGTTTGGGATGGGGATATTCTCCTACCTTGGCACTCCCTAGCTCTGCTATCTTAGGAGCCGAGGCCTCTGCCTCTGCGTCTGTGACCCTCTTTCCCATTACCAGCGTAGTCGTTTCCTCAGTTTTAAGGGTTATCTTCGCATCAGTACTCTTTTTCCGTCTCCTCCGGCTTTTCTTCCCTATTGAGGTTGCATCAAGGTTGCTTGGCCCTGGTAAGGAGATGCCTACTTGTTTCATTTGAGCTCGCGTCATAGCATGTAGTGGGATGGGCATATCCTCACTACCAAAAGTTTCAACTCCGAAGAGCCCCAAGGGCACCGATGGCATGTTGGCAGCGCCCGTTAATGGCTTCCGCCTAGGACAGTCAGGAAACAGGTGTGTGATTCCACATTCTGTGCATCTGAGATCCGCTTTGTCCTTGTTAGCTTGTTCTTGCTTTGGGCAGCGTGACGAAATGTGGCCTGGGTGGCCACAAGTCCAGCAGATCCTGGCTTGGCCCTCCAAAGCCTCTGCCTCGTCCTCTTCCTAAGGCCATCACCGGTACTGGCCGGTAGTCCATCAGGACTGGGTTGCCCTCCTCGTCGTAGGATACATAAGGATTGACATATGCCTCTTCCTCATTGGGCTCCTCCACAAAGTGGACATGAGAATCACTAGGTGGGTGAGTCACAAAAGGCCCTGGTGGCCTAGGTATGCTAATCGGGTTTATCTCCAGCCTAGGCACAACAGGTCTTGGGTCAGTTGGTGCTGGAAGAGCTAGCTGGGTTCCCCTGCCCAAGAAATTAGGTGGCTTACTGCCTAAATATGGAGGGTTGTACTGCTGCGTATACGGGAGTCTCCTCGGCATTCTACAATGCGCTGCATCATGTCCAAATCTACCGCAATTTGAGCACGCTACAGATGAAGCTATACATAATGAAGCTTTTGGCTTTTCTTTCAAAAATGACATGAATTCTAGGCATCCCATTTTTAATATTGAGAGATCTTTCCCCCTTTTTTTTCACCTTCATTAACTCTAGTTTCTATGTCTTGAAAGACCTTAAATGATGTCAAGAATGATGTATTGCTAGTGTCTGTCTGAAAAAAGCCAATGTTTCAATGCCACATTGAGAATAAGTTCCAAAAATGCATTTTCTATCATGAAATATAGAGCCTTTGGCTTTAGGGCAAAGCAAAGACTCTTAGAGAGATGTGACTCCATTACAATTAGACTACCCTACAATGCAAGTTGAAGGTTCTACATCCTTGGTACATAGAGGGCATCACACATGCAACTCTTGTATCCTAAAGCCTTTGGGCTAAAAGTAAGGTTTGATGGTATTAAAAAAGGGCCAATTTGAGTTCCACCTTCTTGGTACATATACCAAGAGTCCTTTATAATTTTGGAGGGAATCCCTTGAGGGAAAATGAACTTTAGTATGTAATTAAAAATATTCTTTAGAGTGCACTACTATTATGTGGGCCAAAATAAACATGGGACCACCTTATGTAAAAGAGGTGGTGCCATTACTGGTGGGTGGAGTGGTCAAGTGCTTGAGTTTGAACTCATGCACCATTCACACACACACGTTTCACATTGAACATCTTGCTTTTGACATGCTTGGTTGTTGACTTTGCTGCATTGTTCCTATTCTAGCTCTGTTGTACCATTCTTGCTCTTATAGCTCTAGAGACCATTGCAGGGATAGTAAGGAAATTGTATGTACTCTTTCCTACTATGCTATGCCATGAGGACCCCAATGAGCAAGGTTGCTGCTAGTCAAGCCAAACCGAAGTCCACATCAAAGAGCAAGGATGGCCTGCCAAAAACCCTCCAAAGCATCAACAAGGATTTGACACCATCACCAAAAGCTAAGGTGCTATAGAAAAGCACTCCCAACAAAAGGGCAAGCGCTATAAGCACTGCAAGTTGATTGAGCTTGACTACTTTAAGCAAGCCTCTATCCTCTTTGATGAAGGAGACCAAGTCTATCTGAAAGCCAAGAGATGAGTGGATAGTATGATCAATCTGGCTTTTACTTTACATGCAAGTATGCATGCAATCTCTAATCAATCTTGCTGGCTAGTAAATGTAGGCTATTTTCTAGTTAAATTGCATGCACATGCTAAATCTTACTAAAGGCTAGTGTCTAGTTTGATTGAAGATTGTGCACATGTTGTGATTGTTAAAAATTCAATGCAACTTTGCATTACAATTTTTTTTTAAATGACTTAAATTATCATGTTTTGGTCTTAAGTATGTACTTTTGCACGTTGTGAAATTCTAGGTATATAGAACCAAATTGTGCATATTCTTAATTTGCATGCTATTTGAATGTAGCTAAGCATGTAAGAGTGTATGAAATCTTCTATAGATGTTTTTTTCTTATTTTATGAAATAATGCATGCTATAAAATATGATGATGTGAAATGCATACAACACCAAATTTGGTACTCTGGAGAGTACCAATTTTGGTCTTGTGAGTCACCACTTTGAAGATATGGCACCAAAAATACATTGTGCTAGTAAACTTTAAACTTTCAGTAAGTAATTGCTTTGTATGTGCAAAGTACAAATATATACTTTCTTAGAAAGGATGGAGAGGGTATTTCTAACTCTTTTCAAGTAAAAACAAAATGGAAGAATATCCTCGGCAAACACAATTTTCTTTACAACAAAGGATCTGCATGAAGAATATGGGTTGAGTCTTGAAGGAAAGCTTCCAAAGGATCTCATCAATCTTCTGTCAAGATTGTGGGAGAGAAGGAAGGAGTCTCACTTGTAGCTTTCTTGCTTGCACAATGGGGGAATACACACAAAGGTGGAGGCTGAAAATAATTTTTTTTAAAATGACTTAAATTATCATGTTTTGGTCTTAAGTATGTACTTTTGCACGTTGTGAAATTCTAGGTATATAGAACCAAATTGTGCATATTCTTAATTTGCATGCTATTTGAATGTAGCTAAGCATGTAAGAGTGTATGAAATCTTCTATAGATGTTTTTTTCTTATTTTATGAAATAATGCATGCTATAAAATATGATGATGTGAAATGCATACAACACCAAATTTGGTACTCTGGAGAGTACCAATTTTGGTCTTGTGAGTCACCACTTTGAAGATATGGCACCAAAAATACATTGTGCTAGTAAACTTTAAACTTTCAGTAAGTAATTGCTTTGTATGTGCAAAGTACAAATATATACTTTCTTAGAAAGGATGGAGAGGGTATTTCTAACTCTTTTCAAGTAAAAACAAAATGGAAGAATATCCTCGGCAAACAAAATTTTCTTTACAACAAAGGATCTGCATGAAGAATATGGGTTGAGTCTTGAAGGAAAGCTTCCAAAGGATCTCATCAATCTTCTGTCAAGATTGTGGGAGAGAAGGAAGGAGTCTCACTTGTAGCTTTCTTGCTTGCACAATGGGGGAATACACACAAAGGTGGAGGCTGAAAACAATTTTCCTCTTCTTAGTTGTGTAAGCCAAAAAGAAGTCTCATACAAAGAAATAGAAGAACCCTATATATGGGTCTAAAACCAAAGACAACTAACTAAGGTGGCATACTAACTGAGCTAGGAACTAGAGTAGATAAGGATAGCTCTCATCTAGCTATTATTCATGGGCGGTGTACCAACCGCATCTGCAATTGACAAGTCGATGACATAAATGCACAATGGTCACCCTGGCATATCACGAGTGGAGCTCGATATCTCAACACTCCCCCTCGAGCTCAATCCCAATTCCTGCACACCAAGCAGGTCTCTAAACTTGTGCAGCTTCTCTGCTCCCAATGCCTTCGTAAATATGTCAGCTACCTGATCCTCTGTGCTGACATAAACTAGATCAATAAGACCTAGTAAAACCCTCTCCCGCACATAGTGATAATGCACCTCAATGTGCTTTGTTCTAGCATGATAGACTGGGTTATTTGCCAAGTGTATACTGCTCATGTTGTCACAATAAGTGACAACTGGCCCATCTGTAGGCTGATACATATCATAAAGTAGCTTATGCAACCAAGCTACCTCACATGCAGCCATTGCTACACCCCTGTACTTGGCTTCTGTGCTCGACAAGGCAACTGTAGGCTGTTTCTTGCTGCTCCAAGTGACTGCAGCACTCCCAAAAGAGAACACATATCCATTGGTAGATTGTTTATCAGAAATACTACCAGCCCAATCAGCATCAGTGTATCCATGCAACTATATTTGAACCCCAGTCTCATAAAATAGTCCATACTGCAATGTGGACTTCACATACCTAAGTATGCATCTAGCCGCATCCAAATGCGGTTTCCTTGGAGCCTGCATAAACTGACTTACCAATCCAACAGCATAGCTCAAATCTGGCCTGGTAATAGTCATATAAATCAAACTTCCTACTATGCATTTGTACATAGTAGGGTCTTCCAGAAGCTCACCTGCATCTGTGCTCAGCTTTACATTCTGCTCCAAAGGAATTGAAATAGGCTTACAGCCTGTCATCCCATATTTGGACAGCATGTCCAATCCATACTACCTCTGCAAGAGTTGTATCCCACTTGGTGATCTAATCACCTCAATGCCCAAGAAATAATGCAGCTCTCCCAAATCCTTCATCTCAAACTTCTGCTTCAATAGCATTTTCACATGAAGGATATCTTCATCATTGTCACCTGTCATAATCAAATCATCAACATAAATGACAAGTAGCATAATATCTTTCTCTGTTTTTCTCACATAAAGTGAGAAATCTTCCTTGGAAATTTGAAAGCCAATAGTGACAAGATACTGTCCTATCTTGTCAGACCATGCTCTAGGTGCTTGCTTCAAGCTATACAATGCTTTCTTCAACCTGCAAACAAACTCAGGATGAACAACATGCACATAACTTGGTGGTTGCTCCATATATACCTCTTCTTGCAAATCACCATGCAAGAAGGTATTCTTTACATCCATCTGATGTAAAGACCATTCCTTTGATGCAGCCATAGCAATGACTGCTCTTATGGTTGCCATCCTTGCAACCGGACTGAATGTTTCTTCATAATCAATGCCATATGTTTGTGCATACCCCTTGACTACTAATCTTGCATTATATCTGTTCACAGAACCATCTGCATTGTGCTTCACCTTATAAACCCACTTACAACCAATTGCATGTTTACCTTTAGGCAAGGATACCAACTCCCATGTAGCATTTGCTTCCAAGGCATCCATTTCTTCATCCATGGCTTTCTCCCATTTTTCTTTTTCCATGGCTTGCTCAAAAGAAGTGGGTTCTAGTTCTTGTATCACTTTGGCCATATATGCATAGTGAATGGCTGTAAATCCATCATATTTCAGCCTATCCACAGGATACCTTGCTCTGGTAGACCTGCGCAAAGTAGGTTCACTCCCAGGTGCTCTCAAAACATCCTTGGTTTTCCTTACTCCAGGTGTAACAATAGAAGGAATACCCAACTCATCATCAATGCTCTATTCTAAGCCACTGGATTCACCATCCACATAAGAGTGACCTGCATTCACATCAAACATGGACTGATCTACCTTCTCTTTTTCTTTTCATGATACCTGAATACCACTATCTGCATTGCTTTGAGAAGATTCTCCTGATCTCAATCTCCCTGTCCATGGCGAAGAATGTGAACCACTGCTAGAGGACGCTCCAGGTCCACTAATATTTTGTGACTGCTGCTGTGAATTTTGTGTAGCATTACCGTTTTGTGCATCTACATCATCAATCACATTTACTGGTTTATACCAGCTACTCATCTCATAAAAAACAAGATCTCTGTTCACTGTAAACTTACGAGTAGAAGGGTTATAACATCTATACCCTTTCTGCTGCAGAGAGTAACCAATAAAGATGCACTTCTCAGCTTTTGGATCCAACTTGGATCTCAACTCATCTGGCACATAAACATAGGCAATGCAACCAAAAATCTTCAAATGAGAAATATCTGGTTTCCTACCAGTATACCTCTCCTCTGGAGTCATCCCATGTATTGCTGCAGTGGAAGTCCTGTTCATTATGTAGACTGCTGTAGCAACTGCCTCAGGCCAATAAAAATCTGGTAGGTTTTTTTCATTAAGCATGGCACGAGATACCTCTTCAATATGCCTGTTTTTCCTTTCTACAATTCCATTTTGTTGTGGGGTATGACTGCATGAATATTGCTGCTTTATGCCATGCTCCTGCAGGAATCTTGTAAACTCATTTGAGAGGTACTCTCCCCCTCCATCTGACCCTAGGCATTTTATTTGCAAGCCTATTTCTTTTTCAACCATAGCTTTAAGAGTTTTGAAATGCCCAAAAACTTCACTTTTCTTTTTCATTAAATACACCCAAACTTTTCTGCTATAGTCATCAATAAAAGTGACAAAATAATGACAGCCTCCAAGAGATGCAGCTTTAGTAGTCCACACATCAGAGTGGATTAATTCCAATGGCTTCTTACTCTCTTGAACATGTCTAGGAAATGGTTTCCTTTCCTGTTTTCCAAACTCACAGGCTTCACATACCTTATGCATTTCTGCAACCTTGAATTTAGGCAATCCTACAACAATATTTTCGGCCTGCATTGATTTAAGTCGTTGTACATTAACATGACCAATGCGTTTATGCCAGATATGAATATTTGCAACTACACCGGTCCCATGTGCAAACATTGTTACACTCAATTCAGGCATGTCTGCATCCAATGTAAACATTCTGCCCTTCTTATTTCCTTTTGCTATCAAGCAACCTTTATTTTTCATATCCTCAACAAAGCATCCATGAGGATTAAATCTGACCTGCAAGCCCTGCTCAACCATTTGACCAACAGAAACCAGATTCTTGGTGATATTCGGGACATGAAATACATCGGACATGTTTTTCTTTTTCCCATCCTGCATAGACAATGAATTTTTCCAATCTGCACAATAGAATGTGCAGTATCATCACGAGTCTCCACAAATCCTGGTTTTTCCATTTTCCTTGCATCCTCCATCCATTCTGTATGACCTGTCATGTGGTTTGATGCACCTGAGTCAACATACCACACATCGTTGCTTTCTTCTGCACTTGTCACAGAATTGTTCATGTGCTGCACCATAAACAAATGCTCATTTCTGTCATCACCCTGTCTACTAGAAGATGCATAATTCCCTTGTTGCAATTTTCCATTCATGATGTCATTCTGCTTTTTATAGCAGTCTTTAGCCAGATGACCTATGTTACCATAGTAGTAGCATTCAACATTGTTGTTTGCATTTTGGTCTCTTTGCCATCCACCACGACCTCTTTGGCTCCCCCTGCCTCTAGAGTTACCACGTCCTCCTCCATAGGACTGGTTTTCTTGAGTTTGCTGCATATTCTGATTTCTACGACGGCCTCCAAATCGGCCTCCTCTACCTCTGCCTCTACCTCTTCCAGCATTTGAGTAGAAGATAGTTTCTTTTGAAGTTCCTCCTGAAGAAGATGCACCATCATTTCTCTGCTCCTAAGAAATTAGAAGAGCAATCAACTCCTCAAAATCAGGAAATCTTTCATGAACTGAAATGGATGTCCAAAACTGTGCATAATCATTTCCTAGACCATTCAAGGTCACAGAAACTAAATCATCATCTTCCACTGGTGACCCAATGGAAGCAAGTGCATCTGCAATCTTCTTCACCTTCATGTGGTAGTCATTGATGCTCATACTTTCTCTTTGCACATCATGCAACTCTTGCTTGAGCTGCATTTTCCTGGCTTGTGTATTTGTGCTATACATTTTTGACAAAGTATCCCATGCCTCCTTTGGCGTACTTGCATCCTGAATATGCACAATCATAGAGTCTGAAATACTGATAGACAACCAGTACATAACTTTTCTGGCTCTCTCATGCCATGCTTTGAATGCCTTTATTTGCTGTTGATTGGGAACATTAGGAAGAACTGGTTCTTCTTCATTTCCTGCAAAAAATTCCCAATATCCTTTTTCCATAAGGAAATTCGTCATTCTAAACTTCCATGCTTGGAAGTTGTTCTTGTCAAGCTTTTTAGTTACAATCTGTGAAAGAGAATCAGACGCCATTACAGAATACTGCAAAAAATTCTGTCATTGCAGAGAACACAGCTTCAACCTCACAAGGGCAAATCTGCAAATTTGACGAAAGTGGTATTTAACCACACAGTCACTTTCTAGTGACGATTTTTGCATCAACAGGCAACAAGGATGATTATGTAACTCCCAATGTCTCTGCGCACAGCCATATGATGCAATTTCTACAGTAACTTTTCACTGACCTGTAGAATAGTGGCTGCACAGCATAAAACTGGGCCTTTTCCTGAGTGCATGCAGAAAACTTCCGCCTCCAAAACAGGCCCCGAAATGGCCTCAAATAAAAAAAAACAGGGTCGCCAAGGGCTAAAGCCCTTTCCCGCAGCATATACTGCCCTCTTGCTTCACCGCGAAGGGCGTCTCAACCTGAGACAATGCACTCTTGCAATTTCTGGCTATGCTACCTGCAGAGATCTGCTCCCAAAATAGAAAATGAAAGCAACACTGCTCCTCTTACCGAAACACGGCAAGCTTGGCTTGCTTTCTTGAGCTCCTTACCACGAACAAGGCTCTGATACCATGTCAAGATTGTGGGAGAGAAGGAAGGAGTCTCACTTGTAGCTTTCTTGCTTGCACAATGGGGGAATACACACAAAGGTGGAGGCTGAAAACAATTTTCCTCTTCTTAGTTGTGTAAGACAAAAAGAAGTCTCATACAAAGAAACAGAAGAACCCTATATATGGGTCTCAAACCAAAGACAACTAACTAAGGTGGCATACTAACTGAGCCACGAACTAGAGTAGATAAGGATAGCTCTCATCTAGCTATTATTCATGGGCGGTGTACCAACCGCATCTGCAACTGACAAGTCAGTGACATAAATGCACAACGGTCACCCTGGCATATCACGAGTGGAGCTCGATATCTCAACATCTTCAAGTACAAGTACCACAAAAATTCAAAGATATACTTGAATCATTTGCATCCGCATTTGGTTCCACATTTGGTCGACGATTGTAGAATTTTGTATTCCAAAGTTTATTAAGGTCCCCCTTCATGTGTGAATTGACCAACAAGTTTGCATGATGCGATGCTTATGAAAGATGCTATGTAGCCACAAAAGACCCTAAAGGCCATAAGATGGCATGGGCCCACTTTTGCAAAGGTGTCATGCATGTGTGGGACAAAGACTAGAGGATTGGAGTGAAAAATTAAATCATGGAGAAGGCTAAATGGTGCATCCCAAGGAGGTATCCCCCATTCTAACAAGAAGTTTGATGCAACATATGCATAGAAACAGAGCATTTTTATGTAGGGCCAATGGCTAATGATGTTCCTGATTTTGAGGCATTACTTAAAAGGATGCATGGAACTTGGTAGAGTCAACAAGGCTAATAGAGCTGAAGGATGCTATCTAACAAAATAAGGACACTTTGCTAGTATATGAAGGTAAAGAGGGTGTAGTGAAGAGAGTTTCATTGGAACCATGCCTTCTTCAATTGCAACTAGAAACTTGATGATTCTTTGATTGCTAAGAAAACCATCCATGCCTTTGGGTCTTGTGCTACTTGGGGGGGGGGGCTTTGGAGTCCTCTTATGTTGTTAGCACCTTCATGCTTTCCTACCAACATCAATATCATCCTTTATGCTTTATTGTTCTTTTGCAAACAAGTGACACATGTGTTAAGTTTGGTTGTAACACTATATCCATATGGAGGCAAAAGCCTGGATCACTAGGTAGGCTACTTTGAAGAGTATGTAGATAGTGTTTTGCTTGAAGTTGGTTTTCTATGTTGATTATGTCATTTGATCAAATCTGTTATTTTCTTTTTGTTTGTGTGTGTATGGCTATACCCCAAGAGGCCAGTGTTTTTAGATTGGAAAGAGGAGTCATCAAGGTAAATTGTGATCGTACCTAGTTAGAGCACCCTAATGTGGTGGACTATGAGCAAGTTGGAGTAATCTCTAGTAGCAAATTTGGTACTATCCAAAGGCTTTCCTAGTATTCTAGAATGCACTCATGAACATCAATCCAAATTAAAATCCAAGCAATCAAATATCACAAGAATAACGTGTTACTTGAGATTCATTGAGAAGATGTATGGGATGTTTGATAACATATTTTGCCTCAATTTTTTTCTTACATATGTCCTTTTTATTAGGTGAAACTCTCTTCTCAGATGTCCAAAACTCATAAACCAAATCTCTAGTTTCACATTTGATATTGCTATTTTGAGGCAATCATCTTCTGACAAGCCCCAAGTGGCAACACTTCACCCTCATCTTTCATATCCAACTGAGTACTTGATACTGCAATATGCCTTTGATGAACACCCAAGTCAATACCAATTCTTGATTGACTGATTGATGTTTTTCTATCACCATTATTCAAGAACATCATCGAAGACATTCTCTTGACAAAAAGCTTGCTTGCTAAGTGGAGTACCTTGAGCTAAGACAGTGTGTTACGAACACTGGAGACAAGACTTGCTTCAAATTTGAATTTCCCAGCTTGGCAAATGTCTGATGATGCATGAATTGCTCAACATTTCATGTTGTTTGTTGATTGTAAGGTGTGGGAGCTCTCACTCAACTGCCAAGTCCCACGAGACCGCGTATTGCTTCAAGCCAAGTGCAATGGCTACCTCTCATATAGTTGTACGTGCTCTCACACCTACAAGTGTAGTGAGCTTACCTTCATGCTCAATTGAGTTGCCTCCTCCCCCAAGCTCTTCGATAGCTCCACGATCCAAGGTGCAAGCTCAAGCAAGCTCGATCCTCACGCTTTGAACTCCATGCTCCATTGCCACGTATATGAGACAAGAGAAGGGAAGAGAAAAGAGAAGAAGAGAGGAGAAGATGGAGAGCTTCTCCACCATAGTCCCTCCCCCTCACACACTCACTCCCTCACTCCCTTATTCTCCCTATCTCAAGCACAAGCTCAAGCAAGCAAGAATAAGAAGAAGAAGATAGCTAGTTTTGGCCACACACAAGAATAATACTCTTTGTTTACTTTTTTCCCTTTTATACATGCCCTCCTCCTCTTTGGTCGCCCATCCCTTTTTACCTGACCAACCATTTTGGCCTAAGCCCTCTTTCCTTATTCCTTCCTATTTTTGTGGTTTTAGGAGGCAGCCTGGTGCTCTTTTACAAAATGAATTACAACGCGCCAAACACTTTCCTTGCTAGAATATTCAGTGCCCTTGTTATTGTATGCTTCCTTTTACATTGAGGCTTTTCTTGCATTTCTTTGAGCTTGCCTTTCTCTTTTGTTTTTTTCTTGCCTTGGGATGTCTTCCATTTTTACCTTTTTTTGGGTTTTTTTGTTTTGTCTTGGACTTCCAAAGGTGTAACATTACCCCCCTTCTAGCCAAGTGCTAGTCCCATGGCACTTGTTGGTAAAGGCTTGGGTGGTTGAAGGTTTGCCATGTGGGTCGATGATGGGGTTTTGGGGAGGTTGTCAATGGAGAAGAACACACCAAAATGGATGAGAGGTTGTGGAGGAGGAGGATAGATTGAGTGGATGATATGGGCCTCCAATGTTGCTGGTTGATCGCAGATTGCCATATGTATGTGAAAGAAAAAGGAAGTGCACTACTTGGGGGTGTGCCTACCTTATCATGCAATGCATGGTGTCTGTGCCAGTGGAACTAGGAGTTGGGTTGAACCTTAGGCACAAGCCTATGGTGTTGTCCCACACTTGAGGATCCAATTCATATACAAAGGGAGGTGCCATGGATGTGACTTAGGGAGACAAATCTAACCATAGGTGAGCGGGAGCTCCCTAGGTGTATCCTACCCTTAAGGTGCCCTAAGTATGTGAAGTGGAAAAAGGACTAGGGTGGTCCCTAGGTGCAGTGCTTGTGGCACTGATAGAGTACAAATGGGCTAATTTTCTTGATGTGCTTCTTTTCTTTCTACTTCTTTACTTCTTGTACTTGTCCTTTTTCTCATATTTTCTTTTCTTTTTCTTTTCCTTTTTTTAAAATGAATAAATTTAATAAGGAAGCATGCTAAGAGACATCCCATTGATGAGCAGGGGCCAAGTTGTGTGGCGGCTTGAGGGCTTTATTAAGGAATGCCTTGCTTTGGAGATACCCCTTTAAGTTGGTTCTTACGTTGAGTGGGGTAGATGACAAAAAAAAGGTGGTTACACCCAATGAATCTACTATCACTCATATCTTCTAAGAGGTTCATGCAAAATACTAGCAAGAGAGTGGCTCTCATCATGAGGCACACCATCACATATCTATATATCCCATCATTGAGATAAAAAAAAGAGAGATGACAATCGCTCTTCCTTTGCAGTAGGTTTTTGTTTTAGTAATACTCTCAGTAGGTGGAGGTAGTTACGTGTGGTGATGAAAGTGGGATCGAGGCATGAGAAGAAATCCTTGAGGAAACTTGCTATAGATGGGCGAAGGTCCCTTTCGGTGAAAGTTAAGCTCTCTTCAGGGATTGAGGCATTTACATTATAGATAAGAGGGAAGTCGTATCTACCATACACCTCTTGGTTAAAATCTACTCCAAACCTTCTTGGGTAGGGCATATAAATTGGATCATCTTGCTCATGGGATAAAGTGTTGCAAAAAGCAATCTAGGCTGCTAAACTAGAGTCTTGGATATTCTTGCACTACTTAGGTTGTGCCTCGTATCCTTCTACCCTTTGAGACACCTCCACCGCCTTATCTTTCCAATAGTTTGCAGGTTCCTACCACCTCGTGGGGTGCCTCCTTCGTTTCTCTAGCTATTGTCTTCCTAGTCTTACTGAAAGCTTGATGACGTCCTCCTCTAGCCATTGTCTTCCTAGTCTTGTTGAAAGCTTGATGGCATCCTCCACCACCCTAGGAGATAATACTCTATCCAATCTGCGAGGAAAAAGGATGTTTTGATTTGCTCTTTGTTCATGGTTGCCCATTCTTCCACTTTTTCCTTCATTTGCTCTAATCCTTAGTTTTGGTATCAGGCTAGGGTGGCAATCACCCACTCTTGCTCTCACCATAGTGTATGCATTTGCTCTTGCTCTTGGTTTTTTCATTCCACCTACTTTTTCAGTATGTTTTGTTTGTGGAGAGGTGATTGCAGTTAGTTATGCAGCTCCATCAATTTCTTCATGTTCTCCTCATCCCTTTGGTTCCATGCCTACTGCAACTCTTTTCTAGCCTCTTCTCTTTACCTCTTCAACTTATTTATCTCTATGTCTAGCCATTTATTTTCACGAGAGTTGAAGGCCCACATATTTTCCAGGGAGATAATACGCTCCCATTTTCATGACAACCCTACATGGAGGACCTTTAATGACCACACCAACACTTGCATGTTTAGTAGGCCCTCTAGAAGCTCCATCAAAATACAAAGTGTAGATTTAGTCTTCAATGAGATGCCATGCCATATTAATCAGCTCACTCATACTTATGATAATCAAAATCAAGCCGAGAGAGAGGATGCATAACAGGTACAATCTCGCCTTCCTCACTAAACTTGATAGAAATGCTAGTCAGAATTCAATGACAATGGTGGCAGTAAACCTTAATCTCCCACTTGAAAGATCCATCTTGCCACTCAATAACTTGGTAATCTTTACTCCACTAGATCACTCAACTTTGGTAGTAACATTGCTCTAGATACGTATTCTCAAGATAAGGAATGATTCTTCCCATCTGATCGTCTTGGTACCTATTACAAGTTAAAGCTGAATCATGAAGGACATGCACAGGCATGAAGCCCCACATTAGCCCTTACATGTAGTAAGGCTTCCACTTACTAAAGTTAACTTTATTCTTAAACTCTACCCCCTACAAATCTGCTAAAAGGGTTGTAGAGCCATTCTTTCCTATATGTACAATTTTGTATAGCCCATCCCATTTGGGTTCTAATTTACCAGGGAATAGCTCATGATGAGCCTTATAGTACAATGCCAAAAGTGACCCTTCACAAATTTATATTTCTTAGCCCAAAGATCGTGAAGGGATTTCATTTTGTTCTTCCCTACCTCTTGATGTAATAAAGCCTACAATCAAATTTCATCAAGATGTGCAAGAGAAGTATATATTTCCTGTAATGCTTCTGTCTCACCCAACGAATGATTAAGAGCAAAACACACAGTGGGCAGCTCTATTTCCCATGGCAAAATGCACTCCTCCCCATATACCAGCTTGAACGGGGTGTGGCATGTATCTCTCTTGAATGTCGTGTTGTAAGCCCACACTACCACATACAATTTCTTATCCCAATCTCGTTTACTTTCTGATATTATCTTTGATAAGATTCCCACAAGCTGTTTATTCGTCCTCTCAACTTGACCGTTTGTTTGCAGATTATACGAGGTAGTTTTATTGTGCTTGATCTTCAAAGCTTCTGTCAAGGCTACTATAACCTTGTTCAAGAAGCATGCCCCTTGATCAGACACTATCTCCTTAGGTGGACCAAAATGACAAACAATTTGCTTCATAATAAAATTGATCGTTTTCTTAGCATTATCCTTCATTGTTGACGAACTTTAGACCAGTTTGTAAAGTAGTCCATCACTACAATAATATAATGCTTCTGCATAGTAGATGAAGGGTATATCAATCCCACAAAATCAATACCCCATTTTTCCAAGGATAATGTAACTAAAATAGGGTTTAGAGGTCACTTACAATTCTCCTTGGCATTTGTCTTTGACAAACATCACAATGCTTAACATAACTAAAAGCATCCTGGAAAATCAATAGCCACCAATATCCAGTCATGGGGGATTCAGTAGTAGTAATAAGGAGACGTCACCTACGTGTAAGAAATATGTGAAAATACCCATTATCTACCCCCTATTTATGGGACCTTACCTTGTAAAATGTACCTTCCTTCCCTTAAATAACCCCTCTCCCTTATACTCACGTGGTACCATATAGTAAACCCCAGTGGAGCCCCTGGGTATCCAGTATGGAGAGCTTTTTAAGTGGTAAGCCATCTAGCAAAATGTCCCCCACATGCTGAATCATGGCATTCCTCTAGAATGAATGGTACCTCATCAAGTACTACAACACAATAGCAATAATTGTCATCCATACCTTTCCGATACAAAACACCCACTATAATCAAAAAGTCTAGTGCTTATTGCTTAATCTTTCTCTTCTCAGACTTCAATAAAGCATCCCCAAATCCCCTGTGATAGATAATGTGTCATAGCTACATACCAGGATGGAAGATGTATCAATTTTAAATAGACCTTTGATGTCACTTCCTTTAGCTAGAATTTCCTTTGGCTCCCCAAAATCCACAAGACATTCCACAATACCTTGAACTCCTGCAAAGTGATTAACCACTTTGCTAAATGATTAGGCATCTGCAACTTGTTCATCAACAATCTAAGTCTTTCCACTTTTGTAAAGAATATTGCCTTCTCGTAGAGAATATAGTGCCTAAATTTTTTTGTTGCAAAAACCATTCCAAAGCACAATTTCTCCATGTAGGTATAGTTGACTTCAGATATCCCCAATTTCCTGTTAGCAAAGGCTATTGGATGATGATACCATTTCTTCTCCCAAATTCGGGTAGCTGATACAATGCACTGTTGCTATTGAAAATATAAAGAAAACTTCACCTCTTCTAGGAGCTTTTAGGATTGGTACTTTCACTAATTCTTGCTTCGCATCCTCAAAAGACACTTGACACGCTTCACTCCAATTAAACAAATAGTTTAAAGGATAACAAGTTCGTTAATGGCAATACTCTTTTTGGCAATGTATTGATAAATCTCTGATAATATCCCACTAATGTGACAGAAAGTTGTGTATCTCTTTTGGAGTACGTGGTGGGCTCATAGTGACTATAATGTTTATCTTTTCAGGGTCAATCATCACAATACCAGCTGAACTAACCATATGACCCAGTAACAACCCATAGGGCACTTCGAAGATGCACTTGCATGGATTAATAGCAATGCAGAATTGTCTATAATGCTCAAAACATTTTCTTAAAGTGATCAATTGTCTTTCCTTGTGGTGGTTGCCCCCAGATCATCAATGAAGACTTTTAACTCCTCAAGGGAGATGTCACCAAAAGTCTTATTAGCTCTATGTTACCAAGAACCAAGCACATTGCATAACCCAAAGGCCATCACATGATATGCAAAGGTACCGGATAGTGATAAATGTCCTTTTCAAAATTTCTTCCTCCACAATAGCCATTTGGTTGTATCCAGCAAAACAATCCATAAACGAATAGATTTCTCTACTTGCTAATTGATCCAAAATATCTTATTAATAAATGGTAGCGGATAGTAATCCTCAACCGTCTACTTATTAAGCTCTCTAAAATCTATGCAAAGTTGAATTTGATTATTCTTCTTCTTCCTAATAACAACTGGTAAATACCACTCTGTGTGTTGAATCAAAAATATCAAGCCAACTTTTCGTAATTTTGTCAATTCTTCGAATAGTCCATCTCTTAGTTCAAAAGGCATAACTTTTTGTCACACAGGATGGCTACCTTCCTTTAGAGGAATGGTATGAATAGCCAAGCTAAGGGGAACACCTCTCAACTCATCATAACTCTAAGCAAAGCGGAATTCCTGAATTAAGGACACATAGTCCTCCCTTTCTTCCAAACTAAGGCATAGACCCTAATTTAATTGGTCATGAATCATTCACCATCCCAAGGTCTAACTCAATTACATCTACATCTCTTATCCTCTCCAAAGCCTCTATTGTCTCATTTAAAGTTACTTGATAGATATCCTCTGTAGTGGACCCCTCGTTAGATTCATCACTTGATGACGTCTTAGTAGATGGAACATCTAATGTATCTAACTCTAATGAGGATAAAGGAACTCTCTCACTTTAAGGAGATTTAGGATAAGCATCTACTACCACACGTCTAGCACCTCTACCGAATATCAATCAACCAACGGGTATATCAACCTAACAGTTGTAAGATCCATGGCCTGTCTAGCAATACTTGATAACTAGGCCACCTTGTGAACCTAATGACCCTAAAGTTTATAATGCATTCCACATTGGCAAAAATCATGTGGACTTTAGTAATACAACCTCCTTTAGATTTTCTTAAACTATGATCAGCCATTTGGAGAATCGTGGAGGCCTCTTTTTTAATTTCTAATCCCAGCCTCTCCATCAATTCCACTCATAATCTTGATGAATGACACTCTTGCTATGCCCAAGGGCTCCACGATATACCTAGTGCGAAGAATCTTCTTATACTCTTTATGCACTCTTGGAGATAACTTGATCAATTGGCAGGAGGTTTACATCCGGCTTAACTTCTCAAAGAGAACTCACTAAATCAAATTCATGATAGCTAGCAAGAGTTCTCTTTTCTTGCCAAAGGATTCCCTCTTTTGGTCTTTGAACCGGCTTTGGTGCCTCTTTCTTGGCTTCTACCTTCTTCTTTGGCAATTCCTTATCCTTCTTGGGGTCGTCTTTACTATCAACAGCTTTTAGAGGTCTACCTTTCATATTGGGATTGAGGACTTATGTCCCCTTATCAACTTGCCTATGGTTTTTCTCGACAAGTTTTACCTTGTCTTTGTCAACGTCTTTACCCTTTTGACTTCTCATAATAACCCATAGGTTAGAAGATTTAGTGCAATTGACACAAACAGCTTCAAAAAAACTAACTCCACTGCCACTAGGTAGCTCCTCTACCATAGATTTCCCTCCTTTAGTATTTGTTACGGTCCCTCATCTTGCCGAAGATTATATCCTTGCACTCAATGATTAACTGGACCTAGCTATTTACTTCCTTGTTAGAGAGAGCTAATCTTGCTCCAACAAGTACTAGCTAGGTGGCCGGACTTCTCACATAGGTCACATTTGACATTCAGAAAATTCCTAGGGAAATGTTGGCCACCACATTACTTACAGTTGAATCTTGAGGGGGCACCCTCTTCGGGACATCGACTCCCTATTAAATTCTACTGCTTTTTAAGGAAATTGATATCAACAATTATTTTCCTATCCTATTTGGTGATAATGTCAATATAGTGCTTCATCATATCCTTAACTTCACTAAGGACATTCGAGCCATTTGACTAATAGCCATGATCGTCAAACTGTCATTCTATTGGCCTAACCACTTGATTAGGGATTGGTTGTTGATTTCCTAGAACAATGATAGGATTTATCATTTGGCTTCCAACATTTGGTGGAGCCATCTGACTAGCCATAGGCATGGTCACACTAGGAGGAGCTAGCAACATGGACACATTTTGGGTCATGCTTCCTCTCCCATTGGAAGTATTCATGGGCATCCTTTGACCTCTATTCGTCAGTGCTAAAGTATTTTCAACACCTAGACTCATATTCCAATCTACCCTAGAGGTATAGGCCGCTTGTAATTGCGACTCTACCTCCTTTTCTCATGTAATAGTTGTATCAATGTTGGCAAGAGCAACACTGCTCAACTGCACTTAAATGTTAAAACCCAGCCCATTCAAAAAGTATTGCAATTGAGCAGCAGTTGGAATAGGAATGTAGGTTTGCAACTTATGGAATACTTCCTTCAATTTCATGGCATACCCACAAATATTCTCATGAGGTTCTTAGACGTGTTACATTGAGAACACATAGCCAATACCGAACTCCCCTTTCAAGGGGAAATTCTCTTTGAAAGACCACAAAAAGAAGAAGTCAATCATAGTTATGGTTCCAACCTCTATGTAACATCCCGCCGCACACACATACAAACCCCCCCTCCTTTTTTAATAGCTTAGATTGAAAATAAAAATTTTAATCACTCTCCCCCAGTTGACGCCGACAGCTGGTGGAGGGAGGAGGAGATGAAGTGAGGAAGATAGCGCGATGATAATAAGGGAGGAGGAAGTGGATGACAACAGGGAAGAAGAAATGGTAAATGATGATGACAAAGTCGAAAAGGAGGAGGATGACCATGTGGAGGAGGGAGGAAGTTGAGACATGGATGGCAAAGAAGATGATGTCGATGGAGGGGGAGGCCAGGTGGCCAAACTCCTCTCCCTTGGGCATAAAGGCCCCTTCACGACAGTTGGGAGGCCCCAATTATAAAACCCCTTATGCCTATATAAACACCCCCCCGTTAAAGAGGACGGATACCACTTCTCCCCCCCCCCCCCCCCCCTTGCTGTTGAGAGAAAAGGGAGATACCACCTCCTTGGCCCCTGCAGCCATTGAGAGAGAGGAAGAAGAAGAAGAATAAGAGAGAGAGAGAGAGGGAGAAGAAGAGGAGGAAAAGAAGAATAAAAGAAGAAGAAGAGTAGGGAGAGAGAGAGAGGAGAAGAAGAGAAGAAGAAGAAGAGAGAGAGATAGGGAGAGGAATAGAAAGAAGAAGAGAAGGAGAACAAGAGGAAGAGGGAGCCCTTCCCCTCTTTAGAGCGTGACCACACACGGTCTCTTCCCCAAGATTTATTCCCTTTCCCCACAAGTTTAATCCTAGCCTTCTGGCAAGTCTAATCCTTCTGAGAAGAATCATCCCGTCACACCATCTCTCCATTGAGAGAAAAAGAGTGATTTATAGGTCGAAAGTATGGCCCCAAAATGGAGGGAGACACAAATTAGTAGTAATCCTGCATCCAACAATGGAGCTTAGGTGCACTGTTTGTACTTCTTTGCTCAAGGAACTAATTCAGGAAAGACAATTAATGCTTCAGGTTAAAAGCCTAGAGGGAGAGGCAATACCAGTTACCTTCGACTATCTGCTTGACCCTATCCAAGGGGGTTGTTAGGCGCGTCGGGTACGTGGACCAAACCTGCCACGAGAGGTCTCTCCATGGGTGCTGCTTGGAGCAGGAGGATGCTTGGGTGCCAGGGGAGGCTCTGGCCGTAAATTCCCTGCCTCCCGATCCTGTGCAAGAGGCCGACATGACTCGAGATGGGATCTCGAGGCCCGTAAACTAGTCAACGGGCAAAAATTGGAATAGTGATCCCTGAGGATTGCTGGAATAGCCTTTGGGCTTGATATTTGATGTATTTCAAAGACTATAATAAATAAAGATCAAATGTTGAAAAGGAACTTGCTTGATATTGTTTTTCTGTGTTAGTGCTTAAGTTATGTGAAGAAACCAATGTTTAATTGGTTAATTAATGAAGCTATTTTTGCTTGTTAAACTAAATGTGGTAGGTAATTAGATAACTAAGCAACCGGAGGAAAGTGCGGTGGACATGACTCTCGATCCGTCCTACGAAAGGGTGGTCTCGATTGGCTGTGAACTTTTCTCAAAGGAAATTGACAGCAAGTAACAATGACCTAGAATCTATAGAGCTAGAGTCTTGATTTATGCTGTTTCAGGGGAATGGAATGGGACTATGCCTTATGGGCAGAGAGGTCGAGCTTCACATCCCTCTCATTTCCCATTCTCCTTGAACCAAGTATAGTATAAATCCGCTTCAACCCTGATGTTTTTGCGCAAAGTGGTTCGCTAGCTACCTCCTAGGAACTTGACTATTAGGAAAACCCTGATTCAGGTCGGTCCTAAGTGGGAATTCCACTTTGTGGCAGACTCGGGGAGACCTAGATCACAAACCCCATGACATTCCTTGTGAGTGCCGTGCGGCGCTTCCTAACTCTCTTCCCGATGGGCTGCTAAGACTCGCTTCCTAGACTCTCTTACCGATGGGCTGCTAAGACGTGTCCTACAAGTGGACAGGGGGACACATTACAGTTGGTATCAGAGCGAATCAATGGGATCTAATATTTACAAGGGAACTTAACAAGGAAAAGTAGCGCAATGTTCTGATAAGAACATTTCCTTACTTACTTATGGATGTTGGGCTGCGAGTCGCGAAGCATGGAACAAATTCTTAGTGTTCCAGGTTATTTTATGATTGTAATGCGTACCTCGGATTATCAACGGAGGCTAGACATGATGAATATTCTAGACCGTATCTACAATCCTTCACCCCTATACATGGAATAGAGATGGTCAGGTGAATCAGGGATATATTACATAGTAGCCCATCGACTTGCGTACCTTCAGACCAACTTGAAGAGAATCAAGTGGATGGAGGATTAAAGATTGTGAAGCTATTCATCTTTGTTGAGGCTCACGCAAACGCAACCCTACTTGTCAGTGGTGGGAAGGTCAAGCAGAACAACTATGTGTACGAGGAAGTGACTTGAATAATCCCTGCCGGACAGAACCAAGGTGCTGGGATGTTATGAGCAGAACGATTATCAAAGGAAGGGATACCCCAAGCTTCCTATGTCCTATCAATTCCTAAAAATCCATGACCCCTCTCCATATTATTACTCAGTCCCTGTGGCCAATGGTAACACAATCCTATTTTCCCCAAATTAATGTATCAGCTTGTTCTACCTTCCCAAAATAAATGTACTCGAAAGGGCTATGCCCACATGAATGAATAAGATTTTTTTAAATCACTGTCTGTCATGGCTATAAGTGTTGGTAAAGGAGTTAAGTGATTAGGTCACTTGGCTAAAAGCTGAACCGGGCATATTAATGTAATGTGAGAAACGTTTAGCAAGTTTTAACGTAAAGAATCTTATTGCCCAGGTGCAATCTCAAGTGCAGATTCCTAGTCGGACCCCTGTACTAAGTACGGATGTAATTCAAGAGAAGAAGTTCCTTCTCAAACAAATCAAGCCACCTGAATTCGATGGTAAGGGAAGGACCATCCAAACTGATGCCGATGTCTGGATCGAATCCATGGAGGATTATTTCAAGGCAGCAGGAACTGCACCTGCTAACCAAGCGATGCTCACCAAACTGAAGCTTACTGGGGAAGCAAGACTTTGGTGGAAACAATTGTGCAGAGACCAAGGGATCTCAGAAGGGTTAGTTACTTGGGAGAAGCTTGAAAAAGCTGTGTGAGGGAGATATTTGCCACCTTCCTACCGCACACAGAAGATGAACGATTTCTATGAATTAAAATAGCTTGGTCTATCCATGGATGCATATTATTCAAAGTTCTTCTCTCACTTAAAGTACGCGCCACAAATGGATATGACGCAACAGGTGTCAAAGTTTTGTGCCGGGTTAAATCCACCCATAAACACCCACTTGGAATCAATGCATCCAACGGATCTACAGGATGCGCTCATTCGAGCTGCACCAATAATACAGGAGGTGAAAACCAAGCCAAGGAATAATAGGACTTGGTCTTACAGGGATTAGAACAAGGGAATGCTTAGGTCTAAGGCCAAAAGAGCGCATGGCCAAAACCAAGGACAAAGGAAGAAAGCTAGGGTGAACGCTATCAATAACTTCGTTCCTACACAAGGTAATGGCCGCAATCTCCGTTGCTTCCATTACAACGAGACTAGACACTTCAAAAGGCAGTGTCCGAAGCTTAGCGGAGGACAATGTCAAGGGCCATTCCAAGGAGCCGCCCATGGTCAAGGAGCCACCATCAAGGCCAGAGGGAGAACCTCGAGTGTTGCCAACAAGGAGTTGGGTGATGAAGAAGATCCAACCATGGAAGCTGACATTGAGAGGGCAACGGTTCATGCCACTCTTCACAAGAAAGGCCCAAATCACCAATTCTTGGTGATTCAAACTCCATCGGATTATCAAGATAAAAGCTTCAAAACCTTGATTGATTGTGGCAATACACATTCCTTCATTTTACCATTCTGTGCAAAAAGATTAGGAATAGCCACAAAAGATGCACCTACCTTACTTGTGGAATTAGCAAATGGTCATGAGGTCTCTTGTACTAGGCAAACTGCTAAGGTGAAATTCCTATTGGGTGGAAAGTTGACTTCGGTCAGATTCAGGGTAATGAACCTAGATGTCCACGAATTTTTGCTCGGAATGGATTGGCTAATACCCAATGATGCCCACATTCACTGTGGAAAAGGCCAAGTCTCCTTTTGAAATTTTGAAGGGGAACTGGTTTCAACTGAAGGAGAGGCTGGTAAGCCAAAAATTCAGCTGGCAAAAGCAACACAGATCATAAAAGGAGTTAGAAAGGGGCTACTTGTCTATTTGATTAAACTAAATAAGATAGATCAGAATCAGGAATCTATAGAAGAACCTTCATGGTTAAAGGAATACACAGATGTATTTCTTGAAGAGCTGACATAACTTCCTCCTCAAAGGGAAGTCGATCACGAAATCAAGTTGGCGCCAAGAGCTGCACCAGTCGCAAAGAGACCATATAGGATGTCCATCGCGGAAGCGATTGAGCTGAAGGAGCAACTCAAGCAACTGTTAGACCAAGGCTACATCCGTCCTAATAGTTCACCATGGGGAGCTCCAGTGCTGTTCCAGAAGACGAAAGATGGAACGCTTCAGCTATGCATTGATTACAAAGGGTTGAATCAATCAACCATTAAAAACAAATATCCCATCCCAAGAATAGATGAACTTCTTGACCATCTTCAAGGTGTGAAGATCTTCTCTAAGATAGATCTCAGGTCTAGATATTATCAGATAAGGATCAAGGAAGAAGATATCCCAAAGACGGCATTTAGCACAAGGTATGGAAACTTTGAATTCCTAGTCATGTCATTCAGGTTGACAAATGCTCCTGCTACCTTCAACAAGTTAATGCAGGATATCTTTAGGCCCTATCTTGATGACTTCGTAATCGTCTTCTTTGATGATACCCTAGTTTACTCTAAGCAGGAAAAAGATCATGAACCCCATCTTTGCATTGTCCTTGAAACAATGAGGGCACACAAGCTTTATGCCAAAAAGAAGAAGTGTGCATTTTTCAAGCGACAGATTGAATATCTGGGATTCATTGTATCAGAGGAAGGAATTTCAGTGGATCCGGCCAAGGTCAGAGACGTTCTGGAGTGGCCAACACCAACCTCTGTCAAAGAAATACGTAGTTTTCTTGGATTGATAGGATGGTACATGGTCTTTATAAAAAATTATACTTTGATTGCAGCGCCTCTAACTAATCTACTAAAGAAGCAAGTATCAATTGTATGGTCACCTGCTGCTGAATAGACCATCTTTGACAAACTAAATCAAAGCTTGGTATCAGCACCCATCCTGAAACTTCTTGATCTTAATAAGAAGTTTGAAGTGATGACTGATGCTAGTGCACTTTTCTTAGGATGTGTGCTCACACAAAAAGGTCACCCCGTAGCGTACTCTTTAAGGAAACTGAAGAGCCATGAAAGGAACTATGCTACCCACAATCTGGAGTTGTTGGCTATCATCCATGCTCTCAAACTTTGGAGACACTACTTGATGGGTAACAAATGTGCCCTAGTGACGGACCACAAAAGTCTTAAATGGATTTTCACCTAGAATGAGCTCAATATGAGGCAATGTTGATGGATTGAAGTGCTGGAAGAATATGATTTTGAAATCAAATACCAGTCTGGAAAGGAGAATGTAGTTGTCGATGCACTCAGTCTCGCAAGGCATTTCTGAATTCTCTGATTTTGCAAAATCCATCAACAGCAAGATCTCTAGCCACAAAGGTATCAATGCCAAACAACCCAATTCTTGAGCTAGCTAGAGAGGAGGCATGCCATGACCCAACCTATTCGAAATTGCTAAGGGAGATCCCCATCAAAGATCAAGACCCGAAGCTACAAACAAAGTATCAAGAATTCTCTATCAATAGTGGGCTTGTCTACTATAGGACAAGATTATATATCCTGGCAAGCCAATCACTTAAGTAGAAGATACTTTGGGAAGCCCATGACTCCCCTTTCTCAAGACATCCTGGCTATGCCAAGACCCTTGATAGGCTCAAAGGTGATGTTCTCAAATATGTCACGGAATGTTTGTCTTGTCAATGCATTAAGGCCGAACATGTCAAAATGCCAGGGAAATTGCAACCACTTAACATTCCCCAAATGAAATGGGAATTCATTAGTATGGACTTTGTTGTTGGCTTGCCCCAAGTTCAGGGAGGATACAACTCCATTATGGTCGTGGTAGATATGCTCACCAAGGTTGCACATCTTATCCCTCTTAAGACAAACTATAAAGCCTCAGACATCGCAAGGTTATTCATCAAGGAAATATTCAAACCGCATGGATTACCCAGAAGAATCATTAGTGATCGTGACTCTCTCTTCACCTCACACTTCTGGAGGGCTATCTTTGAGGCCATTGGGACTTAACTCTGTTTCAATACAGCTTATCATCCCCAAAGTGATAGTCAAACGGAACGAGTCAACCAAGTCATTGAAGATATGCTTAGGGCACACTGCTGTCGTGAACCCAAAAAGTGGATTCAATATTTGCCACTGGTTGAGTTTGCCTACAATGCTTCTTACCAACAAAGCATTCAAATGACCCCTTTTCAAGCATTGTATGGGCACGATTGTCGTACTCCTTTGAGCTTTTCGGATCCAATCTTGAGGGTTGAAGCTTTAAAGAAAATGCTGGAAGACATGGATGACCAAATCAAATTAATAAGACAGGACATCCAAGCCAGCCAAGGACAGACAGAAGGCTTACGCAGACCTGAAACGTCAAGACAGATTCTTCATTGAAGGTGATATGGTCTTCATTCACATACGTCCAAAGAAGAGTTCTCTATCCTTGGGTGAATGCAAAAAGCTAAGTCCAAGGTATTGTGGACCCTACAAGATTCTCAAGTGCCTAGGGCCTAATGCTTACAGACTACAACTCCCTGAAAACCTAAAAGTTCATAATGTATTCCATATCAGTCTACTAAAAAAGTATGTGTCTAACCCTATTCACGTGCTTGATGATCAAAAAATTGTAATGTCGAGCCAAGGAGTCCTTGAGCTATGGCCAGACAGGATCCTAGATGTTAGGGAGAGGCATTTGAGATCCAGGACCTTGAGAGAATACCTCATCCAGTGGAAAGATTACCCCGAAGAGGATGCCACTTGGGTGGATGAAAGTACTCTCAACCAACAATACCCCCAAATTTTTCTCGAGATGAGGACATCTTGATTCCTCTAAGGGGGAGAGAATGTAATATTCCTACAACGAAATATTAACGACTCTAGATCTCCCACAAAAGCAGTTCAGAGAATTCTCCTGCAACAAAAAAAGAACCTTGGCCTAAGTGCTCCAACCTCATGCATTTACAATACCATTCCCGCGTAGTGCATATGAAACCGTGGCTTGAAACTGCAAGCCACCGTAGGAACTTCCCTTCAAGGGGAAAAGAGGTAATGATTAATTTGTAAATTTTTTAATAACTCCCTCTCCTTCAGCCGTTGCATGGTGGGGAGAGAGGGAGGGAGTAGGTATTATGGAGGGGCATGGGGGAGGGAAGCATGCAATTGCCACTTGTGTGGCCACCCCCCCTTCACCCCATATAAACCCCCCTTCGCGGTTGTTGCCCGTCGTGAGGAGCTGCCCGTTGCCGTCTAACTGCTGCCGCCGCCATTCTAGCCACACCACTTGGCTGTTGCCACTGCCGTCACCATCATCATCATCGTCGTCGTCGTCGTCATCATCGTCGTCGTCGTCGTTGTCATCGTCATCGTCGTCATCGTCGTCGTCGTCATCTTCACCATCGTCATCCTCACCATCATCACTCCCTCACACGTCATCTCCCTATTATCCAGAAGCTTGAGAAGCTTCTATTGAAGCTTTTCTAGGCCAAGTTCACCTGTGCCTCCCGGTTTCTTAAAACCGTGTCTTGTAAGGCCTATTTCCCACGCAGGGAAGGAGGTTTGGGCAATAGCAACTCCGTAACTCATAAGGGATGCCAAGGGGGAGTTCGCTGAGTTGAAATCTACTGCATCAATGGCTCCTAAGCAAAAGACGAGAGGAGCGCACACGGGAGCTTCCGCCCAAAGTATGAGAGTGGGCAACGCCCCGATATTAAATACCTAGGTTCCAAATAATATTCCCGCATGGAAAGGTTGCATAAAGCATGTTTTAATTCACATAGGAAACTTAAATGCATTGGGAAATTTATATACTCGTTCGATTTACAAAGTTTAGTTGCATGACAAGTACTTGCATTTGCTTGCACTTCCATGGTCAAGGGTAGTCGCATTTTTGAACGTGGGATGCATAAGATAAAATATGAAATTATGCTAAGACCGCGTCCTTGTCACATTGCGCAAATGATAGAGCATGTAACACATAATGCACTTATGTACTAAATTCCTGGTTGTGGCTTGTGTATAAGATAATCATAGAATGGTCAGTAGAAAATATCTAAATAGTTGCATTAAAAGGAAAATATTTATGAGCTTTGACAATGTAACATATTTTATGCAATTCACATGCATTGATATCTACATTTTTAGGTTGAGATAAGCGATAAAAGAAGGATTAAATCAATGATGTATTCATTGGCATCTAGTCATGAAAGAATGGTGCATCCATGCATGGAGTTCTTTTATCAAAGTTCAAATTTGGGAAAAGATGCATCTTCATTAAAATACAAGCTTGAATTTTATGCATAAAACCTAGGGTTTATAAGAATTAGCTCTAAATGTCAATCATCATAATATAGGGCAAGGAAAAGAAGGATCACTGTAGATCCTATAGTTGCATAAAGGCAAAAGGTCTATGGTTTTGAATTTGCATATTCACATGGAATGATACATCTCATACATCTTGTAGTTATTTACATCTTTTAGGGAAAGCATTTGCATCTCTAAGGGAAATATCACCTCTAATCGTAGGACAATTAGATCAAATAGGTAAATCGCATGTAATTGTGTAACTCACATGAGATTCATAAAGACGTAAATAGTTGGTATACGATGAACACCTCAATGTGCTGGGTTAGGTTAAGTTATATTAAAATTTTGCCTAGTATCGCACTTAGGATGCTGATTTAATATTTCCAATCTTAGAGGTCCTACCCACATTCTCGAAAATGCTAGGATTAATCACCCATGCAAGAATGATCTAGGGTTCTCACCCTAAGGATCGGTTGACCAAATTCTAGACCTTCGCAAGGAATTTAGGGACCCTAGGGCCAAAACATTTATGAAGCCTAGTAAGGTTAGGGTTTTGGAATGGGTCAATAGCACTCCCAAGCCGTATATCTTGATCAAAGGTAATCTTGATCAAGGAATACCGTGTGATGAGAAAACCAATCCCACAAGTTAGGTGCCGACACCTATCTCGTGCAACAAGTTGTAATGTCATATGCTCTTGCGTCTAAGTCACAAAATAGAACCCCCTACACCTTAGGCCAAGTCTAGTGAGTTCTAATTGCAAGTTAAATTTCCTAGGAATTGAGTAGTCGTCCTACTTCAACACTCTTCCTTGAAGACTCACTTGTCAAGGTAGGGTAGTAATGAATTGCCAAGAAAGCAATTGACCAACCAAGTTAGGGTGACAAGGTTGCCCAGGATTTATTGACTATAATTTAAGGAAACCTAAAGTAGAGACAATTTGGGTCAACCGGGTATAAACCCTAACCCAAGGAAAGAGGGTAAACAAGCAACTCAGCTTATGAAACCCTTGGGTTCTTGCCAAGTCGCGAATGATCTAGGATCGAATGCTGGATGTATTTGAGGAGAAGGAATCACACCTTAGCAATTGGACGTACAAACGACCACTGGAATGCTCGTGATTGTACACTTAGGTGCACTGTTTGTACTTCTTTGCTCAATGAACTAATTCAGAAAAAACAACTAATGATCCATGTTAAAAGCTTGGAGGGAGAGGCAATACCTGTTACCTCTGTCGACTGCCTGCGTGACCCTATCCAAGGGGGTTGTTAGCCGCACTGGGTACGTGGACCGAACACTCCATGAGAGGTCTCTTCGTGGGTGGTGCTTGGAGCAAGAGGATGCTTGGGTGCTAGGGGAGGCTTTGGCCATAAATTCCTTGCCTCCGGATCATGCGCAAGAGGCTGATGTGACTCGAGATGGGATCTCGAGGCCCATATACTAGTCAACGGGAAGAACTTGGAATAGCGATCCCTGAGGATTTCTGGAATAGCCTTCGGGCTGGATATTTGATGTATTCCAAAGACTATGATAAATAAAGATCAAATGTTGAAAAGGAACTTGCTTGACATTGTTTTTCTGTGTCAGTGCTAAAGTTACGTGAAGGAACCAGTGTTTAATCGGTTAATTAAGGAAGCTATTTTTGCTTGTCAAACTAAATGTGGTAGGCAATTAGATAACTAAGCAACCCGAGGAAAGTGCGATGGACGTGACTCTGGGTCCATCCTATGGAAGGGTGGTCCCGGTTGGCCGGTAACTTTTCTCAAAGGAAATTGACATCAAGGTAACAATGACCTAGAATCTATAGAGCTAGAGTCCCGATTTATGTTGTTTTAGGGGAATGGAATGGGACTATGCCTTACAGGTAGAGAGGTCAAGCTTTGCATCCCTCTCGTTTCCCATTCTCCTTGAACCAAGTATAGTATAAATCGGCTTCGACCCTGATGTATCTACGCAAAGTGGTTCGTTTGGGGCTCGACGCTAGCTACCTCCTAGGAACTTGACTATTAGGAAAACCCTGATTTAGGTCGGCGGTCCTAAGTGGAAACGGCCAAGTGCTTCCGCTTGGTGGCAGACTCGGGGAGACCTAGATCACAAACCCCGTGACATTCCTTGTGAGTGCCGGGCGGTGCTTCCTAGACTCTCTTCTCGATGGGTTGCTAAGACGTGTCCTTCAAGTGGATAAGGGGACACGTTACAGTTATGGAATATTCATTGTGCCACCTCATCTTTTCTTTGCAGGTTTATACTTAATGATTGCATGTACATACATTGTGGTGCTTTCATATTAGTATTTTATCATGTTATAGTCTTAGTTCTTTTGAGTGGAAGAAGAAAAAAGAAAAAGAAGATGATTTTATCCCTATCCCTGTATGTCCTCAAGTCTCCATTGCTTTTGTGTGTGTGCTTCTAGGTTCTTTGCCTCTCTTTCCTCTCGTGTATTTTTTCATGCCTATATACTCAATAATGTAAAAATGGGATATTTTGTACTACTCCAAGTCACAGTTCCACTCCCAAAGAAAAATATATAGCCACTAGTGGACTTTTTGTAAATACTGCCTACCCAATCTGCATTAGTATAACCAAATAATTGCACCACCAATGCAATCTCATAAAAGATACCATAATCCAATGTGGCCTTAATGTATCAAAAGGTAAGTCTCACATTATCAAAATAAGGCTTATGAGGCATTTGCATAAATTGACTCTCTAAGCCAACTATGTAGCTACAATATGGCTTGGTAATGGTAGTGAAGATCAAACTTTCCACTATCTTTTTGTACATTGTAGGATCCTCCATTATCTCACCTATATCAGCACTTAGTTTCACATTTTGATCCAGTGGCACTGAGATTGGCATACAATCTAGCCATACCATACTTTGTGAATGTATCCAAGGTATACTACCTTTGTGAGAGCCATATCCCCTTAGATATTCGTATCACCTCAATGCCAAGAAAGTACTTCAGCTCTCCCAAATCTTTCATGTCAAATTTTTGCTTAACAAGACTTTCACATGCTCCACCTCTTGCACATTATCACCCTTAAGCATCAAAACATCCACATACAAAAGTAACACACTAATGACCATAAAGTGAGTGATTAAGGTACACTCTCCAATGAATTAAGGTATTAAGGATAAAGGTTGATTAGGGAAATAATTAATAACTCTTATTCTGCAAAGATTTGGAAACATTACAAGCCACACATGCCACACATACATAGACAAGCCAAGATAATATTCTTTACCTCTAGCTTGGTTGCAAAATAACCTAAGCTTTGGCTTAATGCTAGAGGGAGGGGTTCTATCCTATTTTTTGACTCAAGTAAAAGGATTGCATTCAAGCATGATTGTTATTATTTTCATGATTGTAACAATGGGGCAATGAAATTTGATTGATTAGGGAAATTTTGATAATTCTCATTCTCAAATCCTCATATCTATAAGGAATTGACCATGATTTACTTGCACAAGAGACTTGAAGACTTACGAGGACATGGATAAAGCTAAATTGGTAAACCACAAAAGCCAACATGCTCATTATGGACTACCCAATATGGTTCTGGGTGGGTTATTCTATGAAAAACATCTAATCTGCTCATTTTTAGTTCCTCAACAAAACAAGATGTGTAATATCACCTCCACCAAGTCTCATGAGAGATACATCAACCAGTATGACAACACTATACATGTAGAGACAAGCCAAGAAAATATCCTTTACCTCTAGCTATGGTTGCAAAATAACCTAAGCTTGCTTTAGATGCACAATCTCAAGCACCCAAATCCATGGGAGTCAGGTATGCTAAAGCCACAAAATCTTAGATAAAGAAAAACCTAGTGTCAAACTGAGATCTCAATTCTTATACACATATTTTTATGAGGATCCACATTTTCACCTAGAGAAAACCCTAGTATCAAATAATTGTGTTTCTGTTAATAGTTATCCTCTCTTCTAGATGAGTGCTAGTCCCATGATACTTTTTCCAACTAGATGGTGTAGTTGTTGGCAAGATGCTCTCGAAAATTTGATGAGTAAAATGGAAAGGATGGATAGAGTGATGTGGCTGAAGAGATATGGGTGGCATGATAAAAGGAACTAAGAGCACTAAAGTTAACTTGAAGAGAAGAAAGAGGCAATGGGCAATGATGAAGGTGTTGTGATAGGTATGCACCATCAATGTCGGTGGTTTTTGAGGAGCTTCATGGTACCTATTTATCACTTATGCTCTCCCTAGGGGGGTGTCTAGCTACTCATGTAATGGATGCATGCTCGTGCATGCACAATGCGGAGATGGATCAAATTCTAAGTAAACTTAGAATGCTATTTTACAATTGTGAGGACCTAGTTAGTGAAATAGTGTGGTGTAGTGCTTTCCTCAAAGTGACAAGTCATCCAAGTAAGCTTGGAATATCCAACCTTGATATGTCTTGAGGGTGTGATACGAGGAAGGGGCTAGGGGATTTCCCTAGGTGTAGTAAGTATGCATATGATATCACAATCTACATAATCTATGCAATTTTTGACATTATGATGGCTAAAAATTCAACAAAACCCAATGTATATAATGTGTCAAATCAATATCCAAGTGTACAAACAAGACTAAACATCAATTGATCAAAACTAATAACAAATCATTCAAAATTCCTAGGAAAATGCATCTAAGTTAAGTTTCATTGCAATGGTTGGGTAGCACATGTGTATGACCCAATGTAGTTTCTCTTATATGATTCTACCATTACAACACTAACTTAACGAACATAGCTCTCCTTACTCTTCCATTCCTGTACAAGAGTTGATCACTTTGGCAATATGTGAGATGAAGGAAGAGGATACAAATGCACATGCACTTTTCTGGACAAAGATGAATGAAGTGATTGAGAAGTGTGGCCAACCAAGCATTGATTTTCAAGGATTCATGGCAAAGAAGGTAGCCACCAACTTGAGGGCCATTCACACAGTGTTCAATGGTGGTTCAAACAACATAATGCAAGGAAGGGAGAGATCTTTCTTATTTCATTGGGAATGAAGTCTCCAAATACACGCATCACAATATGTGCACAAGACTTTCCAAGACGAGTATAAGTGTTTGTGTTGCATGTGGTGTATAGCCACGAAAGATGATGCAACAGTGCAATATTGATTCATTCGGGTTTGGTGGGCCACCTCAAGGAAAGTTTCATATTGCAATATTCTAGCAATGGATGTTTTCTTAGTTGGTGGTATATCACATATCTATGTTAGAGGCAACACTTTTCTGGGGTAAGACCAATTCATAATAGTAGGATGCGATGTGTGGTGCAATTGTTTTTCTCATGCTCCATGCCCTCTCATGCCAACCACAAACCTAGTAGAGCCAATGCACGCAAGTTGGTTGGCAAAGGATGGATTCAAAGGATCTATCAACTTGTACAATGCATATGTTAGTGATTTGGCCAATGCTCTACTACAGAGTAGAAAATGGCATGCATTCATTAGAAGAAAGTTCCATGGTGCAAGACCTAGTGCAGAGAAAATTTTGAGTCAACTACAATAAGGAATTAGCCCCACACCTCGAGTATGAATAGTAGCAAAAGGATGGTTGAGGAGGTGGCAAGAGAAACTGAATTGCATCAACACCCTAATTTTTTAGGAAACAATATGATTGTAGCAAGGAAACTTAAGGTTCATGGGAAAGTGGAATCAAAGGAAGCAAACGCCTCTCAAAGGCCTAAGTATGTGATTGAAAAAATACATAGAAGAAAGAGCACAAGAAAAATAGACTTTGAGGACCCTTTTCCTTCCAACTAATCAAGGGAAATATCACCAAATTCTTTAGAGAAAATGGTGGTGGAGGCAGACCTTCACGACTTTGTTTAGGCTATAAGAAGGACTCCAATTTGTAGTTGTGCATAATGTCAAGGATGGTTGGGAGATAAATAAGGAAAATAGAAAAAACCAATTAAAAATATGATACATGGGGTACCTACACCTTTCTTTTAGGGGGTCATGGAGTGGTCCAACTTAAGAGGAGAAATTAGTAATCAAGATGGAATATGGCACTTGTTCATTTGGTTTTATAATGGTAGTGTGGGCCATACATGGAACATTTATTCTTCCATTCATCACATGCCACCCAAAGTTCCACAAGTATGGCCAGTAGCACGAGGCACAAATTTGATAGCAAAAGAAATCCACATGTTGGTGAGTGGTGGGTTTGTTTTACAAAAGGTGGTACAGGAGGTAGATGCTAATGAGGGCTCATATAGATATCAGATAGGTGTTTCATAGGCTGTGTAGGGAAAAGAATAGACTTAGCATTGACTCTAAATGCAACTGTGAAGGGTCACACAATGGTGAAGCCCTTAAAGCATGAGCTTTTCAAACTAGAGATACTTGACTCAAGTGTCTTATAGGTGTGCACATTGCAAAGAATCTAACATGCAATTGCTAGGATTTCATGGACCATGTTAGAGAAGGAAAATAGTATTTCGCATACAAGCACCTATACTATGTGTACCTCCAAGTGTTTGGAATGGATGCAAATGTAAACATGTTTATACACCAATTCATACTCAATGAAAAAAACTTGCACCTTATATTTTGAAGCAAAAGTACTTTTCCAGCACCACCTATACTCTTGACCAATAATGCAATGCCAACACCACCTCTTAGTATAAATGTATTTTATTTTGTTGAGAAAATATTGTCACACAATACACTTGGTTAGCTTATGTCAAAACTTTGACAAGATTTTGGTGACATTGTCTCTCTTAATTTCAAACAAAAGTACTATTGTTAGAAGTTAACACAAAATAAATGTATATTTGGATTGCTTCTATGAATTGTCTTGTATTAACTTTGTTGGGGAAAGAGGGAAAAGGGAGAGAGAGGGGGGAAGGGAGGGATCTATCAATCTATTATAATTAAAGTTCTAAAAATATAGAGTGGCCGCATGAGCATTCACATTATGAGAGAGAGAGAGAGAGAGAGAGAGAGAGAGAGAGAGAGAGAGAGAGAGAGAGAGTCCGAGACTGAGAGATATGTATTTATGATTTAAGGGAAGTGTTTGTGTTACAACACATGTCATAATCTGATGTGAGGCATTATTATACAATCCATACTAATCACATGTATGAGAGAGAGAAAATGTGTGAGAGAGAGGGAGATAAACATAGAGAGTGAGTGAGTGACACGTGTGTGTGTGTGTGTGTGTGTGTGTGTGTGTGTGTGTGTGTGTGTGTGTGTGTGTGCAACACAATGAGAGAGAGAATTTAGAGTGACGGAGAAATTGCATATATAGAGAGAAAATGAGAGAGAGTAAAGAGATGGAGCAATTAAGGAGAGAGAGAGAGAGAGAGGAGTGGGCTATGGTGTATTGTATTAGGGTGATCGCATGAATGTATCCACGTTGCATGCTAGAGAGAGAGAGAATCATTTACACATGATAGAGTGCTATTTGAGTGGGTTCAGTAGAAAGAAAACAAGGGAATATACACGTAGAGAGAGAAAATAAGAAACTAAGAATGAGAGAGAGAGAGAGAGAGAGAGAGAGAGAGAGAGAGAGAGAGAGAGAGAGAGAGAGAGAGAGAGAGAGAGAGAGACAGAGAGAGAAGATAGTGGTAGCGGTAGTGGAGATAGTGAGAGTAGTGGTAGTGGTAGTGGTAGTGATAGTGGTAGTGGTAGTGGTAGTGGTAGTGGTAGTGCTGGAAATATATAGGGATGTAATAAGTGGACTATGTGGAACAAGAAATGGAGGTTACCCAGAAAAGGTCACTCAAAAATATTGCTTGGGTGTGGTCACCCAAAACAATAAAGAAAAAAGCTCCTCACTAAAAGAATAAAGAATAAAGTGATAGTGATAGGTGTCTACCACCTGGCTATAGAGTACATATGTGTGGTCACAATACGTGTAGTAAATACAAGGCGGTGTAGGCACATGCGCCTTATCTCCAACAACCTCCCACTTAAAGGTGAATGTGCGCTCCTTTAGTGAAGAGAGAACAAGAAAAAGTGACAAATTACAAATGTATATAAAGTACAACATGATGAGGAATAGATGTCATCTTACACCCATCATCTTCTTAAGTGATCTCATCTTTCGCCCATCATCTTCTTAAGGGAAGGCAAAACGTTCCACTAAGAGACTTTTAGTAAGTAAATCTGTAGGATTCTCATAAATCAAAATCTTGACAAGCTCAATAGACTTATTCTCTATTACCTCCCTATTGAAGTGATAGCACATCTCAATGTGCTTTATCTTCACATGGAAGACCAAATTATTGGTTAACTAAATAGCACTCATAGAATCCAAATGTACTATAGGAGTAATAATAATACCAAGGTCTACCACTAGATGACTTAATCATAGGACCTCCTTGCAAGCCTCAAGAGCTAAAATATACTCTGTCTTAGTAGTAGATAAGGTTGTGCATTTTTTAACCCTAGACATCCAAGAAACAGTACCTCCCAAAAAAGTGAAGGCATACCTAGAGGTGGACTTCTTATTATATGCATGTCCTGTATAGTTGGAGTAGTGAAACCCATGGCTATAGTTCCTTGGCCACCATAGAAAATGCACATATTTTCAATGCCTTTAAAGTATCTAATGATACCCTTCATGGCTTCCCAATGTCGTTGTCCAAGAATACCCATATAGTGTGCCATAACTCCCACTACAAATGCTATTCCAGGGGCGAGTGGCTATCATGACTTAAAAAATCAAACAACCCACTTCGAATGCATAAGGGATATTGGTGTCAAGATTGTCGGAGAGAAGGAAGGAGTCTCACTTGTAGCTTTCTTGCTTGCACAATGGGGGAATACACACAAAGGTGGAGGCTGAAAACAATTTTTCTCTTCTTAGTTGTGTAAGCAAAAAAGAACTCAAGTACATAGAAATAGAAGAACCCTATATATGGGTCTCAAACCAAACTCAACTAACTAAGGTGGCATACTAACTGAGCCACAAACTAGAGTAGATAAGGATAGCTGTCATCTAGCTATTATTCATGGGCAGTATACCAACCGCATATGCAACTGACAAGTCGGTGACATAAATGCACAACAGTCACCCTGGCATATCACGAATGGAGCTCGATATCTCAACACTCCCCCTCGAGCTCAATCCCAATTCCTGCACACCAAGCAGGTCTCTGAACTTGCGCAGCTTCTCTGTGCCCAATGCCTTCGTGACTATGTCAGCTACCTGATCCTCTATGCTGACATAAACTAGATCAATAAGACCTAGTAAAACCCTCTCCCGCACATAGTGATAATGCACCTCAATGTGCTTTGTTCTAGCATGATAGACTGGGTTATTTGCCAAGTGTATACTACTCATGCTGTCACAATAAATGACAACTGACCCATCTGTAGGCTGATGCATATCATAAAGTAGCTTATGCAACCAAGCTACCTCACATGCAGCCATTGCTGCGCCCCTGTACTCAGCCTCTATGCTTGACAAGGAAACTGTAGGATGTTTCTTGCTACTCCAAGTGACTGCAGCACTCCCAAAAGAGTACGCATATCCACTAGTAGATCGTCTATCAAAAATACTACCAGCCCAATCAGCATCAGTGTATCCATACAACTGTATTTGAACCCCAGTTTGATAAAGTAGTCCATACTGCAATGTGGACTTCACATACCTGAGTATACGTCTAGCCGCATTCAAATGCGGTTTCCTTGGAGCCTGCATAAACTGACTTACCAATCCAACAGCATAGCTCAAATCTGGCCTGGTAATAGTCATATAAATCAAACTTCCTACTATGCATCAATACATAGTAGGGTCTTCCAAAAGCTCACCTGCATCTGCGCTTAGCTTCATATTCTGCTCCAAAGGAACTGAAATAGGCTTACAGCCTGTCATCCCATATTTGGACAGCATGTCCAATCCATACTGCCTCTACAAGAGCCGTATCCCACTTGGTGATCTAATCACCTCAATGCCCAAGAAATAACGCAACTCTCCCAAATCCTTCATCTCAAATTTCTACTTCAATAGCATTTTCACATGAAGGATATCTTCATCACTATCAAATGTCATAATTAAATCATCAACATCAATGACAAGTAGCATAATACATTTCTCTGTTTTTCTCACATAAAGTGAGAAATCTACCTTGGAAATCTGAAAGCCAATAGTGGCAAGATACTGTCCTATCTTGTCAAACCATGCTCTAGGTGCTTGCTTCAAGCCATACAATGCTTTCTTCAACCTGCAAACAAACTCAGGATGAACAACATGCACATAACCTTGTGGCTGCTCCATATAGACCTCTTCTTGCAAATCACCATGCAAGAAAGCATTATTTACATCCATCTGATGTAAAGTCCATCCCTTTGATGCAGCCATAGCAATGATTGTTCTTACGGTTTCCATCCTTGCAATCGGACCAAATGTTTCTTCATAATCAATGCCATATGTTTGTGCATACCCCTTGACTAATAATCTTGCCTTATATCTATTCACAGAACCATCTGCATTGTGTTTCACCTTATAAACCCACTTACAACCAATTGTATTCTTATCTTTAGGCAAAGGGTACCAATTCCCATGTAGCATTTACTTCCAAGGCATCCATTTCTTCATCCATGGCTTTCTCCCATTTCTCTTTTCCCATGGCTTGCTCAAAAGAAGTGGGTTCTAGTTCTTGTATCACTTTGACCATATATGCATAGTGAATGGCTGTAAATCTATCATATTTTAGCCTATCCACAAGATACCTAGCTTTGCTAGACTTGCGCAAAGTAGATTCACTCCCAGGTCCTCTCAAAACATCCATGGTCTTCCTTACTCTAGCTATAACAATAGAAGGAATACCCAACTCATCATCAATGCTCTGTTCTGAGCCACTGGATTCACCATCCACATAAGAGTGACTTGCATTCACATCAAACATGGGCTGATCTACCTTCTCTTTTTCTTTTTGTGATACCTAAATGCCACTATCTGCATTGCTTTGAGAAGATTCTCCTGATCTCAATCTGCCTGTCCATGGCGAAGAATGTGAACCACTGCTAGAGGACACTCCAGGTCCACTAATATTTTGTGACTGCTGCTGTGAATTCTGTGCAGCATTACCGTTTTGTGCATCTACATCATCAATCACATTTACTGGTTTATACCAGCTACTCATCTCATCAAAAACAAGATCTCTGCTCACTGAAAACTTACAAGTAGAAGGGTTATAACATCTATACCCTTTCTGCTACAGAGAGTAACCAATAAAGATGCACTTCTCAGCTTTTGGATCCAACTTGGATCTCAACTCATCTAGCACATGAACATAGGCAATGCAACCAAAAATCTTCAAATGAGAAATATCTGGTTTCCTACCAGTATACCTCTCCTCTGGAGTCATCCCATGTATTGCTGCAGTGGAAGTCCTGTTCATTATGTAGACTGCTGTAGCAACTGCCTCAGCCCAATAAAAATCTGGTAGGTCTTTTTCATTGAGCATGGCACGAGATACCTCTCCAATATGCCTGTTTTTCCTTTCTACAATTCCATTTTGTTGTGGGGTATGACTGCATGAATATTGCTGCTTTATGCCATGCTCCTGCAGGAACCTTGTAAACTCATTTGAGAGGTACTCTTCCCCTCCATCTCACCTTAGGCATTTTATTTGCAGGCCTGTTTCTTTTTCAACCATAGATTTAAGAGTTTTGAAATGCCCAAAAACTTCACTTTTCTTTTTCATAAAATACACCCAAACTTTTCTGCTATAGTCATCAATAAAAGTGACAAAATAATGACAGCCTCCAAGAGATGCAGCTTTAGTAGTCCACACATCAGAGTGGATTAATTCCAATGGCTTCTTACTCTCTTGAACATGTCTAGGAAATGGTTTCCTTGCCTGTTTTCCAAACTGACAGGCTTCACATGCCTTATGCATTTCTGCAATCTTGAATTTAGGCAATCCTGCAACAATATTTTGGGCCTGCATTGATTTAAGTTGATGTACATTAACATGACCAATGCGTTTATGCCAGATATGAATATCTGCAACTACACTGGTCCCATGTGCAAACATTGCTGCACTCAATTCACGCATGCCTGCATCCAATGTAAACATTCTGCCCTTCTTATTTCCTTTTGCTATCAAGCGACCTTTATTTTTCATATCCTCAACAAAGCATCCATGAGGATTAAATCTGACCTGCAAGCCCTGCTCAACCATTTGACCAATAGAAACCAGATTCTTGGTGATATTCGGGACATGAAATACATCGGACATGTTTTTCTTTTTCCCATCCTGCATAGACAAAGGGATTTTTCCAATCTACACAATAGGATGTGCAGTATCATCACGAGTCTCCACAAATCCTGGTTTTTCCATTTTCCTTGCATCCTCCATCCATTCTGCATGACTTGTCATGTGGTTTGATGCACGTGAGTCAACATACCACACATCGTTGCTTTCTTCTGCACTTGTCACAAAATTGTTCATGTGCTGCACCATAAACAAATGCTCATTTCTATCATCACCCTGTCTACTAGAAGATGCATAATTTCCTTATTGCAATTTTCCATTCATGATGTCATTCTGCATTTTATAGCAATCTTTAGCCATATGACCCATTTTACCACAGTAGTAGCATTCAGCATTGCTGTTTGCATTTTGGCCTCTTTGCCATCCACCACGACCTCCTTGGCTCCCCCTGCCTCTAGAGTTACCACGTCCTCCTCCATAGGACTGGTTTTCTTGAGTTTGCTGCATATTCTGATTTCTACCACAGCCTCTAGGTCGGCCTCCTCTACCTCTGCCTCTACCTCTTCCAGCATTTGAGTAGAAGACAGCTTCTTTTGAAGTTCCTCCTGAAGAAGATGCACCACCATTTCTCTGCTCCTCAGAAATTAGAAAAGCAATCAACTCCTCAAAATCAGGAAATCTTTCACGGACGGAAATGGATGTTCGGAACTGTGCATAATCCTTTCCTAGACCATTCAAGGTCACATAAACTAAATCATCATCTTCCACTGGCGACCCAATGGAAGCAAGTGCATCTGCAATCTTCTTCACCTTCATGCGGTAGTCATTGATGCTCATACTTTCTCTTTGCACATTGTGCAACTCTTGCTTGAGCTGCATTTTCCTAGCTTGCATATTTGTGCTATACATTTTTGACAAAGTATCCCATGCCTCCTTTGGCATACTTGCATCTTGAATATGCACAATCATGGAGTCTGAAATGCTGATAGACAGCCAATACATAACTTTCATGGCTCTCTCATGCCATGCTTTAAATGCTTGCATTTGCTGTTGATTGGGAACATCAGGAAGAACTGGTTCTTCTTCATTTCCTGCAACGAATTCCCAACATCCTTTTCCCATAAGGAAATTCGTCATTTTGAACTTCCATGCTTGGAAGTTGTTCTTGTCAAGCTTTTCAGTGACAATCTGTGAAAGAGAATCAGGCGCCATTACAGAACACTGCAAAAAATTCTGTCATTGCAAAGAACACAGCTTCAGTGTCACAAGGGCAAATCTGCAAAACTGACAAAAGTGGTATTTGACCACACAGTCACTTCCTAGTGATGATTTTGCATCTTAGGCAACAAGGATGATTCTGTAACTCCCAATGTCTCTCCGCACAGGCATACGATGCAATTTCTACAGTAATTTTTCACCGACCTGTAGAACAGTGGTCGCACAGCATAAAACGGGGCCTTTTCCTAATGCATGCAGAAAACTTCCGCCTTCAAAATAGGCCCCGAAATGGGCTCATATAAAAAAAACAGAGCAACTAAGGGCTAAAGCCTATCCCGCAGCATATACTGCCCTCTTGCTACACCGCGAAGGGCGTCTCAATCTGAGACAATGCACTCTTGCACTTTCCGACTGTACTACCTGTAGAGACTTGCTCCCAAAACAGAAAAATGAAAGCAACACTGGTCCTCTTACCAGAACACCACAAACTTAGTTTGCTTTCTTAAGTCTTTACCACGAACAAGGCTCTGATACCATGTCAAGATTGTGGGAGAGAAGGAAGGAGTCTCACTTGTAGCTTTCTTGCTTGCACAATGGGGGAATACACACAAAGGTGTATGCTGAAAACAATTTTTCTCTTCTTAGTTGTGTAAGCCAAAAAGAACTCAAGTACATAGAAATAGAAGAACCCTATATATGGGTCTCAAACCAAACTCAACTAACTAAGGTGGCATACTAACTGAGCCATGAACTAGAGTAGATAAGGATAGCTGTCATCTAGCTATTATTCATGGGCGGTGTACCAACCACATCTGCAACTGACAAGTCGGTGACATAAATGCATAATGGTCACCCTGGCATATCACGAGTGAGCTCGATATCTCAACGCTCGGCCACCTCAATCTTTTTTTCGTCTAACTAGAGACAATCACCTAACTAACGTTCACATAATAGGAAGGTAAAGTACAACCAATAGACTTAGCATTTTGCATGTGGAATCGCTCAAGCACCTTCTCTATGTATGCCTAATAATGTAACAAGTAAAGGAGCCCCTTAGAGCAATCACACATGATGTGCATACCAAGAATATGTGAGGCATGTTCCATGTCATTCATGCGAAATCTCTTCTTGAGCTAAGTCTTCAAAGCATCTAGCTCATCAAGAGCTCTTCTACTAGCAATCAACATTTGATCCACATAAAGTACCAAGATAATAAGACTACCATCACATGTCTTGTTCTTATATAAACATAGATCTATATTACTATGAGTATATCCTTGTGAATGCATGAAAGCATCCAAACTTATGGTACCATTTCCTAGGTTTCTACTTAAGGCCATAAAAGCTCTTTCTTAACTTGCACACTAGATGTTCCTTACTCTTTTCTAGAAAGTCCTTAGGCTTCTGCATATAGATATCCTCATGTAAGTCCCCCATGTAGAAAATATGTTTTCACATCCATCTGATAAAGATCCAAATCTAGCTACACAACCAAGACTAAAATCAATCTTGATTATAGGAGAAAATACTTCATCAAAGTTAACACCATAATCCTACTAAGAACTCTTAGCAACCTGTAACGTGCCAGCCTGTCAGCTGTCTAGGCACATTTTTAGCGGTCCATCGAGAGATGAAACTAAGCATTGTCGCCCAACACTCCCATGGAATGTTATGGGGTTTGTCACCTATGGTTTCTCGAGTCCACCTCTCAATAGAACGTTTGTGGCCCAAACCCACTAGGATTGACCTAAACTTGGGTCCCTAGTTGTCAAGGTCTCCTGACAGCATTCTAGCATCGGGTTTGGAACATCCTACTTTTCGCAGAGATACCTAAGTCAAAGCAAATGCATGCCGCACTTGATTCAAAGAGAATGGAAAATAAGAGGGATGCACTGCTCAACCTCTCTACCCATAAGGCATAGTCCCATTCTAGTCCTCTAAAATGGTATGAATCGAGGTTATAACCTAACAATTACTAAATGTCTAAAACCTTAAGAGAAGACTCCTAGCTCTTGAAGACCACCCTGTCATAGGACAGACTCATCAGGGGTTCCATTCGCCCACTTCTCTCAATAGGCATTCTTTCGTTATTTATATAATTCTTACCATATTTACGTGTGACATATAAAACCAGCTTCTTAATTAAGCCTTTTAGGGAACATGGTTCATTCACATAATTTATAGCATCGACACAAAAATCGAGCCAGCAATTCTTTTGATAAATAAGCTCCTTAACTTATCTTCAAGTTAATCTTTGTCTCCTACCCATACAGGAGAAATTATATGTCCCTTCTATCCCCTGTAGAAGTACCCGGTCCAAATCACATGGCACCATAATTTCCATCCTTTTCTTAATTAAATCATTTAAGATTCAAGCACAAACAAGGCATTCAATCCTAATATCATCTTTTAGAAAATATTCCTTTATTCCCATGGCAACTTGTCATCACAGACCCCTGCCATCAATCACAAGTACTTGGAATAATCATTCAAACCACAATCCAACAATCAATTGAATGTAAAAGCATTTAGGGTGTTGTTTGATCAACCAACAAAACCAATTGCATTTTTTCAAACAATGTAAGAATAGACGCAACAACATTTTCATCCACCACTTCGGTGTAGATGCGTTTACCATACATGGATGAGTGCAATTTGCTTTTTCATAGTTTTAACTCTTGCACTTGAATGTGCATCTTGTGGTTATAAAGATGGGATTTATCCCTTTCAATGACCTATTCTCATGCAGCATAGTACGGGACCTGATACATCTCATGTGGGAATCAAAGCAAGCATCTAACAATTTGGAAATGTATTATTTATATATGGTATCGTAGTTGTATTGACAGTGATACCCTCACCCAAAACTTCATTACTGGTTGTGGGATTGCCATCTTCATGTGGCATTCTTTGCTTGGGGGCCATCATCCACAAGTGGATTCGAGAGATAAAGAAGGAGGAATGGATTTGAGGTGAGAGAGCATAAGAGAAGATGTCTTAGTCGAAGACCGAGATAGGGGGAATTGAGCTAATTCTCTCCCTTGCAGCCTTTCGGGGTAAGTCCTCTTTCTCTCTCTCTCTCAAGCTCCTTCGCACAGCCTCTTGGAGGGATATCCTTCTACCTCTCTCTCACAACCTCTTGGGGTCTCCTTGTGCTTCCTTATGCCTCCCTAACTGATCCCCATGCCTCATATTTATAGCTAACAAGATAAGAAGGGTTGTGGCTGAGAAGAAGAGCTCTTTGTAGAGGGGATCTGTAACGTGCCTGTTGCTGTCCAAGCATGTTCTTAGCAGTCCATCAAGAGACACAAATCTAAGTGATGCCACCCAGCACTCCCATGGAATGTTATGGGGTTTGTCGCCTAGGGTTTCTCAAGTCTGCCTCACAATGAAACGTTCGCGGTCAAACCCACTGGGATCTACTTGAAATTTGGATCCCTAGTGATCAAGGCCTCCTAGTAGCATTCTAGCATCAGGTCCTAAGACATCCTACTTTACGTAGAGATGCCCAAGCCGAGCAGACCCATGCCACACTTGGTTCGAGGAGAATGGAAAACGAGAGGGATGTGTTGTTTGACCTCTCTACCCATAGGGCATAGTCCCATTTTGGTCCCCTAAAACGGCATGAATAGGGTTCTAACCTAACAATACCTAAAGCTCAAATGGGGTTCTCTAGGACCACCCTACCGTAGGACAGACCCGTCGGGGTTTCCGTCCACCTGCTTCCGTAAGTAGGCATTCTTTAGTTATCTAATTAGGTCCTATCACATTTATATGTGACATTTAAAAATTGGCTTCCTTAATTGAGTCTTTTAAGGAACAGGGTTCATAAGCATAAGTTATAGCACTAACACAAAAACAGAGAAAACAGTCCTTTTGACAAACAAGTTTCTTAACTTATTTTCCAGTTAATCTTTATCTCTTGCCATACAAGAGAAATTATGTATCCCTTCTACCCAGCAGAAGTACCTAGTCAAAATCACATGGCACAATAAATTCCATCCTTTATCTAGAATAGGATCTTCCAACGCCTTGGACATTGGGCTCATGACAGACTTCACCTTTGTTCTGAACTAATCAAGGGGTGTCCAGAGCTCCACTTTGACCCTAAATGGACTAAGAGTGAAACACAATTTTCATGGTTGGCCTTTTCACCACTCGACCTTCGGCTCGTGAATTGAGCAGTGCCCCTCTCGGGTTAATCCATGGTGCGATCTTGGAGATGATCCATCCGTGCAAATTATCCTTTCCTTAATTAATCCATTTAGGAATAAAGCACAAACAAGGCATTCAACTCTAATATCATTGTCCAAGAAAATATTCCTTTATTTCCATGGCAACTTATCATCACAGACCCCTGCCATGCATTTACCATCAAACACAAGCACTTGGAATAATCATCCAAATCACATCCCAACAATTAGTTTAATGAAAAAAGCATTTAGGATGATGTTAGATCAATAAAAAAAACAATGATTTCCTTTTCCAACATTGCAGGAATAGTTGTGATAACCTTCTCATCATGTATTTTCTCTCCTCCTTGGGATCAAGAGCAGTTCTATGTAAATTTTACTTGACACACCCTTCTTTCAGCTAAGGCATATGTTAAGGTTTCAAACATTGTGCAAGACATAAGTTCTATTAATCACGTACATTGATTGATAACCTAGCCTTCTTTCCAACAAGTACAAAAGCATCAATCTTTCCTTTGAATTAGGGTTTCCTAATCCCTAGAGCTCTCCACTTTCCTTTGAAGCATGGACTTGTAGTTTGTACCTAGCCTAATCTCCAAGTTGGGTTAATGAAGGTAGTAGTTGCCAAATGGACCCCAAGGCAACTTAGTTTTAGCCCTTATGATTGTTGTTTGCACTAACTATGCATAATATCAAGATTCCAATCTATCAAACATGAGCTATTAGTTTGTGTTGTTAGCAAGAGCGTGGGCAAAGCCTAGAGATTCTAGGATGAATTTCCTTTAGGCTAGTTCGCTTACCATGCCATATCCATCAAGCGTGTAAGTTGTAGCAAATAGCATAAGGCAATGAAAACACCCCTATTATGGCGAGGATGGGGAATCGACAATGCTTGAAGCCTTATATGTTGTTTATGAATGTATCCCATAGCATCTAAATGCAATTAAATTCTCTTGAAACAAGCATTTGGGAAACTCAATCCTTTGAATAGTCGAGATGAAGTTTACCTTTTTCAATGAACTATTCTCACCTGGTAAAGTTTGGAACCTAACATATCGCATGCAGAAAATTCAGCAAACATCTATCAAATTGGGAATACATTACTTACAATCGGTGCCACAGTTGGATTGGCAGTGATTCCCTTGCACAAGGCTTTGTTGCTTGCTATGGGGTTGTGATCTGCATGTCACACTTTCCGCTTGGGGGCCTTCCTTGGTCTTCTCCTCTTTTAGACGCGACTCGCACAAGACTTTAGTAGCCACTTGCTTGAGAAGAGGGCCAATTGGGGAAAAGTTAAGCTTGCGGGATGGAGGAAAATCTCGTGAGAGGTACGGGGAATAGATTCGAGGGCGAAGGGGAAGAAAGATGTGTGTGGCCAGGGAAGAGAAAGACTCTCTCTCTCTCTCTCTCTCTCTCTCTCTCTCTCTCTCTCTCTCTCTCTCTCTCTCTCTCTCTCTCTCTCTCTCTCTCTCTCTCTCTCTCTCTCTCTCTCTCTCTCTCTTGCCAACGTGCTACTTTTTTTCCTTGTGATGGGGGAGGGGGAATACGTCCTCCTTCGCAGCTCCAAGGGGGAGGGGTTTATACATGTTGGGGGGGGGGGGGGGATTATTGGGGGGTTGTGTGGAAGAGGTGGAGTGGTGGTGGTCTTTCTCCACCCACCACTTGTCATCATGCTCTTCCTCCGTGCCTCGGCATCATTCACATCCCCCTTCCCCTCACCACCTATTTGATGGCATCCGGGGTGTGGGAAAAATTTTTGAACTAATTTTATTAAAATTGTAGGGGGGAGTTCGTATGCGGGGATATTACATCCTCTCCCCCTTAGAGAACTCGAGATGTCCTCATCTCAGAAGAACTAGGGATTTCGTTCTGGAACCTATGGGGTAGGACCTATCACACATTCATTGCTGCGACACTCTGATTACTCATAAGCATACAGTCCTTTAAAACAGCCACTTATTGTATTAGATATATCCAAGTTTGTATTACAAGAGAAAAGTTTACTATAGTTACATCTGCTGATGAATATCTTTTAGGTTTTTCCTAAGTATCTGGTATATTTTGGATCACTAGAGCTTGTACAATTTCATTCCTTATAAGTTCAAGTTCTCTTTGAGTTCCGTTGGGACAATTGACGTAGTTATTTCCAATGTTGTGGCACTCTGAATATCGGTGTTTAGGGTGCTTTGGAAATTCCCTTTTGAAATGACCTAACTCCTTGCAATAAAAATAGTGCGGTGCTTTATCACTTGTGATCACAAGATTCTTGGTTGTCATTGGCAAGATTTTCTTTTTTAGACCAAATTGCCCTAGGATTCATTTAGCAGATTGAAGTGGTCCTTTATCTCGAAAACTCTGTTCCTAGATTGTCCTCTTCTTAGTTCAGGACTGAGCTCCATGGACAATCGGCTTATCTTGTAATACTAAAGAATACTCCCAAGCTTTGATATCCTAGTAAGACCCAATCTGTATTAGTTGAGAAGAAACAACTTAGGATAAATTCATTGTAAGTTATAACTATCATTCCTTGCTAAAGTATCTCTGATCACTTTTAAGTTCTAGGATCAAAATTGATGCAACTTGTATTACTCGGGTTAATTGTAGTTACAAGAGTAAAGTTTATTCCAATACAAGTTGTATTTCATGTCAATAAAATTTCCAGGATTTCTAGTCATCCTGAAGAGGTGTAGTGGGTTCTAAGTCTTCATCTTCATCTGATTCCTGTATATATCCGAAGACTACACTTGTGTAGCTTCATTTCCTTGGAGGCTCCATATCATTTGGACTTAATTCAGGGCAATCTACTTGGACGTGCCCTAGCTCATTGTAGTAAACACACTGGCAATTGGGACATCTCCTATGGATGTGCCCTATCTCTCCGCACATGTGGCATCTCTTGTCCTGATCTCGGGAATCATCTTTGCTATAATTGCCCGATTTAAGTTCTTGCATGATTGGAGTCACTTGAAGTAATGAATTTTCAAGTTTGTTAGATGCATTACTTCAAGATGGTGGCTTAGAGGAGTGTTCATGCCATGGCGAAACTTGGATACTTGCTAGCACAATATCCATAGGGGGTGCATATTTTAGTAGGGTTACAAACTTTGAATAGTAGGCTTCCAAGGTTAATTCCAGCTGCTTGGACTTGAAGAATTCATTCATCCTCAAAGTCTGGTAGGTTGGCAGAAGGTATCGTCCGTGTACAGCATCTTTCAACTGAGCCCAAGTGACAGCAGCTTTAGAAATACCTTAATCTTTGCACCATTGCTTCCATCATATCCGAGCCTGGCCAAATAACTTAAGTTTGCCTATCATTGCTTGATTGGAAAAAGCAGTTCCCGCGATAGAGAAATAATCATCCATTGACTCGATCCATATCTCTGACTCCATGCATCATCTATTCCTTTTCCACTAAACTTGGGGGCCTTAACATGCTTGAGAATGAAATTCTTCTCTTGCATGTCAGCATTTGTGGGTGCAAAAGGTGCTTGACAATCAAGTCATACCACTTAGATTATTCCCTTTAGGATATGTCTATGAACCATACATTAATCAATCATATAGCATTACAAAGTTTTACTATGATACCAATTGTAACATACCTATCCAAGCACGTTCTTAGTGGTCCATTGAGAGACTAATCTAAGTGATGTCGCCTAGCACTCCCATGGATGTTCATTCCATGGGAGTGCCGGGCGATGTCGCCTAGATTCGTCTCTTGATGGACTATTAAGAATGTGCCGGGCGGTGTCGCTTAGATTCGTCTCTCGATGGACTGCTAAGAATGTGCCTAGACAACTGATAGGCAAGCACATTACAGGATCTTGGAAAAATTAGTGATCTGATGCTCAAATCATAAATCTAATGGTTCCATTGGCTCCAAAAGGGAGGTAAAACTCCAAGACACTTGCTTAAAAAATATTCCAAATCACTCCTTCTTTTTCTCCTTGTTCAAAGTGTTGTTTACTGCCTGTAAACTACGATCGTTGTGCACGCGATTCTGCCAATCCTTCTTTTTTGGTATTAAATCTCCAAAACAAGCTAAAAAATCACTTGCTTTTTTTACATGACATCTAGTTCTAAAAATTTACATATCATTTTTGGATATTTACAATAATTAATATCTAAAATATGTTATTTTTACCCAAAAATCTAATATTTTTGGACCATCCATACTATACACATTAACACTAGTGATTAATATGACTCATAACTCTCATTCACGTTGTAACTTCCGTGAAGGGTGGTTACGGTCCTTGTAAATCCGGGAAAAATATCAAATTACGACTCTTGATTTTTTAATATATTTTTAATTAAATAAAAATTATTAGTTATTAATGTTAGTTAGTTTTTACTTTAGTTAGTCTTTCGTTAGTAACCTTACTAACTTATTAATTGACTAACTAATTGTTGAACTAACCAACTAATTTTTTAATTGTGTGGAAGTATTACATCCTCCTCCCCTTAGAGAAATCAAGATGTCCTCATCTCGAGAGAAACTGGGGGTTTCATTCTAGAACCTGTGGGGTAAGACCCATCACGCATTCGTTGCAACACTCTGACCATTGATAAGCATGATGTCTTTTTAAGATAATAACTTATTGTATTTTATATATCCAAGTCTATATTACAAGAGAAAAGTTTATTGTAGTTACATCTCATGAAGATCTTCTAGGTTTTTTCTAAGTATCTGATAATTTCTTGGTAGGTTCTAGATCATTGAAGCTTGTACAACTTCATTTCTTGTAAGTTCAAGTTCTCTTTAAGTCCTATTGGGACAATTGATGTGGATATGCCCAATGTTGTGGCACTAGGAGCATCATTGTGGCACTAGGAACTCCTTGCAATAGAAACAATGCAGAACTTTATCACTTGTGGTTACGACAAGCTATTGTCTCTAACAATATGCCATTGCAAGGGGGAGTTGCCCTCTAAGAGTGAGAGGGAGAGGAGCACAAATGCAATCATTGACATCCGCCAAGAGCTATAGGCAATCATTGAACTTGCACATGGGGAGGGAGTGACACTAGGAGAAGGTGGACACGCTTCAATGACACAGATGAGGAAGGGCAAGAGAAAGCTCATAGTATCAGAGAGTGATACTAATGAGGAGAGTGATAGCCATAAGAGCATCGAGCTCTTTAGTGCACAACAGAGGTGTGACGCAAAGTACAAGAAGGGGTCGCTAGCAGCCCTTTCTCGGGCGGAGAAAAAAGTCACAAGTCCTCTTGTGGCTTTATTTTTTGCCCAAAAAGGGGTCGTTGACAACCCTCTTTGGGCGAAAAGAAAAATCCACAAGTCTGAGAATAGAGAAAATGGGAGGGGGGGGAGAGAGTAAAAGAGTGATGAGAGTCACACAAAGAGAGAGAGAGAGACAGAGGGGGGGGGGGGGGGGGGGGGGCGAAGAGATCATGCTACAATTGATGTTTTCTTGCCACAAGGGGGTCGCCAACAAGTCCTTCTTGGGTGAAAAAAAAGCCACAAGTCCACTTTTGGCTTTTTTCTCTGCCTAAGACGGTGTCACCGGTAGCCCCTTCTCAAGCACGAAAAAAAGTCAAAAATGGATTTGTGGTTTTATTTTTTTCTTAAGAAGGGGCTACTAGTGACCCCTTCTCAACGAAGAAAAAATCAACAAGTCCCCTTCACCCCCTTCCGAGTGAAGAGAAATTCAACAAGTCCCATGGTCTCTGCATCTATATATATATATATATATATATATGTATATGTGTGTGTGTGTGTGTGTGTATACATATATATATATAAGAGTATAAAATCATTAATAAATTAATAAATAATATATTAATTACTTAGTTAACAAATAATGAATAATAATTTTTAAGGTAGTACTAATTTGAATGGTGTTAGTTTAATTAGTTAATATCAATTAGATTATATTTTTAAATTACCTTAGTTAGTATCAAAAAATTATTATTAATTAATTATTAGTATTATTTGATTATTAAATTAGATTAGTATCATTCAATTAATTATTATTTATTAGATATAATAATTTACATCCATTCATTAATATTAATATTAAAATAAATCATATTAATTATTAATATAATGATTTTAAAAATTAATATATTGATTATTTATAAATATTTATATTAATTATTTTATGATATTAATAAATAAATTACTAATCATGGATAATATTAGTTCAATTTGAGTGTCAATATTGGTTTTCATTTTATTTGTTAGTATTAGTATTATTTAATTTGTAGGTTAAAACTCTTAATATTAGTTAGTATTATCAATATTAATTAGATTTATTCAATTATTTTTATTTAATTCATATTAATTAGTATTACTTAATTATATTATAATAATTATTAATAAATAATTTCTATTAATTAATTATTTACTATTATTTAATTTATAAATTAACATTATTTTATTAATAAGAAAATAATGGTTACTTTAAATTAATTATTTCTATTAAATAATTATTACTTTTAAAAATTAAATGTTTAACTAATTACTATTAATTAATTAATGATTTATTTTTAAAGTAATTATAGATATTAATGTTAATTGCTTTTATTTACTTATTAGATTAGTATTATTAATATTAATAATTAATTAAGTTAGTATAAATAAGTATATAATAGTACTAATTTAAATTATTTAATTGTTAGTGAATTACTAAATAATGAACTAACTAGCTACTAATCACTAATTAACTAATCAACTAAAATATTAATTACTAACTAAATAATGAACTAAATTAACTTACTATTAATTAAATAAGTAACTAATACTAACTAATAAATAAATAAGGGGGGATAATAAAATTTTTACGGCGCCGCCTCCCCACATGAACACACACACACGCACGCACACACTCCCTCTCTCTCCCTCCCTCCCCCCCCCCCCCCCCCCCCGCCCTCTCTCTCTCTCTCTCTCTCTCTCTCTCTCTCTCTCTCTCTCTCTCTCTCTCTCTCTCTCTCAATGTATAAGAGTATTTTTACTTAATTATAAGTTAATTAATTAGGTTTACTTATTAATTAATTAATTAAAACAATGTATTAGTAAAATATTTAATTAATATATTAGTAGAATAATCAAAATAAATTATTAGTAAAATAATCAATTATCTTATTAGTTAAATAATTAAAATAGCTTATTTAATTACTTTATAAGTTAAAATAACTTGTTAATCAAAAATATAAATTAACTTGTTACTTAAAATTATTAGTTAAACTAAGTTATTACCTAACTTAGTAACTAATATTAAAATTAGTTAAAAATAGTTAATCATATTAGCTAGTTAATAAGTTAAATATGAAACATGCTTATTAGTAATTAGTAGTAGTAATTACTTTAGTGATAATAAATTAATTCCTTAATATCACTTACTTTATAATGATAATATTTTATTTACTTAAGTTAATTAATTAATTAGTAAAGTATTAATGTTATTATATATCAATCCATGAATATCAATTAGTTTATTATAATTAATTAATTTTATAGTATTATTTACTTTAAATGAATATTATTTTATTTAATTTATTAATATTATTTATTTTATATTAATTGTTAATAATTAATATACATATTTATAATATTTATGATTAATTTTTATATATTAATATATTCATCAATAAGTATATTGATAAACATGTTAGTATATTAATTTAATAGTATGAAGTGATATCTTAGTATATTAATATTAATTAATATGTTAATTTTAGTCATTTCATATAAATTAGTATGTTAGTATAGTAATATTAATTAATGAGCATAATAATTAATATGATAGTATATTAATATGTTAGTTATATGGGTTTTTGTTGGAGAGAATGAATAGAGAGTGTGAATGTGTGTGGGTTGGGATTGTTTTGTTGTCGAGAAAGGGATCACCCATGATGCATGCGAGAGAGTGTGCATGTGGGCCATGATGATTGAAAAGAAAGAAAGCATGTGGGTTGGAATCATTCTGTTGCCAAAGAAGAGGTCACTGGTGCCCCCATATTTGGTGAAGAAAAATATGTCAAACCCACCCCCTCCCCCCCTTTGCGTCTCTCTCTTCATGCAACACGTCTCTCAATCTCCCTTTCTCCATAACTCTCTCTCTCTATATATATATATATCTCTTTGACATGCATTTAATGCTCCACTATCAAAGTGGTTATATGAGGCCACACACCCTCCATGACACAACAGCCCCCTCCTCTCCCAAGTTGTGGAATATTTACTTAATCCTGTAGGTGTGTACACCTCTCCCCCTTGCCCTATCCCTCTCTCTCTGCCCCCCTTATCTCTTTCTCTCTCCATCTCCCCTCCCCTCCCTCACTTTTTCTGTCACTCCCCCCTCTCTCTTTGGCTCCCTCTTATTGCCCTCCCTCTCCCCTCTCTCTTACTCTCTCTCTCTCTCTCTCTCTCTCTCTCTCTCTATCATATATGGCACCTACATCAACTCAGACACACACACACTCTCTCTCTCTCTCTATATCTATCTATCTCCCTTCCCCCTCTCTCTTACTCTCTCTCTCATATATGGCACCTACATCCACTCAGACACACATACACACTCTATCTCCCTCTTTTACTCTCTCCCTCCCACATAAATGTATGCATCCTCTCTCTTTCTCCCCTCCCCTCCCTCACTCTATCTGTCACTCCCCCCTCTCTCTTTGGTTCCCTCTTTCTGCCCTCCCTCCCCCCTCCCTCTTACTCTCTCTCATATATGGCACCTACATCCACTCAGACGCACATACACACTCTATCCCCCTCTTTTACTCTCTCCCTCCCACATAAATGTGCACACACACACACACACACACATTTGGCACCCACATCCACACACACATGCACTCTATCTCCCTCTCTATCTATCTATCTCTCTCTCATTCACACATGATTTATATATCCTCTCTCTCTCTCTCTCTCTCTCTCTCTCTCTCTCTCTCTCTCTCTCTCTCTCTCTCTCTCTCTCTCTCTCTCTCTCTCTCTCATATGACATACACCTCTACACTAAGTCTTTTAATGTCACCCATATCTGGCATGTGTGTTTGTATATGTGTAGATAGCTTTGGAAATGGATACAGCATCACAAGTGGTACACCAAATATTGAGGTCCGCATATATGTATCGTCCCTCTCTGACAAACCTCTTATGCATTACACAAGTAGTCGGTTCCTCATGTTGAAGAAGACATTTGCAATGGCAATGGCTACATTGTTCTTACTATCACCCATGTGAATGGCTAAATACAAAGCATGTCAATCCATTGTAATAGTGACCATGAGGCTGGCCAAATATACGTTCTAGACACCTTGGTCTTGGAAGACTATCTTGTCAAATAAGAAAATGGACCTATGTTGCAGCCTTCCCCCACTGTAGATCTCATCCATAACAATTACACCATTGAGAAAAAAACAATCATTGTGGAAGCCTCACCACCCCTTGGACATTGCAAAAAACAAAACCATCCCAATCATGCTTGATGTGAAAGAGGAGGAGATACGGCCATCCTCTTATGCTACAAGTGTGGTTGAGTACACAATGTCTTTGTGGGGCCGACACTGAGTGTTACATCATTTGCTTTAGAATACAAGCATTATAGAGAGAGTGGAGGAGGTTCCAATTTTGTATGATGGCAATGTGATGTACGAGCTTCCATCGATAACATACAATATGTCTCCAATGGAGGGTATGGAGCAAATTTAGCACGATGGCCATTGTTGGAAAAAGCCCATGTCAACATCGATGACATTCCTTAGGACTGTTCACTGAAACAAATGCGTCGGGAAACTAGAGTGTCCAAATGGAAATTGTGCTGGCCGGTTGATTTCTGGCTCACCAAACTAGGTGGCATGGATAAGTATAAGACTCTTCATCTACTCCACCATCATTAAAATGATTGAGTAGCATGACTTGCTTTTGGTACCCTATTATGAGTAAATTATACTAATTAAGTCCCATTACATGCCATGCACGAAAACCTAATACCAACATACTGGCTGTGAAATGTCAACTAATGGTCATAGAAGCCTTGGATACTTCTATTATAAGAACCCCATCCTACTCTCCAAAGAGGCACATGTAGAGCTAATGTCAAAGAGGTGTGAAAGACTGTAGAGGAAATGGTAAGAGACTTTAGTGTAGCCGGACCTCGACACTTGCAAATGACTATATCTAGAAGACTGGTGATGAGTGCCCTAGTTTATGAGCAAGGTATTCCCATGTCTGACATTGAACTCTTGACGATGCTTGAGGTGAAAGGTGAGAATGATAGAGTAAGAGAGCATAGAGGTGAGAGCTATGGTGGATGGAGCAAGAGCAAGAAAGAGAGAGACTCCAAATGTGGGAAGTCCAACAGTCACAATGTGTAACCAAGCTTCCCTTTATTCAAATGTCAGTGAAAAAATAAATAATGAAGTGATAGTGTGATGGGCGCCACCGCCACTTGTAGTGTGCAGGTGCAGGTACTGTCAGTGTAGTAATACGTGAGCGGCTAGGCGGAGACGCCTTTACCCCCAACAACCTCCCACTTAAAGGTGAATTTGCCTTAGTGAGGAGTGAGAAGAAAAAAGAAAAAAAGACAATACAACATGTACATAGATACAAGAGGATGAGGAAATACCCCTAAGGAAGGCAAAGCCTTTATAGAGAGGCTTTTTGTGAGCAAGTTTACAGGATTTTGATAAGTTGAGATCTTGACAAGGTCAATAGACTTGTCCTCAAAGACCCCACGAATGAAGTGATACCTCACCTCAACGTGTTTTGTCTTCACTTGGAAGATCGGATTCTTGGCTAACTGGATAGCACTTATAGAATCCGAATATAGTGTATGGATAACATTTGTAATACCAAGGCCAGCAACCAAAAAACTCAACCAAATGGCCTCCTTGCAAGCCTCAATGGCTGCAACATACTCGACCTCTCTAGTAGAAAGAGCTATGCATTTCTACACCTTGGATATCTATGAAACAACACCTCCATCAAAAGTGAACACATAGCTAGAGGTGGACTTCCTACTATCTGCATGTCTTGCATAGTCAGAGTCAGTGTATCCCATGACTCTTATATCTTGGCTACCATAACATACGCACATATCAACAGTGCCCTTCAAGTACCTCATGATACCATTCACATGGCATCCCAATGCCTCTTGCCAGGTGTAGCCATATAACATGCCACAACACCAACTGCAAAAGCAATATCTAGGCGAGTGGCTATCATGGCATACATAAGATTTCCCACACTGCGAATGCATAGGGAATCTTGGCCATCTTGGCCCTCTGCTCGTTTTTCTGCAGTGGACAATCGGCCTATGATACCTTCACATGAGAAGGTAATGGATAGCCAATAGGCTTTACATCCTGCATACGAAAGCACTCAAGGACTTTATGAATGTACTCTCTGTGTGATGGATAGAGTAGTCCTTGATGCCTATCACGCGTAACGCACATACCAAGAATACGAGAGGCATGCCCCAGATTTTAATCTCAAAGCTCTTCTTGAGCTGATCCTTAAGAGCATCTAGCTCATCATGAGATTTCCCTGCCAAAAGCATGTCATCCACATAGAGTACCAAAATCAATAAAGATCCATCACGGGCTCTCTTCTGTACAAGCACGGATCCATAGCACTAGGCTGTAGCCATGTGACTACATAAATACATCGAACTTATGATACCATTCCCTAGGTGCCTTCTTTAAATACTTTTCCTTAATCTGCACACTAGGTGTTCCTCGCCAGGCTCTGCAAAGCCCTTAGGCTGCTCCATGTAAATCTCATCATGCAAGTCTCCATGTAAGAAAGTTGTCTTGACATCCAATTGATACAATTCCAAGTCAAGCTATGCAACCAAAGCCAAGACTAAGCCTAGGGTTGTCATCTTAACCATAGGAGAGAAGACCTCATCAAATTCAGCGCCATTCTCCTGCTTAAAGCACTTTCCTACCAATCTGGCCTTGTATGCCGGCATGGGGTATCCAAGGGTACTTTTCAACTTGTACACCCACTTACAAGGCAAAGCCCTCTTGCCACTCAGCAAGGAAACCAAATTCCACATACGATTCTTATGCAACAAGTCAATCTCAGACTGCATAGCCCTCTCCTAGGAGTGACTACCACCCCTGCGCATAGCCTCATCATAGGTGAGAGGTGTCAAGATTGTGGGAGAGAAGGAAGGAGTCTCACTTGTAGCTTTCTTGCTTGCACAATGGGGGAATACACACACAGGTGGAGGCTGAAAATAGTTTTCCTCTTCTTAGTTGTGTAAGCCAAAAGAACTCAAGTACAAAGAAATAGAAGAACTCTATATATGGATCTCAAACCAAACTCAACTAACTAAGGTGGCATACTAACTGAGCCACGAACTAGAGTAGATAAGGATAGCTGTCATGTAGCTATTATTCATGGGCGGTGTACCAACCACATCTGCAACTGACACGTTGGTGACATAAATGCACAACGGTCACCCTGGCATGTCACAAGTGGAGCTCGATATCTCAACACTCCCCCTCGAGCTCAATCCCAATTCCTGCACACCAAGCAGGTCTCTGAACTTACGCAGCTTCTCTACGCCCAATGCCTTCATGAATATGTCAGCTACCTGATCCTCTGTACTGAGATAAACTAGATCAATAAGACCTAGTAAAACCCTCTCCCGCACATAGTGATAATGCACCTCAATGTGCTTTGTTCTAGCATGATAGACTGGGTTATTTTCCAAGTGTATACTACTCATGTTGTCACAATAAATGACAACTGACCCATCTGTAGGCTGATGCATATCATAAAGTAGCTTATGCAACCAAGCTACCTCACATGCAGCCATTGCTGCGCCCCTGTACTCAGCCTCTATGCTTGACAAGGAAACTGTAGGCTGTTTCTTGCTGCTCCAAGTGACTGCAGCACTCCCAAAAGAGAACACATATCCACTGGTAGATCGTCTATCAGAAATGCTACCAGTCCAATCAGCATCAGTGTATCCATACAACTGTATATGAACCCTAGTCTCATAAAATAGTCCATACTGCAATGTGGACTTCACATACCTGAGTATGCGTCTAGCCGCATCCAAATGCGGTTTCCTTGGAGCCTGCATAGACTGACTTACCAATCCAACAACATAGCTCAAATCTGGCCTGGTAATAGTCATATAAATCAAGCTTTCTACTATGCGTCAGTACATAGTAGGGTCTTCCAGAAGCTCACCTGCATCTGCGCTCAGCTTCACATTCTGCTCCAAAGGAACTAAAATAGGCTTACAGCTTATCATCCCATATTTGGACAGCATGTCCAATCCATACTACCTCTGCAAGAGCTGTATCCCACTTGGTGATCTAATCACCTCAATGCCCAAGAAATAACGCAGCTCTCCCAAATCCTTCATCTCAAACTTCTGCTTCAATAGCATTTTCACATGAAGGATATCTTCATCACTGTCACCTGTCATAATCAAATCATCAACATAAATGACAAGTAGCATAATACCTTTCTCTGTTTTTCTCACATAAAGTGAGAAATCTGCCTTGGAAATCTGAAAGCCAATAGTGACAAGATATTTTCCTATCTTGTCAGACCATGCTCCAGGTGCTTACTTCAAGCAATACAATGCTTTCTTCAACCTGCAAACAAACTTAGGATGAACAACATGCACATAACCTTGTGGCTGCTCCATATAGACCTCTTCTTGCAAATCACCATGCAAGAAGGCATTCTTTACATCCATCTGATGTAAAGACCATTCCTTTGATGCAGCCATAGCAATGACTGTTCTTACGGTTGCCATCCTTGCAACCGGATTGAATGTTTCTTCATAGTCAATGCCATATGTTTGTGCATACCCCTTGACTACTAATCTTGCATTGTATCTGTTCATAGAACCATCTGCATTTTGCTTCACCTTATAAACCCACTTACAGCCAATTGCATTCTTACCTTTAGGCAAAGATACCAACTCCCATGTAGCATTTGCTTCCAAGGCATCCATTTCTTCATCCATGGCTTTCTCCCATTTTTCTTTTCCCATGGATTGCTCAAAAGAAGTGGGTTCTGGTTCCTGTATCACTTTGACCATATAGGCATAGTGAATGGCTGTAAATCCATCATATTTCAGCCTATCCACAGGATACCTAGCTCTGGTAGACCTGCGCAAGGTAGGTTCACTCCCAGGTGCTCTCAAAACATCCTTGGTCTTCCTTACTCCAGGTGTAACAATAGAAGGAATACCCAACTCATCATCAATGCTCTGTTCTGAGCCACTGGATTCACCATCCACATAAGAGTGACTTGCATTCACATCAAACATGGGCTGATCTACCTTCTCTTTTCCTTTTCGTGATACCTACATACCACTATCTGCATTGCTTTGAGAAGATTCTCCTGATCTCAATCTGCCTGTCCATGGCGAAGAATGTGAACCACTGCTAGAGGATGCTCCAGGTCCACTAATATCTTGTGACTGCTGATGTGAATTCTGTGCAACGTTACCATTTTGTGCATCTACATTATCAATCACATTTACTGGTTTATACTAGCTACTCATCTCATCAAAAACAAGATCTCTGCTCACTGTAAACTTACGAGTAGAAGGGTTATAGCATCTATACCCTTTCTGCTGCAAAGAGTAACCAATAAAGATGCACTTCTCAGCTTTGGGATCCAACTTGGATCTCAACTCATCTGGCACATGAACATAGGCAATGCAACCAAAAATCTTCAAATGAGAAATATCTGGTTTCCTACCAGTATACCTCTCCTCTGGAGTCATCCCATGTATTGCTACAGTGGAAGTCATGTTCATTATGTAGACTGTTGTAGCAACTACCTCAGCCCAATAAAAATTTGGCAGGTCTTTTTCATTGAGCATGGCACGAGATACCTCTCCAATATGCATGTTTTTCCTTTCTACAATTCCATTTTGTTGTGGGGTATGACTACATGAATATTGCTGCTTTATATCATGCTCCTGCAAGAACCTTGCAAACTCATTTGAGAGGTACTCTCCCCCTCCATCTGACCTTGGGCATTTTATTTGCAGGCCTGTTTCTTTTTCAACCATAGATTTAAGAGTTTTGAAATGCCCAAAAACTTCACTTTTCTTTTTCATAAAATACACCCAAACTTTTCTACTATAGTCATCAATAAAAGTAACAAAATAATGACAGCCTCCAAGAGATGCAGCTTTAGTAGTCCACACATCAGAGTGGATTAATTCCAATGGCTTCTTACTCTCTTGAACATGTCTAGGAAATGGTTTCCTTGCCTGCTTTCCAAATTGACAGGCTTCACATACCTTATGCATTTCTGCAACCTTGAATTTAGGCAATCCTGCAACAATATTTTGGGCATGCATTGATTTAAGTCGTTGTACATTAACATGACCAATGCGTTTATGCCAGATATCAATATCTGCCACTACACCGGTCCCATGTGCAAACATTGCTGCACTCAATTCAGACATATCTGCATCTAGCATAAACATTATGCCCTTCTTCTTTCCTTTTGCTATCAAGCGACCTTTATTTTTCATATCCTCAACAAAGCATCCATGAGGATTAAATTTGACCTGCAAGCCCTGCTCAACCATTTGACCAACAGAAACCAGATTCTTGGTGATATTCGAGACATGAAATACATTGGACAGCTATTTCTTTTTCCCATCCTGCATAGACAAAGGAATTTTTCCAATCTGTACAATAGGATGTGCAGTATCATCACCAATCTCCACAAATCCTGGTTTTTCCATTTTCCTTGCATCCTCTATCCATTTTGCATGACCTGTCATGTGGTTTGATGCACCTGAGTCAACATACCATACATCGTTGCTTTCTTCTGCACTTGTTACAGAATTATTCATGTGTTGCACCATAAACAAATGCTCATTTCTGTCATCACCTTGTCTACTAGAAGATGCATAATTCCCTTGTTGCAGTTTTCCATTCATGATGTCATTCTGCTTTTTATAGCAATCTTTAGCCATATGACCCATTTTACCACAGTAGTAGCATTCAGCATTGCTGTTTGCATTTTGGCCTCTTTGCCATCCACCACGACCTCTTTGGCTCCCCCTGTCTCTAGAGTTACCACGTCCTCCTCCATAGGACTGGTTTTCTTGAGTTTGCTGCATATTCTGATTTCTACCATGGCCTCCTCTACCTCTGCCTCTACCTCTTCCAGCATTTGAGTAGAAGACAATTTCTTTTGAAGTTCCTCCTGAAGAAGATGCACCACCATTTCTTTGCTCCTTAGAAATTAGAAGAGCAATCAACTCCTTAAAATCAGGAAATCTTTCACGAACTGAAATGGATGTCGAAACTGTGCATAATCCTTTCCTAGACCATTCAAGGTCACAGAAACTAAATCATCATCTTCCACTGGCGACCCTATGGAAGCAAGTGCATCTGCAATCTTCTTCACCTTCATGTGATAGTCATTGATGCTCATACTTTCTCTTTGCACATTATGCAACTCTTGCTTGAGCTGCATTTTCCTGGCTTGCGTATTTGTGCTATACATTTTTGACAAAGTATCCCATGTCTCCTTTGGCGTACTTGCATCCTGAATATGCACAATCATAGACTCTGAAATATTGATAGACAGCCAGTACATAACTTTCCTTGCTCTCTCATGGCATGCTTTGAATGCCTGCATTTGCTGTTGATTGGGAACATCAGGAAGAACTGGTTCTTCTTCATTTCCTGCAACAAATTCCCAATATCCTTTTCCCATAAGGAAATTCGTCATTCTAAACTTCCATGCCTGGAAGTTGTTCTTGTCAAGCTTTTCAGTTACAATCTGTGAAAGAGAATCAGATGCCATTACAGAACACTGTAAAAAAATTCTGTCACTGCAAAAAACGCAGCTTGACCCTCACAAGGGCAAATCTACAAAACTGGGAAAAGTGGTATTTAACCACACAGTCACTTCCTAGTGATAATTTTGCATAAACAGGAACCAAGGATGATTCTGTAACTCCCAATGTCTCTGCGCACAGGCATACGATGCAATTTCTATAGTAACTTTTCACCAACCTGTGGAACAGTGGTTGCACAGCATAAAACTGGGCCTTTTCCTGAGTGCGTACAGAAAACTTCCGCCTCCAAAACAGGCCCCGAAATGGCCTCAAATAAAAAAAACAGGGTTGCCAAGGGCTGATGCCCTCTCCCACAGCATATACTGTCCTCTTGCTTTGCCATGAAGAGCGTCTCAACCTGAGACAATGCACTCTTGCAATTTTCGACTGTGCTACCTACAAAGATCTGCTCCCAAAATAGAAAATGAAAGCAACACTACTGCTCTTACCAAAACACCGCGAGCTTGGCTTGCTTTCTTGAGCTCCTTACCACGAACAAGGCTCTGATACCATATCAAGATTGTGGGAGAGAAGGAAGGAGTCTCACTTGTAGCTTTCTTGCTTGCACAATGGGGGAATACACACACATGTGGAGGCTGAAAACAGTTTTCCTCTTCTTAGTTGTGTAAGCCAAAAGAACTCAAGTACAAAGAAATAGAAGAACCCTATATATGGATCTCAAACCAAACTCAACTAACTAAGGTGGCATACTAATTGAGCCACGAACTAGAGTAGATAAGGATAGCTGTCATGTAGCTATTATTCATGGGCGGTGTATCAACCGCATCTGCAACTGACACGTCGGTGACATAAATGCACAACGGTCACCCTGGCATGTCACGAGTGGAGCTCGATATCTCAACAAGAGGCTCTCTTGCATCTGTAGCCAAGACATAATTTAGGGAGGGCTCATAGCAGTCAAGAGGTTGTCTATCTCTAGTAGAATGCCTCAATGTAGGTTATGCAGCTACGTGTCCAATATCGTGTTCAACATCCTGTCTAACATACTAGCCATATCTCAACAACTTTCTCAGGTTGCATATGCATTTTGTCCTCATGGAACACAACATCATGGTTGCGGATCACTTTTCACGCTTGCGGATCCCAAATTCGATATCCCATCTCACCTACATCTCCATAGCCAAAGAAAATGCATTTCACACTTTTAGGATCTAGCTTATTGTGTTTATCCTTGGGCACATGGCAGAAGGCCTCACATCCAAAGACATGCAAATGAGCATATGAGGAGGGCTTTCCTACCCATATCTCCTCTGCAACTTGGAAGTCAATACCACTACAAGTGACCTGTTAATGAGATCCATGGCAGTAGAGACTGCCTTAGCCCAAAAATGTTGTGGTAAGCTTGCTTGGCTAAGCATACTACAGACCCTCTCCTGGATAGTCCTATTCATACGCTCAGCCATACCATTTTGGGAAGGGGTGTAAGGGGCTGTCAACTAATGCTTAATACCCCGTTCATCACAAAACTACTCAAAGGTACACAAGACATACTCCCCCTCATTATCGGTGCTTAGACATTTCATCCTATGCCCATATTGATTCTCTGCTAAAGCAAGCCAATGTTGAAAGATAGCCAAGACATCAGATTTCTACTTTATGGGATAAGCCCAAACCTTACATGAATAATCGTCAATAAATATGGCAAAGTACTTCACACCCCCTAATGACTGACATGGCATGGGTCCACATACATCTGAATGCATAAGAGCCAAAGGCTCACCCATACATGGAATACTAGACTTTTTATGTGAATTCCTAGTCTGCTTGCCATATAAACAATAATCACATGACTCAAAATGCGAGTAGTCAAAAAGTGGAAGATACTACAAATGCGCTAAGAATTTTCATTCCCTTAAGTGACATATGCCAAAGACGAGTATGCTAGAGAGATACATGTGGGATAGAACCCACTGACAAAACATGGTCAATAGTACCAGATACAACCAAGGGGTAGAGGCTGCCAGACTTGGCACCTCTTGCAAGAACAAGCTTGCCACGAGTTATCTTCCGTACATAATCACCAAAGCATATATAATAGCTTGCATCACCAAGCTACCCAGCAGACAGAAGGCTTTTAGTTAGTGTGAGTACATAACGTGCATTATGCAGAATAAAAGTGCTACCAGAGGGAAATTGTAGAGTGATATCATCAATGCCAACAATATCAAGAGATCGATAATCACATAAGTGCACAATACAAGATACATTGTGATAGGTATGAAACCACTCAATGTAGGAGGTCACATGAAAAGATGCACTCGAATCCAAGAGCCAATAGTGTGCATGAATAGACTAGGTCTCGGTCAACCAAGAGACATCACATGAAGAGGTTGCTAAGATGTAGTCACCATCGGACTCCTCAGGCTGCATGACATTTATCTCCTCAATCTTTATGTTGGACTTTGTAGGTATAATGCTACGATCATTGGATTTCTCTTGCACTTTTTCTTTCCCCTTTTCTTTGCGCTTGTCTCATCGTGCATCTTATGGCAGTGTGTCCATATGTGTCGTGCTTTCCCACAATAATGGCATGTAGGATCATACTTACATCCACGGGACTTGTTGCATCCACGTGACTTACACCGGGACTTCTGAGAGTCCTTCCCATGACGATCATTATCTTTCTTGCCACTTTTGCCACCTCTAACGGATAAAGCATGTGAACTGTGGGAAGCATAATTTTTTTTCCTATTAATTTCTTCAGTCAAATATCTTGCAATTTCAGCCCATCAAGTTTGCTTATACAGATTGTAGTGCGAAATATATCCCAAGACTTAGGTAAAGTGCCAAGTAGAAACAAAGGATGTAGATTATCCTGAAACTCAATACCCTATTGAAGCATATTGATGGGACCTAAAATGGGCCGGCACTGGCTCATGCACTAGCCGGACCTCTATCATGCGCTCAACAACCCCACGGCCTCGCGGCCAGGAGTGTGGATGACACATACATCATCTTCCTAAACATCTTGCGTTTGTATCACGTATCGTAGTCCAACTCTAACCCAATTAACACTCCTTAGAGGGAGTCCCAGCACATTGCCAAATAGCATGAAGTACAAACATAGGAGGTCCTCCCACGGCTAACTGCCGCTACCTCACTGCGACTCTCCTACACCTTGGAGATTGGCCCCTCGATGCGTCGCTAAACATATATAACATATGAACACAAACTTCTCTCTTTTATGATTCGTGTATTTCCAGGAGATATACCATGCTTCCTCACTTTACTTTCCCCCTTAGACCCAACACCTAGTCTACAGCTTGGGCAACCTTACTCACTCAACCTTGGTCATGTTCCTCTAGAAAGCAATTGCCATGCATCCAGGAGGTATTGTCTGATACCTTTAAGTTTCTTTATGATTTATGCAAATTGTGAATGTCCATGTGCTCAAGCAATTAAGGAAATCAACATTTGTGCACATGTGGAAAACATTTCTTTCAATGATTTTGACTATCGCTCGTATGCCGCGTTGCATGAACCTAGCACCGAGAAACCCTTGTGCTACTAGGTTCTTAATTTTTAATTATCGACCAACCTAAGTGGTATGCATAAAAACCAACAAACTTTTCATCATTTCATTCAGCATTTAAACACCTTTTATACACTCTACCCCCTCACCCATTTAGGTTGTGTATGGTGCATAAGTTTAGGGTTCATTTTCCACATTTTTATTGTATGAAAAGCAATAAAAACTCACTAAAACATGAAGGTAGGGTTGAACTGATGCTAAACCTCATACTTCAGACCCCCCATACATCCACAAACATGGCTCTTGTTTTTCCTTAATTTTCGGCACTTAAAATCTATTTTTCCTTATTTTTTCTCATTTTTCCTATTTTTCTTGTATTTTTGCAATATTAAATGACTAAAAATACAAAATGAGTTGTGGGCTATGGCCCTTAGGTTCATTTGCTGCGAAAACACAAATTTAGTTGGTGTGTCTTATTATATTTTCCACTTATATCTCAAAAACACCCAATTTTTCCATATTTCGCGTGTTTTACGGGTTTTACACCACTAATTTCAGTCACAACACTTATGATTTTTTGATTTTCTAAATATAAACTGATCAAACCCATAGCAAAAAACAAGATAATGCATAATCATCCCATGGGAACAAATACTCATGAAGCAAATTGCATAAAACATCAATTTCCTTTGTAAAAATGAGATTACCGTTCTTTGCGGGTTGCGGGTTTTTATTTGTCATATCTCAGGATTGATTTCCAGCCACCATTAATGCTTGTGACAGTCCACAATCAGCAATCTTCCTTCGTCTTGAACCACGAAGCAATCTGGTCTTCATTAGACAAGCATCCGTCATCCATTCTTCTTCTTCTTCTCCACCACATGAATTTGCCCTTAGAAGAGAGAGAGGGAGGAGAGAGAAATACTGAAATCAGAGATCTTCATAGAGACCGCCATTGGAGGAGTGAAGGACGGCAAAAGGATCAGCATCCAGGGGGGAAGCAAGGCCCAATGTCTAATCTAGTGGTTGTTCATAGCCAGCCATCTCCATGATCAAGAGATGAGGCGCAAATTTTGGCGCCAAAGAGATCCCGCCTCCATGCTTCTCCCCACGTTTTTTTGTCATGCTACATTTCATGTGGCATAAGCTGTCCCAACTCCCCAAGGGTCATGCCCACTTGGCCAAACTTTGGTCCACCTTTTCAAATCTTGCCCGGTTCTTGGCTCCTTCCCCGTCCGGACTCCGAATCAAGCTCTGAAAAATCTTGGGCATCCGGCTCGGCCTCCCGCATTGGCCAGTAACTCTTGTCAACCCGCACGACAATCTAAAAAATTATCAAAAATCAACAAGTGTCGCTCGAGCATCTTTAAAGCACTTTGACACTTAAAATCGAGCCGCCGCCTTCGACGTTGAATATTTTTCCCTTGATATTCGTAATTTTTAGCTATTTTTAAGCACTTCTTGGCACCAAAATTCCAATCTCATTGGCGACCACGGGATAGGGCGACTCAGCCCGTCGAATCCCACAATAGATCTGCACAAAACAACCAAAGGAAGCATCAAGCTGATACAAAATAGATACACACTAAACACAGCACAACGCTCTCCCTACCCCCAGACAAAACCAAGGCATGACATCCACAAGGAGTAGGCCTAGCATAGTCTGATAGACGGTTTGAAGCTAGTCACTGACCGACTGCTCCAACACGGCCAAACTAAAAGGAACTATCAAAGAAGTTGCCCTAAGTGGTGGTCTGAACTACCTACCTAACTAAGGACAACACAACCAGGAGCTCCTACTAGACGAGGACTCCTATAGCCTAATCAAGAAGTATTTTCTTTAACACATTGCTTCTTTTAGGGTTTTTTTTTTCATACTCGGGTATGTAAAAAGGAGGGAGCTGAGCGTAGTGACCCAAGGAGAATAGGGCATCGGCCTCAGGTCTTGTCTCGGTACCCAAGAACCTACCAAGCCCTCGCAAGGCGACACTTAATCCTTTTTTTACGCTCACTTTTATTTTCGCTCCAATCTTCCTTATTTTCTTTTCTAGCAAGAAGCCACCCCTAGGAAGACAAGGCATCAGCCCCGGGTCTGACTCATCCCCAGGAACCTACCAGGCCTTCGCAAGGCAATGATCAACTACGTATACATTTTTCTTTCTTTCCTTTTCGATTTTTATAGGGGTTAGAACCCCTTTTTACACACCTCTGTATATATTTATTAGCTTTAAGATATTCGAGGTTTTTTTTCCTTTATCATCTTTATTTTCCTTCTGTAGGCTTCGCTAACTACCTCACAACTAACAAGAACTCCTAAAACAGCTGCCTAGCAGGCTTGCAGAACAGGGTCACTAGGACTCCCTTCTGAAACAGGTCTTTCGGTGTCTAACAATGTCTTTACAGGAGGCAACGACTACTCAGACCTCCCTCAAAACATACTGAACCTAAACCGCGGGACTTCATGCCTTGGACGTAGGTCCCTAATAAGAAACGAAAACCCCCCCTTAACAAGTACACAAACACATATAGCATAAAAACCATAGTACTCATAAAGGAGAGACATCACCTGGATAGGGCCACAAGAAGCTTCCACGCAACAAAGGCTCCTTCCCAAGCTCTTCTTCCGAACCTATCTAGCACAGAAGTTAAACAAGAAACCATTAACTGCACCTGCACTAAACAGACAACTGGCCCTCTTGGCCTAATGAAATAAAGCACTTCACTACCAAACAGAATCGGCCCTCTGGGCCTAAAGAAACAAAGCTTTTTGCTACGAAACTTAATCGGCCCTCTTGGCCTAATGAAACAAAGCATTCAAAACCTCGCAACATTGGCCCTCTTGGCCTAATGAGATCAAATAGAATAGCACCTACACATCCTTCCCTGGAAGAATCCAAATATACAATAATAAGCTCCTTTCCAAGGAGGAAAAACAGGCTCGTAGCCCTAAACTAAATGCATAAGGTTATGACCCATCCCTCTCGCATATATAGCAAGAGGCGTACACATAATATGTTGTCTAATCAACCTATGGGTCCCAGATAATAACGGTAGATTGGTCTCGGCTACTCTTTGCATCACCCATATCAACCATCGTCTGCCATATATTGCATGTTCTGATAACATTCCCCACAAGCGACCGGGTCCTATTTCATCATTGATAATAATATCCAAACTAGGACCACAATTAAAGAAGAGGTCTTCCTCATAAGCAAGATTTGCTAATGAATCCGCAAATTGATTCCAGTAGCGTGGAATCAGCTGAAAAGACACTCTCTCAAACTCCTCTAGTAGGGTCATAGCAGTCCCATGATACATACAAAGAATGGGATTCCGCACTGTGTATGTCCCATCGAACTGATTCAGGATCAACTGGGAATCCCCTTTTACTAACAACCGATGAATACCACCTTGTTTGGCAATATGCAGTCCCATAATCAAGGCTTTATACTCCACCATATTGTTAGTGAATCCTACCCCGAGATAAGCAGCTAACTTCATCGTCACTCTACGTCGGGGATCTCGGATCACTATTCCAACACTTCCTTTTTTATTAGGGCCCTTGGACGCTCCGTCAAAATATAATGTATACATCCATAATGGGTTTACACAGCTGGCCATCACGAACTCCTCTATTCATAATTGTGATAATCAAAGTTTAGCATATTGAGAGGATGAACTGACGGCTCCATCCCACCTTCTTCATTGAAGTCAATAGGGATACTTGTCAGCAGTCATAAACAGTGATAGTAGAAGACTTTAATCCCCCACACAAAGGTTCTGTCTTCTTGCTCAATCACCTTATATCCTCTGCTCCACCAGATGAGTTTCCCCTGATGGTATCTTTGCTCCAGATATAGGTGCTCCAAATAAGGGATTAACTGACCCATCAACCGTCTTTTAAGCTCTTTTTCACAGGTCTCAAGTCGTCCCTAGCATGGACCTGCAATGCATTTCTCTATATTAGCATTCTTAGAAATAATAAGGTTTAATTTTATTAAGATTAACCTTATTCTTAAACTCTACTCCCTGTAGATCAGCTAATAGGGCTGTAGACCTATTTTTCACTAACTTAACAATCTTGTAGGGCCCATTCCATTTAGGTTCCAATTTCCCTGGGAACATCTCCCTACGCACATCGTAATACAAAACCAATTGTCCTTTCTTAAAGGTATACTTCTTCGCTTTTAGGTCATGCAACTGCTTCATGCGACGTTTAGCCACCTCTTGGTGTAATAGGCTTTGCAACTTAATTTCATCGAGGTACGCTAAAGTCGTGAAACATTCTAATAGGGCGTCCTCATTACCCATAGAATGGTTTATTGCGAATCTAATGGTCGGCAACTCAATTTCTAAGGGTAAAACGCACTCTTCACCATAAACTAGTTTGAACGGCATGTGGCCAGTGGCTCGCTTGAACGTGGTATTATATGCCCATACTGCCACATACAGCTTCTTGTCCCTGTCTCGTTTCTTTTCAGAGACTATCTTAGACAAGATACCCACAAGCTGTTTATTAGTACTTTCAACTTGTCCATTTGCCTGCGGATTATAAGGAGTCATTTTATTGTGCTTGATTTGCTAAGCCTCAGTCAAGCTTTTGATCACCTTATTCAAAAAATGGGTTCCACGGTCCGACACTAATTCTTTCGGGGAACCAAAACGGCCTATTATCTGCTCTAAAAGGAAACTAGCAGTTTCTTTAGCATCATCTTTCCTTGTTGCACGTGCTTCTGACCACTTTGTGAAGTAGTCAGTTGCTACAATAATATACCTCTTTTGCGCAGTCGATGACGGAGTAATAGGACCCACAAAGTCTATTCTCCACTTCTCAAATGGAAGTATCGCCATAATAGGGGTGAGTGGTATTTTCCTGTTCTCTTGACTATCATGTCGTTGACAAATATCGCATCTCTTAACATACGCGAACACATCCTGGAAGATGGTAGGCCACCAGTAACATGCTCTTAAAGCTTTTTGTGCTATAAGCCGTCCAGCAAAATGGCCTCCGTAAGCGGAATCATGGCACTCTTCCAAAATGAATGGCACCTCGTCAGGCATCACACATCGGCAATAGATGTCATCAACCCCTTGCCGATATAATGTACCTGCGATCAAGGCAAACTTTAATGCTTTGCTGCTTAATTTTCCTTCTCTCAGCTTTAGATAGTTCAGATCCAGCCTCTCCTGTCGATAAATAATGCATTATTGAAGCATACCAGGAGGGAATAGATGTCGTATCTATCTTAAATAACGACTCCATGTCACTACCTTCAGCCACAGATTCTTTCGGCTCCCCAAAGTCCACAAGACATTCCACAATACCCTGCAACCTTGGTGGCTTACTCCTGATCTCATAATCAAACTCCTGCAAAGTGATTAACCACTTCGCTAGATGATCAGGCGGCTGCAGCTTATTCATCAATAATCGAAGCCCCTCCACCTTCGTATAAAGCACAACTTTCTCATAGAGGATATAGTGCCTGAATTTCTTGGTCCCAAAGACCATCGCAAGACACAACTTCTCCATGTAGGTATAGTTGATCTCTGAGATACCCAATTTCCAATAGCAAAAGCTATCGGATGATACCACTTTTCCTCCTAGATTTGGGCTAAATAGCAGCTGATACTATACATGGTGGCTGCTGAAAATATACAGAACACCTGACCTCTTTTAGGTGCTTTTAAAATGGGAGCTTTGACTAGCTCCTGCTTCACATCCTCGAATGCTACCTTACAAGGGTCGCTCCATTCAAATGAACAGCTAAAGGACAATAGATTTGGAAGCGGCAACGTTCTTTCTGCCAAGGCATTTATGAATTTATGGTAATAACCAACTGAAGACAGAAAGCTATGGACTTCTTTCGGAGTGCGTGGTGGACCCATGGCAACTATGACTTTGACCTTCTCAGGGTCAGTGGTTGTCCCTACTGAACTGACCACATGGCCCAACAAGAGCCCATAAGGTATGCCAAAAACACACTTCCGTGGGTTAAGAGCGATACAAAATTGTCTACAGCGCTCAAAGCATTTTCTTAAAATGATCAACTGCCTTTCTCTCATAGTGGCGGCCCCTAAGTCATCGATAAACACCTTCAACTCTTCAGGGGATATTCCACCGAATGTCTTATCTGTTGTTCGTTGCCACGAACCAAGCGCATTGCATAAACCAAAGGCCATCACATGGTACGCAAAAGTACCAAAGACAGTAATAAAAGTTGTTTTCAGCTTATCCTCTTCTGCAATTGCCATCTGGTTATATCCTGCAAAGCAATCCATAAACGAATATATCTCCCTACCTGCTAATTGGTCCAAAATCTGGTCAATAAACGGCTACGGGTAGTAATCCTTAACTGTTTGCTTATTCAACTCTCTAAAATCCACACATAATCAGATCTTGTTATTTTTCTTCTTTCTGATCACAACTGGTGAACACCATTCTGTATGTTGTACAGGGAAGATTAAACCAGCTTTCCTTAACTTCTGCAACTCCTCAAATAGCCCATCCCTCAATTCAAAAGGCATACGCCTTACTTTTTGACGCACAGGACAACTGCCTTCTTTTATAGGAATAGTATGACCAGCCAAGCTAGGAGAAATACCTCTCAGCTCGTCATAACTCCAAGCAAAGATATCGCGGAATTCTTGAATCAAGGACACATAGTCCTCCCTTTCTGCTGAGCTGAGCATAGAACCTAATTTAATTGGCCGCGAATCATTTGGCGTGCCAAGGTCTAGCTCGATAACATCTGCATCTCTTATATGAACTTGGGCCTCTATCGGCTCGTTCAAAGTGATCTGATAGATGTCTTCCGTGGTGGATCCCTCTTTGGACCCATCACTCGATGATGTCTCACTGGCGGATAAATCCTCTAATGTTTCCAATTTTGTAGAAGATAGAGGAGCTCTCTCACTCTGCGGGGACTCAGGATAGGCATCAATCACCATGCGCTGAGCACCTCTGCCGAATATCAACCGACCGGCGGGTATATCCACTTGGCAATCCGCTTGCAAGATCCAAGGTCGTTCAAGTAATACTTGGTAACTTGGACGCCCTGCAAAACAAATTACCCTAAAGTCCAACATGCATTCTACATTTGCAATAGTGACATGGACCTTAGTAATGCAGCCTTCCGGCTGTCTCAAACTATCATTCGCCATTCTGAGAATTGTGGAGGTATCTTTCTGGATCGCAAGACCCAACTTTTCCATCAGTTCAAAACTCATAATGTTAACAGATGATCCCGTGTTGATAATGGCATAATCTACTGATATCCCATCGACATAGGCTGCAACCCTTGGGCAATGCTTCTCAGCATGCTCGAACCAGTCATCACCAACTCGCGCAATACCCAAAGGTTCTACGATATACCCGGTACGCAAGATCTTTCTAAATTCCTTGCATACTCCTGGGGAAAGCTTAATAAGCTGTAAAAGGTTCACATCTAGCTTGACTTCGCAAAGAGAGCTCGCCAAATCAAATTCATGATAGTTCAGTAGAGTTCGCTTTTCACGCCAAACCATCCGCTCTTTAGGTCGCTGAACTTGCTTTATTGCTTCTTTTTTAACTTTCACCTTCTTCCTCGATGGTTCCCTATCCTTCTTAGCATCGACTTTACTCTCCATGAGCTTCAGAGGTCCCCCTTCCATGGCAAGATCCAGAACTTGCGTTCCTTTGTCGCCCTGTTTAGGGTTTCCGTCGACAGGCTTATCCTTGTCGGCCTCTCTACCCTTTTGATCTCTTGTAAGGACAGCTCGCAGATTAGAGGTTTCAGCGTCATTAACATGCACAGCCTCAATCAAACTAACCCCACTACCACTAGGCAGCTCCTCCACTGTGGCCTTTGGTCGTTGGAGTATTTGCTTAGACCCGTCTTCTCGCTGGGAATCATTTCCTTGTGCACGATGATTAACAAGCCCTGGTTGCCGACTACCTCGCTGGAGGGAACTAATCTTACTCTAGCAACAAGTGGCTGCTAAATGGCCGAATTTTCCACAAATGTCACACTCGACATTTGGGCAATTTCATGGATAATGTTGCCCACCACACCACTTGCAGCTAAACCTCAAAGGTGCACCCTCATCTGGGTATCTACTTCCTATCAAATTTTATTGTTTTTTAAGAAAGTTGACATCATCGGCTATTTGTCGATACTGCTCCGTAATCATGTCGGTATAATGCTTCATCATGTCCTTAATCTCGCCAAGAACATTGGAAGCACTCAACTCGTAGCCTTGATCATTACCCTGTCGTTCCATCGGCCTAACAATTCGATTAGGCACTGGTTGTTGAACCACAGGCATGGTATTAGGATTAATTGTCTGGCCTCCACCATTTGGAGCCATTTGACTGCCCATAGGCATCGACATGTTAGGGGGAGCTGGTAATAAAGTCACATTCTGCATCATGTTCCCTCTCCCATTAGGATTAGCTATCGCTATCCCTTGGCTACCACTGCCATTGGCCATCGCCATATTATTTCCCAATGCTAGACCTATATTCAGATTGGCACGAGAGGCATAGGTTGCTTGTAGTCGGGATTCCACTTCTTGTGCTCGTGTAATGGCAGTATCTATATCCCCCAAAGGGACACTACTCAACTGCAACTGGATATTAAAGTCCAAACCATGCAGAAAATATTGCAATTGGGCAGCTGCGGGGATAGGAATAGAGGTGTCCAACTTACGAAAAACCTCTTTTAGTTTCTTTGCATAAGCATGAATATCCTCGTGTGGTTCTTGGCGGGTCACGTTGAGTACACGCAACCAATATTGCCCACCCCTTTCAGGGGCAAACTCCCTTCTAAAAGCTCCATAAACTGAATCAATATTCAATATGGTTCCGGCTTCTAAACCATGATACCATATGGCAGCTCTTCCTTTGAGAGTCATGTTGAAGAACATCATTAAATGTCCTTCTTCTTGGATGCGATAGTTAAACATCGGCTTTTGAAACTCCATGATGTGGAGTTTCGCATCTTCCTCAACTAGCCCATTAAAAATGGGTAGCGGGTAACCTAGAGCCGAAAAATCCATTGTTCCTGCAGAAATTGCAATGGGCTGCGCCATGACGGAAATTGGATTTGCACTAGGTATAGGGGACGGTGAGGTTACACCTCCTGCACTTGATGTAGACTGCCTTATGGAAGAAAGGGGAGTACTAGAGCTTCCACCTTCTCCTAACTTACTGCTTGTGGCACCAAGACCACTAGATCCACTCCCTCGTAAGGGTTCAGCACCGCTACGCTTAGGGAAATACCTCCTAAGAATTTCAGCACGTCGCCTAGCTCTTTTGTCTCTCTCTTGCTTTTGGATTTCGGCTAGACGATGCTTATCGATGAATAACGGGTCAAACTCAATATCCTTTGGCATAAACTGCTAACTGGTCCCTAGACAACCAAGATTCGAGGACCGCCACTTCTAAGCGGCTCCTGCTAAACACACCACTGATGGGACCTAAAACGGGCCGGCACTGGCTCATGCACTAGCCGGACCTCTATCATGCGCTCAACAACCCCACGGCCTTGCGGCCAGGAGCGTGGATGACACATACATCATCTTCCTAAACATCTTGTGTTTGTATCACATATCGTAGTCCAACTCTAACCCAATTAACACTCCTCAGAGGGAGTCCCAGCACATTGCCAAATAGCATGAAGTACAAACATAGGAGGTCCTCCCACGGCTGACTGCCGCTACCTCACTGCGACTCTCCTACACCTTGGAGATTGGCCCCTCGATGCGTCGCTAAACATATATAACATACGAACACAAACTTCTCTCTTTTATGATTTGCATATTTCCAGGAGATATACCATGCTTCCTCACTTTACTTTCCCCCTTAGACCCAACGCCTAGTCTACAGCTTGGGCAACCTTACTCACTCAATGTTTGTCATGTTCCTCTAGAAAGCAATTGCCATGCATCCAAGAGGTATTGTCTGATACCTTTAAGTTTCTTTATGATTTAGGAAAATTGTGAATGTCCATGTGCTCAAACAATTAAGGAAATCAACATTTGTGCACATGTGGAAAACATTTCTTTCAATGATTTTGACTATTGCTCGTATGCGGCGTTGCATGAACCTAGTACCGAGAAACCCTTGTGCTACTAGGTTCTTAATTTTTAATTATCGACCAACCTAAGTGGTATGCATAAAAACCAACAAACTTTTCATCATTTCATTCAGCATTTAAACACCTTTTATACACTCTACCCCCTCACCCGTTTAGGTTGTGCATGGTGCATAGGTTTAGGGTTCATTTTCCACATTTTTATTGTATGAAAAGCAATAAAAACTCACTAAAACATGAAGGTAGGATTGAACTGAGGCTAAACCTCATACTTCAGACCCCCCATACATCCACAAACATGGTTCTTATTTTTCCTTAATTTTCGGCACTCAAAATCCATTTTCCCTTATTTTTTTCCATTTTTTCTATTTTTCTTATATGTTTGCAATATTAAATAACTAAAAATACAAAATGAGTTGTGGGCTGTGGCCCTTAGGTTCATTTGCAGCAAAAACACAAATTTAGTTGGTGTGTCTTATTATATTTTCCACTTATATCTCAAAAACACCCAATTTTCCCATATTTCGCTTGTTTTACGGGTTTTACACCATTAATTTCAGTCACAACACTTATGATTTTTTGATTTTCTAAATATAAACTGATCAAACTCATAGCAAACAACAACATAATGCATAATCATCCCATGGGAACAAATATTCATGAAACAAACTGCATAAAACATCAATTTCCTTTGTAAAAATGAGATTACCGTTCTTTGCGGGTTGCGGGTTTTTATTTGTCATATCTCAGGACTGATTTCCAGCCACCATTAATGCTCATGATAGTTCACAATCAGCAATCTTGCTTCCTCTTGAACCACGAAGCAATCCAGTCTTCATTGGACAAGCATCCGTCATCCATTCTTCTTCTTCTTCTCCACCACATGAATCTGCCCTTAGAAGAGAGAGAGGGAGGAGAGAGAATTACTGCCATTGGAGGAGCGAAGGACGGCGAAAGGATCAGCATCCAGGGGGGAAGCAAGGCCCAATGTCTGATCTAGTGGTTGTTCACAACCAGCCATCTCCATGATCAAGAGATGAGGCGCAAATTTCGGCGCCAGAGAGATCATGCCTCCATGCTTCTCTCCACGTTTTTTTGCCATGCCACATTTCATATGGCATAAGTTGTCCCAACTCCCCAAGGGTCATGCCCACTTGGCCAAACTTTGGTCCACCTTTTCAAATCTTACCCGGTTCTTGGCTCCTTCCCTGTCCGAACTTCGAATCGAGCTCTAAAAAATGGGCGTCCTGCTCGACGTCCCGCATTGGCCGGTAACTCTTGTCAACCTGCATGACAATCTGAAAAATTTTCAAAAATCAACAAGTGTCGCTCGGGCACCTTTAAAGCACTTTGATGCTTAAAATCATCCTAGATCGAGCCGCCGCCTTCGACGTTGAATATTTTTCCCTTGATATTCATAATTTTTAGCTATTTTTAAGCACTTCTCGGCACCAAAATTCCGCTCTCACATATTCTTCATGATAGAATGAAACTGGCTAAAGTGAGCAGACAATGGGGTCCCCTCCTTCTTACGGAGATCCATCAAGCCAATACATTTGTGAAGTACGGCTCTGGTTTGCATAAATTTCCTGAATCTTTTCCCATAGATTCCATGCACTTTGATCTTCATCTTCAACAACATTATTATGGACCTAAAATGATAGTGGACTTTCACAGTGCATCTAAATAGGTCTAGTCATCATCATCCATGTTCTCGGGTTTAATACATTTTTTCCTTAGTGGCTTAATCTACAATTTTTGTACCAAAACCTGCCATATTTGAAATTTCTAGTAGCCATAGTTGGTGCCATCCAACTTGGCGATGTTAAACAAAGCCGTATCTTTGAGATGACTAGCCATAATGAGTCAAATAGAGGCAGACACTGTAAAAAAAAACCTGTTGTAATTAGCAATAAAAAGGCCAAAACCACTGCCAAAGCAAGCTGAAAATAACAGAAACTACTAGAATGACTAGCCGTCCTCCAAATAGTACCAAAAGTACATCAAAAAGGCATGATTAAGCTCAGTAAAATGCATCATAGTCCACATAGCTTGTTGTAATAAATGACAATAGTGATTAAATGAGAGTAAACACTAAGCTAATAGTGATCCAATGACAACAATGACTGCTAAGTCCAATCTTGCATCAAGCGGGCATAAGAGAGGCACTATGACATCCAATGAACGTGAACCAAACACCCAAATGTGTCAAGAGAGTCCATTAGTACAATCAATACATCCCCTAAGTAATAAGAAAGATGTATACACCATTGGCAAGACCTATCAATGTATGCTCAATGAAGATGGATCAAATCAGCTCATAAGCATCTAAGAGCAAACATGGAAGCATCTACCAAGCAAATATCATAGTCAAGGACGTGTAAGAGATCCCAGTCTCAAATCTCAAGTAATAGCTCAAATGCATAACCCGCAAGCTTTGGGTAAATCCAAGACCATAAGCATAAAGCTCCCATTGGCACAAAATTCAATGTCCAATGAGCAACCAAGCTCATAGATAGCATGTAAATGCATAAGACATCTCATAGCCAAGACCGTACATCATGAGAGCACTAAGAGCATGTAAGTGATCAAGCATCTAGTAGCATCCAAGTACATCATGTACAAACCAATCTTTGACAAGCCAAGAAACATCCAAAAGAGGTTCCAAAGTATCCAAGTACAAGCCCAACTGAAGCTCCAAGTGGCAAAGAAGCTCAAACAATGTAGGTAGCATGCATCATTGACATATGCTTCAAAGCCTGTACCAATGGGTCATGCATAGACCATATGTATAGCCTCTGTCACAAAGCATGCTAGTGTAGACCAATGTCAAGTAAGTGCCAACCAATACGGAGCTCAAACAAGGCTCAAAATACATTCCAGACCCATCCAAGACATTTGCCAACCTCCATTTGCTTCCAAATAGTCATAACAAGCAGGGAAGCATCAGAGACCAATAGGCATAACATAACTTGAGTTAAATAGCTTCAACCTTGATCTATTATAGCAGTAAATTCACTGTCAAACTGAGCATAAAAAAGACCAAAATCAGCACCAAATCAATGGCATATCATATGCATAGCTTCCCATAACATCTAGGCAGATGGCATCAATAGCTAGTACCAAGCAAGCATATACATCAAATGCTAATGTAGCACTGTTTGGGACTGCTTATGGACTGTTATGATAGTCCTAGACTAAAGTATATCACACACCCCAAATGTCAATTCCAAGATCAAGCCTTCAATGCCATGGTTGAAGCATGCTTTTATGCCTCAAATGAGACCTTTGCGTAGTGCTAGTGACCTGAAGAGGTGCTAGAGATGAAGGCCATGTTTTTGACCCCAGGCTGAGAAAATGGGGCAACTTGCTGAAATCATGTTTTTGATGTTGCTGAGGGAGCTAGGCACTACTTGACAGTTAGGGAGTTTCTATGGCTCCCATAGAAGCTTCCAAGGGGCCTCAATAGGCATAGAAGAGAGAGAGCTCAATTCCAAACCTTCACAGGCTAAAGCCATGGATGCCTTGTTCTTCAAACCACCCTATGGACTAAAATAAAGAGTGGAATGAGAGCTCCAATACCTATAGATGAAGGCTCTGAGGTTGCCCAAGAAGGCCCAATGTGTGAGGTGCCTCTCCTCCAACAGATCTAGAGGAGGCACCTCACATGTGGTATCAGAGAGCCTAGGTTTCAAAAGAGCTTTTAGTGTAAGGTTAAGTAGTCAACGTATAAAAGGAATTAAGAAAATAACCACACTTGTTTGAAGAAAAATGATGTTCATTATCTTGCACTAACACTAGCATACACATTGTGCTCATCAAGAACTTAGTGATGAGGAAGCTACACATTTGCGGGATATTTTTCCCATCATGTATCAAGTAGCCTTAGGGTCAAAGAATTTCTCATATCGCGAGGCTATATTTGAGATAATGGAGATGATCAAACATGTTGGAATTAAGAGAAAGCATAATGGCTATCTTAGAGAAGACTCGTCTATGGAATTGTTTAAACTTATGAAGGGGCTAAAACTAGAGCCCAAATATGGGGAAGGGACAACCCTTACATGTACTTAGACTCAACTCTATATGAAGATGTGAAAGTCCATCTCAAGTTGTTGAAATGGCTTGAAGTACTAAAACGAATCAATGTTCTTATACTATGACAATTAATGGGGAGCCAATGATACTACATCGTTGGGTGTATGACCAATATACAAAGGTTATCTCTCCCGATAGGATAACCCTTACTCGGGAGTGTAAAGTCAATAATTTATGAGCTTCCACGGTATTCCAATCTCCCAAAATCTTATCAATTCCTAGAGACCAAGGCCAAACCACCTTGTTTTGTAACAAAGAAGTTACGGAGTTAATCAGGATCACCAACTGGTGTGAATTGATGAAACATACAAGGAACTCTAAGAGAATAAGTTTCTTCTCGAGCAAACACCAACACCTAGGTTTAGCGGTGAAGGACGCAAGGTGGAGCAAGATGTAGAAGAATGGATTGAGGCCTTGGACGACTATTTCCTAGCCACTAAAACTACTACTGCAAATTAGTCCATGACTACTCGTCTTCATCTTATTGGCGAAGCTAAGCTTTGGTAGAAACAGTTTTGTTGAGATAAAGGGGTAATAGAAGCATCCCAAACGTGGAAGGAGATCAAAGAAGATGTGAAAGGACGATATCTTCCCCAATCTTTTGAATCAATCAAGATGAATGAATTCTACAACTTACGACAATCAAGCCTAACCTTGAAAGGATACTATTCTAAGTTTAAGAGTCTACAACTTACGACAATCAAGCCTAACCTTGGAAGGATACTATTCTAAGTTTAAGAGTCTATGCAAATATGCACCCCCAATGCCAATGTCTCAACAGATTACAAGGTTCTACCAAGGACTAAATCCACCTTTGGACACTCGCCTTGAATCAATGAGACCAACGACTCTCAAAGATGCTCTTATGCGAGCAAAACCTATAGCCAAGAAAATCACTCCAAATGGCCAAAGGAACCATCTAATAAACAACTATGGAAGGGGCTACCCAATCCATGGTATCGACATGACCAATGCCAGAGGAAATGGTAGAGCTAATGCAATCACCCAAGGACCAAATGGGATAGGAATCAGGCAATGCTATTGGTGTGGAAGGACTAGACACCTAAGGGAAAATTGTCCTAACCGTCCTCAAAATCCTAGCCCAAATCAAGTTGGAGGAAGAGACCGAGGGAACAACAACAACAACCCAAGCCACGGATGTGGGAGAACAACTAGTGCTCGAGTAAATACTCTGATTGGACAACCCGAGGAATGCACGTTAGGTGAAGAAATTAAAAGAGGACCCATTCATGCAGCCGTGGAAAGGAAAGGAGCGGACCACCAATGTTCAGAAACTCAATCTCCAGCTACTTACAAGGGTACGTTGTTAATGATCTTAATTGATTGTGGTAGCACGCATTCCTTTCTTGCACCCAAGACAGTTAAAAGATTGTATCTATAATCCAAGGGGACAAGGAAAATGATAGTAGAATTGGCTAGTGGGAAGGAAATCGCCTCAACCGAAACTGTAGGGAAAAACCGAAACTGTATGGAAACTTCAATTTGAGTTAGAAAACCATATAACTGAAACAAAATTTTGAATCCTACCCCACTAGGATGCTACAATTTTGAATCCTACCACTAGGATGCTACAATTGTATTCTGGGAATGGATTGACTCAAGAAGAACAAAGCCCAGATTCTATGTGCTAAAGAGGAAATAATCTTTCAAGACTTTGAAAGAGAAATCGTAAAAGCATATGGGAAAGCAAGAAGAACTAGAGTCCAACTAGCCAAGGCAAGTTTACTTAGGAAGGGATTGAAGAAAGGTCAACCAATCTACATGATCTGGTTGAATAAGGTCAAAAATACTAATGAAGGCACTCTACCTTCCTGGATCAACAACTTTGTGGATATCTTCCTAGAAGAATTGACTCAACTATCTCCAAAGTGTGAGGTTGATCATGAAATAAAATTGATTCCTGGAGCCAAGCTAGTGTCAAAACGACCATACAAAATGACTATTCCGGAAGCTATTGAGCTTAAGGAACAACTAAGGCAACTGATAGAGCAAGGATTTATCTAGCCAAGTAATTCACATTGGGGAGCACTTGTCCTCTTCTAAAAAAAAAAGGACGGAACACTTAGACTTTGCATTGACTTTAGAGGACTAAACCAAGTTACGATAAAAAACAAGTACTCCATACCCAGGATAGATGACTTTCAGATAACCTAACGGAGTCAAGGTTTTTTCCAAGATTGATCTAAGGTCTAGATACTATCAAATTTGAATCAAGGAACAAGATATCCCAAAGACTGCATTCAGCACGAGGTATAGTCATTATGTATTTTTAGTCATGCCATTCGGATTGACTAATGCCCCAGCTACATTCAATCATCTAATGCAAGACATCTTTTGACCATATCTAGATGATTTTGTGCTAGTATTCTTTGATGATATATTAGTATACTCCAAATAAATAGAGGAACATGAAGGTCACTTAAAGATTGCCTTGGTAACACTCCGTGAAAATCAGCTATATGCCAAGATGAGTAAATGTGTATTTCTCACTAACTGGATTGAATATCTTGGACACATTGTTTTCGCTAATGGAATCTCTATAGACCCTACCAAAGTGAAAAATATCCTAGAATGGCCAATACCTAAGATAGTAAAAGAAATCCGAGGATTTTTGGGACTGATAGGATGGTACTGAATCTTCATCAAGGATTATTCCCTCATTGTTGCACCCTTGACAAATATTTTGAAGAAAAATACAGTAATCATTTGGACCAATGAGCATCAAGAAAGCTTTGATAAGCTTAAAGAAGCTGTAACCACTGCACCTGTATTAAAAATCATTGAGTTCATTCAACCATTTGAGGTGATCACTAATGCAAGTGGAATTGCGATTGGTGGGGTGCTAGTACAAGAAGGAAGACCAATGGCCTATACTTCCAAAAAATTGAAACCCTATGAGTCCACCTATGCCACTCATGACCTTGAGTTACTAGCAATAATCCATGCCTTGAAACTATGGAGACACTATCTATTGGGAAGGGGATTCACTTTAATGACAGATCATAAAAGTCTTAAGTTGATCTTCACCCAAGTTGACCTAAACATGAGGCAAAGAAGATGGATAGAGATACTGCAAGAATTTGATTTTAAAATCAAATATCGTCCAGGGAAGGACAATGTTGTTGCAAATGCCTTAAGCTTAAAAGCCTTTCTTAATAGCATTGTAGAAGTTCGAAGCTTAAGAACTGTATCCATACCTGATAATCCTGTACTTGAGCTTGTAGCCAATCTATTTCTCAGGATAAGGAATATGAAGGCCTCAGACTAAGGTACTTCAAGGAGAAAGCTCTAACAAAGAAAGGTCTAAGATTAAGGATTACCATGCGAAGACCAAGATCTTATGGGAAACACATGATAGCCCCATTGCAGGACATCCGAGGCATGCCAAGACACTCAACGTAGTTTGTAAGAGCTATCACTAGCCAAGATTAAAAACAGATGTGTTAAAGTACATAACTCAGTGCTTGACTTGTCAAAGAGTCAAGGCGAAAATGATCAAGATGCCTAGAGAGTTACAACCCTTAGACATTCCATAAATGAAATGGGAGTCAATAAGTGGGACTTTGTTGTTGGATTACCTATTGCTACTAGTGGATATGATTCCATCATGGTAGTGGTTGATAGATTGACAAAAGTAGCAAACTTGATCCCAATCAAAACAACCTAAAAGTCATCTGACATTGCTCGAGTCTTTATCAAAGAAGTATTTAGGTTACATGGATTGCCAAAGAGCATAATCAGTGTGACCCAGACTCCAGATTCACCTCTAAGTTTTGGACTTGCCTATTCCAAGCAATTGGAATGAAGCTATGCTTCAGTACTACTTATCATCCTCAAATTGATGGCCAAATTGAGAGGGTGAATCAAACCATTAAAGATATTCTAAGGTCTTATTGGCAAAGATCTGAAACGATGGATTAAACATTTACCTTTGGTGGATTTTGCTTATAACACTGTCTTTCAACAAACAATCAAGATGTCACCATTTCAAGCCTTGTATGGGCAAGAATGTCGTACACCTCTAAACTTCTCAGATCCCACTCTCAAAGTAGAGGATTCTAAGGCTATGCTTGAAGAGATGGACCAACAAATCCAATTGATTCAACATGACATCCAAGCTGCTCAAGATCGCCAAAAATTCTATGCAGATATCGAAAGATCCATAAGAACATTCGAGGAAGGTGACATGGTGTTTCTAAGGGTAAGACCCGAAAAGAGCTTATTATCCTTGGGGGAATACAAAAAGCTTAGTCCAAGGTACTGTGGAACATATGAAGTAATCAAAGTAATGGGAAGGCAAGCCTACAAGCTTAAATTGCCACCCCATCTCAAGATTCACAATGCATTTCATGTAAGCATATTGAAACCTTATGTACCAAACCCCAATCATGTGCTAATGATGAACAAATTGTCATGCCTGCTCAAGGAATTCTGAAAATGCAACTCGAGAAGATTCTAGATACAAGGGAGAAACCTCTAAGAAGCTAAATCCTAAGAGAACAACTAGCACAATGGAAGGTGATACCACGTGTGAGGTGCCTCCTCCAACAAATCCGAAGGAGTCCTCTAGTAGTCGACTGAAATTCATATCCATGCACATCACCATCCCATCTCCCCATGGGAAACCATGGACTTAGTTGAACATGGGAATCTTAGCTCTACTTCACAAGGGAAGTGTGGACAAGTCACCCCTAATAACAATCTAATGCCCTCATAAGAAAGACCACTTTGTAATCAATCAAAGGCAGGAGTGAGGTTAACACTGCACTTAGTTCAAAGAGAGTGAGAGGCGGGGGAGAGTGTAACTTAATCCCCCTACCCATAAGGTAAAATCTCAGCTCCACCCCCGTAAAATGGTGTTAAACCTTGTAACTAACCTACCGGTATTGGGAGGGTCACGATTTAATCAGCTCTATCTATTTCGACATATAAAATTAGCTTAGTTTTCTAATTAGCAAAGCATACTGCCACACTATTTCGACATTTAAAATTAGCTTTATTTTATTACTCTGTTAAATTGGGTTCATTAAACTTGATCTTTAGCACATAACAAATAACTTAGAAATTGGATACTTTATTTCACCATCACTCCACAGAGTGATACAAAACTATCTTTCTGTAGAAAGACACCATCCACCAGCCTAGGATAGGCCTGTCCAATCCCTCGGGATTCGGCTATATGTGATCGCCCTCCATCCACAGTCAACATGGAATTTACTGGCTCAAAGCCCCTTTAAGCTTCCTTGAGCCTTCAAAGCTGTCCTACATAATAGGGGCACTTACCACTCAGTCCTTTTCCCTCTTAGGTGCTCGAGTGATCAAAAATCCAAAAATCTACCTCCCTCGGGAGCGTAGGACCCCCACCCAAAAGTGAGTTTTTCCACACTCTGCAGAGTATTAGGGAGCATTGCATTGGGGATTTCAATGTCCTGAACCACCACAATCCATAACTCTTTTGGCTATGCAAGCCCGAAATCATAAGAGCCATAACTCATCATTCACAAATCCAAAAGCAGTTATAAGCATAAGACATTTAACATACTTGTCAATGCGATGCAAAGAATCTATCCCCTTTATCAATTTCTATGTTCCTTCCTAAAAACCATTTGATAATACTAACATGCTTTTACGAGTCTAAGTAAGTTCTAACTAATCGTGATCCTTTTCTTATGTACTAACTTGATTATCTCCATTTGGCCATCCATCGTGATTACAGGTTATAGCTGCAACCTCGATTTGTTATGGGACGGTTGGTTCTTTGGTTTGAATGGGTTTGGGGTTAACTTCCGCTTGTGCTTTAGCATCGTGTTGAGTTCCCTCGGCAGCAACGGTGACCACTTCCTCGTGTTGGGGAGCTCTCTGAGTGTGACCTCGCTCAGCATCTCGAAGTCTCTTGGGAGCCATGGAAGAAGCTTGATGGGTTGGGCAGCGCTTTCGCATAGGGGTGGAGAGAGAGAGAGAAAGAGAGCTCGTCTGATTGTAGCAAAGCTTCGTCAAGTCAATAGCAGCAAAGAGACTTCTGCATGGATCATTGTGTGTTCGTGTGTGTTCTTGACGTGATGCTCTACCTCTATTTATATAGTAACCGGGGGGTAAAAAAAGGACATTTTCTTTTTTTCCCTAACATCATCATGATGTCTTATTGGGTCACTTTCCAACATTAGATAGAGTTGATTAAATCATGACCCTCCCAATATCGGTAGGATTAGTTACCAGGTTTAACACCATTTTAGGGGGTCGAGGAGTTTGGATTTTACCTTACGGGTAGGGGGATCGAGTTACACTCTCCCCCATCTCTCACTCTCTTTGAAACAAGTGTGGTGTTAACCTCACTCCTGCCTTTGATTGATTACAAAGTGGTCTTTCTTAGGTGGGCGTTAGATTGCTGTTAGAGCTGACTTGTCCACACTTCCCTTGTGAAGTAGAACTGAGATTTCCATGCTCAACTAAGTCCAAGGTTTCCCATGAGGAGATAGGATGGTGATGTCCATGGATATGAATTTTAGTCTACTACTAGAGGACTCCTACATGTTTGTTGGAGGAGGCACCTCACATAATGCTTGCTCGAGAAGGATGAGACCGACCGATAGCTCAAAAGGTGTGGCTATAGCTGCCAAGAGTGAAGACAAGAGTGTAGGTATTCGAATGAAATTTGAAGGAGTACCCCACCACGTTCATATCCTCAAAGAGCCAAGCTTTGATACCAGTTGTGAAAGGTGAGAAGGATCGAGTAAGAGAGCACGGAGGTGAGAGTTATGGTGGATGGAGCAAGAGCACGAAAGAGGGAGACTCCAAATGTGGGAACTCCAATAGTCACAATGTGTGACCGGCCTTCCCTTTATTCAAATTTCACTGAAAGAATAAAGAATAGAGTGACCGTGATGGGTGCCTTCCACCTGTAGTGTGTAGGTGTGGGTACTGTTACTGTAGTAATACATGAGCAGCTAGGCGGAGGCGCCTTTACCCCCAACACGAGGACCTCCAACCACTCATTCAGAGAAATAGGTAACATATTATTCAATTCACAATGCATCCCAAAATATCATAAAAAGCCATGCATATGAAGATTAATATTTAGTGCATGTAGGTTCAAACACATAGTCTGTGTAGCACACACCGAGAGCGATCAGGGGATGGAATCTCGTCTTCTAAAGTTAAAGCAACATTGTGCATATATATTTTTCCATGGTAGCCTATTTCTTGGGCAACAAGCCATTGACAATGATAGCAAGTGCTTTATATTAAAAATGTCAACAACTGGGCTAGCCTCAAGGGTTGACTTAGTGATTCATATATGAAGGAATGACACTAGGGACCTATGTAATAGTTGGATATGCTTCAACCACATGCATGGCATAAATGATTGGACCACCTACAAATATCAACCTACTATCACATGTGCCAATACATCATGCCCATATATCAAATGCACATTGTACACAATGCACATGCACTAGTGCACTACAGTGTTCACTCATCCAACCTTATGCACTAGCACATGCACTAACGCACAAGTGCACTAACATGCACTCGTGAGCCCATGCACTTGCACCACACTATGATCTCTTAAAATTTTCATGCACATTGTTGGACACCATTGTACACTTGCACAACCTTAGACACATCATTGACACGGCTCGTCAATTGGTCCCTCTCCTTCCTCACTTCAATCAAGCACCCATCCCATTTGCAAGGGAGGGTCAATGGACCAAAGGAGAAGGAGATGGGCACCTTGTAGTTCCCATACACTATTGCACCAAATTTATGAAATCACATTGCATCACGTACAATCATGTGTACCCATGTGCACTTTTGTGTGCATATCTACACTATTGTGCAGTTATGCGCACTCTTGTGTACACTCTTCCATACTAGCACTGGGATAGCTTTACTTTCTATGCACTAGAGAGTTCCCTTGTGACTTGGGTTGCATTATCATTGCATCCATATTCTAAATTGCCTCTTGTACTTTCATTCTTGACACACTACACATTCAATGGCACTTTAGAACTTACCATAGTGCATTGCAACTTGCATTAGTGTACTACCATAACCACATTTACAATCTAACTACACCCTAGTGTACCTTTCATTGAGACATTGCATTCTACCCAATCATTAGTGGATGCCTAATGTGCCTCCCTCTCTTCCAATACCAACCATGCCTCCCTTATTCACAAGGGAGGTTTGGATGCACTTGTGCTAGCAACTCTAGGAACCTAACCTAGTGCACTTGTGTACACTCGAACACACTCAAGAGTACTTGTGGCACTTGCGTGCACTCAAGACCTCTTGCCTACACTTAGGTGCACATGCACTAAGAAGTACTTGCACTCTAACCTAGGAGCATATGCACCCAAACTTAGGTGTACTTGCTCTTAAGCACATCTTCACATTCACACTCATACTACTCATGTGCACTATCTCACTCCCATGTACAAGCTTGCATAACCACTTGCACCAACCACACACACACCATTCACTCTTTATTCATTTGAATTCATTTAAGATCCCAAGTGCACAACACCAAGCTACTCATATGTGCATGTGCAAGAGTTTCTTTTGTCTTAAGACAAATTCGCACCCACATTGTTTGCAAGGGAGGTTCAGAGAGGAGGAGAGAAGAAGTTGACACTTTGCAAGTGTGCTAGTGTGCAGCCATGCTCTTGTATGTACACATGTGCACACATATGCACTTGTGTGCTCTTATACACAATTGAGTGCACATACACCTACACTAACACATAGTCCCACCTTAATGTTCTATTCCTAGAGCCAACAATACAACAAAATCTAACCTTCCATCCTAAACAAATTACACAAGTGCATTGGCATACCACATCTATGCACAATGCACATACACAAGTGCACATACATTAGTGCACACACACATTAATACACTTGACTAACACCATCCTAGCACGCACGCGCACGCGCGCGCACCCACACACACACACACACACACACACACACACACACACACACACACACACACACACACACACACACACACACACACACACACACACACACACACACACACACACACACACACACACACACACACACACACACACACACACACACACACACACACACACACACACACACACACACACACACACACACACACACACACACACACACACACAAGCATGTGATATATCACTTACATATCAACCCTCACACACAGGCCTCATGCACAAAGCACTTGTAGTTGTGAAAACACCACATGCACTGGTGCACTGCACTAGTGCACTCACACATGCGCATGTGCACTTGAGCCTTGTCTTCTAAACCTTACTAGTGTACCTTCTCTCATACATAACACATCAAGTATACCCATATACTATTACACTAATAGTGCACTCACCTCATGCAACCCTTGCACAAACACACTAGTGCACTATGTAAAATTGCACTAGCAAAACCCTTGTACACTATTGCTCCCTCGACATATTTTGTGCAACCAACCTACTTCTTGCATATTGGATAATGTACTTATTTCTTAGTGCCATTGCACCATGGAGCACACTTGCATCCATTCCTAGCACACCTCTTTATCTTAGCACCCATACATATGCTGGATCTCCTAAAAGCACTTGATGCATATACATTAATTCAAGCATATTAGTGCAAGATCTCTAGTATAATCTGCTTGACATTCTAGGCTATCACCTAACTACATTGAAGTTCCTACCCTTTGTAAGCTAGTCTGCTAGAATGTTGCACTAGCACATTGCATGCATGCACATACCTTGTGCAATAATGCATCATCTTTGTCCCTTTTGATTACATAGACTAGTGCATACCAAATGTGCACTCATTCATCCTAAAATCACTCATATAGTGCATATATGTGCACTCATTCTCCATCCTAAACTCACTCATATAGGTACATAATAGTGCACATATAGCCAACCCTATTGTACACTATCCCTTACATACACTAATGCACTCATGCACTTTGTCCACTTCTTATTATGCATATTAACACCCCCCAACACACACATACACACAAAACCTAGGATGTACATGTGTTAAGGCACCCTCACACAATCATAGGTATAAAAAGGTGCAGATATGTAAATTTTGATATCTTTTGACAATAATACAATTACAATCTCTCATATCACCTCCTTGCTCACAACTTTCATGGTGTTAGATATGCTTTAATGCCCCACCCTTGTACAGTGTCATCGATGGTCCATGGTGCTCTAAGTTATAAGACCCCCATTATGGGGAGAAGCCATGTGTGAGTACGGACATTGGTTAGGTCCTAACTTGTATGGAGATTGGTTAGGTCCTAACTTGTATATTAGATGAGGTCTATGTGATCGAATGGCAAAAATGTGACCTTTGTGGATCTAGCCTTTGGGTTAGATAGAGTAGTTATGCTAGTAGCAACTCGAGCCACAATGTATCAAGTTGTGGGGTGTGGGAGTTACATGAAGCAATCCCTGGCTAGGGCTCTCAAGGGGGGGACAAGTGCCCCTAGCCCGATGATAAAGGGAATATTCCTTGGCCAACTAAGAAAGGTTTAGAATATGGTCGAAAAAGCTGATCAGACTATCTTCCTGGGCTATAAAAGGAAGACCCCTAGCCATTTTCAATCTATCTTTCACCCAATCAGAGTTCTTCTATCTACTCTTAAGCTCTTCGCCTATCATCTCTCTAGATCACCATTTAAGCTTCATAGTGGACGCACACAAGTGGACAGAGCCATCCTTGTATCAATTCATTTGAGATTAAAGCAATTTATATTCTTCTCATATTTGCTATGTGTTTTCTACTCCTTGCTTGGATTGTATCCACTATGCCGTGTAATTTCTACACATGGCTTCTGTCTCTTTTTCCTATATTTCAGTATTTCTCTCTCCTCATCACTCATTATCTCTCCTATTTTCTCTCTCTTCTACTCTCCTTTCTCTCACCTCTTAGCCTTCTTCTTGACAAGCTTAATGTGTCACATTTGAAAATTTTTGGTTGTGTTGCATATGTTTATGCACCTAATGAGTTTGAGGAAGGAATCTAACTTAAAGGCTAAAATTGTTCATTGGGTACTCCCATAACTATAATTCATGGTATGACTACTAAATCATGATTTTCAAGTAGGAAACTTGATGTGTCACATTTGAAAGTTGGTTGTGTTGCATACATTCATGTGTCTGATGAGCTGAGGAAGAAACTTGACCTAAAGGTTAAAAATTGATGTTTATTGGATACTCTATTAAGCAAAAAGAATACTACTACTATAACCATATCAATAGTGAGTTTAGAGAGTAGGGACGTCATTTTTTATGAGATAAGAAATTGTTATGCATGTAGTAATAATGCATTGGATGAGGATGATGATCATCATAATGATCATGTGCAAATAAAAAAGCAAGAATCACAACCACTTAGTGGACCAAAGACATCATGTAGTAGTGGATCTATAATTAGTCCTTTATTAATAGAAAAGTAGCAATTGCACATACTCAGTGGGATGGCCATATCGTTTGGTAGTGGATCTATAATCAATCCTTTGTGTAGGAATGTCCCATTGCTACACATAAGATGCAACATTTTGGTTCCATTAGAATCTAGAAAGAATAAACCCAACCTAAGGTGCTTGTATTCTTAGTGTGTGGTGAAATAAGAAGCATTTAGGTGTTTGACTTAGCTAAAATGGTAAAGAACCACTCTCCCACTCATATTCTTTGCTTGCTCTAAAACACATATAGTTAGGTAGAAGAGCAAATTGGAAGGCAACTAGGAATGAAGATAGCTTAGAATAGGAAACAAAGTAGGTTATTTTTCATGGGAAAATAAGTAGAAAACACATTTTTTAAAATCTCATTCCCAAAATTTTTTAAGGTTAGATTTTTCATTTTGATTAATAGTTAGCTTACATAAGCTGATTTCTTTGCATTGTTACATCTGCTTGAGAGCATTGATTGAAAAGATAGGCAGTTATTTATCACCAAGATTGCAACCTCTACAAGATTACCAAAACTACAACTCCACATGATCTCCCCATGATCTTCTCATGATCTCCAAGACTATCTATCATTATTAAGATTGTATCTTCAAAGCATGGAAAGTTAACCATGAGCATCAATGGAGTATGTGCTTTAGGGTTGCAAACTAGGAAAGATCCCCAAGACTACTAGCAATGAATCATTTACAATGCTTGTTCACACTACACTAATGCTACCTACTCACCCCACATAAAACACACCTTCCTCTCCTAGTGCTTGCACTTCTAGACTAGTCCACAGCTGCAAGAGTGTCAAGACTTCCATGCACTCAACAACAGAACATGAGTGGGGATCCTATTTCTTTATGAGTTCAACCTACTTTGATGGACTAGCTCTCACCTAGTCACTCTCTTCCCCTCTCCAAACTACCATGTTCACTCTCTCAAGCAAGTAAGCAAACTAAATTATTCCAAGATTATAGTAGGCATCCCTTATGCAACAACCCTTTCCTCTCAACTACAACTCTAGTTGCAAGAGCAATATTTAAAAATTTACATGATGATCATGTTGTGTCTTGAGAGATCCTCAATACCACTCCCTAGACCAATGCAAGGGAAAGAAAAGGAGAAAAAATAAAATATCCACAAAAAATGAATGAAGAAAAAAAGAAAGAAAAATGAATAAAAGAGAGAAAAAGTTCCATCATAGAATAGGTGCACCCATGATCACATTGCCTAGGGGCCCTCAAGTTGGGCACATTAAGAGTAAGACATCATGATGCCAAACTTGTCACCCTGAGCTTTGCATTGCACCTCCTCTTGCATCAACTGGGTCCTCACATATGGGATAACACTCCAAGCCTTCTTTGCATTCACCCATCTTCCAATTGCACTCTCATTTGCATGAGAAGTCACTACACAGTAAGGTAGGTACACATGCATAGTGCACATCCTTTTCTACTCTATAGGGTTATGACTAGTTTAAAGATGTACTTGATCAACCCAACAACATCGGTGGACCTCATTCATCTATTCTGTTCCCTCTTTTATTTGGTTAAAAGCTAATTTTTGAAGGCCTAAATCAAGAACCTAATTCTCAGAATCAACAACAATTCAAAACGACATCATCACTATCACCAGTGCTCTTCATAACTCACCAACATTGGCCACTCAACGCATCAGATCATAGAGTGTCATGGGGCTATCAAGGAGGGGGACTAATGTTAATCCTAACTCGCACAAATATAAATTTTAAATTTTAGAAACAAATAAGAGAGGCATGCACTTGTATTCCTTGGCATAAAATTACATTGTGAGAGAGCTAGGCTCTTCTGTACAAATTGTATCATGATTTGGGTGAGTCTTGAGCATAAAAATTTTACTCAAAAGTTTGGAAAAGATTTGTAAAACAGAAGTACATATATAAAATAAGAGAAGACAATTCAAGGAAAAAAAAGATGAGAGGGTGCCCAAAAAATCAAGGCCATGTATAAAAGCTAAGAAATAAAAGGATAAGCTCATTCCTGTGGTGTCTAAACTTATGGAGATCTCTTCTTGCTTCTTACTTTCATCTTGCTTTAGAGAGAGAGAGAGAGAGAGAGAGAGAGAGAGAGAGAGAGAGTGTGTGTGTGTGTGTGTGTGTGTGTGTGTGTGTGTGTGTGGTAGTGTAAGGGATTGATTGTGGGTGAAACTCTTGCTTCCTCTTCTCCTTCTCCTTCTTCTTGTTCTTCATCACAAATGTAATATGTCCAATTGAGGAGCCTTCATCAATGGCACAATTTACTCGTCCATTGAAAGACTATTCCTAAGTAAATTTGCATGATACTCCTTAGAATAACATGGGGTTTATTACCTAGGTTCTCTCAAGACCACTTTGCAATGAAAGGTTCTGGCCATAACCCATAAGAATCAACTTGAATCTAGGTTTAAAATTCGGTGCTAAGGTCACCTAATAACTTAACTAGCATTTGTCTGGAGGTCACTACCTTGAAATTCAAGTCAAAGTGAAGCAATCAATGTCACACTTGGTTTAAAGAGAGTGAGAAATGAGAAGGAGCAATAATGTATATTATGGGCTTGTAAGGGTTAGACTAGACCCAAGGGATTTATGGGCTAGAGTCCCCCTTGGTACCCTCATTGCCTCCTAGCCTAACATCCTCCCTACGAAGAGACCACTCACATCTGGGCTGGTCCTAGCCTCCAACATGATCAAATCCAGCCTCTTGGCACGTCTACACTTAGCACGTTGGTGGTCATTATGATACTCACATGGCCACTGACTTATCACTTATTATATTTAGTTTGTTACACCTACCTACAGCTGGCAAAGATATAACGCCAGTCAATTAGTGTAGTCGGTTATGCACTATTTGACTTAGAAGGCCACTTTCCTTTATGTTGTATCTTATCTATGCTTTGTGTACATTGTATACTGTGTGGAAAAAGAAGAAGAAACCAGCAAGAAAACATTTTGGCCTCCATCTCTCTTCTTGTGTTCTTGAGTGAGCTTCCTCTTGTGTATACAGTGTGTCTTTAGCGTAGCAGCTCAAGCAAATCCCCCCATCATGCAATTCTTGACATGGTATTAGAGTTGCACCACTAAGAGAGACTGATTTTGAAGGCTGAAGTGAAGGAGAAGAAGGAAGCTTTAAGCAATCAAGCAATGGGTAAGAAGCTCTCCCATTCTTCCACTCCCTCTCTTGGATAGTGCCTATGGAGGCACCGGAAGCAGGGTCGATAAAAAATCTCAGATTGCTATGAGATTTGGTGTGCAAGCATATCACTGTATATTCTGTAAATTGGCCCTTCAGGGCTTTTCCGCTGTTATTTTGGGGATCTGAGGCCGTTTCAGGCCCCGTTTTAGAGCCGCAAGGTTATGGACAGCAGTTTCAGGGTATACTATGATTTTATCTATATTGATGGAAAGTGGATGCACAGGTTACAGATTTTGAATATGTAATTTTTGAGGTGTTTGCAGGAAGCAAACATAAGGTTTATCTGCAAAAAGGTTGCAGATTACATGTACTATTGAGCAATTGGTAAAAAAGGTTGCTTGGTGTAGTGTTGTGCACGTATTATGAAAGATTGCAGAAGACTAGCTTGCTGTGTTGTATTCTTGTTTGTGATAATGGTAGAGAATAGTGGAAATCCCATTATTGAGAAGCTCGAAAAGAACAAGTACCCTTCATAGAAGTTCCGTGTGACGAACTTCCTCATTGGAAAGGGCATTTATGAGTTTGTTTCATGTGAAGAAAAGGAGCCAGAGCTGGGTATCCCTCCGACTACAAATGAATTAAAAGCATGGAAAGAATGGAATGCGAAAGACAAAAAGGTGATGTACTGGTTATCTACAATCATTGATAATACGATGTTGGGACATATCAGGAATGCAGAAACTTCACATGCAGCTTGGACAATTTTTGAGAACATGTTTTCAGTAAATACAAAGGCACGAAAGATTGAACTCAAGCAAGAGTTGAATGCCTTGAAGAAAGGAAAAATGACTATCAATGAGTATGTGTTAAAGGTGAGGAGCATTGCAGATGCTTTAGCAGTGATTGATGCAATGCTTGATGATGATGATTTAGTTCCATCCACTTTGAGCGGCCTTAACAATGAGAAGGCATGGAAATCATTTGTTACTTCAGTATATGTACGGAAGCCATTTCTAGATTTTAATGAGTTGATCTCTCTCACGATTACCGAAGAGATTAATATGCAAGGTGGCTCATCTGAAAAAAATGGTGAACAGGTTCAAGCATTTTACTCAAGTGTAGGAAGGGGACGTGGTAGATCCTCTTCGAGAGGCCGTGATATGGCACGTGCTAGCAATAACCAACAAAACAAGTTCAATCAGCAATTTGGTGAAATGTAGGTTTCCGGAGGTCGAGGAAACTTTAGAGGTAAGGGGAGCTCTAGAGGAAGAGGTGGATGGTAGAATAGAGGTTCTGGAAATTTTGCTATTGTTGGCTATTATTGTGGCAAAACATACCATATTACAGCCCATTGCTATGCAAAGAAGGATGATATTCGTAGTGATAAATTGCAGTAAGGAAACTATGCATCGTCTTCACGACAGAATGAAGACAAAAATGAGCGTCTGTTTGTTATGTATCATATGATGAATGCAATTACAGGAAAGGGGACACATGATGATGTATGGTATGTTGATTCAGGTGCATCTAATCATATGACCAGTCATGTTGAATGGTTTGGAGAGATGCACGACTTACAAAACCCAGGTTATGTGCAGATGGGTGATGATTCATGCCACCCAATTTCACACATTGGAAAGGTTTCCTTGTCCTTGTATGATGGCCAGACAAAGAGTCTGAAAGATGTATTACATGTGCCATCAATTACAAAGAATCTAGTGTTTATTGGCCAAATGGGGGAGCAGGGGTTGCAGGTCGGATTCAATACAAAAGGTTGTTTTGTAGAAGACTTTAATGATAAGTGTAGGTTGGTCGCAAAAGGAAGTAGAGTTGGCCGAATGTTCACTTTAGATGTCAGAATTCCTGCAATGGATGCTGCTATGTATGCTAAAGGAAAAGGAGTAGTAACAGATATTGAAATATGGCATAAACATATTGGACATGCAAATGTGCAAAGACTAAAATTAATGTAGTCCAGAGGATTGGTTACAGGATTACCTTCTTTTAGAGTTGCAGATTTGCATAAAGTTCGTGAAGCATGCCAGTTTGGTAAGCAGGCAAGACAACCCTTCTCACATGACAGAGAAGTGAGTAGAAAAATACTTGATGTAGTGCATACAGATGTTTGGGGGCCAACACATAATGTATCTCTTGGTGGGCAACAAATACTTTGTCACATTTATTGATGATTGTTTAAGGAAGCTATGGGTATAATTCATGAAGGAAAAGAGTGATGTGTTTGAGTACTTTAAATCTTTTAAGGCAGCTGTTGAAACAGAAATAGGCTTAAAAGTGAAATGCTTGAGATCAGATGGAGGGGAAGAGTACCTCTCTAATGAGTTTAGTGGCTTCTTGAGGACTCATGGGATAAAGAGACAATTTACTTGCAGGTATACCCCACAGCAAAATGGTGTTGCAGAAAGAAAAAATAGGCATATTGCAGAAGTTGCATGGGCATTAATGGCTGAAAATAATATGCCCAAACATTTTTGGTCTGAGGCTGTCCATACTGCTATCTACATTATGAACAGAACTCCCACAACTGCAGTTCATGGGATGACTCCTAAAGAATGCTTTACTGGCAAGAAGCCTAATGTATTGCACTTGAAGGTATTTTGGATGTGTTGCATGCATTCATGTGCCAGATGAGCTATGGAAGAAGCTTGATCCAAAGGCAAAAATTTGTGTTTTTATTGGATATAGGGTATCACTATTATAACCCTGTCCACAGGTGAGTTCAGAGTAAGCAGGGATGTTATCTTTGATGAGATGGAAAGTTGATATACACCTGCTGGTGATGTTTTGGATTATGATAATAATCAGGACAGGTATGTGCAGAAAGATAAACAAGAATCACAGAGTCTTAGTGGACCAGAAATATCATCTGGTATTACACCTACAGTGAGCCCTTGGTCTCGGAGACTAAGGAGTAGCCCCACATCTTCAGGTGGATCTATAAGTGTTGCAAGAAAGGACAAAGGAAAGAAGAAAGTGCTGGATGGTAATGATGCATCTACCAGTCATTTGGGATTTGATGGAGATTCTAGTGGTTCAGAGAGTTTGGATGATGAGCTTGGCATTCCTTCAATCAGGACACCGGGTGTATAGAGAGCTCATAGTAATGTAAAGGCTCCATTGAGTGATCCGATGGTACGCAGATCTAGCAGGGTCAGATACCCTATTAAAAGATTTGGTTTTGAACGTTATGTAGCTTACCATTATGCTTATATGGTGAAACTAATTGAGGATGTTGAGCCCACTTGTTTTGAGGATGTTGTTGGTCATGCTCATTGGGATGCAGCAATGGATGAGGAGATCGCTGCATTAGAAGCCAATAAGACTTGGGATTTGGTACCTTTACCTAAGGGTAAGAAAGCTATTGGCTATAAGTAGGTTTACAAAGTCAAGCATAATGCAGATGGTTTAGTTAGCAAGTATAAGGCTAGGATGGTTGCAAAAGGCTATGCTCAAACATATGGCATAGATTATGAAGAGACATTCAGTCTAGTTGCTAGGATGGCAACTGTTAGGTGTGTAATTGCCTTGGCAATAGCCAAAGGTTGGAGTTTGCAGAAAATGGATGTTAAGAATCCATTCTTGCATGGTGAATTGCAAGAAGAAGTGCATATGGATCAGCCTACAGGTTATGAGGATTTAGAGCATCCCACATTGTAACGTGTCCGCTTGACCACTTGTGGGATACATCTTAGCATCCCATCAGGAGGGGAGTCTAGAAAGCGCCACCTGGCACTTGCAAGGAATGTCACAGGGTTTGCAATCTAGGTCTTCTCGAGTCTACCCCAAAGTGAAAGTATCCGGCCGTTCCCACTTAGGACCGACATCAAGTTAGGGTTTCTTTCCTATTAGCCAAGTCTCTAGGAAGTAGCTAGCGTCGAGCTCCAGACTTTGCGTAGGAGTAACAGAGTTGAAGCGGATTTATACTGCACTTGGTTCATGGAGAATGGGAAACGAGAGGGATGCGAAACTCAACCTTTCTGCCCATAAGGCATAGTCCCATTCCGTTCCCCTAAAACAACATAAATTGGATTCAAACTCTATCGACTCTAGGTCTTCACAGTATCGTTATCATGTCTTTTGAGAAAAGTTCACAGCTAGCCGGGACCACCCTTCCATAGGACGGACCCAAGTCACGTCCACCGCACTTTCCTCGATAGCTTTAGTTGTCTAATTAGGTCTACCACATTTATGTGCGATATTTAAAATTAGCTTCATTAATTAAGCCTTTTAGGACACAGAGTTCGTTCATGTAATTTACAACACAAGCAGCCCTTTTATCAAATAAGTTCCTTAACTTATCTTTAAGTTAATCTTTGTCTTCTACCCATACAGGATAATTATGTATCCCTTCTGTCCAACAGAAGTACTTGGTCCAAATCACATGGCACCGAAATTTCCATCCTTTATCTAAAATAGAATCTTCCAATGTCCTAGACATTGGGCTCACGAGAATCTCCAACTCCATTCTGGACAGGCAAGGGGTTTCCAGAGCTCCACCTGACCCACAAGCGGTCTAGGAGTGAGATGCCATTTACGTGGTTGGCCTTTTCACTACTCGACCATTTGGCCTGTGAATCGAACAGTGCCCTCTCAGGATAATCCGCGATGTGATCTTGGAGATGATCCATGCATGCAAAATATCCTTTCTTAATTAATCCAATTAAAATTTCAAGCACAATCAAAGCAATCAGCCCTAATATCATATTCTAGAAAAACATTCCTTTATTCCCATGGCAACTTGTCATTACACACCCCTACCATGCATTTGCTATCAACACAAGCCTTGTAATATTTATCCAAATCACGATGCCACAATCCCTTGATTGAAAGAAAAACATTTAGGGTGTTGTTTAATCAACCAATAAAACTAATTGTATTTTTCCCAAACAATACAATAATAGACGCGATAATAATTCCATCGCATATTCGCTCTCCCCCTTGGGGCCAAAGAGTAGAATTTACTTAATATTCCCTCCTTTAGCCTAAGGCATATGCTAAAAGTTCCAATACTATACATGACGTAAGTCCTATCATTCCAATGCAAATTAATCAATCTAGCAAGAGCATTTATGACTCTTCTCTAAGTGACAATTATCCTTTAGCATTTCCCTACTATGCAACATTTTTTCTTGGCTTTATCTTCCTTTCTCCTAAGGCAAGGAGTCGCATGTCATCGATGCAAAGTTTACATAATCTCTCCCATGTATGTACCATGTATATGCATTTGCGAACTTTAAACAATATTATTCTCGATAAAGATTAGTCAAAGACTCATCAATGCTCAATACTTTAGTGTCCCATATGATGCTTATGCTATGCATGGATTCATCACATAGCAACTAGGTGCAATTTAACTCCCTTTTATACAAGCACTTTACAAACTTCATCTTTGAATATTTGAGATGCGATTTATCCTTTTCAATGACCTATTCTAGCACCACAAGGTACGAAGCCTAATGCATCTCTTGCGAGCATTAAAACAAGCATCTATTAATTTGAAAATACATTACTTACAACAGATACTGCAATGGGATTGATAGTGATGCCTTTTCCCAAAGCTATGTTGCTGATTGTAGGATTGTCATCTACACGTGACATTCTTCGCATGGAGGCCATCGTCCGCAAGGAGAAGGTGGAATAGATTCGAGATGGGAGAGCGAAAGAGAAGATGGTTAAATCAAGGATCGAGATAGAGGGAAATTGTGCAGCCTCTCGAGGTAACTCTTCTCTCTCTCTCTCTCTCTCTCTCTCTCTCTCTCTCTCTCTCTCTCTCTCTCTCTCTCTCTCTCTCTCTCTCTCTCTCTCTCTCTCTCTCTCAAGCTCTCTCTCACAATCTCTTGGAGGGGTATACTCTCTTTCTCCCTCTCTCTTGCAGCCTTTTGGGGTCTCCTTATGCTCCCTTGTGCCTCCCCATGCCTCATATTTATAATGAACTAGAGAGGAGGGGATAAGTCTGAGAACAAGATTGGAGGGGCTCTTAGAAGACTCAGTGATTTGATGCTCAGATCATAAATCTAATGGTTGCATTGGCTCCAAAAGGGGGGTAAAACGCCAAGACACTTGTTTAGAAAGCTCTTAGTTCACTCCTTCTTTTCTCTATTTGAAGAACTGTCTATTGCCTATAGATTGCGATCGCGACACGCGCAATTTTGCCAGTCACTTTTCTTTATTTCTCTTTTTATAAAATTTTCAAAACTAACTAAAACATCACTTGTATTTTCTTTTAAATGACTTTTAGTTCTATCTTTTTAGGATAATATCTGAAATATAATAGTTCCCCTCCCCCCCCCCCCCCCAAAGAATCTAATATTTTTGGACCATTCAAATTATACACATTAATACTAGTGATTAATATGGCTCATAAGTCTCGTTCACATTGTACTTTTCGTGAAGGGTGGCTACGATCCTTATTAATCCGACAAAAATGTCAGATTTATGACTCTCGATTTTTTTAAATATATTTTTAATTGAATGAAAATTATTAACTATTAATGCTAGTCAGTTTTTACCTTAGTTAGTAATCTTACTAACTTGTTAATTGACTAACTTTCGAACTAACCAACTAACTTTTATTGCGTGGAAATATTACATCCTCCCCCCCTTAGGGAAATCGAGATGTCCTCATCTCGAGAGAAATTGGGGAAGACAAGCACTAATGGGGCTTATGACTTGTGGGTTAAGACCCACCACGCATCCGATGCACTACTCTTAATGTTTCAAGTAGTGCACTCATATTATTCGAATTAACCATAGGTACAAGAGTAGGATTTATTCTCAATTGTATTACATGTCGATTAAGCTTCTAAGAATTTTAGTCCTTCTAATAAGGTTTAGTGGGCTCTAGATCTTCGTCTTCATCTGATTCGTCTATATATCCATAGATTGTACTTGTGTAGCTTCGTTTTCTTGGAGGCTCAATGTCTTCTGGACTTAGATCAGGGCAATCTGCTTGGATGTGTCCTAGCTCATTACAATAGAAGCATTGACAGTAAGGACATCTCCTACGGATGTGCCCTATCTCTCCGCACGTATGGCATCTCTTATCCCGATCTCCATAGTCATCTTTGCTACAATTGGCCGATTTAAGTTCTTGGACGATTGGATTCGCTTGGAGTAATGCGTCTTACAAGTCCGTTGGATATATTACTTCAAGATGGTGGTTCAGAGGAGTGTTCAGGCCATGGCAAAACTTGGATACTTGCTGTGCAATATCCATAGGTGGTGCATATTTTACTAGGATTAGAAACTTTGAGTAGTAAGCTTCCAGGGTTAATTCCAACTACTTGAGCTTGAAGAATTCATTCATCTTCAAGGTCTAGTAGGTTGGCGGAAGGTATCATTCGCATAAAGCATCTTTCAATTGAGTCCACATAACAGTGACTTCAGAAATACCTTGATCTTTGCACCATTGCTTCCACCATAACCGAGCCTGGCCAACTAACTTCAGTTTTTCAATCATTGCTTGATTCATGGAGGCAGTTCCCGAAGCATAGAAATAGTCATCCATCGTCTCAATCCATATCTTTGCTTCTGCTCTACTGTGACGTCTAACCCTTCTCCATCAAACTTGGATACCTTAATTTGCTTGAGAAGAAATTTCTTCTCTTGCATGTCAGCATTCGTGGGTGCAGAAGGTGCCTGACAATCAAGCCATACCACTAAGGTTATTTCTATTTAGGATATGTCTATGAACCGAACATTAATCGCAGAACATTAATCAATCATGTATCATCATGAAGTTTTTGCTCTAATACCAACTGTAACGTGTCCGCTTGACCACTTGTGGGACATGTCTTAACAGCCCATCGGGAGGGGAGTCTAGAAAGCGCCACCTAACACTCACAAGGAATGTCACAGGGTTTGTGATCTAGGTCTTCCTGAGTCTACCTCGAAGCGGAAGTATCCGGTCGTTTCCACTTAGGACTGACCTGAAGTCAAGGTTTCTTTCCTATTAGCCAAGTCTCTAGGAAGTAGCTAGCGTCGAGCTCCTGATGAACCGCTTTGTGTAGGAGCAACAGAGTCGAAGCGAATTTATGATGCACTTGGTTCATGGAGAATGGGAAACGAGAGGGATGAGAAGCTCAACCTTTCTGCCCATAAGGCATAGTCCCATTCCGTTCCCCTAAAACAGCATAAATTGGGATTCTAACTCTACTAACTCTAGGTCTTCACAGTATCCTTATCACGTCTTTTGAGAAAAGTTTCCAGCTAATCGGGACCACCCTTTCGTAGGATGGACCCAAGTCACATCTATCGCACTTTCCTCGATAGCTTTAGTTGTCTAATTAGGTCCTACCACATTTATGTGCGACATTTAAAATCAGCTTCATTAATTAAGCCTTTTAGGACACATAGTTTATTCACGTAATTTATAACACATGCACAAAAACAAAACAAGTAGTCCTTTTATCAAACAAGTTCCTTAACTTATCTTTAAGTTCATCTTTGTCTCCTGCCCATACAGAAGAATTATGTATCCCTTCTGTCCAATAGAAGATCCAAATCACATGGCATCGAAATTTCCATCCTTTATCTAGAATAGGATCTTCCAATGTCCCAGACGTTGGGCTCACGGGGATCTCCAACTCCATTCTGGACAGGCAAGGGGTGTCCAGAGCTCCACCTGACCCACAAGTGGTCTAGGAGTGAGATGCCATTTCTATGGTTGGCCTTTTCACCACTCAACCATCGGCCTGTGAATCGAGTAGTGCCCTCTTGGGATAATCTGCGATGTGATCTTGGAGATGATCCACGCATGCAAAAGCAATCAGCCCTAATATCATATTCTAGAAAAACATTCCTTTATTCCCATGGCAACTTGTCATTACATACCCCTTCCATGCATTTGCCATCAACACAAGCCTTGGAATATTTATCCAAATCACAATGCAACAATCCCTTGATTGAAAGAAAAACATTTAGGGTATTTTTCAATCAACCAACAAAACTACTAATTGTATTTTTCCCAAACCACACATATGTGTGCAGGTTAAAGAATGTGCTTTGTGGGCCGAAGCAAGCACCTAGAGCATGATCTGACAAGATTGGAGAGTATCTTGTCAATATTGGATTTTGTATTTCTGATGCTGATCACTCACTTTATGTGAGAAAGGGAGATGCAGGTTTGGTCATCATAGTCATCTATGTGGATGACTTGATTATTATATGAGACAGTGACAATGGGATTGCTGAAGTTAAGGACTTCTTGAAGAAGAAGTTTGAGATGAAAGATTTGGGTGAATTGAGATACTTTCTTGATATTAAGGTGATCAAATGTGATGATGGTGTATGGCTGTCCCAAAGGCAGTATGGCTTGGATATGTTATCCAAGTATGGTATAACAGTATGTAAACCTCTTCCAGTACTGTTGGAGCAAAATGTGAAGTGAGTGCTGATGTTGGAGATGAGATAGAAGACCCTACTATGTCCAGGAGGATAGTAGGGAGTTTGATTTACATGACTATCACAAGGCCACACTTGAGCTATGTTATTGGCCTTGTCAATCACTTTATGCAGATGCCTAGAAAGCCTCATTTGGATGCAGTTAGGAGGTATGTGAAGTCCACTTTACATTATGGACATTTTTATGAGGTAGGTAAGGACATACAGATCTTTGGATACACAGATGAAGATTGGGCTAGTAGCATGTCGGACAGAAGATCTACAAGTGGATTCATGTTTTCTCTTGATAGTGTAGTAGTTACATGGAGCAGCAAAAAGAAACTTATAGTTGCTTTATCAAGTACAGAGGCTGAGTATAGAGGTGCTGCTATGGCAGCATGTGAGATGGTATGGCTGCAAAAGTTATTGGGTGATTTGGATGTGCAGGGAGATAGTCCACTTGTCATTCATTGTGACAACATGAGCAGCATACAGCTAGCTAGGAATCCAGTGTTCCATGCTAGGACAAAACACATTGAGGTGCACTACCACTTTGTGAGAGAGAAGGTACTTGCAAGAAAGATTGACTTGGTATATGTCAGCAGACATGATCAGATAGCTAACATTTTCACAAAGGCATTGGGTGCAAAGAAGCTTCGAAAGTTCCAAAGCTTACTTGGAGATGCAGAGATAGAATTGAGCTTGAGGGGGAGTGTTGAGATGGCAAGCTCAACATGTGCAGACATTGATGAAGGACCGCCTGGCTAGATGAGTCCACACGTCTACACTTAGCACATTGGTGGTCATTATGATACTCACATGGCCATTGACTTATCACTTATTATATTTAGTTTGTTACATCTACCTACAACTGGCAAAGATATAACGCCAGTCGATTAGTGTAGTCGATTATGCACTCTTTGACTTAGAAGGCCACTTTCCTTTATTTTGTATCTTATCTATACTTTGTGTACATTGTATAGTGTGTAGAAGAAGAAGAAGAAACCAGCAAGAAAACGTTTTGGCCTCCATCTCTCTTCTTGTGTCCTTGAGTGAGCTTCCTCTTGTGCATACAGTGTGTGTTTGGCGCAACAGCTCAAGCAAATCCCCCCATCATGCAATTCTTGTGACAGACTTGGAGTGCAGGTTACTGCTACATAGATGCCAAGCGATTTTCTTATTTTCAAAACAATCTAAAGAGGCTAAAATGGTTAGAGAACTTGAATCCTCTCTCTCCCTCACACACACACACACACACTCTCTCTCTCTCTCTCTCTCTCTCTCTCTCTCTCTCTCTCATATCTAGCACCCATATCCATACATAGACACACACACACACACACACACACACACACACACTCTCTCTCTCTCTCTCTCTCTCTCTCTCTCTCTCTCTCTCTCTCTCTCTCTCATGCCAAATACTTTATATATATAGCACTTGCATGCACACACATGCATGTATACTCCCTCCCTCCCTCTCTCCCTCTCTCTCTCATGCACACACTTTATATGTCCTACTCTCTCTCTCTCCCTCTCTTGTATATGGCATACACCCCCACACTAAGTCTTTCAATGACACCCATATCTGACATGAGTATTTGTACATGTGTAGGTAGCTTTGAAAATGGATCCAACATCTAGTGCTACACCAAATACCGAGGTCTGCATATATGTATCATCTCTCTCTACCAAACCTATTATGCACTACACAAGTATTCGGTTCCTTACGTTGAAGAAGGAATACATTTGCAATGGCAATATGTACTGTGTTCTTGCTATCACCCATGCAAATGGCCGAATACAAAGCATGCCAGTCCATTGTAAAAATGACCATGAGGTTGTCCATGTATATGTTCTGGATACCTTGGTCTCGCAAGACTATCTTGTCAAATAAGGAAATGGGCCTACATTGCAGCCTTCCTCCACCATAGACCTCACCTAGAGCCCTTGTAGCATTGAGAAAACAACAATCACCGTGGAAGCCTCACCACCCCCCTCGGACATTAAGAAAAACAAAATCATCCATATCATGCTTGATGTGGAAGAGGAGGGGATGTGACAATCCTCTTATGTTGTAAGTGTGGTTGAGTACATAAGGTCTTTGGGGGGCCGACACCGAGTCTTACGTCATTTGCTTCAGAATACGAGCACTATAGAGAGAGTGGAGGAGATCCCAGTTTTCTATGATGGCAATGTGGTATACGAGAGCTTCCACCAATAGCAAACAATATGCATCCAATGGAGGGTATGGAGCAAAAGTACGATGGCCATTGCTGGACTATATCAACATTGATGGCATTCCTCGGTACTACTCGTTGCCGAAGCAACATTGACTAAATTGATTGTAAAGTCGCATGACATGGTTCTAGTATCCTATTGCAAGTAAATCACACTAATCAAGTCCCAATGCATGCCATGCAGGTAAAATTAGTACAACCATACCGACTGTTGGAATGTCAACTGTTGGTCTTGGAAGCCATGGATGCTTCTATTGTAAGAACCCCCCCATCCTGCTCTCCAAGTGCGAGTGTGTAGTATATTATGTGATGTCAACAAGGCCAATGTCAAGATTATTTATTCATCAAGGAACACATAACCATGAGGTGCAAAGAGGCACATGTAGAGCTAATGTCAAAGAGGTGCGAAAGACCATAGAGGAAATGGTAAGAGACTTTAGTGCAGCTGGACCTCGACACCTACAAATGACTGTGGCTAGAAGGCTAGTGATAGGTGCCTTGGTTCGTGAGTAAGGTGTCCCCATGTCCAACATTGAACTCTCGACGATGCTCGAGGAACTCCAACCACTCATTTAGAGGAATATGTAACATATTATTCAATTCACAACACATTTCAAAATACCTTTAAAAGGCCATGCATATGAAGATCAATATTTTGTGCATGCAAGTTCAAACACATGGTCCATGCAGCATGCGCTGAGAGTGATCAAGGAATGGAATCTCGTCTTCTAAAGTTAAAGCAACGTTGTGCATACAGATTTTTCCATGGTAGTCTATTTCATGGGCAAGCCGTTGACAATGATAGTAGGTGCTTTATATTCAAAATGTCAATTGCGCCAGCCTCAAGGGTTGACTTAGTGAATCGTATGTGAAGGAATGGCACTAGGGACCTATGCAATAGCTGTGTATGCTTTGATCATGTGCATCGCATTAATGATTGGACCACCATGGCAGCACATGTGTATGACCCAAGGTAGTTTCTCTTATCTAATTCTATCATCACAATACAAACTTAAGCAACATAGTTTTCCTTACTCTCCCATTCCTTTCTTGTGTTTCTGTAGTGTATAAGAGTTGATGACTCTAGCAATATGTGAGATGAAAGAAGAGGATATAGATGCACAAGCTCTTTTTATGGACAAAGATGAATGAGGTGATGGAGAAGTGTGGTCACCCAAGCGTTGATTTTCGAGGATTCATGGTAGACGAGGCAACTGCCAATTGGAGGGCCATCCGCACAGTGTTCAATGGTGTTCCAGACAATGTAATGCAAGGAAGGGAGAGATCTTGCTTATTTCATTGGGAACAAAGTCTCCAAATACACACATCACAGTATGTGCACAAGAGTTTTCAAGATGAGCATAAGTGCTTGTGCCGCATGTGGAGGCGTGCAGTCACGGAAGATGATGCAACAATGCAATATCGATTCATTCGGGCTTGGTGGGCCTCAGGGAAAGTTGTGGATTGCAATATACCAGCAATGGATTGTTGGCTTAGTTGGTGGCATATCAGATATCCACGTTGGAGGCCTTTGTCGGGGTAAGACTGGTTCGTAATAGTAGGATGTGACGTGTGGTGCATTTGTTTTCTCACACTCCATACCTTCTCGTGCTATATTTTTCTCCATGTGGTGGAGGATATTGCTCATATGCCAACCACAAACTTGGCAGAGCCAATGCATGCAAGTTGGTTGGCAGGGGAGGGATTCAAGGGATCTATCAGCTTGTACGATACATGTGTCAGTGATTTGGCCAACGCTCTACTACAGAGCACAAAACGACATGCATTCATTGGTGGAAAGTTCCATGGTGCAGGACCCAGTGCAGAGAAGCTTTTGAGTCGACTACAACAAGGAATTAGCCCCACACCTCGAGCAATGGTAAGGATGGTTGAGGAGGCGGCAAGAGGAACTAAATTGCATAAACGTCCCAATTTTCAAGGGGACAATGTGACTATAGTAAGAAAATGCAAGGTTGATGGGAAAGCAGGGTCATAGGAAGCCAATGCCTCTCACAAGCCTGAGTATATGATCAAAATTATACCTAGAAGAAAGGGTACAAGAAAACTAAAATTTGAGGACCCTTTGCCTTCCGACTAATCAAGGGCAATATCACAAATTGTTCGGAGGAAATGGTGGTGGAGACAGTCCTTCACGACACCGTTTGGGCTTTAAGAAGGATTCCAGCTCACAGTCATGTACAATGTCAAGGATGGTTGGGAGCTAGAGAGGGAAAAGGTAAAAAACCTATAAAAAATACGTCACATGGGGTGCCTGCATGTTTATTTTGGGGCATCATGGAGTGGTCTAGCTCAAGAGGAGAAGCTAGCAATCAACATGGAATGCGGCACCAGTTCATGTTGTTTTGTAATGATAGTTTGGACCATACATGGAACATTTATTCTTACATTCAACATGCACCGCCCAAGATTCCACAAGTATGGCTAGTGGCACGAGGCACTAATTTAACCGTAGAAGAAATCCACATGTTGGAGAGTGGTGGGTTTGTTTTACAAAAGGTGGCACAAGAGGCAGATATTAACGAGGGCTTGTGTAGATATCGAAAAGGTGTTTCACAACTTGCAAGGAAAAGAATAGACTCAGCGTTGGCTCTAGATGCAACTATGAAGGGCCACACGGTGGTGAAGGCCTTGAAGCATGAGGTTTTCAAACTAGACATAGCTAACTCAAGTGTCATGCATGAGTGTTATGATGTGCACAACGCAAAGAATCCAACATGTAATTGTTGGGATTTCATGGACCGTGCCGTAGAAGGAAAAGCATATTTGGCATGCAAGCACTTATAGTATGTGTACCTCTGAGTGTTTGAAATGGATGCAAATGCCAACATGTTTATAAACCAACCTACACTCAGTGAAGAAAACTTACACATTGTATTTGGAAGTGGATGAACTTTTCCAACACCACCTATATAGTGACCAGCAATGCAATGCCAACACTACCTCTTAGCACAACCACATTTTATTTTGTTGAGAGTCACCGTTATAGAATCCATTTGGATGGCAAGCCTTTGGTGAACTTATCTCTCTTAATTTGACAAGCAAAAGCACATTTTCCAGAGTTGACACAATATAAATGTACATTTGGATTGCTTGTATGAATTGTCTTCTATCATATTTGTTGGGGAGAGGAGGGGAAGGGAAAGAGAGGGGGAGGGGAGGGAGTTATCAATGCATTGAAATTAAAGTTCTAAAAACACCAAGTGGCTACCCGTAGAGGGAGAAACACACACACACACACACACAGAGAGAGAGAGAGAGAGAGAGAGAGAGAGAGAGAGAGAGAGAGAGAGAGAGAGAGAGAGAGAGAGAGAGAGAGAGAGAGAGAGAGAGAGAGAGAGAGAGAGAGAGAGAGAGAGAGAGAGAGAGAGAGAGAGAGAGAGTGTGTGTGTGTGTGTGTGTGAAGGTAGTGGTGGCAATCGTGGAGGTGGTGGTGATAATGGTGGTGGTGGTGGAGGTGGCAACAGTATTGGCGGCGGCCGCAGAGATGGTGGTAGTGGTAGTGGAGGCAGCATGGTGGTGGTGGCAATGGCGGCAATGACAGTGGCAGTGGTGGTGGAGGAAGTTGTTGTGGTAGTGGTGATGGAGGTCAAAAAAATCAAGGGGTGGAATAAGTGGACTATGTGGAACAAGAAATGGAGGTTGCCCAAATAAGCTTGCTCAAAAGCTCGCTTCTCGCACGCACTCGTGATAGTGGGGGGTAGTAGTGGTGCTTGATATGTGCCTAGGAGAAGAGGAGGAATAAGTGGACTGCATGGAACAAGGAATGGAGGTTGCCTAGAAAAGCTCGCTGAAAATGCTCGCTTCTTGCATGCACTTGATGGATAAATGTTTTCCCAATGTCACATTTAGAGTCAAAGTCACTTAGATTCAAGGCAATTTGTAATAACTTATATGCACGAATAAATTTAGATAATGCATGGAACATACGTAAGTCTACATGATAATTCATTCATCAAGCACTATAAAGCCACTCTAAATGATGCACAGTATGAGCCAAATATTCAACAATTAGCTACACCACTCATGGTTGAGAACATCAAAGGATAAGACAATTTATAATTGCTTATTGAATAAATATCAACTATAAATGGTACTTAGATAAATCTAGATTATGCATAATAAGAACCCATTGCTCACCCAATGAAAGTTTATACATCTATAGTGCATTACTCTTATGAATACATTTTAGGCATAAATGGTGCTTGGATCAATCTATACATGATAACTGACACATCAATCTATACACTAGTTTATACAGCAATATATAAATCAAATTTTCAATCATATAGGATACCTACATCAGATGGTACCAAATCCATTTTATGTAAAGTGTCTACACATGATGCATGATCATGATCTTTGCCTTATTTGTAAATTTAGAGTATGGTAGCAATGCGTTTTGAGAGAGAGAGAGAGAGAGAGAGAGAGAGAGAGAGAGAGAGAGCACTTGTTGTTGCCGATAGCTCCTTGATTTGCACAAACACAATGAAGCAGGGATGCATCCAAGCATATAATTGTTAAAGCAATAGATGAACCCAATGCCACATAGTAAGAGATGAACCTTGTAGAAACACAAAGCCTTTAGTGCCTAGAAGATGCCATGATTATTGAAGCAAAAGATTTGAGTAGTAGATGGATGACATCCTTTATGGTTAATAGATGGATGATATCTAGAAATATTCAGCTTTGAAGGTGCCTAATGCATGATTTTGCTAAAAGGAGCCAAGCCCTCAACAAATAGGTTGTAGGAAAGAGGTGATCAACCACACACTAGGTGACTTGTTGAAACCAACAAGAATGGCCTATTGAAAGTGCAAGAAATAGGTGACTAGAAAGAATGATCACCAAACATACGTGAAGTTGGTTATACACCAAATGATGGATGCCCACTCCTTGCCCAAAGTGCAAGAAACAGGTGACAAGGAAGAATGATAATCAAATAGGTGTGAGGCTGGTTATACACCAAATGATGGACGTCCACTTTTTGTCCAAAGTGTGGGTATGCAAGTTTTGAAATGGGGTGCGGATATGGGCACAAAGCCTTTACACACCAAAAGGATACAATTTGCAAAAAAACGAAAAAAATAATAATATTATTTTTATTGGCTACAAATACAAAAAGTATACCCTTGTATGTCACTTTACAAACAAGGAGAGGAGAATCCTTGCCCAAAAGTGGACGGGGAGTTCACTTGTTTAGTACGTAAACAATAGTTCATATCCTCTTCAATGTGTTAAGAAGTATGAACACACAACCCCTAAAGAAGTACTTTGACTAGTGTGTCCCTACACGGGTGAACACTGAAGCTCATGACTAGTGTGTCCCTGGGATTCGAACTCAGACCAGCAAAAGCCCTTCAGGTGCTTGGCTCTTTTCTGGAGGGTTGGGCGTCCCTCACGGCTGGTCGTGTAACCAGGCAAACTGTAATTACCGAAGGAAGAAAACGAGAGGACGGTGTGGCTATGGAGGTAATGCCCACAGCAGTTTCTTCCTCCCCCTTCGTTGAGGAAGAAGACATGGCAGCTGCAGCAGCATGCCGCAGGCTCAGGGTAGGGTGGGTTGGCACAGGCCTGATGGGCTTGCCCATGTGTCTCCACCTCCAGAAGGCAGGCTACCCGATCATCGTCTACAGCCGCACCCCCAGCAAGGCCCAGGCGCTGTACGACCAGGGCGCCGCCCGTGCCGACTCCCTCACCTCCCTCGCCCAACGCAGCGATGTCGTCTTCACCATGCTCTCGACCGCCCGTGACGTCCGCCAGGTAGTCCTTGGCCCCAATGGCATTCTCGCTGGCCTCCGCCCGGGAACCTTCCTAGTCGATAGCACCAGCAGCGAACCCTCCCTCGCACGGGAGATCTTCGATGCTGCCCTCAGCCGCGGCGTTGATGCCATCGATGCGCCCGTTTCTGGCGGCGACGTTGGTGCCTGCGAGGGCACCCTGTCGTTCATGGCGGGTGGCAATGCAGAGGCGCTGCGGAAATTGGATCCACTATTTCGTTGCATGGGTACGGTCACACACATGGGGCCTGCTGGCACAGGGCAGAGCTGCAAGCTTGGGAATCAGATCAGCGTGGCTGCAAATCTCACTGGTCTGGCCGAGGGCTTGATTTATGCGAAACAGGCAGGCCTTGATCCTGCCCTCTTTTTGAAAGCTGTATCATCAGGGGCCGCGGGGTCTAGGGTTATGGAGCTTTTTGGCTCCAAGATGGTTGATGGGGATTACACACCAGGAGGATTTGCAGAGAACATGGTAAAAGACCTTGGCACAGCATTGAAAGAAGCTCAGGCCATGGGAGGTTCTTTTCCAGGGCTCTCAGTGGTGCAGCAATTGTTTGTCTCTCTTGTTGCACATGGAGATAACCAGCTGGGAGGACAGGCGGTCATTCTCTCGCTTCAGCGCCTGAACAACATCAGCAAGTAAGGTACAGGCCATTAAAATCTGTTTAAACAGTTTCTGAGGGGAGCTTCATACATTATTGAGCTGCTTGATAACTACTTTGAGGTCACATCTGGCTTCTAGAAGCTAAAGCTGGTTTACAGAATCTTCTCAGTTTAAGAAGGGTGTGCTTGTCTATACTAAACATGGCTTCCTCTCATTCAACTTGGAACCAATAAATTGCAACTTTGGAGCCTCAAAACAATAGAGGAGAGTACATGTGCATTTATGCTGTGCACGTTGTGGCATTTCCTTGTTTATATCACTATAGAATTGCAGGACCTTTAGTTTACCTATGCTGTTCAGAGCTGTATATTTGAAAGAGAAATCACATGCTATGAACTATGGCTCGACTCTAGTATTTAGATAATCTTATGTCTGTCTAAACTCTGTCAAAAACAGGATTGATGAATTTCACATGACTGAGAATATGTTTGTTGCTATGGTGCTTGAGTGCTGACTGAATGTCTGATTTCTCTTCATTTTTGTTAGGGGCTAAGTTGTGTGCGGTGCAATATGATGGTTGACCCTTTGATTCAGTTCTAGTCAATGTTGTCAACTCGGTTTGGAAAAAAAAACAAAAACCAAAAACTATCACCCCACCCTTACAGACACACGAGAGTGCTGATTGAATGTCTGATTCCCCATGAATTTTGTTGGGGATTAAGTCATGTGCAGTGCAATAAGATGGCTGTTGTGACCCTTTGATCAGTTCTAGTGAATATTGTTGAATAAAGCAACATCATATGCAAACACCTTTTTGGGGGGGTGTGGTGGTGTGTTAATGAAACCTTCCCCCACCAAAACAAAAACACACACATGAAATTGAAGTGCAAATAGGGATGCAAGTATACCGAGGTTTTGTATAGTAAAAACTCATAGTAAATGTTATGTAGCATCCATAGACAAAGAAGGCTCCTTCACTTGATAAATGTGTAGAAACACTGACTTAGTGGAAATAGGTGACGAAGTAGAGGTAGATGAAGGCTCCAATGTAGATCCACCCTTTACTCCCGGGCAAAGGTGAGGGTATATCCACTAGCACTTCTTTGTGCAAGGTGCGAGGTTTTTCAACAATGAGGATACATGGGATGTTCTCTACGCTTCTCCACAAAAGTTGTATCGAAAGATGGCTCCAACTTCATCCTCTTCTTTTTCTTTTGCTTGGCTTGTCTTGTACTTGTAGATAAAACTGCATAAGCATGGCCATGTGCCTAAGTTTTTAAAGAGTTTGTTGTCAAGATTGTGGGAGAGAAGGAAGGAGTCTCACTTGTAGCTTTCTCACTTACACAATGGGGGAATACACACAAAGGTGGAGGCTGAAAACAGTTTTCCTCTTTTTAGTTGCGTAAGCCAAAAGAACTCTAGTACAAAGAAATAGAAGAACCCTATATATGGGTCTCAAACCAAACTCAACTAACTAAGGTGGTATACTAACTGAGCCACGAACTAGAGTAGATAAGGATAATTGTCATCTAGCTATTATTCATGGGCGGTGTACCAACCGCATTTGCAGCTAACAAGTCGGTGACATAAATGCACAACGGTCACCTTGGCATATCACGAGTGGAGCTCGATATCTCAACACTCCCCCTCGAGCTCAATCCCAATTCGTGCACACCAAGCAGGTCTCTGAACTTGCGCAGCTTCTCTGCGCCCAATGCCTTCGTAAATATGTCAACTACCTGATCCTTTGTGCTGACATAAACTAGATCAATAAGACCTAGTAAAACCCTTTTTTGCACATAGTGATAATGCACCTCAATGTACTTTGTTCTAGCATGATAAACTGAGCTATTTGCCAAGTGTATACTACTCATGTTGTCACAATAAATGACAACTGGCCCATCTGTAGGCTGATGTATATCATAAAGTAGCTTATGCAACCAAGCTACCTTACATGCAGCCATTGCTGCGCCCCTGTACTCAGCCTCTGTGCTCGATAAGGAACTATAGGCTGTTTCTTGTTGCTCCAAGTGACTGCAGCACTTCCAAAAGAGAACACATATTCACTAGTAGATCGTCTATTAAAAATACTACCAGCCCAATCAGCATCAGCGTATCCATGCAACTGTATCTGAACCCCAGTCTCAGAAAATGGTCCATATTGCAATGTGGACTTCACATACCTGAGTATGCGTCTAGTCGCATCCAAATGCGGTTTCCTTGGAGCATGCATAAACTGACTTACCAATCCAACAACATAGCTTTAATCTGGCTTGGTAATAGTCATATAAATCAAACTTCCTATTATGCGTTTGTACATAGTAGGTTCTTCGAGAAGCTCACCTGCATCTGCACTCAGCTTCACATTCTGCTCTAAAGGAACTGAAATAGGCTTACAGCCTGTCATCCCATATTTGGACATCATGCCCAATCCATACTGCCTCTGCAAGAGCCGTATCCCACTTGGTGATCTAATCATCTCAATGCCCAAGAAATAACGCAGCTCTCCCAAATCCTTCATCTCAAACTTCTGTTTCAATAGCATTTTCACATGAAGGATATCTTCATCATTATCACTTGTGATAATCAAATCATCAACATAAATGACAAGCATCATAATATCTTTATCTGTTTTTCTCACATAAAGTGAGAAATCTGCCTTGGAAATCTGAAAGCCAATAGCGATAAGATACTGTCCTATCTTGTTAGACCATGCTCTAGGTGCTTGCTTCAAGCCATATAAGGCTTTCTTCAACTTGCAAACAAACTCAGGATGAACATCATGCACATAACCTGGTGGCTGCTCCATATATACCTCTTCTTGCGAATCACCATATAAGAAATTCTTTACATCTGATGTAAAGTCCATTCCTTTGATGGAGCCATAACAATGATTGCACTTACGGTTGCCATCCTTGCAACCGGACTGAATGTTTCTTCATAATCAATGCCATATGTTTGTGCATATCCCTTGACTACTAATCTTGCCTTGTATCTGTTCACAGAACCATCTGCATTGTACTTCACCTTATAAACCCGCTTACAACCAATTGCATTCTTATCTTTAGGCAAAAGTATCAATTCCCATATAGCATTTGCTTCCAAGGCATCCATTTCTTCATCCATGGCTTTCTTCCATTTTTTTTTTCATGGCTTGCTCAAAAGAAGTGGGTTCTGGTTCGTGTATCACTTTGACCATATAGGCATAGTGAATGGCTGTAAATCCATCATATTTTAGCCTATCCATAGGATACCTAGCTTTGGTAGACCTGCGCAAAGTAGGCTCACTCTTAGGTGCTCTCAAAACATCCCTGGTCTTCCTTACTCCAGGTGTAACAATAGAAGGAATACCCAACTTCATCAATGCTCTGTTCTGAGCAACTGGATTCACCATCCACATAAGAGTGACCTGCATTCACATCAAACATGGGTTGATCTATCTTCTCTTTTCCTTTTCGTGATATCTGTATACCACTATCTGCATTGCTTTGAGAAGATTCTCATGATCTCAATCTGTATGTCCATGGCGAAGAATGTGAACCACTACTAGAGGACGCTTTAGGTCCACTAATATCTTGTGACTGCTGCTGTGAATTCTGTGTAGCATTACCATTTTGTGCATCTACATTATCAATCACATTTACTGGTTTATACCAGCTACTCATCTCATCAAAAACATCTCTGCTCACTGTAAACTTACGAGTAGAAGGGTTATAGCATCTATACCCTTTTTGCTGCAGAGAATAACCAATAAAGATGCACTTCTCAGCTTTTGGATCCAACTTGGATCTCAACTCATCTGGCACATGAACATAGGCAACGCAACAAAAAATTTTCAAATGAGAAATATCTGGTTTCCTGCCAGTATACCTATCCTCTGGAGTCATGCCATGTATTGCTGCAGTGGGAGTCTTGTTCATTATGTAGACTGCTGTAGCAACTGTCTCAGCCTAGTAAAAATCTGGTAGGTCTTTTTCATTGAGCATGGCATGAGATACCTCTTCAATATGCATGTTTTTCCTTTCTGCAATTCCATTTTGTTGTGGGATATGACTGTATGAATATTGTTGCTTTATGCCATGCTCCTAGAGGAACCTTGCAAAGTCATTTGAGAGGTACTCTCCCTTCCATCTGACCTTATGCATTTTATTTACAGGCTTGTTTCTTTTTAACCATAGCTTTAAGAGTTTTAAAATGTCTAAACACTTCACTTTTCTTTTTCATAAAATACACCCAAACTTTTCTGCTATAGTCATCAATAAAAGTGACAAAATAATGACAGCCTCCAATAGATGCAGCTTTAGTAGTCCACATATCAGAGTGGATTAATTCCAATGGCTTCTTACTCTCTTGAACATGTCTAGGAAATGGTTTTCTTGCATGTTTTCCAAATTGACAGGCTTCACATACCTTATGCATTTCTACAACCTTGAATTTAGGCAATCCTGCAACAATATTTTGGGCTTGCATTGATTTAAGTCGTTGTACATTAACATGACCAATGCGTTTATGCCAGATATCAATATTTGCAACTACACCGGTCCCATGTGCAAACATTGCTGCACTCAATTCAGACATGTCTGTATCCAACGTAAACATTCTGCTCTTCTTCTTTCCTTTTGCTATCAAGCGACGTTTATTTTTCATATCCTCAACAAAGCATCCATGAGAATTAAATCTGACCTGCAAGCCTTGGTCAACCATTTGACCAACAGAAACCAGGTTCTTGGTGATATTCGGGACATGAAATACATCGGACATGTATTTCTTTTTCCCATCCTGCATAGACAAAGGATTTTTTCCAATCTGCACAATAGGTTGTGGAGTATCATCACCAGTCTCCACAAATCTGAAACCAGGTTCTTGGTGATATTCGGGACATGAAATACATCGGACATGTATTTTTTTTTCCCATCCTGCATAGACAAAGGATTTTTTCCAATCTGCACAATAGGTTGTGGAGTATCATCACCAGTCTCCACAAATCTTGGTTTTTCCATTTTCCTTGCATCCTGCATCCATTGCGCATGACCTGTCATGTGGTTTGATGCACCTGGGTCAACATACCACACATCATTGCTTTTTTCTGCACTTGTCACAGAATTGGTCATGTGCTGTACTATAAACAAATGCTCATTTCTGTCATCACCCTGTCTACTAGAAGATGCATAATTTCCTTGTTGCAATTTTCCATTCATGTCATTCTGCTTTTTATAGCAGTCTTTAGCCATATGACCCATTTTACCACAGTAGTAGCATTCAACATTGCTGTTTGTATTTTGGCCTCTTTGCTATCCACCACAACCTCTTTGGCTCCCTCTGCCTCTAGAGTTACCACGTCCTCCTCCATAGGACTGGTCTTCTTGAGTTTGCTGCATATTCTGATTTCTACCACGGCCTCCAGATCGGCCTTCTCTACCTCTGTCTCTACCTCTTCCAGCATTTGAGTAGAAGACAGCTTCTTTTGAAGTTCCTCCTAAAGAAGATGCTGTTAGCCTGCTCTTATTTAGTCTCAGTCTGTCATCTCCTGGTTGTGAGCTCCTGTCAGAGTCTGACAGGAGACAGAGGAGCTCTGTCAGTGTGTTTTCAGGTTGCTTTAGTCAGCATGTAGCCCTGGGTATTTTACAGCCCAGATCTGGGCTGTTTTTGGGGTGACTGCCCATTATTTTGGTCAGTCGGACCAGAACTGGCCAGTCGGACCAGATCTGGCGAGGTCGGCCAGTTTTCTGGCTGGGGGCTATTTATAGCTGCCCCCCCAGTCAGTCCAGCATTCATCTCATTCATGCTCTGCAGGTTCAGCACTCCTCCCTCCGTCTCGGTCTCCGTCTCCGACATTGGTGCTGCCTCTGTTTCGAGTCTGTCGTGGTTCCCTCACTGACGCTTCGGGCTGCGTGCAGGGACTGTTCTGTCCATTCCAGTGTATTCAGCATTCATCTCAGTCAGTGCAGATTTTCTTCCTTCATTCTCTGCTTCCTCTCTCCTCTCCTCTGTGTTCGTGTTCTTCTTTCGCTGCGCACTCTCACATGGTATCATCGCCTGATTGAGAGCACGGAGGACGCGAGAAATACCTTACTGCTGCTGCCCACAGTTCCACAACAGCTAGGCGATTCCCTCAGACAGCTGCCAACAGGTCTATTCTAGCCAGGTGACTGCATCAGAAGGCTGTACAGCCTGCGTTTGCTGTACACAGGGGCTGCCACGTCATCCAGTGACGCAGCAACCCTGCGTTTGCTGCCAGGCGACCTCTTCTGCTGCAGGGCGACCCTCCTCCAGCTTGCGTTTTGTTGTTTTGCAGGTCGCTTCTACCCCGACTGCTCCTATCCTGTAGGTGACCTCTGTCTGGGCAAGTTTCCGGTGCTGGTGGTCTCGATTCTGGTGTTCTGCATCAGATCTATTTGCGTTTTGCAGATCTTGGTGGTTGGTGACCACACTGTTGGTCCTATTTCGTCAGCGGCACAACTTTCTTGGTATTTTGCAGATTGGAAGATGTCTTACTAGTTCTCAGGCTTTGAAGACTCAGAGGATGAGCTTCTTTCTCATCATTCCTCTGAGCGGAGGCGGGACTATCGTGAAGTTCGTCATCGGGAAGACCCTCCTCGCACTCGTCCTTCTTCAGTCCATGCATCTCAGAAGGTTCCATCTACTGCGAAGGTTTCTTCAGTGAAGACTGCATCCACTGTGCGGATGCCTTCCTTGATCCCCTCTATACAGGTGTCGATTCTCCCTTCCTTTCCGAAGGAAGACAAGTTGGATGGTTCCAACTATTCCCTATGGTCATGCAAGGTGGCTTGCATTCTTGATACCTTTGATCTATGGGATCTTGTTTCTTCGCCCATCGACCGACCTCCCGTGGATTCGTCCGATGGCACCTCAATGGACCGTGCAGCCTTATGGGATAGGCTCAACTCACGAGCCCGTTCCTTTCTTTTTATGAGTCTCCATGATTCAGTTCTTGTACATGTTCACAGGTTAAAGACCGCGGCGGAAGTATGGACAAAGCTTGCGTCTTTGTATCAACACAAGACATTTGCCCACAAGATTTCCCTGGAGAAGAAGTTGTGGATGCTCAGTCTTGATGGTTCTTCTTCCATGAAGGAGCACATCACGAAGATGGAGGATATGCGAGGCGAGCTAGCCTCTCTTGGTCGTCTGATATCGTCTGAGGATATGGCGATGATTCTATTGACTCAGTTGCCATCACCCCGATATGATGTCTTCTACACCAGCCTCATCACTACGAGAACCCGTGAGACTCCTATGGGAGGAGCTTTTCCCGCTTGTCTTGGAGCATGACGAGCAACTCAAAGAGGTGGGAGCCAGTGGCTCCACCAAGGCATTTACGGCTGCCACAGGTGGTGGCAAGAAGAAGAAACAAAAGAAGGAGAAGTCCAAGGACAAGAAGGAGGAAGATAAGAAGGATGCGAAGGAGAAGAAGCCCAAGTGTCCCCATTGTGGGAAGGGCACTCATCCTGAGGAGAATTGTTGGCAGAAGTATCTCCATTTGAAGCCTAAGGAGAAGGACTCGAAGGCGGCCCCAGCAACAACAGAATCTGCGTTTGTGCATCTCTTTGTTGAGGAAGACACTGGCCTAGCTTCTACCACACAGGAGAAGCCTTGGCTCGTCGACAGTGGAGCATCTTCACATATGACCTTCCGTCAGGATTGGCTTCAGGATCTTCGTTCCAGAGGGGGTACAGTCACCATTGGTGACAATTCTACAGTTCCTGTTCATGGAGTGGGGACTTTACCTATGTTTTCTGACAGGCGGTCTTCCTCCGCCAAAGTGCTCTATGTGCCTGATTTGGGTTTTAACCTATTATCTGTGCATGGTCTTACTCAGTTAGGTACCCGAGTCATTTTTACTCGGGATGCAGTCACAGTGGAGGATGCTTCTACAGGTGATGCCCTTTGGACAGGTACACAGGAGGGTGGGCTTTATACGCTCACAGCCTTGGCTGCGCGGACCTCCCATGAGCTTGGGCTGCTCTGGCATGCTCGGTATGGTCATCTGAACCTTGATTCTCTTCGTCGGGCTTCTAGGAGGAAGATGGTGGAGGGACTTCCTGATTTCCCTCCTCTTCACACTTTGTGCCCTAGCTGCTTGAGGGGCAAGCAGCACAGGCAGCCTCACCCGCAGGTTGCTTCTCGAAGGGCTACTTCACCGCTTGAGTTGGTTCATACCGACCTTTGCGGACCTATGGGCACGGCCTCCCTTGGGAAGGCCAAGTATTTGATGCTGATTGTGGACGACTTTAGTCGTTATGTTTGGCCTTATTTCTTGGAGTACAAGAGTGAGGCGTACTCCCGTTTCTGTGAGTGGCAGGTGTTTGTGGAGACCCAAACAACTTCCAAAGTCCGTGGTGTTCGAGCTGATCACGGTGGAGAGTTCACTTCTCACCTTTTCTCTCAGTTTTGCAGGGATCATGGTATTCGGGTGGAGTATTCTCATCCGAACACACCATCAGAGAATGGTGTGGTGGAGCGTGCAAATCGGACCATGATTGAGATGGCCCGATCTATGCTGGAGCATAGGAGTCTTCCTCATTTCCTTTGGGGTGAGGCGGTGGCTACAGCGGTGCATATACGCAACCGCTCTCCGACTTCGGCATTACAGGACATGACTCCATATGAGGCTTTCTTTGGAAAGAAGCCTTTCGTGTCCCATTTTCGCATCTTTGGGTGCGATGCTTTTGTCCATGTGGACAAGAAGAAGAGGAAGACGAAGTTCGACTCTAAGTCGAGAAAGCTTATCTTCGTTGGTTATAGTACGACCTCGAAGGGATATCGGCTGTACGACCCGACGACGCGGCAGGTTGAGGTGAGCAGGGATGTGATCTTTGATGAGGCTTCGGCCTCTGAGGATCCGATTGATGGTTCTATTTCCGATGTTTCTTCATCATCGACCGACCCCCCCCCCCCCCCCCCCCCCCCCCCCCCCCCCCCACCTTCTCTCCCTTCACTTCCTTCCAGGATCACCCTTAGCACCCCCCCTATTCCTCCTCCTTCGGCTTCCCTTTCCCCTTTGGTGGATGTGCCTTCGTCTTCTACGAGCTCTTCTACCGCCTCTTCGGGATCTTCACGGGATATACAGCCTTCTTCAGATGCGGAGGATTTACCTTCACTTGGTGAGGGGGAGTCCCTCTCCGATTTGGGTGCTTTACAGGTTCCGGAGACCCCCCGGTCTCCCTCACAGAAGGAGTCTCTCAGGATTCCTTTATGGTATCGCTGGCTTATGCAGGATTCAGGTGTTACTCACTTTCCTGCTTCTTCTACAGGTCCTCGTCGATCAGCCCGTTTACAGGCCCAGCGGGACAGTTCACTATGTGTAAACTATGCTCTTATGTCACAGATTCTTCAGGATTCCGAGCCTTCCACTGTGGAGGAGGCTCTTGCACAGGATATTTGGAGACAGGCTATGCAGGCCGAGCTCGACTCCATCGAGCGAAACCATACGTGGGAGCTTGTTCCGCGTCCCGCGAAACGGAAGGTGATTGGTGTGAAATGGGTCTTTAAGACCAAATATCTTGCAGATGGCTCCTTGGACAAGCATAAAGCTAGGCTTGTTGCCAAGGGTTTTGCCCAGCGTGCAGGATTGGATTACTTTGAGACTTTTGCTCCTACAGCTAGGATGTCCACCATCCGAGTGCTTTTGGCTCTTGCTGCTCATCACCGTTGGCCTGTCTATCAGATGGACGTCAAGTCTGCTTTTCTGAATGGCGTTCTTGAGGAGGAGATTTATGTTTCACAGCCTCCTGGTTTTCTTGTGCAGGGGAAGGAGAATCATGTCTACAGGCTGCGGAAGGCTCTTTATGGCCTAAAGCAGGCTCCTCGTGCTTGGTACCAGCGGATTGACCGCTTCTTTCTACAGAGTGGCTTTGCGCGCTCCGCTTATGATCCCAACCTCTACTTATGGGTTGTGGATTCTCTTTCGGTGTTTCTCATCTTGTATGTGGATGATCTTATTATTACAGGGAGCGACACTCATCAGGTGGAGCATTCTCGGTCCATTCTACAGCAGGAGTTTGACATGACGGATCTAGGGATCCTTCACTTCTTTCTAGGTTTGGAGATCTATCAGATGGCACAGGGCATTTTTATCTCGCAGCACAGGTACATCTCCGAGCTTCTTTCGGAGTTTGATATGGCTGAGTGTCGGTCTATCTCATGCCCTATGGACCCTGAGTCCAAGCTTTTGACAGCTGGAGTTCCTCTTACCGATCCCGCCCGTTACAGGTGCCTTGTCGGCTCTCTTATCTGGCTGCTTCACACTCGGCCGGATATCTCCTTTGTGGTGGCTTTATTGTCTTCCTTTATGCAGACTCCTACCCAGGATCAATGGCAGGCGGCCTTGCGGGTTCTTCGCTATTTGCAGGGGACTTGATTCTTTGGGATCATGTATGGAGATGTGATTACCCTTTCTGGATGGAGTGATTCTGATTGGGCAGGTGATGTGGATTCGCGACGATTCACTACAGGTTATACTTTCACCCTTGGATCTGGTGCTATCACTTGGAGCAGCAAGAAGCAGCCTACTGTGTTACTTTCTTCTACAGAAGCTGAGTATCGGGCCCTATGTTCGACCGCTATGGAGGCAGTTTGGCTCCGTCGCTTACTCGCGGAGATTGGCTTTACCCAGACCGGACCTACGGAGCTGCGCGTGGATAACTAGAGTGCTCTTGCTCTGGCCAAGAACCCGGTGTTTCATGCTCGTACGAAGCACATTGAGGTTCAGTATCACTATGTTCGAGAGCGGATCGTGGATTCGGAGCTGGTGGTGGTCTATTGTCCTACGGCGGCCAATGCAACTAATCTCTTTACGAAGCCTTTGCCTCAGGCTTCTTTGCTTCATCACATGCGGTTCTTGGGTCTTCAGTCTCTCCCAGGAGTTGAGAGGGGATGTTAGCCTGCTCTTATTTAGTCTCAGTCTGTCATCTCCTGGTTGTGAGCTCCTGTCAGAGTCTGACAGGAGACAGAGGAGCTCTGTCAGTGTGTTTTCAGGCTGCTTTAGTCAGCATGTAGCCCTGGGCATTTTACAGCCTAGATCTGGGCTGTTTTTGGGGTGACTGTCCATTATTTTGGGCAGTCGGACCAGTTCTGGTCAGTCGGACCAGAACTGGCCAGTCGGACCAGATCTGGCCAGTCGGACCAGATCTGGCCAGGTCGGCCAGTTTAGCTGGTCGGCCAGTTTTCTGGCTGGGGGCTATTTATAGCTGCCCCCCCAGTCAGTCCAGTATTCATCTCATTCATGCTCTGCAGGTTCAGTACTCCTCCCTCCGTCTCCATCTCCGGCATTGGTGCTGCCTCTGTTTCCAGTCTGTCCTGGTTCCCTCACTGACGCTCCGGGCTGCGTGCAGGGACTGTTCTGTCCATTCCAGTGTATTCAGCATTCATCTCAGTCAGTGCAGATTTTCTTCCTTCATTCTCTGCTTTCTCTCTCCTCTCCTCTGTGTTCGTGTTCTTCTTTCGCTGCGCACTCTCACAGATGCACCACCATTTCTTTGCTTCTTAGAAATTAGAAGAGCAATCAACTCCTCAAAATCAAGAAATCTTTCACGGACGGAAATGGATGTTCGGAATTGTGCATTATCCTTTCCTAGACCATTCAAGGTCATAGAAACTAAATCATCTTCCACTGACGACCCAATGAAAGCAAGTGCATCTACAATCTTCTTTACCTTCATGTGGTAGTCATTGATGCTCATACTTTCTCTTTGCACATTGTGCAACTCTTGCTTGAGGTGCATTTTTCTGGCTTGCGTATTTGTGCTATACATTTTTGACAAAGTATCCCATGCCTCCTTTGGCGTACTTGCATCCTGAATATGCACAATCATAAAGTCTGAAATGCTGATAGACAGCCAGTACGTAACTTTTTTGGCTTCTCATGCCATCCTTTGAATGCCTGCATTTGCTGTTGATTGGAAACATCAGGAAGAACTGGTTCTTCTTCATTTTCTGCAACGAATTCCCAATATCATTTTTCCATAAGGAAATTTGTCATTCTAAACTTCCATACTTGGAAGTTGTTCTTGTTAAGCTTTTCAGTGACAATCTGTGAAAGAGAATCAGACGCCATTATAGAACACTGCAAAAAAAAAAAGTCACTGCAAAAAATACAGCTTCAGCCTCACAAGGGCAAATCTGTAAAATTGACGAAAGTGGTATTTGACCACACAGTCACTTCCTAGTAACGATTTTGCATCAACAAGCAACAATGATGATTCTGTAACTCTCAATGTCTCTACGCACAGGCATACGATGCAATTTCTACAGTAACTTTTCACCGACTTGTAGAACAGTGGTCACACATAAAAAACAGGGCCTTTTCCTGAGTGCGTGCGGAAAACTTCCGCCTCCAAAATAGGCACCGAAATGGCCTCGAATCCAAAAAATAGGGCAACCATATGCTAAAGCTCTCTCCCGCAGCATATATTTCCCTCTTGCTATATCGCGAAGAGTCTCTCAATCTGAGACAATGCACTCTTGCACTTTTCGGCTGTACTACTTGCAGAGACTTGCTCCCAGACTCGAAAAATGAAAGCAACAATGGTCCTTTTACCAGAACACCGCGAACTTGGTTTGCTTTCTTGAGCTCCTTAGCACGAACAAGGCTCTGATACCATGTCAAGATTGTGGGAGAGAAGGAAGAAGTCTCACTTGTAGCTTTCTCACTTACACAATGGGGGAATACACACAAAGGTGGAGGCTGAAAACAGTTTTCCTCTTCTTAGTTGTGTAAGCCAAAAGAACTCTAGTACAAAGAAATAGAAGAACCCTATATATGGGTCTCAAACCAAATTCAACTAACTAAGGTGGCATATTGACTGAGCCACGAACTAGAGTAGATAAGGATAGCTGTCATCTAGCTATTATTCATGGGCGGTGTACCAACCGCATCTGTAGCTAACAAGTTGGTGACATAAATGCACAATGGTCACCCTGGCATATCACGAGTGGAGCTCGATATCTCAACATTTGTATCATTGTGATATGCATTCTGCTCAAGCACCAATGGGACTAGCTCCTCCCAAGTGAGAGTTCCTCGGCTACGAGAAGTGAGAAGACTAGTGTAGAACACATCAAATGTCGGTGATAGAAGTTGTGAGAGAAGTTTCATAACTAGGTTCTTCGAAGAAATGTTTGTACTAAAGAATAAAAGCTCATCTCGAATCTTTTTCATCCCGTGGATGCGAATCCTCATCATAGGGGAATTTAGGATAGAAAGTTGTCGTAGCTTCAACTCAAGAGATAATTGATGCCTAAATGTTTGGATCCGGAAGAGATACCAATCCCCTCTAAATATTTGTAATGGTGTGGATACATTGAACATACATATGTACATAATTTGCACAACTCAATAAGAGAAAAGAGTCGGCTCTAGCATTCAATTGATTCCATAAAGGTGTTGAATCCATGGTCACACCATCATGAGGTTCCACTATAAGATAGGGTACGGGGATGGTAACAAAATCCCAAAGGCCACAGTTATTAAGAAGGCACTCCATGTGTCACAACCATAGAGGGTTGCCATGAAGAGACTTGAGAGGAGAGAGAAAGAGGAGTGAAAAGATTGTAGGAAAGAGAGAAGAGTGTAGGGGAGAGTCTAGATGAGGAGAGAGCAAGACTAGAAATGGAAAGAGAAAGATAGAAAAAAAGGAAAGGGATGGTTGGTAGCCATGAAAGGATAGGAAGAGAGAGATGAAACAAGAAAAGACTTGTACTTTTGTCAAAATTGAATACAAAATGATCGGTACTTTCACCTCTTATATTTGTCTCTAAATACCCTATTTTTCATCTCTTACATTTCATCCCCACTCAAAAGAAGTTTTTGTTCTAAAAAACATTGGTGGACTGTTTACAATGGTTGAATGTAAAGGGAATCAGAGTACTACTCTTTTACAAGTGGCTACAGAAATAGGAAAAACACTGACATGTACTAAGTAATGGATAGAATCAAAAGTGGAAAAGCAAATAGACCATATGGACATCCATTTGAAATGATAAAATTGAGAACTAGATCACCATAACTCCAAGAAAAGACACTTGCAAACAATAGGCAATTCGTTCTCTATTATAGAGCATGTTGTAGTAAAATTGAGATATCTTTTGATGGGCATATCCAAATCAAGTGTGCTAGGAGTCAAAAGAAAGCTCATTGGATGTACTTTTAGTCCATTTATGTGTTGTTCCCTGGCAATCAAATCAGAAATGAAGCTGAGCCAAAACAATAAGCTCTCCATAAATTGTTTGTAGTAGAAAAGAGATAAAATTCCTAGTTTTTGCTGTGTTAGAGTGCAATGGAGTGCGAGACAGGAATGAGTAGAAATAGATTTGAGAGTGAGAGTGAGGAAATGAAAGATGAGTGTACCAATGTGTTACGGTACACAAAGGATAAAAATATATTTATATATTTGGGTACAAATAAGTGTGTGTTCACACTTGTAAGTTTATATACACAAAGATTAATGGGATTATACACCCAAAGGGACTTGACACCCAACAGCTTCCCACTTAAAGGCCCGAAGCGGTACGTTGAAGCTAGCCAACTCTTATTAATTGAATGCAATGCTCATGTTGAGCCTTTCCAAGACTTTTAGTAAGAACATCTTACATTGGGTTTTGACCTTGATCAGTGTGACAAGATCATAATCCAAGACTTGTTGAATGAAGTGTTACCGAACATCTATATGTTTGGTACGTGCATGGAAAATGGCATTCTTAGCCAGACATACTGCACTCTGACTATCACAACCAAGCACTGGAGCATGTGAAGAAATACCAAAATCCTTGACTAAATGGCCAAGCCGCTTCCTTAGAAGCTTGTGTGGTTGAAATATATTCAGCTTCTGTAGTACTTAATGCTACAATTTTTTGCAACCTTGAATACTAAGAAATAGCCCCACTAGCCAAAGTAAAGATATATCCATTAGTCGATTTTAGAGTGTTAAGATCTCTTGCCATGTTCGAATCATGGAATCCTTGTAACTCTAGTGTACCCTTTCCATAGCATATACACTTGTCTTTTGTATCTTTTAAGTATCTAAAGATATATTTCACTACTTTTGAATGTGATTTGCAAGGGTTAGACACGAATATACTAACAACTCCCACTACATGAGCAATGTCGGGATGAGTTGCAGCCATGGCGTACATCAAAGAACCACAAGTTGATGCATAAAGTATGCCCTTCTTCATAGTAGTAGTAGCTACATCATCTTTTGGGCAATCAACTTTACTAAGCTTTGTATATGACGGTAAAGGCACACCAAGAGGCTTAGCATTAGCCGTATTAAATCCGTCAAGTACTTTGCTGATGTACTTCTCTTGCGAGAGAAACAAGTGCTGCCCTCTATCTCTTTTAATGCGCATGCCCAAAATGTGCTTAGTTGCTCCCAAATCTTTCATCGAGAAGGTTAAACTTAACTGTTTTTTAAGAGCATGTAGAGTGCTCTCATGCTTTCCAACAATCAGCATGCCATCCACATATAAGACTAGTAGAATAAGGCTTTCATCATTAGCCTTTTTAGTGTATAAGCAGTGATTTGTATGACTGCGATTGAATTCATGACGGAGCATAAAGGTATCAAACTTTTTACACCACTGTTTAGGGGTTTGTTTCAGCCCATATAAGTTGTGTTTTAGCTTACAAAATAAATGTTATTTCCTTGGAATAGCAAAACCTTTGGGCTGTTTCATGTAGAGCTCTTGATCGAGGTCACCATGAAGAAAAGCATCTCTTCATATCCATTTGATCCAACTCTAAATCCAAGGATGTAATGAGAGCAAACAAAACACGGAGCATAGTCATCCTCACCATCGTTGAAAAAACCTCTTGGAAGTCTATGCCTTTCTTCTACGTATAGCCCTTAGCAAGCAAACGTGCCTTGCATTTGGGCTTCCCATCAATACATTTCACCTTATAAACCCATTTATTAGGAATAACTTTCCTATCCTTGGGCAAAGGTACAAGCTCCTTTGTGTTAATCGCATATAGAGACTTCATCTCTTGTATAGCAAGCTTCCACTTTCTCTTGTTTTCACATGACTGTGTCTCTCTAAATGTCGTAGCAGCTAAGAAACATGTTTCTTTGAATTTGAATCTTACGAATCATTTCTTAAGTACGAAACGTTTCTGAGAGTAAAAAACGTGGGCGTTTTATTTATTTATTTATTTATTTTTTTGTGAGTTGGAACCCAAAACATGGTTTTTTTGACAAAAACTATTGGGTAATGTTAAAATGATGATGATGATGTGTAATGACTCGTAAAGGCTCAAGAGTTTGGATGAGAGACTCATTTTTTTGTGATTTTGTTTAGTTATTATACTTTGTCAATCTAATATCTATTCTTATCTTGAGATTTGAATATTATACGACTTTAATCTCATTTATGAGTTATTTATGATATATTATGATTCATTCTTGATTTTGACATTTTATCAGTTTGTTTTGAAATGAGAATCATGTTGTTGCAACTTGACTCAGTTCATATTATAGATAGACTATTTACATAATTTCAATTTTCTTTGTGTGATATGTATGAAGCATAATGTTTGAGTTCTAGACCATAATATAGCTTGTCCAAAGACTAACTTTGATATAAGTGACAAATCAATAATGGATAATGGATATGTAACGTATAATGTATTATTCTCAACTTTATTATCACTCAAGCTTAATTAGTCATTCTTTGTTTAAGAGAGTTCCATAGAGGTTTAGAACCTCTTTTCCCAGTTAAAACTTTTAAAAATCCCTATATAAAAAAAACTCGCGTTTCTTATTTTACCCCCTCTTGAAAGAAATTGCGAAACACGTTTTTGATGTTTCGTTTTTAAACGTTTTTGATGTTTCTAGTTGCTATGCTAAATGCCAAAGCCTTACCTTCATCAGTCAATAAAATGCAATTCCAAAGATAGTTGAAACCTCTGTGGCCGCTTTTTGACACATGTAGACCTTCTTATCCAATGATTTGTATTGATAGACAATGGGTCTGCATCCTTAGGTATGTGCCACCATCACTTGGTGGTTGATTTTCAGCATTTTCTTATTGTTGCTATAACATGTTTTCAGTATGTTCTTATTGTTGTTCCATTCCATAATGTGCATCTATTTGCTGTCCATTATCTTCTGGCTGCAGCACAATAGGTTGTTGCTAATTTTCAGCATCAAAAGAAAGAGGATCTTCAACTAATGATTGCTGAATGGTTGGCTGTTCATGCTAAAATTTGACCTTTTTGTCAAGGTTACCATGTGTAGTAATTTTTAGCAACTTTGCCTCATTAAATACTACGTCTCGGTTACATATTATCTTCCTATCTTGAGGAAACCAAGCTCTATATCCCATCTCTCCCTCATCTCGATATCCCATGAAGATGCCCTTGATGGATTTCATGCCTAGTTTAGTCATTTGATTTACAAGAATATGCAGAAAAGCATCACAACTAAAGACATGCAAATGGCCATATCAAGCATGTTTGCCAGACCAAACCTCTTTAGGAATGCCATTTTCCAATGCACAATGGGGTGAGCGATGCACACGTGAACTATAGTTTTAAGAGCCTCTCCCTAGAACTGCTGCGAAAGATTAGCTATGGACAATATGCATCTAACTCTCACAAAGTGTGCGATTATATCTTTCAGCCACGCCATGTGATGCATGATTGTATGGGGTTGTCAGCTATCTCTTAATACCATGCATCTCACAAAACTTTTCGAATTCATTTGAAACATACTCGCTCCTTTTATCCGTTCTTATAGCTTTTAACTTAAACCCTTTTTGTGTGATAATAAAAGCATAAAACATTTTAAAAGAATCAAACCTTTCATTTTTACTCTTTAATACATACACCCATGACTTTCTACTGAAATCATCAATAAAAGTGACAAAGTATTGTGCACCTCCATGTGAATTAAGAGACATAGTGCACACATCAGAGTGTACTAAGTGAAGAGCATTGGACTTCTTAATTACACTAGAGTAATAAGGAGACTTCACATGTTTTCTACATATGCAATCATTATAAAAGTATGAGTCTTTTACATTAAATCTCCCTAAATAGGAGAGAACGTGAAGGCTTTTTTGCCTCATATGGCTAAGTCTTTTGTGCCAAAGTTCCATCTATGAATGAACTTTTGCCATAGCTAAAAACTTGCCAGATAAAGTTTTACAATGCAAATAATACAAAGTCCCCCTTTTGGTGGCTTTAACAATCAGCATAGAGCCCTTGTGGACCTTCCAAGATCCACCACCAAAGGTAGTAAAATACCCTCTTGTATCAAGTTGCCCAATTGATAGTAGACTTTTCTTTATGTTAGGTACATATTTGGCATCTTGCAAAATCAACTCTTGGCAAATTTCAAGGGCTAAGTGAATGATACCTACACTCTCTATTTCACATCCATAATTGTTGCCCAAGTAGACCTTGCTTAGGCAACCTATAGTGTATTCAAAAAATTACTCCAAAGAGAGAGTAACATGAAAAGAGGCACAACTGTCCACTACCCATGATGGAGATAGCCCATCATGAGCTGAAAATAAGGCATCGATTACCTCATTTTTAGTGATGTGCATGTTACCTGTTATTGCTATAACATCTACATCATTACATGAGGTTGCAACAAGTATCTCTCCAATGTCAGAGAGCTCTTCAATGACCACACTAGATGCAACATTTACCTTTGCAACTTCTTTTGAGTGAGAGCTATCATAATCTTTCTTGTCATCCTTCTTTTTCTTTCCTTGCTATCTCTTTCTTTCTTGCTCTTTCTTGTTGTAGCGACAATCGGGCTTTTTATATACTTTACATCCACATTGATAGCAAGTAGCATCTTGTTGTTTACCCTTGCTTTTACTCTTGCTTTTACCTTTATTTCTTGCATTACCTCTCTTTTTTGACCTGTCTTTGAGATAATAGGCTGAACCACTGCTTTCTCCATTAGACTTTCTTCCAATCTCTTCATTGAGAATAGATCCCCTAACACCATCAAATGTTAAAGCAGGGTTGTTGCTTAGTGAAACATCCAGAGACTCCCAGGTATTAGGCAAAGTCATCAATAAGAAGATAGTCTTCAATGATAAATTGAAATGCTGTAAACAAGAGTCTTGCAACAACTGCCTCAAAATCCGTGTCAAGACACTCAAATGCTCCAATGATAGCTTAGACTCATCCAACTCCATGTTTACAAGCTTGTGCATGAGATGCACTTGATTTACTAGAGTTGTATTTTCATAAGTATCCATCAACTTTTTTCATATGGCATAAGTCGTATCAAGTTACTTAATATTTGTAAATACATCATCAGATACGACCATTTTAATGTATGCAATGGCTTTCTTGTTAAGTCTAGCCCAATCCTAATATGTCATAGCTGTAGGCTTGACTTCCAAAAAAGCATCATCATAATCCTTGAGAAACAAAATGCCTTGCATCTTGTTCTTCCACAAGTCAAAGTTAGTGCTATCAAACCTCTTGATTTCAAGAAGGGATTTAGTGTCACTACTACTAGAAGCATTTGCAGCCATTTTTTAGCAATGCAGCAAAAAATCAATGCTGCAATTTATGACAATAAATAATAATTTAAATATTCAGCTAATATTAGTCCAAATTTTCAGACAATAAAAGTAAGATTTAGTTCAAGTACATAGACAACAATAGAACAAATGACTTTCAACAATATAACTGAAATTTCAATATATAATCCATGCATACATCATTGCCGGGTGACTTCCACTTCAGTAATATTACCAAAATACATCTGCAACAATCCTAGATTTGCAAGTAATCATTAAGACTGCTGCAATGTGACTATTCAACAATATATCAACTCAATGGGAGCTACCCAACATGTGTACTACATACATATGTGACCAAGTCTGTTGGGATGTAAAGGTCCTTTATTCACCTTCGTATATTGTACAAGTGTATCCTTAATTCACCTCCGTTGGGATGTAAAGGTCCTTTATTCACTTCCGTATATTATACACGTGTATCCTTAATCAGCTCGTACTCTCTTTGTCATTCTCACTCTCACTCATTTGCACAATTTCTCTATTACAAATCTTTACTCTTCCACTAGCCGCGCACTCAACAATTGGTATCAGAGCTTCGGCTAAGGTGTTCGTGCTCGTCAGAGTCCGTGTAAGATATCTCTAGTGTTTTACTTGTGCAAAATTATCAGGTTGTCACTTTGGCCATTCGCTCAGGTTAGGTCGCCATTGATTTTAGGCACGTGTGTGCTGCACTGTCAGTCGATAGTCCAGAAACCCTAAATCTGCACATGCGACAGTACATTCTGTCACGTTTTCTGCAGGCGACAGGTCGTTGACCTGGTAGGTAGACGACATGTTTTGAACTAGGCGACAACATGTGATAGGTTTTTAGGCCAGCGACTGGTTACGACTGTCAGAGCTGGCGACAGGTTCCGTGGCATCAGGTGATAGTTTTCTGCAAGGCAATAAGTCATGACAGCAGTCGGTTGGTCAACGGGAGCAGATTCGTCACTTTCGAGGTATTTTTGATATTTTTTTAAATTTTCATGCAAGCAGACTACTTGCTCAAATATGGGTTTGCGCGTGGAAGCACCGTTTTTAAATTTGTGCAAATTTGAGCATGGAATTTTGGAGTTTTTTCCAGATTTGATGCTGTTTATGCTTGATAGTAACATTTGTGTTAGAAATTGTAGACATTGTGCGTGTTGATCTCAGTTAAATTGGACATGTTGCCAAATTTGTTGGAATTTTGCTCATCTAAGTAAAATTTCTTGACATTGGACTTGGAAAAATTGGGGCTTTTCATGTATTGATGAAATTTTGCTTAGTTGGGTCAGATTGTTGACATTTATGTATTGTTGGACTAAGAATTTTGGGATTTTGTACAAATTTTGGTGAATTTCTGCAGTATTTGCCCGTGTGGTGACTAGTTTATGTAAAAAAAATAGAGGTTTATTGCAGGTTGGGCAAGAACATCAGTGTATTTGCTGGTTTAGCTTGTGCTATTGCAGTTCAATGCATTTACACTTGTGTTTGTGATAAAAATGACTCTGACTTCTTCCAGTTTTGATATTAAGAGTTTGATGAAAATCAAATGGTTTGATGGTTAGGGTTTTGACCTTTGGAAAGACCGTATGCAGGGCATATTGTTCTTAAAGGATTGTGAGGATGCTTTGCAGAAAGATAAACCCGCACAAATGTGTGATGCAGATTGGGCCAAAGTCAACAAAAAGGCTGTGGCTTATATAAAGATGGGTGTCATTGATGACATTTTGACAGACATTAAGGGCTTAGATACTGGTCATGTAATATTGAAGAAGTTGAAAACTACCTATGAGATCACTACACTTGTTAATCATGTGCATTTAATGTGCAAGTTGGTGAATATACAGTTAGATGAGTCCAAGCCTGCAATTGAGCACTTAAGTGCATTTATTGGTATCTTAAATCACCTCAAGGATGCTAAATTGGATTTTGATGATAAGTTGAGGGTGATCTTTTTGATCATGATATTGCTTGATTCTTGGGAGACCTTGGTAGTTTCTCTCAGTAATAAACTCAATCTCTCACATGATGGTGTGAGGGGTTCAATCTTGAATGAAGAAATTAGATGTACGTCTAATGGAGAAGGCAACAACTCAGCTTACAATGTTAGAGGCAATGCTGAAAAGAAAATGCAAATGTTGGACAAAGAAATAGAAGCAAGAGCAAAGGAAAGGAAAAGAGTGATGTTACTTGCTATCAGTGTGGTCGGAAGGGCCATAAGAAACCTGATTGCAGGTACTAAAAGAAGGAATAAGAGAGAAAGAAGAATGTAGAAGACATAAAGAAGAAAGAGGATAAGATAGATGTATCTGAGTCAGCCAAAGGCAAGGAAAAGGCCAATGTGGCATCTAGTATAGTTGCCATGAGAACACGTATTTTTGAAATCTCACTTAACATGTGGATTAATTTTTAATCACGTGGTTAAGTAAATGTTGCACATATGAGGTGTAATTGGGATTAGAGTAAATTTACGAGCACGAGACTCGAGGAAATCACGGGATGTCAAAGGCAAAAGTTGCTATAGGTTATGTCGCACATGTAATTGGTGGTATCTGGTGCCAGTTGTTAGCCTAGGTGGTGTGCAAATCGGATGCCATATGTGTACGTGGCGAGCGTCGAAAGGTCCCCAAGAACAAAGAACTCTACTTTAAGCTCAAAATTCAAGAGAATAGACTTGCACGACATGAGGCAAAAGGACCAATTGGGTACAATCTCCCTTCATGCCTTGTGTGAGCGCTCCACAAAGCATGTATTTAATATTTTATTCATCTCCAAGCTAAAAAATAGTCCAATTTTACAATTAGCATGCTTTAGCTTTTGTATTTACTTTTGTCGAAACAAAGAATAAAAAGGTTGGGTGGTCCAAGAGTCGGGCAGTGCCCAAATACAATGTCTAACAATGAATATTTAAACCGTGCGCCCATGCGCATGCAAAAATAATAAATATATGTCAAGCGCTTCAATAAATAAGCGCTCCACGCCTAAGATGCGTGCCCATAAAAAATGATAATTTTTTCTAAATAACTTGAATATACGCTATCGCCCAGTGCTTTCCAATGCCACTGCCACCTGCTCTACACATCAACTGAAGTATTCACAATTGTTAGAAAATAATAAAATTAAATCGACAAAAGTGAATATCTAGCAGTCTTCAGCTACAAAATAAGTAAATAGGTTGGAACTCTGTCCTAACCTTAATTTAATACGAGTGCGTACTCTAAACTCATAAACTTTCATTAATTCAAATATGTATCTTGCGGAATCATCCGCTATGGAATCATCCACTTACGCATTAAATTAACGTGACGCCCGAAAAGAACATGCGTCCTCGTCAACTTTTCGCACAAGGAATCCACCTTGTGTACGAGCCTCGATAAATAAATATAATTTTACGGAATCCACTATAAAACCTCACAGAATCCACTGTGGAATATGCCTCCTGGCATAACTAGGTCATTCATTTGGCCATAAGTGTCAGTTGGTGATACTAGAGAAGTGGCGTTTAATGGTACCTAACACCAATTTGATAGTCAAAGATGACACAGAGACTCGGGAATGGAAGTTGCCTAGCCAATTTTATTATTGGCTAGTCAGTTTATTTTTGAGGATACTGAAATAATTATTAGATTAATTTTTAGTATTTAAAGAGTAAAAATTAATATTTAATGATGGATAATACTAAAAAAACCATTTGGGAAGTTTGCTACTTGTCAAAAATGCCCATGTAAGATTGAAAAACATCTTTAGAGGTTGGAGAGAGGCATTTTTAGTGGATTCAGCCTGCAAGAGAGAGGGAGGAGATGCTGCTGGTTTGATTTGGAGCTATTAGAGGACATTCTGAGGCAGCGACGGGCAAGAGAAGACCAATCAACAGTAGATGACAACATCTACAGGCTGTTGAGACAATGCAACAACAGTAAATGACTGGTTTTTTTCAGTTCTTTGCATCTGCAAGCTGTTGTGGTAGGGCAGCAACTACATTTGACTGATTTTCAGTCATTCTTGGTGACAAAACTCTAAATTTTCTCTCTCATCTCCCAGCCATTTCACAGCCTTGCTTTGAATATCTCAGCACTTGGACCCTTGGAGACTGAGAAATTACAAATTTCTTTATTGTAAATCCTAATTTACAACAAAAATTAGGGTTTACCAGCAGCCTCGAGAAGCGTACCAGAAATTGAAAGCTCCAAGACTTGGATTTTTCAGGGCTAAAGGTGAATTTTAGCTAAATTCAGGTGGAGGATTAGCCAACAATTGAATTTGGGGCATTTCCATCGTTTATGAAGTGGATGAAGGCCAATTAAGTGCCTGAATCAAGGGGCAAATCAGATTGAAGACTGGAGGAAGGTTGGTTTTTGTAGTCATAGAGGAGCTCTCGGATGCAAAGGCTGATGTACTATGTGCAATAGATTATGATGCCCTTGTATGTCACATGCAGGATATAGAGATTACCAAGGTTGATGTGATTGATACACTTTTGTCAGATAATGATGGTGTCACTCAGACTTGGAATGTAGATTTTGGTGCTTCTTTCCATGTAACTCCTTGCTCGGAGTATTTTGCTATGTTCAATGCAGACAATTATGGAAAATTATATATTGGAAATAACCATGCTTGAAGCATTGATGCGATAGGCATTGTGCACTTGTCTTTGGATAATGGGCAAGAGCTTGTGCTGAAAGATGTCAGATATGTGCATGGCATCAAGAAGAGTTTACTATTTGTTGGAGAGCTTGACTTGCATAGTTACACTATACTATTTGGTAGTGGTTTGTGGAAATTGAAAAAGGGTTTCTTGTTGATTGCAAAAGGAACCAATAAGGGCACTTTGTATTGTCTACATTGTAAAGCTTTCAATGGCAAGTTTCTTGCACTTGCTAAAATTGGTTGTCATTTGGAGTTATGGCAAAAGAGATTAGGCCATATGAGCCAGAAAGGACTTGATGTCCTTACCTCTTTGAAGAGGGTTGATGAAAAAGGCTCTAAACTTGATTTTTGTAATGATTGTCAATTTGAAAAGCAAATAAAAAAATCATTTTACTATGGTGTCTCTCGTAAGTCCAATGTCTTGGACTTACTGCATTGTGATGTATGTAGTATGCTCGTGAAATCATTGGGTGGTGCTGCATATATTTTCTCCTTTATTGATGATTGCTCCATGAAGATTTGGGTTTATCTGTTGAAAAAGAAAAGTGAAATGTTTGTTGTTTTAAAAATTTTCATGCATTTGTGACCACTCAGATAGGTAGAAAGTTGAAATGCTTGAGAACTAATAATGGGGGTGAGTTTATATCTATTGAGTTTAAGTCTTTTTGTGACTTGCATGGAATCAAGAGGGAGCTTATAGCTGCTTACAATCCTTTTTCAAATGGTATGGTTGAAAGATACAACGGGACTTTATGTGAGAGAGTGCATTGCATGTTGTCCACTGCTAATCTTCCTTATGAATTTTGGGGAGAGGCACTTAAAACCGCGATTCACATCAGCAACTGCTCTCCAAACAAGTCCTTAAATAATGGCATCCATGAGGAGGTTTGGTTTGGCAAATCGGCCTCATATGACCATTTATAGATTTTTGATTGTGATGCCTTCCTGCATATTAGGGATGAGCGGAGGAACAAACTTGACCCGAAATCCACCAAAGACATTTTCATGGGCTATGGTGATGAGGGTGAATTTGGCTATAGAGTGTGGCTACCTTAGTCTAAGAAAATTATTCGCAACTATAATGTTGTGTTTAATGAATCAAAATTCTTAAAAGGTACTTTAGCCTCTAATGAAGACATGAAAAATGTCAAATTTTAGAATTTACACTCACTTATTACTTCAAATGATGAGCCTCATGATGCCTTACCATAGGCTGAAACTGATGATTAGTTAGTTATTTTTGAGCTAGATGATGATGGCCAACAATTAGAAGCACAAGGAGGTCATGGATAACAAGATAGACTTGTTGATTATGAAAATGTGGATGTTGGTAATGAAAATGAAGGTGCTATACAACATGAACAACATGCTGAAAATGCCTTACAACAATCAATAAATGTTGAAAATAATATACCTTCGAATGTAGATCCAATTCTTGAAAATGTAGATCATTGTGTATGCATGTCTATATGCGTAAGAAGGCAATATAGGTATAACCCCTCCTTGCATTATGTGATGCTTACAGATGAGGGTGAGCCTCTTATATAGAAATAGGTCAAGTCATGCAAATTCAACAGTAAGTGGGAGCTAGCTATGCAGGAAGAGATTAAATCTGTGTATGCTAATGATACTTGGGATCTCGTATCGTTGCCCAAAGGAAGAAAGCCTCTTTCAAACAAATGGGTTTACAAAGTAAAGACAGTTGATGGGAAACCCAAGTACAAGGTAAGACTGGTTGTCAAAGGGTATGCACAAAAGGAAGGGACTTTCAAGAGGTCTTCTCATCTGTTGTGAAGATGACCACTCTACGTGTGCTTTTTGCTCTCACTGTTGTATTATCAAATGGATATAAAAATAGATTTTCTCCATGGTGACATTGATGAGGAAATCTACATGAAATAGCTCGAGGGCTTTGTAGTTCTTAGGAAAGAGCAGATGGTGTGTAAACTAAAATACAGCTTGTATGGGCTGAAGCAAGTACCACGGCAGTGGTATAAAAATTTTGACACTTTTACGCTCTCTCATGGGTTTATACGCAACCATGCAGATCATTTAGACGCCCTTTGCGGTGTAGCAAGAGAGCAGTATATGCTGCGGGAAAGGGCTTTAGCCCTTGGTTGCTTTGTTTTTTTGATTTGAGGCCATTTCGGGGCCTGTTTTGGAGGCGAAAGTTTTTCTGCATGCACCCAGGAAAAGGCCCTGTTTTGTGCTGTGCGACCACTGTTCTACAGGTCGGTGAAAAGTTACTGTAGAAATTGCATCGTATGCCTATACGCAGAGACATTGGGAGTTACAGAATCATCCTTGTTGCTTGATGCAAAATCCCCATCATACTTGTTTTGTATGTGAATGATATGTTGCTAGCTGGGAAAAGAAAGACTAGCTTGGATGCTCTCAAAGATCAATTGAAATGAGCTTTCTCCATGAAAGATTTGTGAAATGCAGAGCATATATTGGGCATGAGGATTCGTAGGGAGAAAACGTAGAAATTGATGCCAGGAGGTATATTTCACGGTGGATTCCGTGAGGTTTTACGATGGATTCCGTAAACTTTGTTGATCGGGGCTCATACACAAAGTGGATTCTTTGTGCGAGAAGTTGATGGGTACGCCTGTCCTTTTCGGGCACTTCATTAATTTAGTGTGTACATAGGTGAATCCATAGTGGGTGATTCCGCAAAATACATATTAAATTAATAAACGTTTATGAGTTTAGAGTGCGCACTCGTGATAAATTAAGGTTAGGATTGATCTCTAACCAGTTGATTTATTTATGTAGCTGAAGACTGCTAGGTATTCACTTTTGTCGATTTAATTGTATTATTTTACTAATGATTGTGAATGCTTCAGTTGATGTGTAGAGATAGCAGTAGTGGCGGAGGAAAGCATTGGAGGATAGCGTGTATTCGAGTTATTACTTATATTTTGATGGGCGCATATCTTAGACTGTTGAGATATCGAGCTCCACTCGTGATATGCCAGGGTGACCATTGTGCATTTATGTCATGGACTTGTTAGTTGCTGATGCAATTGGTATACCGCCCATGAATAATAGCTAGATGACAACTATCCTTATCTACTCTAGTTCGTGGCTCAGTTAGTATGCCACCTTAGTTAGTTAAGTTTGGTTTGAGACCCATATATAGGGTTCTTCTATTTCTATGTACTTGAGTTCTTTTTGGCTTACACAACTAAGAAGATGAAAACTGTTTTCTGCCTCCACCTTTGTGTGTATTCTCCCATTGTGCAAGCTAGAAGTGAGACTCCTTCCTTTTCTCCCAGAATCTTGAGATGGTATCAGAGCCTTGTTCGTGATAAGGAGCTCAAGAAAGCAAACCAAGTTCACGGTGTTTTGGTAAGAGGACCAGTGTTGCTTTCATTTTTCTGTTTTGGGAGCAAGTCTTTGCAGGTAGCACAACCGGAAAGTGCAAGAGTGCATTGTCTTCTAGGAAGTGACTGTGTGGTCAAATATCACTTTCGCTAGTTTTGCAAATTTGCCCTTGTGAGGGTGAAGCTGTGTTTTTTGCAGTGTTCTGTAATGGCGTCTGATTCTCTTTCACAGATTGTAACTGAAAAGCTTGACAAGAACAACTTTCAAGTATGGAAGTTTAGAATGACGAATTTTCTTATGGGAAAATGATATTGGGAATTTGTTGTAGGAAATGAAGAAGAACTAGTTCTTCCAGATGTTTCCAATCAACAGCAAATGCATGCATTTAAAGCATGGCATGAGAGAGCCAGGAAAGTTGTGTACTGGTTCTCTATCAGTATTTCAGACTCTATGATTGTGCATATTCAGGATGCAAGTACGTCAAAGGAGGCATGCGATACCTTGTCAAAAATGTATAGCACAAATACGCAAGCCAGAAAAATGCAGCTCAAGCAAGAGTTGCAGAATGTGCAAAGAGAGTATGAGCATCAATGACTACCACATGAAGGTAAAGAAGATTGCAGATGCAATTGCTTCCATTGGGTCGCAGTGGAATATGATTTAGTTTCTGACTGTGAATGGTCTAGGAAAGGATAATGCACAGTTCCGAACATCTATTTCCGTCCGTGAAAGATTTCTTGATTTTGAGGAGTTGATTGCTCTTCTAATTTTTAAGAAGCAAAGAAATGGTGGTGCATCTTCTTTAGGAGGAACTTCAAAAGAAGCTGTCTTCTACTCAAATGCTGGAAGAGGTAGAGACAGAGGTAGAGGAGGCCGATCTAGAGGCCGTGGTAGAAATCAGAATATGCAGCAAACTCAAGAAGACCAGTCCTATGGAGGAGGACGTGGTAACTCTAGAGGCAGAGGGAGCCAAAGAGGTTGTGGTGGATGGCAAAGAGGCCAAAATGCAAACAGCAATGTTGAATGCTACTACTGTGGTAAAATGGGTCATATGGCTAAAGACTGCTATAAAAAGCAGAATGACATCATGAATGGAAAATTGCAACAAGGAAATTATGCATCTTCTAGCAGACATGGTGATGACAGAAATGAGCATTTGTTTATAGTGCAGCACATGACCAATTCTGTGACAAGTGCAGAAAAAAGCAATGATGTGTGGTATGTTGACCCAGATGCATCAAACTACATGATAGGTCATGCGCAATGGATGTAGGATGCAAGGAAAATGAAAAAACCAGGATTTGTGGAGAGTGGTGATGATACTTCACAACCTATTGTGTAGATTGAAAAAATTCATTTGTCTATGCAGGATGGGAAAAATAAATACCTGTCCGATGTATTTCATGTCCAGAATATCACCAAGAACTTGGTTTCTGTTGGTCAAATGGTTGACCAGGGCTTGCAGGTCAGATTTAATTCTCATGGATGCTTTGTTGAGGATATGAAAAATAAACGTCGCTTGATAGCAAAAGGAAAGAATGGCAGAATGTTTACGTTGGATGCAGACATGTCTGAATTGAGTGCAGCAATGTTTACACATGGGACCGGTGTAGTTGCATATATTGATATCTGGCATAAACGCATTGGTCATGTTAATGTACGACTTAAATCAATGCAGGCCCAAAATATTGTTGCAGGATTACCTAAATTCAAGGTTGCAGAAATGCATAAGGTATGTGAAGTCTGTCAATTTGGAAAACAGGCAAGGAAACTATTTCCTAGACATATTCAAGAGAGTAAGAAGCCATTGGAATTAATCCACTGATGTGTGGACTACTAAAGCTGCATCTCTTGGAGGTTGTCATTATTTTGTCACTTTTATTGATGACTATAGCAGAAAAGTTTGGGTGTATTTTATGAAAAAAAAAAGAAAAGTTTTTGGGCATTTCAAAACTCTTAAAGCTATGGTTGAAAAAAAAACAGGCCTGCAAATAAAATGCCTAAGGTCAGATGGAGGGGAGAGTACCTCTCAAATGAGTTTGCAAGGTTCCTGCAAGAGCATTGCATAAAGTAGCAATATTCATGTAGTCATACCCCATAACAAAATGGAATTGTAGAAAGAAAAAACATGCATATTGGAGAGGTATCTCGTGCCATGCTCAACGAAAAAAACTTGTCAGATTTTTACTGGGTTGAGACAGTTGCTACAGCAGTCTATATAATGAACAGGATTCCCACTGCAGCAATACATGGGATGACTCCAGAGGAGAGGTATACTGGTAGGAAACCATATATTTCTCATTTGAAGATTTTTGGTTGCATTGCTTATGTTCATGTGCCAGATGAGTTGAAATCCAAGTTGGATCCAAAAGCTGAGAAGTGTATTTTTATTGGTTATTCTCTGTAACAAAAAGGGTATAGATGTTATAACCCTTCTACTCGTAAGTTTACAGTGAGCAGAGATGTTTTTGATGAGATGAGTAGCTGGTATAAACCAGTAAATGTGATTGATGATGTAGATGCACAAAATGGTAATCCTGCACATAATTCACAGCAGCAGTCACAAGATATTAGTGGACCTGGAGCGTCCTCTAGCAGTGGTTCACATTCTTCGCCATGGACATGCAGATTGAGATAATGAGAATCTTCTCAAAGCAATGCAGATAGTGGTATACAGGTATCACGAAAAGGAAAAGAGAAGGTAGAACAACCCATGTTTGATGTGAATGCAGGTCACTCTTATGTGGATGGTGAATCCAGTGGCTCAGAACAGAGCATTGATGATGAGTTGGGTATTCCTTCTATTGTTACACCTGGAGTAAGGAAGACTAGGGATGTTTTGAGAGCACCTGGGAGTAAGAAAGCCATGGATGAAGAAATGGGTGCCTTGGAAGCAAATGCTACATGGAAATTGGTACCTTTGCCTAAAGATAAGAATGCAATTGGTTGTAAGTGGATTTATAAGGTGAAACACAATGCAAATGGTTCTGTGAATAGATACAAGGCAAGATTAGTAGTCATGGGGAATGCACAAACATATGACATTGATTATGAAGAAACATTTAGTCCGGTTGCGAGGATGACAGCCGTAAGATCAGTCATTGCTATGGCTGCATCAAAGGGATGGTCTTTATATCAGATGGATGTAAAGAATGACTTTTTGCATGGTGATTTACAAGAAGAGGTCTATATAGAGCAGCCACCAGGTTATGTGCATGTTGTTCATATTGAGTTTGTTTTTAGATTGAAGAAAGCTTTGTACGGCTTGAAGCAAGCACCTAGAGCGTGGTCTGACAAGATAGGACAATATCTTGTCACTATTGGCTTTCAGATTTCCAAGGCAGATTTTTCACTTTATGTGAGAAAGACAGAGAAATGTATTATGCTGCTTGTCATTTATGTTGATTTGATTATCACAAGTGATAGTGATGAAGATATCCTTCATGTGAAAATGCTATTGAAGTAAAAGTTTGAGATAAAAGATTTAGGAGAGCTGTGTTATTTCTCGAGCATTGAGGATCATGTAGCTTCTCGAAGACCCTACTATGTACAGATGTATAGTAGGAAGTTTGATTTATATGACTATTACCAGGCCAGATTTGAGCTATGCAGTTGGATTGGTAAGTCAATTTATGCAGGCTCCAAGGAAACCGCATTTGGATGCGGCTAGACGCATGCTCAGGTATGTGAAGTCCACATTGCAGTATGGACTACTTTATGAGACTAGCGTTCAGATACAGTTGCATGGATACACTGATGCTGATTGGGCTGGTAGTATTTCTGATAGACGATCTACTAGTGGATATGTGTTGTCTTTTGGGAGTGCTGCAGTCACTTGGAGCAGCAAGAAACAACCTATAGTTGCCTTGTCGAGCACAGAGGCTGAGTACAGGGACGCAGCAATGGCTGCATGTGAGGTAGCTTGGTTGCATAAGCTACTTTATGATATGCATTAGCCTACAGATGGGTCAGTTGTCATTTATTGTGACAACATGAGTAGTATACACTTGGTAAATAACCCAGTCTATCATGCTAGAACAAAGCACATTGAGGTGCATTATCACTATGTGCGGGAGAGGATTTTACTAGGTTTTATTGATCTAGTTTATGTCAGCACAGAGGATCATGTAGCTGACATATTTACGAAGGCATTGGACGCAAAGAAGCGCAAGTTCAGAGACCTGCTTGGTGTGCAGGAAGTGGGATTGAGCTCGAGGGGGAGTGTTGAGATATCAAGCTCCACTCGTGATATGCCAGGGTGACCGTTGTGCATTTATGTCACTGACTTGTCAGTTTTGCAGATGCGGTTGGTACACCGCCCATGAATAATAGCTAGATGACAACTATCCTTATCTACTCTAGTTCGTGGCTCTGTTAGTATGCCACCTTAGTTAGTTGAGTTTGGTTTGAGACCCATATATAGGGTTATTTTATTTCTATGTACTTGAGTTCTTTTTGGCTTACACAACTAAGAAGAGGAAAATTGTTTTCTGCCTCCACCTTTGTGTGTATTCCCTCATTGTGCAAGCAAGAAAGCTACAAGTGAGACTCCTTCCTTCTCTCCCACAATCTTGAGATAGACATGGCATGGCGCCTATATTTTATCATGCCTATTTATTAAGACGTTGGATATTTATTTATTATTTTGTATGCGTATGGGCGCACGATTATGATATTTGTATTTGGACATTGTATTGGGTATGCTTGACTCTTTGGACGCCCGCTCATTAGCTCTATTTCTATTTTGTGCTAAAGCAAACTCAAAAGCCAAAAGCGTGCTATTTTGTAATTTGGGCTATTATTTGAGCTTGAAGATGATTAACACATAAAATACATGCTTTGTGGAGCACTCACACAAGGCATGGGGGGAGATTGCATCCAATTGGTCTCTTCATGTCGTGCATGCTTTTTACCTTGAGTTTTGTGCAAACAATAGAGTTCTTTTGTTCTTTTGTTCTTGGGGACCTTGCGGCGTTCACTACGCGAGCATACAATATCCGATCTGTACACCAGTAGTATCAGAGCGAAGCTGAGATCGAGAGCTTTCAATCGCTATCCATTTTGCGAGAAGACGGATCTCCTGGAATGATCGAGCTCTACAGTCAGTCTCATCGCGAATGGTCGATGCGGGTGGATTCTTGGCGGTCAAGAACCTCTGTCTACAGCTTCTGATCGCGAAGGACCGGCCTGAGGAGGCGGAGGACCACGTCAACATCTCCTTCTATCAAGTCGTTTTCTCAGAGATTAGAGATAAGTTTCATATTCTTCATAAAGCTTAAAAGCTTCAAAACTAAGCTTTTCAAAAGCTTAGCTTTAAAATTTATCAATTGGCGACATCAGGAGAGGATCGCTGTGATTTTCGCGGCAGTAAAACGGCCCCCCCTAAAATTCGTCGTTTGCAAGCAGACTAAGCTTTAAGCTAAGTTAATCAAGTTTTAAGTTATACAAATATTCAAGTTGAGCAAGTTCTATAAGTTCTGCAACTCCGCAAGTCAATCAAGTCATCAGAAGTCAGAATTGACTTATGTCAAAAACTCCCATAACGACAGTTCCTGCGCAGAAGCACTGAATTGCAAAGTTGATCCTTGTAAGACTCTATTTGCATACGCAGACTGCTGAACCAGTTTTAGCATATGCAGGTCATACGCAGATTTTATGAAGATTTCAAATTCTGCAACCGCAAAAGTCGAAGACCGTGAAAGCCAAACAAAAATCTATAAGCCTTGTACACCCCACTTTGAGCTACGCTCATCCCGCTAATTGGATTTTGAGAGTGTAAGGTCTTTTAAATTTTTACAGGATGATGAAATAAAATATGGATGATTTAATGGTTGAAGATGATCTTCCTGAACCTATCATGGAATAAAAATTGGATTTAATTATGATGTAGTTGGACGAAGAACGAAGAGCCTGGTAAGCCTTGCAAGTTTAATTGGCCAATTTAAAAAGATCGACTACCGACAAAGATTGACCACAATCCAAGGATCTTATCCGATGAACGATCGATGCGACTCTCGAAGCTCAATTCATCTGCAAAGAAACAAAGATAAGTAAAAGAAATTTCAAATTCCGTACTTTCAATGACACTCGAGATGGAAAGACTATTCTTGAATTCATCAATCAGTTTGATGATTATTTTCATGAAGAGACATACGCTGAAAAAGATAAAATCAAGTGTGTCACTAATCATTTAGTGCATAGAGCATCTCTTTGGTGGACCGTGGTTCATAAGAGCATAGATTGTTCCACTACCTGGGAGAGTTTCAAAAAGAAGTTTATGCCGAATTTCATTCCTCCACAATTCCATGAAAAAGCCATAAAGCAATGTGACATTCTTCAGCAAAGAGATCGTGAGTCTATTTTTCAGTACACCGAACGCTTTTGGAATGCCTTACTTCAACTACGCATGCTTGAAGACGTACACGAAGCGACTCACAAATGCAAGTATATGTCTGGATTACTTGGCCATTACTACGCTGAAGTCAATATGTTCAAGCCTGCAACTCTTGAAGATGCAATTTCTTTAGCTCATGACACTGAAGACAAAATTCGAGGAAGAGACAAGCGTCCATAATAATTTGAAGCAAATGGTAACTATGGTTTAAAGCAATTCAATTCAAATTTTAGAAGATTCAATTAAAGTCGATTTCCTTCATAATCTTTCCGTAAGTCTTGGACAAAACCACATGCTTTGCCATCAAATATCAATCAAAACCCTAAGTCATCTTTACAGCCAAATTCTAATATTCCTAGACTTCCTGCCATTGCAAACAATGTATCTAAAGCCAAACCTATAGTGTGTTATAAATGCCATCAACCTAGACATCTAGTAGTCAATTGCCAATCGAAGAAGCCACCTGTCCATGTCAACTATCTTCGAGCAATGGAAGATGAATAACATGAGGAAATGCCTAACTTTACGGAAGATGAGGACGACATTACTACTCCTTCGGATACTTTACGAGGTATGTCAACTCCACATTCTTTGTTGACAATGAAATGTTTAGTGCATGGAAAATAAAAGATTATTCTACACGATGATGGTAGTACACATGATTTTATTTCTGTAAAGTTAGTGAAAAAATTAAAATTACAAACTATTCCTATGTATTATCGCATTAAAGTAATATTCTTAGGCACAAGGTATAATGGAACGCAAGATGTGCATGATTTAGAAATTCAAATTGGTGAATACAGTGAAAGAAGGAATTTTTTAGTTGTACCATTACAGTCCAGTGATATTATCCTAGGTATGCCTTGGTATTCAATTAAAATTCATTTTCAAGAAAAACACATTACATTGTATGGTATGCATGCATCTAATAATTTTCCACTGCTTACTCATACTCAAGCTAAACGTGCATTATGTAAAAGTAGTAAATCTTATCTAATTTGGGTGAATGAACTTCAAGCTAAAGAAAAACATATGCACCCTAGACATAAAGACTTTCTTGCACAATTTAAAGATTGTTTTGTTGAGGACTTACCACCTGGACTACCTCCTTCATGTCCTGAAGACCATAAAATAGATTTAATTCCTAGTACACAACCACCTTGTAAAGTACAATATATGTATAATCAGATAGAGCAAAAAGAAATTCAAAATCAAGTTGATAAATTATTAAACAGAGGATTAATTAGATCTAGTAGTTCTCCATTTGGTGCACCTGTTTTGTTAGTAAAGAAGAATAATAATACTTATTGTATGTGCATTGATTATCGTGTCTTAAATAAGATTACTGTAAAGAATAGATATCCAATTCTTAGGGTAGATGATATTATGGATAAACTACAAGTTTCTGTCATATTTAGTAAAATAGATCTTAAATCTGGTTATCATCAAGTGAGATTAGATAAATTTGATATATTTAAGTCTACATTTAGAACTCAATTTGGTCATTATGAATTTTTAGTGATGCCTTTTGGATTGACTTAACATACTTACTACATTTAGTAGAATGATGAATTACATATTTTTGAAATATCAACATTGTGTTATAGTATTCTTTGATGATATCTTGGTATTCAGTAAAATTGAAAAAGAACATTATGAACATCTGTCTTTGGTTTTTAAGTTATTGAAAGATAATCAATTGTATGCTAATTTGGAAAAGAGAGTTCTTTCAAATAGAAATTGAATATTTAAGTCATATTGTGTCTTGAAAAGGTATTAAGGTTGACTTTAATAAGATAGACGCAATATTAAATTGGTCTATATTCAAAAATGTGCATGAGTTATGTTCTTTTCTAGGTCTTGCTAGTTTTTACAAGAAGTTTGTGCGAATTTTTTCATTACTTGCTTTGCCTTTGACTAAACTTTTAAAGAAATGTATTGTTTATCATTGGTCTGATAATCAACAGAAATCTTTTAATTTATTGAAACATGCACTAATCCATGCTCCTGTATTACAGCTACCTGATTTTAATAGACAATTCTTTTTAGTAGTTGATGCTAGCGGATTTGGAATAGAAGCCGTACTTACGCAATATAATTATCCCATAGCCTATTCTAGATGTAAACTGAAACCATCCGAACTTACATATTCCACATATGATAAATAATTCTTAGTTGTTGTACAAGCTTTAAAACAATGGAAACATTACTTAATGGGTTCTGAGTTTATGATAAGACTGACCAACAAAGTATTAGAGATTTACTTAGTCAATCTCAAATATCTGATCGACATATTAAATGGACAGCTTTTATTTAGAGTTTTCATCTCCTTATCCAATATCAAACATGTAAAGAAAATGTAGTGGTCGATGCATTAAGTAGAAGATCGATCATTCATAATATCTCTGTTATATCATTTGATTCTCTAACTCTTATGAAAGATACTTATCATCACGACATTACTTTTTATGATGATTAGAATAAATTAGTTAAAAATAACTCGATTCCTATTGATTCACTGTCTTATAATGATGGATTTATGTTTTATGAAAAGAGATTATATGTTATAGTTTCATTTAGGTTTTTTGTTTTGAATGAGATTCATTGTCCTCCATATCAAGGTCATAGATGTATCATATCTACTTTACATACATTGACTGAAGATTTTTATTGGCCGCATATGGACGCTGATGTATCTAACTTTGTTTCTGAATGTTTAGTTTGTCAAAGAGTTAAGAGACATTATGGTAAACATTATGGATTACTTATGTCTTTATTTATTCCATCAAGACCATGGGAACAGATTTCTATGGATTTTATTATTGGTTTACCTAATACTAAAGCTAACTATGATATGATTTGGACTATTGTAGAAAGGTTTAGTAAACAAGCATATTTCATTCCATATAAAAAAACTTTAACAGTATCTCAAGCAACACAATTATTTTTGAAAACTGTTTTCACTAATCATAAAGTACCAAAAGTTATTATTTTTTATCGTGATTTTAGATTTTGTAATAACTTTTGGATTACTTTGTTTGCTAACCTAAGAATAAAGATTGATTTCTCATCTGCATTTCATTTTGAAACTAATGGACAAACAGAAGCCACTAACAATACTATTTTAGATATTTTACATGTTTACACTATTTCTAAATCACAGACATGGGACACACATTTGTATTTACTATAGTTTGCATATAACAATACACCACACACAGTTACGAAGAAAACACAGTTTGAAGTGATTTATGGTTATAGATTGTCTACACATGTTGCATCTTTATCAAATAGAATTCAGAGTGCTGATGATATTGCTAATATGTAAGCTACTATTTTTGATGAGGTTAAAGACGTGATTGCCAAAGCTCAACGACCATATACAAAACAAGCCAATAAAAAAAGACAGGCCATAAATTTCAAAGTTGACTATGGTTGAGAATAGAAAAACGTAGATTACAAAGTATAGATAAACACCAGTTGTGAAATTAGCACCTAGATTCTATGGACCATTCAAGATCATTCATAAAATCAATGACTGTATTCAAATAAAAACTACCATGACACTGGAAAATTCATAACACCTTTCACATTAGTTTATTACGACCCTTTAGAGGCCAATTACCTGTGCACCCAGTTTATGAAAATCCACCTTTGTTAGATGAAGAGACTGAAATACTTGAACTTGAATTTATCATAGATACTGACTTTATGACCACTAGAACTGGTCGTAGATATTCTAGATATTTGGTCAAGTTTAAAAACCATCTTGTTGAAGAAGCCTAATGTATGTACGCTAGAGACTTAAATGCTTTTCCCACTCCGTTAGCTCCACATTGAGCTAATAGCAATTGAGAACAATTGCTATCCGACCTTGGGGGTATGATGTCAAGAGACATATTTCACGGTGGATTCCGTGCCACGGTGAATTCCGTGAGGTTTTACGGTGGATTCCGTAAACTTTGTTGATCGGGGCTCATACACAAAGTGGATTCTTTGTGCGAGAAGTTGATGGGGACGCCTATCCTTTTCGGGCGTTTCATTAATTTAGTACGTACATGAGTGATTCCATAGTGGGTGATTTCACAAAATACATGTTAAATTAATAAGTGTTTATGAGTTTAGAGTGCGCACTCATGATAAATTAAGATTATGATTGATTTCTAACTAGTTGATTTATTTATGTAGTTGAAGATTGTTAGGTATTCACTTTTGTCGATTTAATTGTATTATTTTACTAATGATTGTGAATGCTTCAGTTGATGTGTAGAGATAGCAGCAGTGAGGGAGGAAAGCATTGGAGGATAGCGTGTATTCGAGTTATCACTTATATTTTGATGGGCGCATACTTTAGACATGGCGCCTATATTTTGTCGCGCCTATTTATTAAGGCGTTGGATATTTATTTATTATTTTGTATGCGTATGGGTGTACGATTATGATATTTGTATTTGGACATTGTATTGGGTATGCTTGACTCTTTGGACGCCCGTCCATTAGCTTTATTTCTATTTTGTGCTAAAGCAAACTCAAAAGCCAAAAGCGTGCTATTTTGTAATTTGGGCTATTATTTGAGCTTGAAGATGATTAATACATAAAATACATGCTTTATGGAGTGCTTACACAGGGCATAGGGAGAGATTGCACCCAATTGGTCTCTTGTTCATATCGTACATGCTTTTTACCTTGAGTTTTGTGCAAAAAATAGAGTTCTTTTGTTCTTGGGGACCTTTCGACGTTCACTACGCGAGCATACATCATCCGATCTGTGCACCAGAAATTAATATTCTTATCTTAAGAAAAGCACATTGTGAAGGTATTGGACAGATTTAACATGGCTGAAGTTAAGCCTTTTGGGATATCTTACCGCCATATCTTAAGCTCAGTAAAGCCAACAGTCCAAAAGATGACGTGGAAGCAAATGCTATGAAGGGAGTCCCTTATGTATCGGCTTGTGGTTGTCTTATGTATATTATGGTTGCTACTCATCTAAACATTGCTTATGCAGTGGGAGTTGTTCGCAGGTTTATGTCAAATCCTAGCAAACCACATTGGGAAGTTGTCAAGTGTATTCTTCGATACTTAAAGGGTACACAAAGAAAGTGTATTTGCTATGGGCAGGGTGTAGTTAGCCTACAGGGTTATTGTGATGCAGACATGGCAGGTGACTTGGACACTTAGCGGGTATGTCTTTATAGTTGCTGGTGGTGGCACTGTTTCTTGGTGTTCCAAGTTGCAGAACATTGTAGCACCGAGTACTATTTAAGTTGAATACATATAAGCTATTACTGAAGCTTCTAAGCAAGCTATATGACTGAGCAGACTTGCAATGGATCTTGACATGTTTATGGGTATTATAGTATTGGAATATGATAGCTAGAGTGCTGTATATTTGGCTAAGAATGCCATGTATCATTTATGCACAAAGCATATAGATGTGTGATATCACTTTATCAGACAAATTTTGGAAGATGGTCTAATCACATTGACCAAGATCAAAACATAGGACAACCTTGTAGATGTTCTCACTAAAAGTCTAAGCAAAGCTTAGCATGAGTATTGCATACGACTAGTGGGAGTTGGTTAGATGTTCACTTTGGACCTTTAAGTGGAAGATTGTTGGGATAAAGGCCCTCTTTCACCTCTGTGTATAGTACATGTACATGTGAATGCACCCTTACGTGCCCTAAGTATAAATACATTTTATTCTTTGTGTACCAATAGGTTGTTGGTACACTCAAATCAAATCGTACTTTCACTCACTCTCTCAGTTACTCTTACTTACTTGCTCACTCGTCGCGAGTTGCGGCTCACTCCTCTAGTTGAGCTTCAACAAATTTCTCAGTCCAAATGTACACAAATGTCAATAAATTTAGCTCAATTGAGCAAAATTTCATTGATATAAGCCATGCCCCAAAATTTTCAAAGCTAATGTTTACAAATTTTATAACTTTTGGGTTAAATTTTTCGATTGTGGATCATGGTTCTCAAATTCGAGAAAAGCCCCAAAATTTTAGACCAAGATGGCACACTGTGCTTGTGTACGCGAACACTGGGCAAAGAAAGAAGATGAAAAATTGCAGATTATATATAAATAAATGGGCATGTCAAGTCGTTCACTAGCCTCGCACGTTGGGCTCGTTTGCCCAGTTGCCATTGAGTAGCCATGTCAAGTCGTTGACTAGCCTTGTGGGCTCGTATGCCCAATTGCCATTGAGTAGCCTTGCCACCCATTGGCGGATGCCTCCACGACGTGATGTCCGCTTGATTGGTGCTGTCATCTTGGCCTGCGCTGTTGTTGGTCTGAAGTAAAATGGTTTACTTGTGCACGCCGTCGGCTACACGGGAACTGTGCTGGTTGCCTTCTCCCCCATGCCATCTGCCAATCTGCCGTTTGCCACACGCTAGGATTGCCCCGTTACTTGTCGACCAGCTACACTTGTCGATTGCTACTTGTCTTGCGACCTCACACACTTGTTGATTGCTGCCTGTCCTGCAACTTGTCACAGTGTTGGAAAGCGTGAACAATGTAACCAATGCTTTGATACCAATTTGTTGTGTTAGAGTGCAATGGAGTGCGAGATAGGAATGAGCAAGAATAGAGATGAGAGATGAGAGTGAGAGTGAGAGTGAAGGAATAAAAAATAAGTGTACTAGTGTGTTATGGTACACATAATAAAAATGTATTTATATGTTAGGTTATATATAAGGGTGTATTGACACTTGTAAGTTTATACACGGAGATTAATGGGATTTTACACCCAATAGTTGAAAGACAAAGACTTGCATCCCAATATGGATGTTGGCCTAATAAAGGTACAAAATCTTGCTTATAACCTCTTGGATCAAAAGGTATATCATCATAATAATGATTAAGAGAAAAATTGTCATCAAACTCATACCACCTGGGTCAAATGGGTAGAAAGAAAGATTCCCATAATCATCACCATAAGCATATCCATCATCCATTAGATTATGGCCATCATGAATCTCATGTACATTCTCATTATTAGCATACAAGTCATCATCATTATCCAAGTCTTCATAACCATAATCATATGCATCCAACTCATCTTCTAGTTGTAGTCCTTGATTGAGTGTGAGCTAATGCATATCCTCAACTAAACCATCATAAGCATGATCAACAACTTTAGAGTCTTCATTTCAACATGCACATATTATTTCTCAAATGGTTCGTAAGGTTGATTATTTGCCTAGTGATCTTCATATACATTGTCTTCTACTAGAGGATCAACTTACTACCAAAGTACCTAAAATTTCTACCAAAGGAACATCTGCCTATTAGAACCAACATCTCTAACTAAATCCATAATACTTTGTTTCCTTGCATGTGAAAAGTGCAGTCCTACAATACCTATAGGTACTAAATGAGCCATAAGTTTTGATTGAAAGCTTCGATTGACAAAATTTTTGATTCAAATCGAAGCTAACACTTTTCTCTTCAAATGGAGCACTTAACAGTAAATTTTAGAGGAGGTCAAAAAAGGATATGATAGCCCAAAGTTGGCTGATTGAAAGTGTTCACAACCTGTCCGTTTGAATGTCCGTAAGAGGTCTATAGATCAACCTTTGACCTTGTTGAACCTTGTAGACTCACAAATAAAACTGATGGCACTTTGTAGGATACCAAGTCATCAATTTATGATTAATAAAAAGCAATCGAAGTCCCAGATCACCCATTTTAATGATTGCAATGGAGTAATGTTATGTAATCAATGTATAAATGGAGTCACTTCAAAGATGAATCAACCAACGCGAACTTAAGAATTTGCAATGCCAACATAAACATCATCTTATCATCTCTGCCAACAATAGCAAGACATTGCTGTAGACATATTAGCATAAGCATTTAAGTGGTGAATTGAAGGCCCCATGGCATCACAAACATGTCATTAACATAACCCATGTACCAAGTAATGATTTATCATCCAAGAGCTTAGAAAAGAGTAATGACTTTCTAGCTTGTTGCCATCAAAAGCCCCAAATGTTGCTTCTAAATTGAATCCCATAACTCCATAATCTTCAATCTTACCAAGGTTGAAGAGCCTTACTCAAAGAAGACAATGAAGTTACTGAAGTGGTAGCTATGGTTGGAGCTTATAATTGAGCATTCAACATTAGAGAATGCTTCTTGATAGTTTAATTGCTGAGGAAGTTGAAGAAGATTTCTTGCTTGATTCATCAAATGAAACTCTATGTTGCTTCATTGGAAGAGAATTAACCTTCAATCTTCAATGTATGAGCTTCAATGTTGGCCATGAAGAAGCAAACAATGTAGAATCCTTGTAATGAAAAGACTTCATTTCTCTTTACACTTCAGAAACAAAGAATGTCAAGCTTGAAGAAGAATCCCCAAATTTATCTTCCATGGAAGCTTGAAGAGTTGAAGAAAGCTCCAATGTCTCTAATCTTGGTCAAATCTTGGAAGAATCTTGCTGTAGATAAACTCTAGAGATTAAATGAAGAAAAAACCCTTTGAAATTGGAAAGCTTTGTTCAAGATTTAATGGTTATCCATGGACTGCACAGTTAGGGTTTCAAGAGAGCTTGAAGATGAAGAATGGAGTACAAATCTTGATGATTCTTGAAGGATTTCACTTGCCAATAACAAGTTGAAGCATCAGGACTTGAAGATTGAGCAAGGGGAGGAGAGAGCAGGCTGAAATCAGCCTGAAAAATGCACCACATTTTTCGTAGCTGTCCTGGGCATCGTGATGAAGCTTGGTTGAAGCTGATGGATAATAAACATGAAGCCTTAAGGGAAGAAAGCTTGGTTTGGTGTTGCTTGTCAGGAAGAGCAAGGGTTTGAGAGATAGAAGAAAATCTTGGTTGCAAACTCCATGAAACCTGTAGGAAAGCTCCAAGAAAGGGAAAGAGAACCCTCTTCTTGAAAAGTAACCACAATTTGTTCCTCTTTTAAGTCTGATTAACTCCTATTTGATCAAGTTACCTTCAAAATAGCATGTAATGGATGCAAGATGTGCCATTTTAGCCACGTTTTGGCCAAATCTCTCCAAGATCTTTGTTAGAGTTCCAAGATTAGTCTTTACTCCAAGTAGAACTCCTGTAAGTACTTGCCATGTGGCTCTTGTATTAGCTGTCCAAGATTTAATGGTGAAAAATTGAAGAAAATACATCTAAAATGAGAAAATCAAATGGACCAAAAGCTTGTGCTTTGATGCCACTTGTCATGAAGAGACTTGAGAGGAGAGAGAAAGAGAAGTGAGAAGATTGCTGAAAGTGAAGAGTGCCAAGGAGAGAGAAAGTCTAGACAAGTAGATAAAAATACTAGAAATGGAGAGAAAAAGCCATGAAAGAAGGAAAGAGATGGTTGGCAACCATGAAAGGATAGGAAGATGAAACAAAAAAAGACTTGTACTTTTGTTAAAATTGGATACAAAATAAGTGGTACCTTCACCTTTTATACTTGCCCCTAAGTACTCTATTTTCCATGGATCATCTCTTACAAGGGTAGTTTGCCTCATCAAGCTTATCAGATGCGAAGAGAGAGGGTAGAATTGGCACATGCTTAGGAGATGCCATCAACATCAGTCGTGGACTAGAAGCCTTGGAAGAATATATCGGGAAAGAGTAATAAGATGGTGGTTGGTCTGAATGATCCCAAATCACATGATCTCTCATAGCATACATGTTGGACATAGATGTTTTTCAATAAAGTACTTGCAAGAAAATAAAAGAAGATGTTGCTATTGGAATAAAGGTGGCCAATAAGAGGTGTCCTTGGGATAATAGGGATCTATCGGGCTATGGTACAGAAGAAGATTGATTGGGGCAAGGTAGATAGGGAGTATCCGATGTTGAAGGGAACACACAATACTGGGTAGAGAAAGGGAGTAGTAAATGCACATGGAAACATGACTTCAATATGTAAACATAGCCAATCGAGAGGCTAGTCAATGATCAACTGTGCTTGGAAGGCGAGTCACTGCAATAAACATAAATCTGCCTTGATGTTGGTATGCTATGGAGGTTGCCCAGATGAAACATGATGCCATCTAGATTAAAAGAACTTGTCTAGTGTAAAACACAACAAAAAGAGTAAATTTGTTTGCTTAATAGAAGTCATCTAGCTTGTGAAGGTGCTGCCACAGAGGACACGGGCCTATAGAACCCTCTTGTATATAAAACACAGCAAATAGGAGAGTGCGATCACTTGTTGACCTCAACGTTAGGTGCATTTATTGTGTATACTCTTGTTAAATATTCTATTAAATCTGATGAATAACAATTGGATGCAGCAAAGTGTTTTAGTTTTTGCTTTCTAGATGAGGTAGCACATGACAAGGATAAAAAGGAATGTATGGATTCTCAACAAGAGGCACTTGTTATTCACAAACTAGAGGTTGCCTAATCCAAAGCTAAGACCATTATTGAAGAAAGCCATGCAAATGTAGATACTGTGTTCAACTCCTCTTCTTGCTATATTGTTTCTTCTCTTTCAACTTTTCCTATTAAGGACAAGGAATACATACTACTATTAGACATCTAAAGGCTATTTAATCTTAGAGAAGATTATTGTTAAGTAATCATTGTAGAGGCTTCTGATGCTACAAATGGCATAGTTGATGTCGAGAATGAATCCAATGAAGAGGCACTTAAACTGGACACATAAATTACATATGACAACTTTATTGATGCAAGAGATGCCATTTCTCTTTGTTTCAACAAGGCAATAGATGTTGAGAAAGAGTTAAGAGATTATTGATGAGGAGTTTAACCGTCTTCAGGTCCAATCAACTTGGAAATTTCAATTTTGGAAGAGAATAGTCAAAGTATATTAAAGAGTTGCAAGACATCATCATCAATTAATCTATGGAATTCAACTAAACTAGAGCATGATGAAAACCATATGGTAATATTATCTTTGATTTTGTAAGATACATTGATAGGTTTGAGTTTGACTCTCAATTGGTAATTTTTATTTTTGCAGTTGGAGATTACAAATTTTGATAATTTCTTAGGATGTACGGTAAAGGGTCGAGAGTTGGTAGTAGTTCATTGAAGGACGTTGCACTTGGGTATTACTTGGCAAAAATTGATCCTCATGTTTCCTTAATATTTTATAACACCTTCTCAAAGGAAGCAACATGGTCTATACTGTGTATTAAAACACTTACAAGGCTACTTGGTTTCTCTGAGTTACAATATAATGCCTACAAGGTGATGTTTTTGGAGAAGACAATAGCAATTAGGATCTTTGGTTATGGTCACGATTTATTTACTTTTAGAGCATGATACTTTTTGGTTCTCTCATCTTATGCTTCGGCAGCAAATCGAACAGATATAAAATCCATATTGGCCATAAGAGAAGAAAATTTCTACGTTTTAGAGGAAAGATTTTTGAGGAGGAAGAGGATGTGAAAGCTCTTGAGAGCTAGCTTTGTACTTTTCTATCTTGAAAAATACGCTGAATCCTTAGGTTTCATTGTCATCTTTAGTATTCATTCTTTGAAGTTGTCCAAAAAACCAATTGAATAGCTCCTGAAGAGCATTGCTTTTCATAACTCCTCCTCCATGTCTTGTGCTTCGAAAAAACTTGTATGTGCTTGATAGTGATATTTTTCCATGCCTTGGCTACTATAAGTTGCTAGGAGGCCTTGCTTATCCACAAAGTAAGGTCCATGGATATGAAGGATGTGTTGTACAAGAGTAACAAATATTTTACACCATTGGAAAATTTGTCAAAGAAAACTTGCGTTGAATATTCTCTACCTTACCAAATAAAAGTGATATCCTTTTCTTCCCATGCCTCCTTTATTGGTTGAATGAGATTTATAATTGAACATTTGAACTATCATGGAGATGCGTATGTTGTCTTTTGGTGCTTGGGGAGCTTTAGAAAGGCATAAAGGGGTCTCTAAACCTCTATCCTTAGAAATGCAAGTTACGGTATGCTTGTGCAACATTTGTGGTAATCCCATACCACTCTCTCCAATACTTTAGTAATGCTCACTTGTTTTCTTGTATGGTTTTATAAAAAGTGTTTGGCTTTTGAGCCTCCCACAAAGACATTGGCCAATATATCTTTTTTTTTTCCTTGAAAGTATTGGATCTTTTTTAAAGTGAACTTGACCCTTAGAAAAACCCATTTTTGAGAGTAATGCCTTCTGTCAATACACTCATTTGATAAAGACAATGGCTTAATCAAGTATGCATAGTCCAGATGCATTCTGAGAAGTTTGTTAATTGTTCTAATCTTTGTATGCAAAGTACAAATATGCACATTTCTAGGCGGAACAAAAAGAATGGGATTTCATATGTTCTCTATGTTTTTAAATTTACTCAAATCTATAGAGTCTCTAGTTGGGGCTTTTCTTGTTGGGTGCAAACTACTCCAATATTTAGACCCAACACTTTTCATGCAATAAACACTAGGATATTTTACATTTATCATATCGTATATTTCAAGCATACATTTGATAGTTTTTAAGTCGGTGTTGATATATCATTTCTCATTAAAATTACCAATTTCATCAATCACTAATATTTTTTTTTCACTTTGAGACTTAATAATGTTTGGAATACTTGTATGAGTAAACAATCATTTCAATATTTGATGATTCTCAGTTGGTACATGATCCGTATCAATCCACCAAATCTCCATCTTGAATTGGAACTTATGCACTGGTGCCTGATCTTGTTCATGATGCAAATGTTGACTCTTTTCATATTTTGTTCTTTTTGAATTTGTGCTTCATCCAACTTTAAGTTAAAATTTAAAACATCATGATATTCTTCTACCATGAGTTTATCCATGTGGACTTGTAATATACACTCTTCTTAGATTAACCCATATATTGTTAAACACATTGTATCTAAAACTAGATTTTTTCTTTTGCTTTTTGTATGCCATAGATCCTTCAATATGAATGTACTCCCTAAAAACATGCGGAATCTTACGACTTGTAGCAGCCCTTGCAACCAATATTGCAAGGGCTTGAGGCAACTTAAATGCACTTATTCTATTACATTTAAGATTTTTAAACTATAATCTAGGGATAACATGATAATCTATTTGGTTAACACCCACAATATTACATGTTTCCATAATTTCAAATCTTAAGTCCTTTACCAAATCTTTGAGAGTTGGGTATCTCAAATCCACATTTTTAGGTGACTTAAGAATCCTCAAAATATATTTCTTATTCATGGTTTCTTTTAAAAGATTGATTCTATTGTCACTTTCTCAGATATTAATGTTTGATAAGTCAGAGACATATTTCTTTGCAAGATTTAGTTTACTTTTCTTTACTCTCTCACACAAGTTGATTATATTTTTTGGTGGTCTCTTCTTCTCTTTGAATCTTATTGGAGTTTCCTTCAAGCGTCTTAGCTTATCTTGTAATGACTTATTAGCATTTTTCAAAATGTCAAGCTTATTTTTTAGCTTGAAAATACTTGTTTGTGTAGTTAATAATGCTTCGTTTATTTTATGCATTTGAGCCATGTATGTTAGAGCATAACCTTATACAATAGCCAAGCATCTCATCGTAACCTTTTCCAACGTATCTTATGTAGTTATGATGAATATTGAAAAAAGGAGTTTTACTTATAGAAGGATCCTTGGGATAAATATTTCCATCCAACTACAAATATGTATGTTTTTTTTATTGTATTTGTAATGTTAGCCTCCATCTAATCTATTAGTGTTTGATAATGTATATTTTTTCAAGATATATAAATTGGATTTAGCTGAATGGTAAGTTTGTACTTGTATGCATATGCATTTGTGCTACTTGAAGAGATATTGCTAAACATTTTAGTGAATTAACCATAAATCAATCTCATGTTGATAGAAAGTAAGCACAAAGAAGCGAATGGTGGGTGAAAGAAGCCATGGGAGTAAATAAACGTGATTTTGGTGTAAATATCTCAAAAATACAAAATCTTTAGAGTTCCAAGACAAAAACGATAAAAAAGATTCTCATTAATGAACAAAATATTCTCTAGTAGAAGACAAAAACAATTGAAAAGAGTGATTAATGGCCAACCCCTTTAATGAATAAAATATTATCTCATTAATCACATCTTAGTGACTAAATTTGAAGGTTTTATTCTTTCAAAATCTCAATCAATTAGCAACTTAATCAGTTTCTTACAAGTGTATTTTTGGAAGTGTTTTTAGTCATAATGTGTAAAACGAAAGCATTAAAATGGCCCATGATCATGCCATGTCCTATGTGAACCAAAATCATACTCCTCAAGAGCTCTAGAAGGGCATATGGGTTTACCTCAAGGTTTCAAAGGGCTTTGATTCGATGACTATTGATAAGTGCTATAAATTATCTTCGAGGTATGATGAACCTTTCCAGATTACAAAGAAGATAAGTAGTGTATCCTATGAGTTGGATTTGCCTTCGAAATTTTGAGTTCACCCTATGTTCCATATTAGTCATTTGAATGAAAAATTAGGATAAGGTGAATTGATTGTTCTCATTGAAGAAGTCTCATAGCTCGAGGACATCGCGCAATATATTCCATTCAAATCCAAATTGATTCTCGACCTTAGGACTAAACAATCTTGTCAAACTCTTTATCCCAAGTATTTGGTCAAGTGGGAAAACCACCCAAAGGCGAAGGCTACTTGGGTGGTCATTGAAGAGTTGCTTTTTCTACTTTGTCATAGAGGATGTTGTTGAGGACAACAATCATTCATAAGGGAAGAAGTGCTATATTCTTAGACAACAAGTATTAAATACACAAATAGAAAAATATACATTTTACCACTTAATCTTGGATAGCAGACACATAATTAGCTCCAACAATCGGTGCCTCTTGGGGTATTTCTTTAATTATAATGCTCTAATTTGAAGTACAAAGAGATATAGGCTTATATATCTTCAAATTCAATAGAATGGGTTGTTATAAGTGGCCAACATTGCGACAACTTGTTTGTTGATAGCACAACAATTTAGGCATACAGGTTGGGTCACAATCTCTTGCATGAGGGTCACAATAATTTAAGAATGGGCTACCCTGTGGTTCAACTGCAAATATCTTACATTGAGCTGCTATTCCAAGTTTTGGGGGCTAAATTGAGCATGTATCAGTTTTGGGTCTGTAGTGAGTGGTGCCTCTATCCTATTGCACTGTGTGATCAATAGTCACCTCTCTTAGAGCTCATTCGATAGCTTCTTCTTTCTCCCTGAGTCATGACCCTCAACCAACCCCCAAATAGCCCTATTGTGTCTTAATGGATGATCGATAATTATCACCTCTCTCATAGCTTATCTGAGGGTTTCTTTCTCCCTCAATTTGTGGATGCTAGAATGACCCTCATCTAGCCCAAATAGCCCTCCTCTAGTTTGGATGGTAAGTTTTAGCAAGTGTTAATTTTTTTTGCCACTTGGAAACTTTTTGAAAGTAAATTTTATATTTAATTAATTAAAATTTATAATTATGGTTAAAAATGGATTAATTAATCATTTGAACTTGCTTAAGAACTTGGTAGTATCCATTTATATTAATTGTGCTAATTCCCATTGGACATTCAATTTTTCCATACATTAATTGGCCCATGATTAGCATTAATTAAATAATTAATGCCTAGTCCCAATGCCATCATTGGACATTTAATGGCTTAGACCTAAATTGACACTAGACACTCAAAAGTACTTGCACAATATAACTTTGTATAACTTTTGCCAATGTCACATGCTATTGATCACTTGGGTCACTAAGGTATTCATAGTCACTTATCTAGATTTGCACTTCATATGTGCACCTCACACAAGTGTGGTGTGTGGTTGGACAATGGAGGCTTGGTTTGGGAAATAAACCCGCACCACTGGTACATCTCCACCACATGGTTTATTTCCCTAGTGTGGTGTGTGGTTAGAGAGATGGAATGGTGAGTGAAAAACAATGTAAATGTAGATATGGATGTAGTACAAGAGATTGGTGGGATTAGAAATCAATGTATAAATGGGATAGAAGTGAATGGAGATGAATCGTATTGTGGAAAATGAAACGTAGATGATGATGGAAATGAAGATGTACCAACTTTAGATTGAATATGAGAATCAAAACTTGAATGGAAACTTGAAGGAGGATTATCTAATTTGTTCTTATATGCACCTCTTTTTGTGTTTGCATATAAGTATTTGCCAATTGTAGGACTTACACTTGTGTGAACAGATTAAAGACTCCCTTTATCTTGAGTATTACCATTTAAGATTCCCTTTATCTTGAATTTTATCAACATCTTGTTGAGTTAAAATTGCATTACAAACTAATTAGTTGTTTTAAATAGTCCCAAAACAAGTAATTACTGAAACTTAGAGAGTTTCTATGTTCCATAAAGCCAAAATCTAAACTGGAAGGATCCATAATCTATAAATAGATAGGCTCCATAATCCAATCTATCCTTGTTTTATAGGTTACATCAATTCACACACACTCTTTTGCTACTGTTGACACATTTTTCAACCTTTAGCCTACATCCATTAGCTATCTAGCCCTTGTCAATTGTAGGCACGTTCATTCTAGCCTTTGGTGTCTAGTTTCTAGTTTGTACCCTACTGCAAGGAGGTGTCAAATAGCACCATTTTAGCCTACAAGTCATCACTAGCTGTCATCGTTATGTCATATTTGACGCTTGCATTTGCTTCTTATATGCAAGTTGCCTAACATCAGCACAACTTGTCTTAGTTGTTGTTTGATTATTTCTAATATTTGGTGATTAGTTTCTAGCACATCCAAGTGGTATATTGCCGCGTTTTGGTTACCAGCATGCTGCCCTTTCATTCTCAACATTATAATTGGTGGTCATAACACTCGAGATTTGTCTTCATAGTGGACATCACACTCTGACTACTCATTGCTTTGCCTTTAAGCATCTTGTACACGTTCCATCATTTATAATATTGATTCATTCACTTTAGAGTTCTCTTTTTTATCTATTTACATTTATATTTTTAGATTTTTTATTTATGTTTGTATTTATTAATTATTACTTGAGTTATTATTGTTAATAACAAATGTGAAAAACAAAGTCAAAGACAGGCAAAGCGCAAGCATTGAATTCATTCTTGGTGCAATATTATTTTTGGAGTGCTTCAATGTATTATTTTTTAGCACTTGTATTATTTTTATACTTCATAGATACATTATATTCATGGATATATTAATTTTGTGAGAGTTGGGCTCACTCCTATGCACATTGTGTTATCATTCATAGTTTGTATTTGTTGCACCCACAACTATTGTGTAGGTTGCGCACATGAAAATGTGATTACAATAGTAAAGGTTGGGTCTATTTAGATTAACAGGTAAGCATGGTTCAATGATTGATTGGCCTAGATCCCATAAAGTGGATAGGACACCCAAAAGATGTAATTCCTAATTCATACTGGTGGAAACCCTAAAACACACAAGGGGCGCATATCCTAAAAATACAAAGTGGGTTGGAAATCCTAAAATGAAAAAGAGGTGAAAATTCTAAAGGAAAAAGGGATGCAAACCCTAAAACACAAATGGGTGCTACCTTAGAGAAGTGACCTAACTCTAATCCTTATCTTGGTCTATATAAGGGTGGAAAGTCTTAGTTGTATTTGGTGTATCCATGTTGTGAAAGCTTTGTCAGTGCAGCTATTAAAGCTTTCTATTTTATTCTTCTATTCTATCATCTTGACTTCCTTGTTGAGCGTGATTGAAAGAGAGTAAGTGAGAGGTGTGTTGAGTGAGGGACAGAGGAAGTCTTTTTGCTTTTATTCTTTTTCTTTATGAGCTTCTCAACTCATTGGTGTGCTTGGTGGTGGATGTGAAGGAGAAATTACATCGGATTGTGTTGCTTGGGTTGTGGAACCATATTTGAGCCTTCAAGTTTTTGGACTACAACATGGGAATGTAACATGGTGGACTCACTACACCTCGAATGTCATGCTTGTTTGGCTATGTGCGCATTGAAGTGAAAAAAACATAAAAACAAAAAATGTAAAATGCAAAAGGTAAAAGGCAAAACTTAAAACTCAAAAATAAAAAATTCTTACTCGACAAATTTGTGGGTCAGTATTATAGATGCATCTTGCTTGTTATGGGTGATTGATTATGTGTGCATTTGCAATAAAACATAGAGTTAGTGTTTAGTATAAAAGGTTCAAAATGGAACACATAACTTTTTGCTCATTAATCAATTTCCTTATTGATGATTCCAAGTTTGGACCTTCTACCAAAGCAAAGGGGTGCATAGATTGCACCACCATAGTAAGAGGTGGGTATCTTGCTACTATAATCCATTTTGCTATTGTATTTCTCCACGTGATAATATCAATATTAGCTATGATCACCTTGGTTATGGCTATTTCATAAAATTTTGGTATATTTTTGAGTGTTTCTTGTCCATGAGAAACTTCTTTACATTGGTATCAGAGCAAGTCTTTGATCCCAACAAGGATGTAATTTTCTAGCTTTTGTGCGGATCCATGCATAAAAGATTAGTTATAGTGGTTGTAGATCTAGTCTCTGTGTAGTTATTTATTGTTATTGTGACTAGACATGCTCTGCTACTATAGTGAACTATGGTTATTTTGAAGCTTGTGGTCAGGTTATGGGGTAAAATGGTTGCCATTTTAGTAGCTCGTGACCTTTTCTTAAGGCATTCTTGGTAGTTCTTGGACATAGTGGGTTCCTAGACTTTAGTGGAGACTAAAGGCATGACTACTTTTTAAGAAACATGGTTTCTCTTTCCTCTCCAAGCTTCATCTCAAGCTTCCATGGAAGATTTTGACTTCTCTCTTTCTCCCATGGCTTCTTCCACTCTAAAGAAAATTTGATCTTCTACCAATCATTAGGAGCCTATTGATCATCATATTAGGCCATCTTGAAGCCACATAGATTGTAAAGTACACAATGTAATTTGTGTTGAAAGATAGGCATGTTCAACATATAAAATGAATGTTGATCAACAAAAGTCTTACTCCAACTCACTTCTTTGCCTTGTCAATGGCTATAATAAGCTTCTTTATTTCATCATTGAAGCATGAGGCTTCACCATTGAAGCTGAATAAATAAGACAATAGTTATACTTCTTTGATCTACTCGCCATTCCCTTACATTTGATGTCTTATATCCTTGCTAATGATAACTGGAGGCTTCTATGGTCAACATTGAAGTCCGTTGTTGGTATTACTCCGTGGACATTATGCTTCTCCTTCCTAAGGTCTTCAATAGGGGTAGCCATGGATTCTTGGTAAAGCTTAAAGGATCTTGAAGATTTCTTGAATAATTTATTCTATTTTCACTCCTCTACACTCAAGGCTGGTCATTAGTTATGGATTGACCATTTTCCTTCTTGTTTCGAGGCATCTTCTTCATTATTTACACTCTATGGATAGTAGTAGCAGCCTTGTATGAATCTCAAAGAAAACTTGAAGAAAAGCTTATAATCTTGTCACATGAAGTCTCTTGAAGTTTCCAAGCATCAAGCAGGACTCAAGCTTATGATCATTATGGGATAATTTTTTTTCTTCAAATATTACTTCGATTTAGGGATTTTGATATATGAATCTTAGTCTCTTATTTTTAAGCATTATGGAGTATTGAGAACCTATTGGGAATAAAGTCTTCATTAGTTTTGATCACTCATTATGTGGAGATTCCATTGAAATCAAAGCTTCAAATCATCGACAAATATTGGTTGAGGTAACCTTCAAATCCTTAATTCCTCCTTTCATTCTAATTGTTGATCCATATTCCATTTACTTGGAGGTTCAAGAATTTAATATTTTGATGCTTGAAATGCAACTTCTTCATTTGAATGCTTGATTCTCACAAATTAGTAGCCAAAAGGTTTTTTTTGAACCCTTTACTGAGTGCTTGATGATTCAGAAATTCTCATCATTGATCCGTTTTGCTTTGCATCTAACAATCATGGGTTTGTTTGGAGAAAAAATTATAAAGATATTATCCATTTTAAAAGAGATAAATATAAATTAGCGAGTTGCTAATTATCACATAAAAATTCCTCTTATAGCCAAGCATTTAATCTCTTCAAATGTCGCCCTATTGCATATTATTCAAAGGTTGGAAATAATCATTTCAACCTTAGACATCATTATTTTCCTAGCATTAGCATGAACTTGCCATGTATATTACCGTTGAGGAAAAGTGAATGCAAAGCAAGTTGGTAAGACAAAAGGTAGGTGGCTCTCCCTTATTGACTATGATCCTGAAGGGGTGCATGATCGAGACTCGAGAGGAACTTTGTACACCCTTGCTGATTTGGAGCCCACAAAAATAATTGTAGTAGGTGCAAGGATTGGTTGAAAGTTGGGGTTGATAGCATTTGAGTTGTAAATCAATCACCCGTAGGGATTACAAACATAAACATGGCATAGGAGTAGGTTATTACATGTTGGGAATCAATTGTAGGTGTTATAGGAGCCTTACAAGGGTATTACAACAATGATTTGATACTTCTAAGTTATTAATCCTTCTCCATAGATTCATACTGCCTTTCTCACAAGTATATTAAATTATTACATGATATTTGTAGGTTTAGGGGGTTTATAGATTAAAACATGGTCAAAAGAGAGGTCTGTGGATAGGTTTGAAAAGTTGGTTTGAGAATAGGGTACATGCATTCTAATGTAAATTGGAGATTATAGTTGATAGATAACATCACTATTGTCATTTTGAGCTTGTTGATAATTGTGGAAATAGTCTTGTACATATGACTCAGAACAAGTGGAAGGACTAAATCATGGAAACAATTAATGAGGATGTTAGAGCATATCAATCTAAGCCAAATAATTCAAATAAAGCTCTCAACCATCACCAAGAAGATGAGGGGACAAGTGTTCTTAATGATCAAAATATTTAACATGAGAATGAGGATATTCATGCTTCTCAAAGGTCAAACGATTACCTACAACTATCAAATGAGTTGAATCACATGAATATGGAAATTCTTGGTGGTGTTCATTAGCTCAATAAGTCAATGGAAAGTAGGTTTGATGATTTGATTGTAGTCATCAAGCATTTGGGCAACAAGATCTATGATTTTCAACCTACCCATGGATCTATTCCCCCCCCCCATATGAATCCATTCCAACCTGCATTGTAATCCCATTGGAAGAGAACTTGATCCACCCAATGTGCCTAGTTTTGAAAAGGGTGAACTATCAAGATTGAATGATACCTTGCATATGTTTCAAATGCAAGACAAGAATAAGGCAAGGCTACAATTCAACCCAATAAATGATGTTAAGAAGGAAGAAGACCTTAGGATTGAAGATGATTATCATGGTTGTGATCCATTTTACAAGCCTTTTCACCCTTAGCCCTCCACTTTTCAAAGGGGAGTTGAGGCCAATTGTGAAGATAAGCATGAAGGGAGGAGACCATTTCATGATTAAGAAAATAGAGAGCACCATTCATTTGGACAACCCTTCAATCATGGATTTGGGAAGCCATCTCCTTATAGATAGAGTAACAATTAATTTGGGTAGCCCTCCTTTAGGAAAAATGAAAGGTGGGAAGGATCGAAGCTTGCACGTGAGAGCTATGGTAGAAAAGCAAGAGCAAGAAAGAGAGAGACAAGAAATGGAAACTCCAACAACTAGAATGTGTGGCCGGGCCTTCCTTTATTCAAACTGTCACTAAAAGAATAAAGAATAAGTGACTGTGACGGGCGCCCGCCACCTGTAGTGTGTAGTGGCGGGTACTGTTTGTGTAGGCATAGCATCTGTCATACCAAGGTCTGCAATCAAACGGCCTAACCAGATAGCCTCCTTGCAAGCCTCTGTGGCTGCAATATACTCGGCCTCTATAGTAGTAGAAAGAATCGTACACTTCTGTGCCCTGGACATCCAAGAGATAGCCCCTTCAGCATAAGTGAAGACATAGCCAGAAGTGGACTTCCTATTGTTTGCATGTCCTGCATAATACCCTTCACGGCATCCCAATGCTTCTTGCTAGGTGTAGCCATATAATGTGTCACAATCCCAACTGCAAAAGCAATATCTGGACATGTGGCTATCATGGCATACATAAGACTACCCACGGCTAATGCATAGGGAATCTTGGCCATCTCGGCCCTATGCTCATCTGTCTGTGAAGAATCGGCCTGTGAAAGCTTCACATGAGAAGGTAATGGACAACCAATAGGCTTAACATCCTGCATGCAAAAGCACTCAAGGACTTTATGAATATACTCCCTTTGTGATAAATAGAGTAGTCCCTGAGATCTATTGCGCGTAATGCGCATATCAAATATATGAGAGGCCTATCCCAGATCTTTCATCTCAAAGCTCTTCTTGAGCTGAGTCTTAAGAGCATCTAGCTCCTCATGAGCTATCCATGCTAGAAGCATGTCATCCACATAGAGTACCAAAATCAGTAAAGAACCGTCACGTGCTTTCTTCATATACAACCACAGATCGATAGCATTGTGGCTGTAGCCCTGTGACTGCATGAATGCATAAAACTTATGGTACCATTTCCTAGGTGCCCGTTTCAAGCCATATAGACTCTTCTTTAGCTTGCACACTAGGTGCTCCCTGCCAGGGTTTGCAAAGCCCTTAGGTTGCTCCATGTAAATCTCATCATGCAAGTCTCCATGTAAAAAAGCCATCTTGACATCCATTTGGTACAAGGTCAAGCTATGCAACCAAGACCAAGACTAAGCGTAGATCATCTTGAGCACATGAAAAAAGACTTCATTAAAGTCAACACCATGCTCTTGCTTAAAACCCTTAGCAACCAATCGAGCCTTGTATGCCAGCTTGGGGTGTCCAGGGGTATTTTTTAGCTTGTACACCCACTTGTATAGCAAAGCCTTCTTACCCTGAGGTAAGGAAACCAAATCCTAAGTCTTATTTTTATGCAATGAGTCAAGCTCATACTGCATAGCCCTCTCCCAAGAGTGACAATCACCCCTGTGTATATCCTCATCATAAGTAAGAGGCTCTCTTGCATCTGTAACTAGTACATAATCCATAGAGGGCGCAAAACGGTCAAGAGGTCGTCTATCTCTAGTAGAATGCCTCAAACTAGGCTCTGTTGCTTGACCGACATCCTGTCTAATATTAGCATGTCTAATATCTGGGCCATGAGTATCAGGTGATGCTGCACGCGTTGCAAGCAACAGATGCGTGGTTTGCACATAGTGAATGGAAGAAGCTCCCTCTTTCTCTCTTTTACTCATAAAATTGCATAGGACTCAAGAGAAATTAAAAATAGACTAAAAGAGAAGGTAAAGTAAGATGAAGCGACTCAAAATTGGGTTCAATCTCCCCCCGAAATGAAATGGGCAGCTCCCTTCATGTCGTATTTATAATAATATTATGAAATCTTCTTTGCCCAAGATTTAGACCCTTTACAATCACTCTTTGTATAAAGAGTTTGAGTGTACTAGAAAAGAGATAGAGTATTCTGAATTAATGGATGCTAGCAATTGTGCATCCTACAACTCTGTAGAACCATTAATATTTTATTGGACATATCTTCTAAAAATTTATTTTACTAATAAATATTTAAATAGAGGATATGTACACGCTTTATAAGAAATAGCGGTGATTCTAATACAATAATCCAATAATTACCAAATAAATTTTTGAGGAAATAATCTTTAAAATGATTACGTGTGGCATGCCTTTCCAATTCTCCTTGCACTACACATCGGCTGCCAAAAAATCAAAAAATCATGTTAGAATAATAACCAATTGAATAATTGCAGCTAGCCACATAAATCAATTAATTTGGAATTCCATACAATAATTAATTCATGAAGACGTTAATACTCGTGTGGATAAAATGGTATCACCCACGATCACACTTGCATCGACGCCCGGAAAGGATAGGTGTCCCCATCGACCTTTCGCCTAAGATAATTCTTAGGAATGTGCCGCATTGACGGAGAATCATTTGAGGCGCTCATCCCCCATGATCACAGTTGCATCGACGCCCGGAAAGGATAGGCATCTCCATCGACCTTCCACCTAAGACAATTCTTAGGAACGTGCCGCATTGACGGAGAATCATTTGAGGCGCTTATCCCGCCAATGTATACACAAAGGACAACCATTTAAGGCGCTCATCCCTTTGCATAGGTGCCACCTGGCAATAACACGCTGTCTAGCTGGTAGTGGAGCAGGTTGAACAGGAGTAGGTGGCTCCTCCTGAAAGATAACTCTATATACCTCAACCACTTTCTCAGGTTGCATATGCATTTTGTCCTCATGAAAGATGACATCATGGCTGCAGATCACTTTCCGCGCCTGCGGATCCCATAGACGGTAACCCATCTCTCCTCAATCTCCATAGCCAATGAAAATGCATTTGACACTCTTAGGATCTAGCTTATTGTGTTTGTCCTTGGGCACATGGCAGAATGCCTCACAGCCAAAGACACGCAAATGATCACAAGAGGGGGGCTTGCCTGCCCATACCTCCTTTGCAACTTGAAAGTCAATGTCACTGCTAGGCGACCTGTTAATGAGATGCATTGCAGTAGTAACTGCCTCAGCCCAAAAGTGCTGCAGTAAGCCAGCCTGACTAAGCATGCTATGGACCCTTTTCTGAATGGTCTTATTCATGCGTTTAGCCATACCATTTTGGGGTGGGGTGTAAGGGGCGGTCAATTGACGCTTAATACCCTGCTCATCACAAAATTGCTCAAAAGCATGTGATACATACTCACCCCCATTATCCGATCTTAGGCATTTTAGCCTTTTTTCAGACTGGTTTTCTGCCAATGCAAGCTAACGCTGAAATATGTCTAAGACATCGGATTTTCTCTTTATGGGATAAGCCCAAACCTTACACGAGTAGTCATCTATGAAAGTAACAAAATACTTTGCCCCACCAAGTGACTGACTGGGCATCGACCCACATACATCTGAATGCACAAGAGCCAAGGGCTCACCCATGCGTTTCTTACCAGACTTTTTCTGCCATACAAACAATGATCATAAGAATCATACAAACAATGATCATAAGAATCATACAATGCGTATTTCTAGTGCTTGCCATACAAACAATGATCATAAGAATCAAAATGCGAAGAGTCAAAATGCAGAAGATACTACAAAGCATGGAGCATTTTCATTCCTTTAAGAGACATATGCCCCAAACGAGCATGCCGAAGGGATACATGGAAAATGGAACCCACAGACAAAACATGATTCAATGTAGCTCAAAATACAAGTAAGGGATAGAGGCTACCAGACTTGGCACCTCTTGCAAGCACAAGCCTACCACGAGTAATCGTCCATGCAGAGTCTCCAAAAGACACAAAATACCCTGCATCATCAAGCTGTCCAGCTGACATAAGGCTGCAAGTCAACGCAGGTACATGGCGTACATCGGCCTTATGTTAGCTGTCCAACTGACATAAGGCTGTGAATCAACGCAGGTACATGGCGTATATCATGCAAAATAAAAAAGCTGCCGGAAGGAAACTACAGCCTAACATCTCCAATGCCCACAATGTCGAGACCTGTCATCACCAAGGCGCACAGAACCAGACATAGTACGATAGGTACGAAGCCAATCTCTACAGGGTGTCACATGAATTGACGCACCCGAATCTAAGATCCGGCACTGCGCATACATAGAGTGTATCTCAGAAGTTTGTAAGGCATCGCATGAAGAAGCTGCAAGTATATAATCATCATTTGAATTAGTGGCATGCGTGATGTTAATCTCTTCTATCTTCACACACTAGACTTTGTAGGTACTATGCTGCGCTCAGAAGACTTTTCTTGCACTTTATCTTTTCCCTTTTCCTTACACTTATCATCACACATTTTATGGCACTACAGCCTAATATGTCCTGCTTTCCCACAATAATGATAGGTAAGATCAGACTTTCGTCCACGGGACTTACTGCGACCACGTGACTTGGACCTGGACTTCTGAGAGTCCCTGCCCTTATGATCATTATCATACCTGCCATGTCTTCCACCTCTAACAGTCAATGCATATGAAGAGCGAGAAGCATCATTGTTTCTCCTGTTGATTTTCTCAGTCAATAAAGCACTCTCAATATCTTTGATTTTTAGCCCATCAAGCTTGTTCGTGCATATGGCAGTACAGAAGACATCCCATGAGTCAAGAAGGGTACCAAGCAGAAATAACGTGTGCAAGTTATCATTGAACTCAATATCCTATGACAACAGATTCTTCATGATAGCATGAAATTGACTGAAATGAGATGGTAGGGATGACCCCTCCATGTGAATGTCCATTAACTGCTTCAGCCAATATATCTGTGACGTAGGACTCTATTGCACATAAAGCTCCTGAATTTTCTCCCATAAGTCCCATGCACTCTGACTCTCATATTCAAGAACATTATGATGGACCTCTTCTGAGAGTGACAAAATAATGATAGACTTGCATAGCTCATCAACTTCCATCCAAACATCATCATCCATATCCTCAGGTTTGACACCTTTGAAACGCAAGGGTTTAATATGCAACTTCTGCACCAAAACCTGCCATATTTGGGACTTCCAATATCCATAGTTGGTACCATCCAACTTGGCAATGTTAAAGAGAGTTGTGTCTTTCAGATGACTAGCCATACTATCCCAAATCAATGCAAAAAGGTGAAATTGCAGGTTGCTGTAATTAGCAAAAAATGCACTAAAACCACTACTAAAACTGGCTAAAAGAGTGGATTTTACCAAGAGAAGCACCTGTTCACCAAATATGACAAAGATAACATCAAATAGTAAACATTACCCTCAGAGAATTGCTCAAAATCTACAGATTTCAGCTTGTAATAAATGACAAATTTTAGTAAATGAGAGCTAACTGTGCTAGAAGCGGATCCCAAGTCAATCATATACTGCCAAGACCATAACCAACATCATGCGGGCATAACATAGGCATATGACAGTCGATAAGCATAAATCCAACACCCAAACATGTCATGAAATATCTGATAATGAGTAAGCACTACCAAGACTTGACACAAGTAGGTGTCATCTCACAAGGAAAGGACCCAAGTCAAAGAGTCAGCTCATAAGCATTGAAAGAAACCAAGACATATGAACCATGCATCATCCCAAAGGGTAAGAAATCCCAAATAGTCTCAAAAGCTCAAATAGCATAAACCATCTACTCAATGTTTGTCAAGCATCCAAAGACACTCCCACTGGCACAAAAGCTATAAATATCAAGAAGCAAAGATCGAACAAAGCATGTACAAGCACCAGTGACAAGTGTCCAAGATCAAGCATCAATGTTACATCTTGAACATGTAGGCAGTAGAGCATCCATATGTAGGATTCATAGACATCAAGTACATCCAAAAATAAACTCTGGCAAGCCAATAAATCTCCAAAATATGCTCAAGACAATCGAATGTCAAGCCTAAGTAAAGCTCCAATAGCATCCAAGCTCAAACAATGTAACTGACACATGTAGGTGACACGAGCATAAGTGCATGTCCAAAGCGGTCAAGCATAGACCGATAAGTGCCAAGATACATCCCAGATAAATATCCAAATGCTATGAAAAGAAGATATCAAGCTCAACCAATGATTAAGAAGCAATGTCGAACTCTTTTCCAATCCCCGATGGTCAATACATCAATGTACATCTCCAAGATATGACCCGAATAGCATAGGCATAAGCATACATGAATAGAATAGCTTCAGCCCAACTATTTACAGCAGACATTCAATACTCTAGATCGATTATTTCAGGCCTCAAATCAGTACCAAAATGATGGCAATCCATTAACATAGCATCTCCATACATGTAGACATCATCCGTGCATCAATATGCATCAAGTGATCAATCCCGATAAGCATAGACTTTAAGAGATAAGTGCTGCCCTGTTTTGGCCAGATCTAGGACTGTTCAAAATAGTCAATAACTGAGCTAAATCGGCTCCAAATGCATCTCACATAAGAGGCATAACATCCACAAGTGATCCGGTATCAATAGACATCAGTAGAAGCATCACATAAGCCATAGGCATACAAATACATGCTGTCTTAGACCTGAAATCTATTGCAGAATATTATGTCATCAGAATTTGGAAAATTTTACATCACCATCACATTTGGAGCATGCCAAAACCCCAACTTAGACTCTTACCTTGCTTGAATTGGGTTTCAAATGCCCGAGATATGACAAAAAGAGTGATTTTTGAGCCATTTTTGCAAACAGGTGCAAATAAAACGTGAGCATGCTGCTGTACTTGAGGGGCCAAATCAGAGTGGGTAGGGGATAAGCAAGAGCCCAATGAAGGCCTACAATAGGCCTACATAAGCCTAAGATAAGTCCAAGCAAGAGGTGAAGAGAACAAGCTTCAATGATGGATCGAAGCTTGCACGCGAGAGCTAGTCAAAGAATGGTTGAGAACTAAGTGAGAAGCAAGCTCTCATACCTTGTGTAGATGGCGGAGAAGACTAGGAAGTGCTTGGAAAGGACCTGCTATAATACCAATTGAAAGGTGGGAAGGATCGAAGCTTGCACGTGAGAGCTATGGCGGGAGACCAAGAGCAATAAAGAGAGAGACGAGAAATGGGAACTCGAGCAACCACAATGTGTGGCCGGGATTTCCTTTATTCAAACTGTCACTAAAAAAATAAAGAATAAGTGACTGTGACAGGCACCCGCCACCTGCAGTGTGCAGTGGCGGGTACTGTCAATGTAGTAATACACAGGTGGCTAGGCGGAGACGCCTTTACCCCCAACAAAAAACTCATGGAGTAAAGACTCATGTAAGCAACTATCTTATGGATAGTTGCTTGGCATTGGCCAATCCAGCCCTTATCTTACAATGATAGAGAATAGAGAATAGAATACAAAGAAAGAATTAGCATTCCAAACTTCAAAGGGGACAACTCTTTACCAACAAAATGGAAGGAATGGACAAATAAATTGGAGATGTACTTTATACTTAATCCCACAATGATGAAGTTGAGATCTAATATGCAGCTGTTCATCTTAAAGGTTATGCCCATATGTGGTGGAGGTGCACAAGGAAAATTTGGGAAGAGTTTGTCACTTGGGAGGAGTTTAAGCTGGAAATGCTTGATGTTTTTCTCTATTATGGAGAAAGAGAAGTTGCAAAGGTGGTATGACCTAAAGCAAAGAGGCATATCTGTCAGAGACTACTCCAATATGTTCTTGAATTTATCAACGCATGTTGAGGGGGTTTCAGATTTGGCAACGTCATGTAGCCCAATACCATTCATGAGGTAATTTACCCTGCTAAACAGTATAGCCAAAAATATTGCAAGTATATGTCTTCTTTTCAACCCAAAACTATGGGAAATATTTCATTAAATGAGTCCTCAAGGTTGAGGCAAATTTTCAACCCTAGTAAAGAGAGGCATTTAGGGAAGAAGGGATATTTCAAAACACCTATAGCAAAGTCACAACTTATCCTACATTTTATGGAGAAAAATAGAACACTAACTGTAAGCCTAATGTTGGGGGGGTGTAGATTTTGATGGTAAGCCTTTAGCCAATAATATGCAAGCCAAGCATGTAACGAATGATGAGATGAAGGATATGTACACCAAAGGTTTTTTCTTCAACTATGGGGAGAAGTGGACTCCTAACCAAAAAAACACGTTACAAGTCAATAAATGCTAAAGTAAGTATGATTATTGAGGAAGGATTAGATGAAGAAGAAAATGAGGGCGATTATTTCAAATGGTAGCCTTAACCACTTATCAAGAACCACATGAAGAAGAGGATTTTGCTCGTGAGGAGTTTTATGATTTGATGGAGGAGTTTCCATTCAACCCGGGTGATTCTTTAATGTTGTGCACTATTTCTCATGATTTATGGATTGGATGTAGATGTGAAAATACTCTTGGGTTGAAGGAGCTTATAAATGGTAAAGTTGCTCATATTTTTATGGATACAAGCTCACACATAGTTTTGTTAATACAAAGTTTTTGGATGGGCCGAAGCTATTACCTAAGGATATGGATGTGCCATTGAGGGGACAAGTTGCCAATGGGACTTTTGAAGCTATTCATGAAGTATGCACATGTACTTCTATTGAGGTGTCACCATCATGCACTATTCAAGTTGATCTTATAGCCTTGGAAATGGCATCCATCAACATAGTTATTGACTACGATTAGCTTAAGATAACTGGAAAGTTTACAACAGACTTAAACTTGATGCAAATGGAATTTGTTTGGGATGTATAGTAAATAACATTGCATGGTGTGGACCAAAAGCAAGTGGAATAATCGTGAGCAGATGGAATGACAAGTTAAAGAGTTGTTGCACGTGGGGTTGATTTAGCTAAGCTAATCACCTTTTGCCTCTTCGGTGTTAACTTCTTAAGAAAAAAGATGGAACATTTCACATGTGTATTGACTATAGGGAATTAAACAAGTTCACCATGAAGAGTAGTTATCCATTCCTTGTATCAACGATGCTTTTGGATGAAATTAAGGATGCAATGGTTTTTACCAAGATAGATATTTGATTGAGGTATTACCAAATGTGAATGAAAAAGGGTAATGAGTACAAGAGAATATTTAGGATTGAAAGAGGGTTATATCATTTCTTGGTTATGCTAATTGGTCTTTCAAATACACATGCCACTTTTTAAACACTTATGAATGAGATCTTATAGCCCTTCTCATTCAAACCAGTCCTTATTTTCTTTGACAATATTTTCATATATAAAAAGTCCAAATAGGAGTATTTAAGGCATGTACATGAGGTATTTGACAGATTGAGAAGACACAAGCTCTTTGCAAATGAGAAAAAGTGTTCTTTTATAGAGGATAAAGTGGAATACCTAGGTCACATAGTCGGTGAGAATGGGATTAAAGTGGACCCAAAGAAGGTGCAATGTAAAGATTGGCCTACCCCTTAAAAACTCTAAATCTTAGAGGATTCCTTGAATTATAAACTTTTTGCTAGAGGTTTATTAAAACTATGTGCATGTTGCAGTCCCATTAAGCGATAGCCAAAAAAGGAAGCTTTCTTTTGGGACTCTATGGTAGACAAAAGCTTCCAAATGAGCTAGAGCTAATCTTAATTTCAGTACCTATTTTGGTATGTTTGGATTTCTTTAGGAATTGACTATATGTGTAGATGCAAGTGGAAGAGGTATAATGACTATTTTATACTAAGATTATTGAGTCATTGTATATGAAAGTAGCAAAATCGATGACAAGGAGTGCCAACTTCATGTGTAGAAGTAGGAGATGCTTGCAATTCTTCATGCTATCAAAAAGTTGCATCGCTACATATGGCTACAAATGAAAGGTTAAGGGTGGTTACAAACTGATAGATTGTTGTTGCCCATCACAAAAATCTTGAAAATTGGGTACATATAGTTGATACACCAAAATGCTTGGTTCCTTTCAAAACATCTCATATGGGATAATGGTTAAGCCAATGACCTATCTCACTATTGGCAGGAGTTCAAACCTTAGTTAATGTAATAATTTTTATTGAGATTCCTCTTTGTCTTTACATGATGTGGGTGCAGATGGTGCACCTTGGGTGGGGGATGTTACCCACTTAGATTTGTCCACAACTTAACTTGTCAAAATTGGAACCAATAAATTTTGGATATGTGGCATTACGCTCCTTTATTTATAAGGGTGGGTCCAAACTGGCCTAAAGGTGAGCATCATATGTTGAAATATTTTTTCTCGTATCCCAATTTATTCCTAAACTAAAGATAGTGGTTATCAATACTTCAAGGCTAAGATTTTGAATTTTCATATATGGTAGGAAAATACAACATTAGAGTAGATGCTTTGTCAAGAATGTGGGCATGTTCACTCTCCATAATCTCTACCCTATAAAAATATTAGATTCATGATATACAAGAGGAGTATTTGCTTGATTAGCAAGCAACCACTATGATAAAAGAATTTCAACAAGGAAGAGGGGAAGAGTATTCCAATTTTAAATGTCACAATGGACTTCTATGGTACAAAGGACGAGTTTATTTGATGCCCCACACATTATTCAAGCAACACATTTTACAAGAAATGCATTCCTCAATATTGGCAAGATATCATGGGCTATTCAAGACATTTGACAATATCCATAAAATCTCATATTGAAAGGGTATTTGGTGGGATGTTCAAAATTATATTATGCAATGTTTACCATATTAGGAAAATAATTTTTTCACACTCCTACCTGATGGTTCATTTCAGCCATTACCTATCCGTTAAGGAAAGTGGACTAACACAAGTATGGATTTTATCATGTGATTGTCTACTATGAAGCATGGATGGAATAACATTTATATTGTTGTGGATTGGTTAACTAAATCTACCCATTTCATCCAATGAAGGCCCAATTTTTTGGAAAACAAGTTGCCAATCAATTTATTTAGGGTGTCTTTGAGCTCCATGGGATGCCATTGATGATCATTTTCTATTGTGATACTAAGTTCATAGAAAATTTTTGGCAAAGCTTGTTCACTTCTATGGGGATACACTTGAATCCTAGTACATTCTATTAGCCCCAAAAACATGGGCAAATGGAGCACTTTGAAAGTTTACTTTTGTTACTTTTTTCATGATACTCATGCCTCATGGAACTAATGGTTACATTTAGTTGAATTTCATTATAGCAGCACTTATCATAGACATGTTACCATTTGAAGTGCTTCATGATTATAGAGTGCAGATACACTCTACCCTTTTCCATTGTTGGGGTAAAAGGCCCTTGGGCTTGCCCCTGTACAGTGACCGCCCATATTCTTTATTCATATATATATATATATATGAAAGTGCAATAAGGCTATCATAACATTGTTGACAACACCTACATTGTGTGTGCTCTTCTCTCTTGCGTCTCCTGTATCCCTTTCAACTAGTATCAGAGCCACTCCTTCGCGAGCTCTTTCCGGCATCTACACGAGGTATAAGAGCTTGCTTCTCACTAAGTTCTCAGCCATTCTTTGACATGAACAATAGGGTTTCATGAAGAGGCAGCCACAACTTTCATCAATGAAGCTTGTTCTCTTCACCTCTTGCTTGAACTTGTCCTAGGCTTGTGTGGGCCTATTGTAGGCCTTCATTGGGCTCTTGCTAATCCCCTACCCACCCTGATTTGCCCCTCAAGTATAGCACCATGCTCACGTTTTATTTGAGCATGTTTGCAAAAATGGCTTAAAAATCACTCTTTTTGTCATATCTCGGGCATTCGGAACTCGATTCAGGCAATGTAAGAGTCTAACTTGGTGTTTTGGCACGCTCGGATGCAATGGTGATATCGGATTTGCTAAATTCTAATAACAAAATATTCTACAATAGATTTCAGGCCTGAGACAGCATGTATTTGTATGCCTATGGCTTATGTGATGCTTCTACTGATGTCTATTGAAACCGAATCACTTGTGGATGTTATGCCTCTTATGTGAGATGCATTTGGAGCTGATTTAGCTCAGCCATTGACTGTTTTGAGTAGTCTCAGATCTATCCAAAACAGGGAAACCACTTATTACTTCAATTTTATGCTTACAGGTCTTGGTATTGATGCCCGATTATGCCCGGTCAGTGCTTATACATACGGGAATGTATGTCTATGGTTTGCCTATGGATTTGAGCTTGGTTTGAGCATTATTTTACTCAGAAGTTATTTGTTATTGGAAACTTCAGGGCTGAAGCTATTTATGCTACAGTTGGGTTATGCCTATTGGTCACGGGGTGCTCCCGGCTACTCGGTATGATGTCATTATGTATTTGGACTATGCCACATGTCTTGTTTATGCTCTGGAATGCTTTTGAGCTGAGATAAGAGCTCGATGTGGGTTTGACTGTCACTTCTTTACAGCTAACATTTCATCTATGGCATGGTTTATGCCTAGGCTACCCAGTACGTGTTATGATGTCTTGATGAATGCTTTATGCTTTGGCTGTGGGGATGGCAGTTGTTTGAGCCCGTCTCGATATTCATTTGAGTATTCCCTTGACCAATTGGACATTGACTTGGCTTTTTTCGTTATGACCTTGGATGCTATATGGGATTTGATGCTCTGATTATGGATCTTGGCTATTACTTGGATGCACTTACAGGTATTGAGCAATGAACTGCTCCCTTGTTTTGGCAGTTGTCTATTGAGCTGTGATTGCTCGTTTGCATTTGATATGCAGGATACTTACTGATCAGTGGACTTGGATAGTGCTTGAGATTTACAGTTATGGTCGTCCTGCTTCTCTGTTGTATGGCATCTATGCTATTTGGGCTGCTATTGCTCGTGTATGTCACAGAGCAGTTGATCTTTATGGCCACCTATGTATGCACATGGTGTGCTGCTATGTATTTTACATAGCCTCTTACCTGGATGCTTTTCCATAGATATTTTGGCTTTTATTGGAGCTTGATTCTTGTAGGTTTATTTGCCACCTTCTGTTCTTGGCTAGACATGTATGTCAGTACATGGTATTAGACACTGCAAAGTTATGTATACTCCTATGTTTTGGGGATGCTTATGCATTTATGGCTCCGAGACATGCTTATGCTTTTATGGCTGTAAGCTACAATGGTTGGATATATCATGCTTTTGTCTGCTAGGCTTATCCGTGTGGGAGCTTTTGCATTCGTGGTTGATGCCTTTGTGTTCTCCCCTTCTAGTTTGGATGAGTCCCCTTTGTAGTATGTTATGACGACTTCCAGCTCTTCTAGTCATGCAGACAATCTTCTTGATGAGCTTGTTCTCTCTGATGAGAGTTCCCCTGATTATTTGGGCTCCTTGGATGTATTAGACATCCCTACTCATACTATTACAGAGCAGTTGTCCTATTCTACAAGTTTTACAAGTTCTATTTGCTTTCATTGTGAAAAGATAGGGCATGTGAAGGGAAAATGCTTCAAGTGGATTAGAGAGTAGAAAAGATTGTGCCGCACTAGACATGAGAGCAGAGTCAATGATACAATAGGTGAGACCACTGTTGATAGTGGTATGGTGCGTGTAGTTACCCATGATGATGTAGCTGATCCTAGACTCCTGGCACAGTGTTACCCTGTAGATTACTTGCTCAGTGATATGGCCTATACCTTTGATTGGCTTTTAGACAATATGGCATATTGTCATGTTAGTCCGCATAGAGCTTGGTTCTCTTTTTACAGGGAGATTGACGAATGTATTTCTTTGGGCCTTGAGCAGGATTGTCATGTTATTGGTACAGGGGATATACACTTGGCTTTGCTAAATAGGTCTTCTCTTATGCTTCGTGGTGTCTTGCATATACTTATGCTCAGTAAGAGCCTGATCTCTGTCTAAGTTGCATGGTGTCTTGCATATACCTATGCTCAGTAAGAGCCTGATCTCTGTCTAAGTTGAATGGTGTCTTGCATATACCTATGCTTAGTAAGAGCCTGATCTCTGTCTAAGTTGCATGGTGCAAGATATTATGTCTCTCTTGGGGATACTTCATGGAAAATCCATTTTGGTTGCTTGGTATTGGCCAGAGGTGCTAGATATGGCAGTGATTATGTAGTGCATGTCTCTCATGTGGGAGATTCTATGGTTGCAGTTATATAGATACCACATGCATTGTTATGGCATTGTTGCACAAGCCATGTACGACACACTGAGATGGATGCTTTATGTGATATGGGCTTATTGCCTACTCTTCTCCATGCTACTTGCCCTCATTGTACTCATGGTCCATGCAGAGCCTCTTTGGCTTATGGCGATCATGTGAGGCATGCTCCTCTAGATCTAGTCCATGTTGCAGTATATGGACCTATGCCTTCCCAGTCACTTGGTGGAGTGTCATATTTTATGACCTTAATGGATCATGCTACCCATCGTGTTTGGGCTTACCCTTTGGTACGGATTGAGGATGCTGTTACTATGCTTGACATGTTTATGGATTTTGCTGGTAGCAGGCCTAGATGCTTTGCAGATAGATTATGAGAGTCATGCTATCTCTCCCTGCTTACGAATCTCTTGTCAGCAATATGGCATTGATTTCTTATTCCCCTGATATTATGGGATAGCTCATGGCATGTTCCTGACCTTACAGGCGGAGGTTGTTGCTATGCTTACCACAGCTGGATTGTCTTATGGCTTTTGGGATGAGGCCCTTATGATAGCAGTCTACTTGGTTGACAGGATGCCGTGCTTGACTTTGGAAGATATTACACCGCATGAGGCATGTAGTGGCATGAGACCCTCCTATGATCACTTGAGGATGTTTGGCTACCAAGCATCTATTAGTATGCCACATGAGCCTATGTCATGCAGATGCGTACTCCTTGGTTATGGAGATGGTGACTTTACAGCTTATAGGTTTTGGGATTTAGATGCCCGGCAGGTTCTACGTAGCCGTCATGCTATCTTTTATGAGACGCAGACACCTCTTAGGCCTCTTGATGCACGTTCATTGTGCTTTATGGATGATTATACAACTGTATGTCAGTCTTTTGCTTCGCTGAGGCCGCATATTGTCTTGAGGCCCCGTCTGACATGTGTCCGGGATGTTGGCCCTCTTTCAGTGATTGACACTGGAGAGTTTGGATGCTCTTCACTATCTTGTATGCACCATGCTGATGTTATGCGCTACTTTGATGATGATGATGTACAGCCTTGTACTCATGAGTTGTGTTGGATTGCTCCGTTGTATGGAGCTGCGGGATTACTTGCCTCCTGGATGTCTTGGACTCGGAGATTCCTGACACTTATTGCACAACTCACTTTCTGATTGGCTGTTGGGTGATATGTCATGATTCCTCACCCTGTCTCTTTTGTTTTATTTTGTTTTTTCACTCCTTGGCCCATTGGCCTTTTAATGGGAGGTTGTTGGGGTAAAAGGCCTTGGGCCTGCTCGTGTACGGTGACCACCCATATTCTTTATTCATATATATATATATATGAAAGTGCAATAAGGTTGTCATAACATTGTTGGCAACACCTATATTGTGTGTGCTCTTCTCTCCTGCGTCTCTTGCATCCCTTTCATCCATGAAGATGTGAATCCACAAGTCCAAGAAGATGGAAGCATTGATGAGTCAATGTAAGGAAAATATTCACAAAGCATAAGATGCCATTAAGGGTTATGCGGATGAGAGGAGGAGACATTTAGAATTTGAAGAAGTTGATTGGAACAGACACAAGTTGTGTAAATATAGGTATACTTCTTTGAAAGGAGGCCATAACAAGTTGACTTATAGGTTCTATATGGGCCGTGAGCTTACTTACAAACTTGAGTTACCATCTTCAACACAAATTCATGATATCTTTCATGTTTCCCAATTGAAGAAGTATGTGGGTCTAGCCATTCAAGTCTTAGAAGAGTTGCATCATATGGATAAAGATGGTTGCATTATATATGAAGTCGACAAGGTCATTAAAAAATTGAAAAAAGTTTTAAGGAATCGATTAGTGCTGAAATATCTTATAAAATGGTGGGGTTTACCTATAGAAGAGTCCACTTGAAAGCTAAGATCATATCTTAACTATTTTCCTTGGTTTTTACATGAAGAACATTGAACTCCTAAATAGGACAACTTGTTGTATAAAATTTTTGTTGTAACATAAATTGTCATAACTTGGCCAAAATGTAACTTCTATGGCTGAACAAGCCATTATATAGTGTCTATTTTCTAATGACACTTCATTTTCTAAAATCGGTCATGTCTATCCAAAGTTATGGCAATTTTCCTTACGACATTCTTGTTTTGATAGTTATAGTAGTCTACAAACATTCACTTACTTGTACTACCTCATTGATTAAAAGGGATCTTCTTTAGCATATGGGTTTCATTTTTAGTGTGGATCTACATCCTTCAAATCTTTCTTTGTATATTATCATTATAATTCGTTTCCATATTCCAAGCTTTGAGTACAAAGCTTCTTTAGACTATGTAGGCTTGTAATAAAATATAAAGTTAGGGTTTAGTATAAAAGGCTAGAAATGTAGCATGTGCACAACTTTTTATGTATTAATCAATCTTCTTCTTGAGGACTCCAAGTTTGGACATCCCATCATAGCAAAGGGGTGTATACCTTGCTCTACCATCACAAGAGATGGGTATCTTGTTTCCATTGTCCATTTCATTGTTGTATTTTTCCACATGATAATATGAGCATTAGTTGTGGCCACTTGCTTATGGCTATTTCATGATTTCTTGGTATATTTATGATTTTTTAAAATTTATCTTTCTTTATAGAATTGAAGAAGAAAATTTGAGAAAAAAAAGAAAAACAAAAACTCAAAACACAAAAACTCGAAACTCAAAACTTAAACTTATCTTACTTGAACAATTTGCGTGATACCATTGTGGATTGAAAATACATTATGTTTATCATAGTCATTTGGTTGTATATGCTTTGAAGGAAGTTAATTGATCAAAACTAAAAAAAACACAAAATTCCTAATGCAAGAATAAAATACATGACCATTTTTTTCATTGTTTGGTCGTTTATTGCTTATTGCTATATGTTGAGTTGGTCGATTGCTTTTGGTCCTAATAATTTAATATGATCTCAATTGAGACCCCCCTTGTTACATGCTATATCCTTACTATCCTCTCATTCTAATACACTTGTCCTAACCCACTTGTACCATCCACTTGTCCTAACCCACTCATCCCAACCCACTTGTACCATCATCTCGTCTTAACCCACTCATACATTTCCACTTGTAACATCATCTTGTCCTAACCCACTCGCCCGAATCCACTCATCCCAATCCACTTGTACCATCCTCTTGTCCTAAACCAATCCTCTCATATCAACCCACTCATACCATCCTCTCATCCCAATCCACCTACTTAGAATACCATCCTCTTGTACCAACCTATTCACATTCACTCTACATGGATTTAGTAAGTGAGGTCCAATGAAGCTTGAGGTTCCAAAGTGTTGGTATATCATGAAATGGCAAAGAGTACTTGCACTTAATGCAAGGTTACAAGGAAGATTGACTAAAGAGAGACGAATTTGAAGGATAGGTACTTTAAGAAACAAAGTTGAAAGATATAGGAATTGATAAGCCTCAATTGAGATTCAAAGCAAAGAGGCACACATACAAGACCACATAGGAACTTGTCTTTGCAAGGAGAGTCAAAGAGTTTTCAATCTGGCTATTGTGGTCCTGATTCTTGTTGACATGCTTAATAGTAGACTAGACCTTAGGTTTATGAGTTTTGAAATATTAGGAGTCAACAAGAAGCACAACACTCCCATCTAATTGTTCATTACTAAGATGATAGAGCTAGCAACACAAAGGCTACGACCACAACTAGGAGACTAGATGGAGTTAGTTGCATCCACAAAGGTTGGCCTAAGATGCATTAAGTGCAACATCACTCATATGTATCATGATTATCCAATATGCAAGGCTTCTAATAGTATCCTAACTTGGTCTACTCAGCCTAAAATCTAAAAGGTAAAACCACGAACATTGACCTGGGCAATGGAGAGCTAATACCTTCAGTATATCTTAGGGTCTAGTTAACTACCAAGGGAGAGATTATCATTGATGCTCTCATAAACAAAGGTTCAGATTAATATTCTAATTTATGATATATGGATTGAGATCAATCAACTCAATCTCAACCCGACAAATGTGGTTGTTAGAATGTATGGAGGATCATCACATCCTCTCCTAAGAAGATGCCAAATTCTCATTACTATAGAGATTGCAAACATATCCATCATTTTCTATGTGCTTCCAAATTAGGAGAATGTAGGCAAGGAAGTCCTTAGAAGACCTTTCAAGTATGTAACTCAATGCAAAGTGGACTATGGTGTACCATATATACTTGAGTTTGGCAAGCATCAAGATAGTCAAAGCTTTTAGTAAAGTCAACCTTGCCTCTCCTCAAGGGAGAGAAAGATCCCTATCTCTGAGCCAAAACAAAATCCTAGTGAGGACGACCAAAGGCTTCTAAAGGAACTCCTCAAGGCACATGAGGACATGAGAGAACCACTTATTGGAAATCCTTTTAGAATCAAAGAGAAGACCCAAGTTGCTAGGGACAATAGAGTAGTTTCTCAAGCTATTTGGAAAAAGACTTCATTTAGAAGGAAGAGTCGATAGAGAGCTAGCAAAAAGCTACAATGGGTCCCCAAAGCATTGTTGCGTGCTTAAGGATTTTATGTGGAAAATAATTAGATCTAGTTGCTAAAATGGCTTGCATAACCACCTTTGCTAATCACATTCCTAGTCCCATTGAAATAAAAAAGAAAGAGAAAGAGACCCAAATGCAAATCTAGGTGAAGAAGCAAGACCAATAAGGAGACAAACCCAAAGCAATTAGAGACCGCGAAGCTTGTGCTTACTATTGAAAAAATGTTTCTAACCTATTAGAAAAAGACACCTACACCTAAAGTACAATAGCTTGAAGTAGTTGCTAATCCACACGAGGAACTTGTGGTGTGTGAGAAGTCATTGAGTCAGAAGGAAGAAACAATGTAGCCACTTCCTAGTAATGCTGCTCATGCTGAAATCAAAATTCCAAAGAAGGAGAAGATAGAACCCTCAAGTGTTGACAAGCAATAGCCTTAAGAAGTTGTTGATCTATTCTCCTAGCTGAACTCTTCTAAGCCTAAAGAACCTTTGTTACCTAGGTTGAAATAGAACATCCAATAGCGACAATAGCCTTTTGCAATTGCTCAATTAACAAAAAAGGATCCCCAAGGGATAATCAAGAAAGCATCAAAGGATTGAAAATATCTCTCTAAGAATGTTGACCAATCTAAATCTAAAATTTCTAAGACTGAGACTATTTCCACTCAGTTTGAGGATCCAAGTACACAATCATCATTGACTTCCAAGATTGGCCAATTCACTAAATTAGAAGTTACTACTTCCAATTTTGATGTGAAATCATCCTTATAGTAGCCTTTAGTTGCTTTGCGACTAAGGTTGCCACTTTAGTTTGAGGAACAAGCCTCTAGTGCTTCTACCTTACAACAAAATATGAACTCTAGTTTGAAGAGCACAATGAATTCGTTGATTCATAAGTCATTTTCTTCTTGGCTTGAAAATGTTGCACACTTGAAGCCTAAGTTGAAAGCAGCCCTCCCATGAACAGAATCAACCACAAAATCGAGGGCAAAGCACACAAAATCTATGTGCATGGCTCTACCATTAATCTCAAAACTGAAAAGAAACCATAAAACTCACACTTAATAATGAACAAATTTGTCATCTTCATCATCTTCATCCATAGCTTCAACCATTATGCACAAAAGAAAGAGCAAAAGGGAAAATAGGAATTCCTACACAAAAGATAGAGGAGAGAGAACTTTTGGCACCATCCAAAAGGAGAATGTATGAGTCTTGGAAGAAAGGAGAGAAAGAGGCACATAATCAGTTGTGCACTCCACCCCACCTTTTTCCCAAAGGACACACAACCCTTCATATTTTTATTATTTCTTTGATTTTTTTGATACATTTGTATTCGTAAGGCTTTAGCCTTCACATTCAATTATTTCTAACCATTTTCAAATGCATGCACGCACACTTTTGTGTATACCATTTATTAATGGATGTTGATGTGGCCCCCTCATGTATAAGGTGTATTTTAGTGCTTTTGCAACAACATGAATATTATTTTTTTTACAAAAGATGAAATTATGATATATACATGGAAATTTTTGTGCCTTGTTTTTATGCTTCTTTTGGTGTCATCATTTCCTCCCACACTGAAATGTAAAGCGTCCTCGCGAACCTTGTCAAAGAAGAACCACTATCTAATACAAACAACTTCCAAAATTGTTAGTAAAATAACTTCGATCACAAGGCCTAGCCATGGTAGGGTATGGGACTCCAAAGCCATGACCACCAGAGTAAGGGAACTCTTGCCTCAATCATACTCCAACATTGAAAAACTTGCATACTTGTTGAAGGATAGGGTTCAATCTTCAATAAGGGATCATGAGCATAACTCCTTGGTCCAATAGGGAAAGAAAGATGATCCCATCATGTAGCTTCAAACACACTTAAGGGAATTGGGTCTGGTTTTTCATTTGAACCTTTGAAAAAGTGCTTTCATTTTAAATGTTGCGAATAGATTGTGAGGGGTTTTAAGCAATAGCATTTCTTTTGAAGCTTGCTTTTGCTATGTTTTTAAAAGGGATTTGTTTTAAAGGATATATTTCTTGTCAAAATGGTGGCGCTTCATTTAAAATTACTCTCTCCTATGGGTATATGTGTGAGGTTAGAGAAACAAAATGTAGATTGCCATCACACGGAGGATGTAAAGGGAAGGTATAGAACAAACAAGGATAGGGATGAAAGGGGTAGATAATGGTAATGTCGGAGGTGTTCTCGTTTGAGGTGACCTAATTGGTGTGTTTGTGATGATGAAACCAAGATTATGGAGAAAGGTATTTGTGGGAAGTGTAAGAAAAGAGATAAGCTACCTAATTATGTTGTTTTCTTGAGGTTAAAACCTAAAGGTAATCTAAATACTATCTCTCATTTGTCTTGGAATCGATGTGGGGCCAAGACCTTAGAGAAGGATAAACACATTAAGGTTTTTTATTTTTAATATGTGATTAATTTTTATCTAATAAAAAATTTGCAAAACCCTATCTTTCCTTTTTTCACCATTTTAGAAGAGAGCCCTTTTGTCTTTTACGTTTCTACGATTGCTCCCAGTGGCCCCTTCTTATGCTTCCTTTACATCAATCTTCTTCTTCGCTATCCATTGCAATTTGTAGCTTCCTATTCTGATTGGGGCCTTAATCACCATCATCTCTCCAATTCCTTTGCTTCAAATAAATCTTATTGTTCTTCTCTAAAGTCTCTTCAACTCATATACAATAATCTTCATATGATTGAACATAGGGCAAAAAAAAGGACATAGTCTTGTTGTTCACACCTCGCTTTTCCCTTATTCTTTGACCTTCTGTATCATAACCATCTACTCTATCGATGAAGAGGAAGGGACTGGCATTGCCCCTCTCTCTCTCTCTCTCTCTCTCTCTCTCTCTCTCTCTCTCTCTCTCTCTCTCTCTCTCTCTCTCTCTCTCTCTCTCTCTCTCTCTCTCTCTCTCTCTCTCTCTCTCTCTTAGACCTTCAGTATCATCCAGCAGTGAGACAGGGCGTTGCAAAACCTCAAAATAAGCATCATCCTTTGTCAAGAAGACATTTAAAGCCTCTACCAAATCCTCTCTCAAGAGGGCATCTGAAGCCTTTGCCTGCATGAGCCGTTGCATTGGGCCGGTTTGCTGGAATCCACAACTGTCAGTGTTGTGGAAAATGCAATCGCGAGCCTGGGTGCCTCCATTACCCCACAGATGGTTTTATTCCAATGCTCTGTGGTGGGCATTCTACCGTCTCTCTCTCTCTCTCTGTCTCTACATGGAGCTCCAAAAACTGTGCGATTGGACAATGGAAATCCTTCTCTCTCCCTCTCTCTTGTGGGGAGTTTCTAAGTTCCAACTATCGCAACATGTCAAATCCCTCTCTCTCTCTCTACCCTCACGCCTTATTCTTTTCCACATTTGCAAAAGAAGGAAATAATTACATACAATCCCCCCTTTTTCCCTTTTCTCTCTCTCTCTCTCTCTCTCTCTCTCCTGTTCCCTAGGCATGGGTGTCCCTTCTTCGAAGCTCCACCATTGCGAGTGCTGCCATTGTAGCAAGATGGAGATTGCTTGCCCCCTGCCTTTGCACCTTTTTTCATTGCTACTATGGGACATTAATTGCCTTGCAATCGATCGATGGATTTGTTGTTGCGAGAATTATCTATCTTCTTTTCTCTTTTTCTTCTCCTTCTGTGTTATGGCCTACGTGATGGCTACCTGTAACTCCGTTCCTAGATTATTGCTCAATGATGATGATGATGCAACTTTTGTGTTTCCAGTTTGTTGCTCGATGCTATGGCTCATTAATCACAATGCCTGCTTCAGGTTGGCTAATGGCATTTACTACGGGGACTTTGAGGCACGTGTCTTCTTCGTTTTGGTATTGTCCAATTGGTGGGGGTGGCCAAGATTACCTACCTTCTCTTGCCACATTTGCTGTGCTACAATGGGATTATATGCCTTGAGGAGATCTTCCACAAGATGTTAGGAGATCACAATTTTGACACCAAGTGACTTGAATACTTGTCTTCTCCTTTTTATTCTTCTCATTTCTTCTTCCTTATCAAAGTTCTTCAAAGCTCTTTTCCCTCCTCTAATCAAACCAACAAACTGGGAAATCCCTAAAGGACAAGGTACATAAGCAACTCTATGAACCTCTTGTGTTAGGAGGATTAATGAGTCAAAACCATTGCCAAAATCAAAACAGGACGAGATACTAAGTTGATTTATGTTATTTGATAAAACATATAGTCAAAAGCCCTTTCAACACAAGTGTCCAAGATAGAAGTTGTATTTTCTTGTTCTTTTTCATTTTACTTCCTCTCAAGCTCTAGTTGTTAAGGTCAGTTGTTCTGCGGCTACACACCAAAATGAAAGCAACCCTCCCACAAGCAGAATCAACCACAAAACGAATCAACCACAAAACCAAGGACAAAGCACACAAAATCTATGTGTATGACTCTGCCATTAATCTCAAAATTGAAAAGAAACCATAAATCTTGCACTTAACAATGAACAGATTTGTCATCATCATCATCATCATCCATAGCTTCAACCATTATGCACAAAAGAAAGAGAAAAAGGGAAAAGAGGAATTCCTGCGCAAAAGATAGAGGAGAGAGAACTTTTGGCACCATCCAAAAGGAGAATGTATGAGTCTTGGAAGAAAGGAGAGAAAGAGGGACATAATTAGCCGTGCACTCCACCCCACCTTTTCCCCAAAAGACACACAACCCTTCATATTTTTATTATTTCTTTGATTTTTTTGATACATTTGTATTCGTAAGGCTTTAGCCTTCACATTCAATTCTTTCTAACCATTTTCAAATGCATGCACGTAAACTTTTGTGTATATCATTTATTAATAGATGTGATGTGACCCCCTCATGTATAAGGTGTATTTTAGTGCCTTTGCAACAAAATGAATATTATTCCCTTTACAAAAGATGAAATTATCATATATGCATGGAATTTTTGTGCCTGTTTTTGTGCGTCTTTTGGTGTCATCATAAGTAATCTCTCTTGGAGAAGGTGGGTAAGTTGGTGTAATAAGAAGATCAAGTAGAGGTTGAGCATCAAAAGGAACTCAAGGGTATAATGTTATCACTCACTCATTCATATGTTCATGCTGACAAAGGATTTTGTATTGTTGAGCATGAGAAGTTCTTAAAAAGGCCTTTGACATGGTTAGAGAAATTATGATTTTTTTGGTGTTATCCAGTAGAGTAGTCATGGGAGAAGTCATAAAGGAAATGACCAAGATTAAGCATGAGAAGTATTCCCATATTCCATATTGGGCATTGTGTGACAAGCATCAAGGAAGTTGCGATATTGGCTAGGAAAGCAAAAAGGCAAAGTAAGTTTGAACGAAAATTGTATTCTAATAGAGGTCTAGATGCAACATATGGCACTTGCCTAATGACTATTTCCGAGCAAAGAAAGTCACTCTAGAGTTCAATGCATGATCCAATATATGTACCCCCTACATCCTTGAGAGTGCTTGCAACAATTGTCCAAGGTGTTAATCTTTCTAAGCTTGCTTAAAAAGTTCCATTGTGTGACAAACACCTTCCAAAGGAGGAGCTACATGTTAGGAGCTGATTGGGACAAGGCAACATGATTGTTAATATCATTAGATATATCTTTATCTCACTCGAGACCCACAAAATCTTAATACTCATGCTTATCTTCAATAAAATCCCAACTTCTTTGACTAGTTTAATCTAAGGTTGAGTGATCCGTATCCAAATCTTTCCTCTACTTTTACTAACACACAAAACGAATCTTTACTAAATGGTATACAACAAAGTGATGTATATAATACTTCTCCTAACAAGGATACAATAGTAGAAAACAATACACTTATGATCCTAGATCCAAGGCTGAAGCTACAGATGTTCCTACTAACTCGATCCACTAGTTAGACCATATTGAGCTGATTGACTCTTAGGATAATTTAGAGGAGTTTACCATGACTCACCCCTAGATCAATACCACTAAACTTGATTTACTTGCTTGTATGAAATCTTTGCTAGTATGTCGACCATTAAGTAGCATGGCTACTTAGTTAGCAAAGAAATACAATTCCTTTAACTAGAATGGCTACTCCAATTTAATGCCATATTTACCACCTATGTGAAGCTATTCACAATGCTTGATTTAGGCCTTGTAGACAATGAGACGATTCAAGTTACTTCCAAATGGCATCCCACTTGGAAGAGAGTGAACACCTCTTCCACAAAAGCCTCTTGGTTCAAGATGAATATGCTAAGACTCTCCCTCAAAAGCGATTGCAATCATGTCGACTTATTCCTTCTTATGCTTTTGTGACCAAAACTGAAGACCAGTTTAGTACTTCATCAACTTGAGAAAAAGTGCAACTCCTCGATTTCATTCTTATAGTAGTGATTTTCTTATCAAATGGACCTCACTGTGATGAAATTCATCTTATGACAATGGTTGAGCAATGATGTTCAATTCATACACTTCAATTTGACCCAATTTACTATGAGACTACTTTAATGTGCTCTATCATCCTAGTTCAGAATCTGGATATGCCATGACAATTAAAATATCACCCATTGCTTGATAAGATTTTGATTGAAGAGAAACTATATATAGCCAATCACGTCCTTGCACTTTATCATCATAGCTTGGAATTTGGACATGCCATCACAGTTGATATATCACACATTGCTTGATAAGATTCTAATTGAAGAGGAATTACATATAGCCAGTCACTTTGTCGACCCTTTCCTCACTTAGCAATCTGATTACTTACCTTTGTGGATTGGCTACCAACCCACTTAACTTGGATGCTTTTGCTAAATTGGAAAAGTATCTAAATTTCTAGAACCAACAGATTTCTAAACCTACAAAATACTAACCCTTGTACGTTAATAACCCTAGTTACTTTTGTAAATAATTATTTATTTAGCTCAATCTATTGTACTGATAAGAACCAAAGATTCTCAGACTTTTGGAACAATCTACATCTTATGCAAGGCAAAGCTCTAAGGTATGAGATCTAACTTTTGTTTTAGATATAGTGGCATAAAGCAACAAAGTTGCTATCAATTCTTTCTATCTTTTGCCTTTTAACTCACTACTTAGTACTCTTGAGGTTTCACAAGTGAATATAGGAAAACAACATGTGATAAAGCAACACAATGAAAATTCAAGGTTTGAAGTAAACACCATTGCTACATAGGAACTTTCCCATGAAGTTACCAAAACATCAAAACAACACGAGTATCCTAAAACCTCGTATACTTGAAAAAGAAATTAAATAACCATCAACCATGAGGTCCATTTCTTCAACCAATGCAAGTGATGACTTCAAATTTCAATGGTCATCTACTTCCTCAGAAGAAATCATAATTGCTTCATTAACACTACAAGTCTTTATCAACTTAGTTTATTCAATAGCTATTGTATCAAAATCAAGGCATTGTGTTTCATAGTTCTAGGCTCAACATTCAATCTCTGTTGTGCACACTCTAGTGCACAAATCCATTTTTAAAGCCAAGTCTACTATTCTCAATCAGCCTTTAGATCTCATATATTTCCATTTTACTTTTGTAAGGCTACATGATGAGTTATATAAGACTGTTACTATGTAAGAAAAGAGAAGAGAGAGAGAGAGAGAACAAAGGGGAAAAAGGATGGAAAAAAGAGAAGCAAGAAAATCAAAGACAAAAACAAATATGCATTCCCATACACTACACTACACCTAGGGGTCCTCAAGTTGGATGATGTATCTAGTGACCTTTGTTGGTTAGCTCTGTCTCTAATCCCCCATCCCTTTTCCAACATTCCCCATATTTACCTATGGTACATCAAGGTCATGATATACCTAGGAAATCTTGGCTTGCCTTGGTTAGACCTACCTCCCTGAGTCACTTGTACTTTCTAATTTCTCATCTCACTATTCCAATGCCCATAAACTCAACTTCAAAGCAAGAAGGAAAAGGTACTTGAATTAGAAAGGAACCAATTGCATCAAGTAATACATGTGTTTGATGTAGTGGAGAACCATATGCTTTATCTCACTGATAATATATCTCCAACATCTTTATCAATAACTCCCTTTTCCCTCAACAATGCTACTTCTTCCAATCTTCAACAATTCAAGATCTCTTGCTTCCTCTACCATCATCAATGAAAGAACCCATGGAGCAATCTTCTAAGTATTAGACTATATATGCATGTGCCCTCATAGCATATTTTCACCATAACCTATTCATGGTTTTGGGTCTGCAAGTATGGGACAACACTTAAAGCTTGCTTGGAGATCGATCCATCTTCCAAACTAACATGATTCTATGTCTTGTGCACAAGACAAGGAGACTAGCACTTTCAGCTAGGAAGTGATTACACATGAGGTTTTAGTTTTTAAATACACTAGTTTATGGAGACTTATAAGCCATTACTTTTGGATCCATATTGATGTAATCTCCTATTCATTTTCCTAATCATTCAAGATTTATCCACCAACAAGAAGGATCGACAATTAAGAGTATTGACATTAACAATACCCTCAGTTGCCATATATCAAAGTACCAACTCATCATCATCTATACTATCTGTTTGATAACTACTATGTTTATCAATCTAACTCAGGGTTAGACTAGATACAAACAACAACTTTTGGCCTCAAAGACAAGTGGAGAGCTCAAGGATTAGGAAACCCTAAGTCAAAGTAAAGACCAATACTTTTATTACTTGTTAGGAAGAATGTTGGGTTGTTGATGCAAATGTTATCGTGTTTATTCTTGCATTGTTTGGAAAGATATAATTGGTTCTGTTGGTTGATCAAACAACATCTTAAATGCTTTTACATTCAACTGATTGTTGGATCGTCATTTGGATGATTATTCCAAGTGATTGTGATTGATGGTAAATTCATGGAAGAGGTTTGTGATGACAAATTTCCATGGGTATAAATGAATTTTTCTTGGAAGATGATATTATGGCTGACTACCTTAACTGTGCTTGATTTTTAAATGATTTAATTAAGGAAAGGTTCTTTGCACGTGTGGATCACCTCCATGATCGCACCGTGGTTGGATAAACCCCAAAAGGGAACTTCTTCATTCATGGGCCAAAGGTTGAGTGGTGGAAAGGCCAACGACGGTGTCGAAGGGGTTTTTGTCGAAAAGTCATATCCATCGAGGATCAGAGATAGAAGGAAGTAGAGATAGGAGATGGAAGAGAAGAAAAAAAATAGACAAGAGGTAAACACGATAAAGACAAAGCACAATGAATTGAATAAATATGTATTAACAGAACTTGAAATCCATTGTCTGGCACTACTTGAAAGCACTCTCTAAGCATTAGACCTCATGGAGCTTCTTCGTAGACAAAAAACGTGCATCAATATAATAGCTCCCTCTTTGCTACTCAGAACCCAAATCTGATGGCTCTGTTGGCTTCGAAAGGGGGGTAAAACCCTAGGATACCTACCCACGGATCTCCCAGATCACTTCTTTTTTTCTTCTAGTTCAAAGTGTAGTTTTCAGCTTGTCAATAGTTATTGCGAAGCACGCAATTTCGCCCATCTGTCTTTTTTATGAAAAATCCAATAACTAGCTAAAAAAGTAAATTGCTTTTTGTATGCCATCCTAATCTAGATTTTTTTTAAATTTTTGATTTTTTACAATAAATAATATAAAAAGTAAGCTAAAATTATCCAAAAATCTAGTATTTTTGGATAATCCATGCCACGAACACTAGCACTAATGACTCAAATCACATTGATTCTCTACATTAATAAGAAAGTCGGATGATATGCACTTCAGAGTTTCTCACATCGTGTCCGCGTAGCGGCACGACATCCACCCCCTTTGAATCTGCACATCCTTTGGTATGTGCCAAAATCCTAGTTGTCACCGGATTCTAAGTCCTTCTCATCCTCTACAACCATATCCTTTGCTTCTTCATCTTCCATATCTTCTTGGCTAGCCCCTATAACATGGCCACAATTTTCTTCCAATTTTGGCAACTCATAAGCATTAGATTCCCACCTCTTGAATAATTTGATTCTTTTCCTTACTACCAGAAGTTTTATGACTGTCCCATCTAGCTCATTTAATGCATAAGTAGCATTACCAAACACCTGTCTCATCACATAGGGTCTAAACCATCTTTTGGAAACTTTATGCATGGCACTATGCTGGTTATCTAAATTGCTATCATAAACTAATACCCAATCCCCATCTTGTATGGTTTTTGGTCTCAGTCTATGTCTTTTGTCAAATCGTTTCTTGTTTTGTATCCTTGCTGCCCTTAATTTTGCAATTGTTGACTCTATGTCTTTTGACTTTCTTTCCAATTGTCTAATGCGCAAGGCCAACAACTCTTCTCAATTCAACTCCTCTTCCCAAGGTAGCACACTCCATGTGAGTGTCATCTCTTCTATCGGCATGATAGGTTTTTGACCATACATCAATTCAGTAGGCATATATCCTGTAATAGCACTATGAGTTGTTCTGTCAGCCCACAAAGCATAAGGGAGCAATTGTGGCCATTCTTTTACCTTCTCTCCATATGCTTTTGCCAATGCCTTCACAATAGGTGGATGACCTCTTTCACTTTTTCCATTTCTTTCAAGGCTATAGGCTGAAGTTAAAGCAAGCTTTATCCCCAATCGTGTAAAGAAATCATGAGCTTCATCTGCATCTAGCTCATCCCTATTTGTAGTAATGTTTCCCACACATCCATACTGATAAAAGATCTCTTCTAAGATAAAAGTACACACAACATTTGTTGTCTTAGTACGTAGAGCTCTCCCTTCTACTTGATTAGTAAAGTCTTCATGGGCAAGCATAAGATACCTCATTTTCCTTGTTTTGTATCCTTGCTGCCCTTAATTTTGCAATTGTTGACTCTATGTCTTTTGACTTTCTTTCCAATTGTCTAATGCGCAAGGCCAACAACTCTTCTCAATTCAACTCCTCTTTCCAAGGTAGCACACTCCATGTGAGTGTCATCTCTTCTATCGACATGATAGGTTTTTGACCATACATCAATTCAGTAGGCATATATCCTGTAATAGCACTATTAGTTGTTCTGTCAGCCCACAAAGCATAAGGGAGCAATTGTGGCCATTCATTTACCTTCTCTCCACATGCTTTTGCCAATGCCTTCACAATAGGTGGATGACCTCTTTCACTTTTTCCATTTCTTTCAAGGCTATAGGCTGAAGTTAAAGCAAGCTTTATCCCCAATCGTGCAAAGAAATCATGAGCTTCATTTGCATCTAGCTCATCCCTATCTGTAGTAATGTTTCTCACATAGCCATACTGATTAAAGGTCTCTTCTAAGATAAAAGTACACACAATATTTGTTGTCTTAGTACGTAGAGCTCTCCCTTCTACTTGATTAGTCAAGTCTTCATGGGCAAGCATAAGATACCTCATTTTCCAAAGACTTGTAGGCATTGTGACCAAATCCACCACCCACTTAAAATGAAGAGACAATGGATATGTGGGTTACAATCCATCACGATGTCTCACAGATAAATACATTTGACATGTCCTACATGTTTCCACAAAGTGAGCAACATCCTTATACATACCCTGCCACCAATATCTTTCTTTAATCTTTGCAAAAGTACCCCAAATACCTCTATGGCTAGCCCACAAGCTTTCATAAAATTCTTGCATAACATTTACTTGTGAAGCTCCATCACCCAAAACTCACAATGGCATACCCTGTTTCTTTTTAACATGTTTCCATAAGTATCCATCTTTTAAGAAAAACCCATAGGCTTTTCTCTTGATATTCTTAAACTCCTAATTTAACCATTCATCTCTCTTTGTTAATGTGTTGAGGTATTGACCAATTCTTAGCCACTCTCTTGCATATTTGTCTTCTAGAAATACTTCTACACAAGATGCAAAACATCTAAAGTGTCTTCTCTTTGTTGTCCAAGCTTCTGTTAATACTGTAGGAATACCTTGCATTGCTAAATTCACTCTTGAAACATCATTTTCAGCCGCAAAAAAATCATATTCTTCCTCTTTATCCATCATTCCATCTTCATTCTCATAGTGTTCTTGAGATAACATGTTTGCCACTGGGTTATCTCTTCCTGAAATATGCTGAAATTCAGGGCTCAAAGATTTGATGTACGCAATCCACCAGAGCATAGCAATGTCTGGAGTAGCACAACTAGTAATCATACCTAAACAATCAGTCTCAATGAATACATGAGCACCAAAAAATGATCCTTATCACATTTAAGGGCTGTCACATTCCTCCATTTTTGAGGTCTCGAAAATGCCCTGTAAGCGATCTTAGAGAGAAAATATTTTAGGAAATACAACTATTTTTTAGATTTTTAAAAACTTTTATATTTTGGTAAGTAAATATATAAAAAATTGTTAATAAGTCATTGTCGCGATATTCTCGTGGTCACATCAAACCTAGAAATCTAGGCCCCCAAAAGGTGATAAAGATTGTCATAATCAAGATCTTACTCATCCTCATTAAAGTGAAAACTAATATTCAATTTGAACTTTGTTCGATGTTTGATTACTTCCCTCCATTCTCACTCTCTTCTTTCTTTTCCATCCTTACTAGTTTCTTATTCGGTTTCCTTCTTATTTCTAATTCAAATTCAAATTGAGTTGGATAGTGAGTATGAACCAATAAGGAAGAGAACAAAACCCATTACCATTATAGAGTCTACAAAACATATACTTAGGTTTGAAGGAAAGAAGAATATTGATATTTGGTTAGATGGCAGGCTATATCCCAAAGATCCTAGCAGAAATAGCACTCCACCTTTGTATAATAGCTCTTCATTGTTGAGGTTCATTGGTGATGGTTATAATGTGTTTCTACGCTATACACTTAACTTGGTTGTAGAAAAGAATGTCCTCAAATTGGAGAACCATCTTTAATCAAAACATAACAACGAGTTACTGTAGAAGCTAGAAGGCTATCAACAGAGGATTCATTTGTTGGAGAAACACATCATATCTTATCAATGAAAGAAAACTATTTTAGGACTTTGAAATCGACAAAAGGCTCTTAGAAATATTGAAAGTCTTAGATGAGAAAGAGATGGTTGTAATAAAAGAATCCAAGCAGCAATGTACATTTTTGTTCCACTTAAAAAATATGAAATATGACTTTGTTTATAATTAATTGTATTGATTTGTGATATTGATTTTATTTAGGTCTCTTCTTCAATCGAATGCAAGTGAAAGAGATTATTTCAAAGCATCTCAATTTTATTATCATCTTCTTTCATAGTTTCAAAAGATATTTTGGAGAAGAAGAAATTTAAAAAGGCAAAGAAACAATGCTTAGAGTCATTTATAAAGGATCTCTCTTTGCATACCGAGTTAGTGCAAAAGATACTAGATAATATTGGTATCAGTCTCGAGATGCTTATATTTACAACTTTTTTAGCTTTTACAATCAAATATGAAGCAAGGACAAGTACGTAATTGCATACTTCCAAGGCCATCTGTGATTAGAACTATTAGATAGAGAGTGAATAACAAGGTAATGGAGATTTTGGGTGAGCCTTTCCATATCAAGGCTAGCTTCAAGGGCATGAAAAAGGAAGTTGTATTCAATGAATTTAACAATATTTTCCTTGACTTTCCCTCTCTACAATGCTTAATGATTAGATTCTATGACTTGTCACTAGAAGAGGCACAATGAGTGGCTAGATTTGTGGTTAAACTTGATGAAAGTGAGATTCTAAAATATACAAAACTAGAGAGGGTCTCTATTACCTTGATGAATAGAGCACTTTCATAAGATCATTAAAATTACTTAATGTCATTCAGTGTTCAATAAAAACACAACATCTAGTGGCTAGGAGCATTTGAAGTAGATACAGAGAATTTTGATATATTGTATTGGGTTTTTCATCGAATACCAATACCTAATATTATTAAGAGACAACAAGTAGGAGAAGAGCTATTTGTTGAAGGATTTGGGAACTATAAGATTGAGTGGCACATAGCTGGTGACTTAAAGACATTTAAAAGTATGTAGAATGTATTAAAGGGAGCTAACTCTAGATCTTCTTACCTATATTGCATATCCCCAACCAGAGAGTTGAACTCAAGTGATTGGAATAGAACTCCCTCTAGGCACAACAAGGATCCACAGTTTAAGCCAGTCCTAGATATTCCTTTAGTGAATGCCCATATCTGTACACTTCATGCGCTTTGTAGAATAATTGAAAAGCTTGTTCATCTTTATATAGGATTTGCATGGAAGCTGAAGCCATTATCAGCTAGAATAGATGCTATAACAAAGATTGAAAAAGTCTTATTTGCAATTGGTTTGCATGGTGGTAATGTTGTTATTGAACCATATCTTCAAAAGTCTAAGGATGGCAATTATATCCCTAAAAAGCCATCTATTGGTGGAGTGAAGGCTACAAGGTTCCTAAACTTTCATGGGAGACTTGGTAAGGTAAACTCTAGAAATGGTGGCTCAACTATTAGATACAATCAATGGAAGTGCCTACATAATGCAGTTAAGGATTATGCTGATAATGGACAAGCTCGGAATAGAAAAGCCAATGTTTGGGAGACAATAGATAAAGTATTTTTTTATTGTGATAAAACAGAGTGGAATGATGATGATCTCAAAGACTTCAAAAACCAATTGAACCTTTTTAAAAAGGCAATGATAGAAACTTGGGGTAATCAACACTTCACTCACTATATGGTAAGAAGTTTGCATATATATGTCTCTTTATTGTCGGACTCATATAGGGTTTTCTAATTGAATTTCTTTATTTGTTATATATGCAGCATATTTTATACAACCATGCTCCATATTTTATCAAGAAATATGGATATCTATCTATTTGGTCAACCCAAGATATAGAAAAATCACATTATCAAGAAAGAACAAAATACTTTAGACACACAAGACATGGAGGTGGAAGATACAAAGAAAACAGTTTATTGGAGGTCTTTCAATGGTTCTATAGACAAATTTGGCACAAATTCAAGCTCAAAGACACAATTGCATCATGTAATACATTATCTTTGGTAAGGACTATATCCACTATTACCCAAAGAAGAAAAGAGGGATATTCAAACTCTTCTGCAAAGCAAATATATTTTGAATGGTTACAAACTAGAAAAAGAGATGGGTTTCAAGAAACCCTTAACATCTTTTAGTCCGACTCTATTGCAGAAGAGTCTTTAGTTTCAGGGAATTCACTGGGTCCTCTAAGGGAATCTTTTGTTTCATCCCACTCGATGAGACCGCTACATTTCAAGAACTCTTGTTTCCTATAGCCGGGATGGTGCTTCAAATTCTTGGCATCTCTTACATGGGAGAGCAAATAAGAGGCAAGGACCCCAAAGTATCCTGTCCTAGATCCACTGTATCTAGACATGAAGCCAAAAACTCTTACAACTTCTTCCTTCTCCACCAAAATTATCTTGTCTGAACCTCTATTGAAAGCTTGGGATCCAATCACCTTGGAAATAGCTTTCAAAGCCATTATTGGTAAGCTTGGAGAGCTTGACAACCTGCTATAATAAATTGCAACTATTTGATTATTTAAGCTTTCAATATAATGACCAAGGACTTGACTTCAAGCTTCAATGACCTTGAGCCCTTGGCTCTTCCAATAAATTTGTTTGCATCTTCAATATCTATCTGCACAATAAGCCATAATAGTATAATATGTCAATAGATAAATATCAAAGAATATTTATCTATAGCATAACATACTCTAATATAAATCACAATGGATATCTTAGAATTATCTTTCATACCTTAGGGTTTTCATCTTCCTCAAGAAGACTATCATCATATAGATTTATTAAATTTTTTGGTTTGTCCTCTAATGGAGACTTCAATTTCTCTTCATACCCCATGTTTTCAATACCAAGTCTCTATTAAATTTGTAAGTACTCTTTCTCTGAAGGTATCCCCCTTTTCATATTCCACGATCTGATTAATACAAGAATGTAAGGCTATAGAATTGTCTTGCAAATTCCCTCCCTCAACATCAAGAGTTGCTAGCAATTTCTCTTCATAACCTATAAAATTCTTATCATTTTGACCCCATGTAGCAAGGATTGCCAATTAGTAATATTCTCTAAGATAAAAAAAGGTGTTGAATATCATTTAGCAATACATATATCTTTTTGTTGATGAGATAACGTGGAAATGTTGGGACACATTCAAGAGGACTTGTTTCAATCTCTGCACTCAACTCTATCTCCTTTTCTTCCACTTTTGTAATGTTCCTTCTTTTAAACAAAGCAATATCAAATCCCTGCACTAATTGATTCTCAATATCCTCCTGAAACATTTTCCCCTTTTCTTCAACTTCTTTGTCTTTGCATGCAATATTCTCCATCTTCTTCTCTTGTATTGTATCTAAAGAACAACTATCCATATATTGAAGATATACAAGAAATCCAACATTTGTGACGTGCCCATTTGTCCGATTGTGGGATACATCTTAGTAGCCCATCGGGAGGAGGGTCTAGAAGGCTCCACTTGGCACTCGTAGGGAATGACACAGGGCTTGCAATCTAGGTCTTCTCGAGTCTGCCCCGAGCGAAAGAGTCTAGCCATTCCCACTTGGGATCGACTTGAGGTCAGGGTTCCTTTCCTACTGGCAAGTCTCTAGGTCCTGATTGTCTTATTATCTCATCATTTGAGAAAAGTTTCCAGCTAACCAGGACCACCCTTCCATAGAACGGACCTGAGTCACGTCCAATGCACTTTCCTCAGTTTGCTTTAGTTATCTAATTACCTAACACATTACATTTTGACATGCAAAATTAGCTCCCTTAATTAAAACCAATTAATCACGGGTTCCTTCACGTAACTTAGGCACTGACAAAAAAACAATGTCAAGCAAGTTCCTTTTTCTCAAGCATCTGTTCTTTATTTATCATAATTCTGGATTACATCCAACCTCATGCCTGAAGGCAATTCCAACAATCTATAAGATTGTTGTTCCAAGTTCCACCCGTAGACTAGTACATGGGCCTCAAGATCCCATCTCGAGTCACGTTGGCCTCTTGTACGGGATCTGGAGGCAAGGGATTTACATCCAGAGCCTCCCTTGGTACCCAAACGTCCTCCCGCTCCAAGCAGTACCCACGGAGAGACCTCTCGCGGCGGGTTAAGTCCATATACCCGGTGCGGCTAACAACCCCCTTGGATAGGGCCAGGCAGATAGTCAGAGGTAACTGTTCCTGCCTCTCCCTCCAGGATTTCAACCTGAAGCATTTAAGTGCTTTCCTTGAATTAGTTCCTTGAGCAAATAAATCAAATACTATATCTAAGTACAAGCACGAACATTTCAGAGGTCGTTCGTGACCCACTGCTAAGGTGTGACTTCTTTTTCGCGGATGTCTAGCACCCGATCTTGGGTCTTTCTGTGACTTGGTGAAATCCCAATAATTTCAACAAGAGAAAATGGTCTTGGTAAATTGACTTATACTTTTTTAGGGTATCCTAATCCCTAACTCAAGCACTAGCTGGACAGTCAAGGCAATGGATATGCCTTATTCGCAACCCAACCAAGGGTCTTATAATTTCTAATTCTAGCCAAGCTTAGTTAACACACACGACAACACATGAATCCTCATTTAAACTTTCAAGATGCGGTTTAGATGCATGCAATCCTTCCAATTCTCCTAGTGCGGTTCTATGCAAGAGTTCCCAACCATCATGCACGTTGTGCGTTTAGTGTAATTGTCCCCTAAACAGCTTTTATCACCCTTTATTCCTGGCAATGAGCAATTATTTCTGATGCACCGGATCACATGTGACTTGCATCTATGGAAGTCCAGGGTTTTATTTTCCAATGATGCAAGTGTAACTTATGAACAGAAGTTAACATTTCATGTGTTTCTTTTAACCAAGATCGCAAAACGAGAATTCCAAAGGACTAGTCATGCACTGAACTGGTTAAAAAGCTATCATTTTATGTGAAATAAGGTGATAACCCTATCATTTTATGTGTGTAGAAGTTATCATTTCACGTGAGGTAATATGATAACCTTATCATTTTAGACGAGTAAAACTTATGCGAGCTCAACCCTACCGTTGCATGCAACTTAGTATAAACAAAACCTTATGCACGACATTATCCTTCCATGAGAACTAAGTCCTAAACTAACTTTTTTAATGCTTAAAACCTGGGCTTGATTTGTGTGCGCTGCGTTGGTTATTCTGCTCATCCCTCCAGTATTACCGGTGGCTTGAGCGCCTAGGCTTCCTGCGAATTTCTTCTTGGGAGCCATTCGCCTCGCTGAGATTTGGCAGTCCGATGGGTTTTGGTTGTTAGATATGTTTGGTTGGGGGGAAAACCCACTCAATGGGGTTCGTTGTCGAGAGAGTGGTTTGGGTGGATTGTTTTGCTCCTTCCTCTTTTCCTTCCTCTACCACTTCTCACCTCTCTTCCTCTACCTCTTCTTCTTGTTCCTCTACCCCTCCTTCTTGTTCCTCTTCCTCTCTCCTTTCCCTTCTTCTTCTCCTCTCCTCCTTCTTGCTCTTCTACCTCCTTCTCCTTCTCTACCCACTTCTTCTTTCCTCTTCTTTTTCTTCTGTCCTTCTACTTCTCTCCTCCTTCTACCCCTTATCCTTTCCTTCCTCTACTTCTTACCCTCTCCTCCCTCTTCTCTCTCTTTACTTCTTCCCCTTCACTCCTACTCCTTCACTCCTTCTCCTTCTCTACTTCCTCTCCCTCCTTCTCGCTCTTCCACTTCCTCCTAGTTGCTCTTCCACTTCCTCTTTCTTTTCTCACTCTTTCTTCCACTCCTTCCTCTCACCTTCTTCTCTTTATCCTCTTCCTCCTCTTCTCTCTCACTCTCTCACCTTGTTTTTCTTCTCCCACCCTCTTCTTCTTATCCTCTCCTTCTTCTTCCCTCTCTCTCCTCCCTTTTCTTACTCCTTCTTTTCACCTCCTCCTAACTTCTTTCTCTTCTCCTTCTTCTCTCTTTCCTCCTCTTCTCTCTCTCTCACCTTCTTTCTCTTCTTTCTCTCCCTCCTTCTTATCCCCTCCTTCTCCTTCTCTCTCTCTCTCTCTCTCTCTCCTCCTCTTCTCTCTCTCTCACCTTCTTTCTCTTCTTCCTCTCCCTCGTTCTTATCCTCTCCTTCTCCTTCTCTCTCTCTCCTCCTCCCTTCCCTTCTCTCTCCCAATCCTCCTCTTCTCTCTCTCTCACCTTCTTTCTCTTCTTCCTCTCCCTCCTTATCCTCTCCTTCTCCTTCTCTCTCTCTCTCTCCTCCTCCCTTCCCTTCCCTTCCCTTCTCTCTCCCAATCCTCCTCCTCTCTCACTCTCACCTTCTTTCTCCTCTCTCTCACCTTCTTTCTCTTCTCCCACTCCTTCCTCTACTTCTTTCTCTTCTCCCTCACGGGGCTGGGTCAGGACGGAAACCAGGGGCTCATGTTTGGTCAGGATGGAATCCAGGGGGGGAAGGCGATGTGCATGGGGTTTGGAGGTATCAATGAGGGAGGGAGGCGACATTTTTGGGAGAGGCCGACTCTCCTTCTCCCTTCCTCCTCACTGCTAGATGTGGCAATTAGGAAGGTGACGGAGAGCAACAGCAGCACAGTGGCCTGGGCGAGACGTGAGCGCCGTGGTCTAGGAGTCGAGGGATGAGGCTGAGCGTCGTAGACGACTAGGGAGGGGGGGTTGTGCAGCAGGACAACATAGTCTTCTTTCCTCGGGAGGGGAGAAGCCCTCCCCTTATGTAGGGGAGGGGAGGGAAGAGTTGGCATGGCCACCCTCCACTTGGAGGGTGCATGCTTCCCATGACTCCCACTCCCACTCCCTCTCTCCTTTCTCGACTGTTGTCAGCGGGAGAGAGGGAAAATAAAAAAAATTGAGTTGAAAGAATTTTTTTCCATTTTCCTTTAATATAATGGGGAAGTTCCTATACCCCTTACAACATCCTTTTGTACAAGAAGACATTGTTTTGATGATTCTGATGAAAAGGGCAATCTGCTTTCCACTTCTTGAATTCCTCGTCAATAAGGCTAAACCTTGTTTGCAAAGTTGTTCTAGCAGCATTAGAAGCTTCCATTACATCGCTATAATGGAAAAATCCCTCAATCTCTAGGCCTTCCACATGTCTATTATAAAACACCTTAAAATCCTTCAGTTTATCTTCAAGATTCTTCAAAAGCTCTTGTAAATAAAAGGGAACATTAATCATATCTCTGATGTAAATAAATTTAGATGAATTTCCAATTGCATGAAGAAAATCAAACAGCTTTTCATCATAGGTGACCCCTAGATCCTCCTCCTCTATTCCCTTTAATGAAAACTTCCTTTTAGTCATCTTGATTACTCACAGAAGAAAATCCAAAAAACAAAAATAAGGGTCATAATATACAAATCTACATTTTCTCATATATAGTAGACTAATGAAAGATTGCTAAGAAAATTAAGGAAATACAAGATGAAAGAAATGAATTAAAACTTTATGCAACAGAGAAAGCATGAAATTCTAAGTCTCATCGATCAAACTTTGTTTAACATTTTTGACTCATGAAATGTGAAAACAATGATTTAGACCACCTCATAGTTCACAAAATCGCGTTTCACGCGTAACGTATAAAAAAAATTAACGAATTTACGTTTCATACATCCAGAAAATTTGAACAAAACAATGCCTCAAGAACATCAAAACCCCATCGTTTTACATGTTTATCAGACCGACATTGCTAGAAAAACAAAGTAAAACCAATACAAAATTTATAAGTCCCTAATGTATCTTTCTCCTTTTAAACCAACTAACATCTTCAATGCCTCAAAATTCAAGATTGTAGAGAAAAATATTAAGAAAAGTGTGATACTTGATATTTGTAGGCCTTGCTCCTAAGAATAAATGGTTTCTTGTAAGCATATACTTCGTTTGGCTTGTGATGCTTACAAGATAAAAAGTTGGTCAAAGACAAGACGAGATACATGAAAGAAATATTAATCAAGACCCAAACCTGAGTATTCATATATATATGCCAACAGTCACCGCACGTTTGATCAAAAAGTACATGTACTAATTCGGAGGTCGTGCACTTAAAATGCAAAAGAAAAAGGAAAAAACTTAAAAATTGGAGCTATAAATGCGCTATCATGCCGAAAAATTAAGTGAAACGTGGCATAACTTCCCATGCAAAACAGTATTCAGTCGTATGTGTGAAATTAACTATGCATTACAGTAGCCACACGTGTAAACCAACATCATTATAAACCCGATTTTTGAACCGCAAAAGAGTTTTTTCAAAGACAAAACACTCTCTATGCTTAACCACACCAACACAATGCCAATTTGATCGTAGTACAAAATTATTCTTCCACGCAAGGTTTCATCGACATCATATGCACTCAACACTCAAGAATGTAAGTTTTTTTTAAAGAATATGAGTAAGTTTTGAATCACTTGAACACTCCTACTAAATCATCCTAAAAAATGCCAAAGGTATGAAACATGATGGGTACTAGGTATCTATTATCCACATGAGGCCTCCTCCCAATTCATACAACTAAGGCCTACAAGTTTATATTGTAATGTGGGTGCTAGGTTTCTTTCGTCCATTAAAGCTATACTCGCGTTTCATGCATTTAACTTGATGCAAGTTATAGAACTTTGAATCTCTTTTAAGTTTCATAAATTATAGAACTTCAAGCTTCAAGTAAATAACTAAGTTGAAATGAAAGAATCTCTTTTAATCTTTTAAATGCATGTGTGTCTGTTAGAAAAGCATATACTACAAAGTCGAAATTTAAAAAATTTATCAATCAAGAAGGATCAAGATGTTTAGGGTAAATAATTTTGCCCAAAAAGTAGTCTAAAGGATGAGTTGATTCTCCTAGAAGGTTAAAGGTGAAGATACCTTGTAGAATAGATGAGTTGAACATGACTAGGATTGCCATGTTTGTCATGTGATGTATGAAACGTGAACGGTTTTATGTTCTTTTTTCCGAGTAAGGCCATATCGCGTTTCATCCGACTTGGGCGTGCATTGTCTCGCTTGTGCCGTATGAAACACGATATGATGTTGAGTTCCCTCTGTCTTCAAGGCCTACTCGCGTTTCATATGCCCCTCTGCCGTATGAAATACAATGTGATGTTGAGTTTCCTCTATCTTCAAGACCCACTCGTGTTTCATATGTCTTCGTACTGTTTTATTGAGATTGTATTTAGACTTTGTGATTATTGTTTGCCTACTGCTTCATGATTGTAGATATATTGATATGAGAGATTAGGAGATTTTTTCTAATTTGTTAGTATTATTTGGCTTTTTGGATGTTTTAGATGGCTAGAACAAAGTCCACTATAAGGAAGCAAAAATTTGATCTTAGAGGTCTTACTTCAAAGATACATCAGTCCTCCAAGCCTTCCAAACTTTCAAGGAAATCAAAGCCAAGAAGAAGGTTCTCATAGCATGTAAGGTGCCTTAAGGAGATTAGAAGTGCAATGAAGGCTGTGAATAATGCAATTCCAAAGTTGTATTTTCAGAGGCTTGTGAGAGAAATCTATGAGAAGCATAGTCTATAGAGTTTTAGATGGACTAGGGTAGGTCTCAACTGTATTCAGGAGGCTACAAAGGATTTTTTGATTGAGTTTTTCCAAGATTCTTATATCTGTGCGGCTCATGCACAAGGCTTACGCTTATGGATAAAGACATGATTATTCTTAGGAGATTGAGATAGAGGTTTTCAAAGGTCCTTGAGCCAGTCCTTCTTTTTGATGTTAAGGCTTTCAATATTTTAAATATGCCTCCATATAGAAAGAAGAAAAATGATACTGGTTTGAAGGTTGAAGATGTTACGCATGAAAAGGACACAAAATGACACAAGACATCATGAGAAAGAGGAAAAGGCCACAGTAGAGCAGGGAGATATGTGGAGGGAGTTTGAAAGAAAGAAGGAAGAAGAAAAGGAAGCAGAAAAACTCCCGTATTTTGAAGAGGAGTTATCTATCCTTCTTGAAAGGGTTGACCCTAAGGGCTTCAATGTTTCTTGCTTTTTACCTATTGATATTAACAAGAGATCTGAAATGATATTTTTGGACTTTGATTGTGTTCAAATTCTCAAAAATAAAGTGAGAGAAGTAAATGACTCGATTCTTCTTGTTGGGATGAGGTATAGTTTACCAAAATTTGTTTAAACTCACCATATTTTTCTAGCAATAGACTTTTATGTTGATGCTTACTATCTCCATTCCTTTGCTATAGGTGTGTAATGCATGAGCTCCCCTTTGATATACAACAAAAGATTGAGGTTCTTGATCCATTCATCTCATACTATGTGAGGAGTGAGCTTGATGCAAGTGCTTTTAACCATTGGTTCAATTCAATTGACTTTGAATCTTTGGAGCTTCTTCTAATTCCATATAATGAAAAGTAAGTAATTTGATATTTTTAAAGATTTTATGAGATCTTGTTTTACTGGATTATTGAAATATTTTTGTTTTCAGTTCTCATTGGAGCCTAATTGGAATAGATTGTGTGGAGAGGCAATGTTTCCTCATCAACTCTATAAAAGGAAGCCATGGAAATACCAAGTCGTAAGTTACATAATCTAGGGTCTCCTTGATATTTTGATCTTTTTGTTGTAGGTAATCTAAATATTTTGATCTTTCTTTTGCAATAACTCTAAATTTTATTGTCTTTTTGGTACATAGTTTGCAAAAGATTGATTGAAGTGCTAGGAAAAGGCCTTTCATGCCCTCTGACTTACTTGAAACAATGCAATATAGACAAGTTGTGGTAAGTTCTTGATTAATATAGTTGGAACATACTAAGAAAATTTATTCTAAAAACTACCATAAACAAGTTACTCTTGTTGATTACAATGTCCTCATCAGGATGATAGTTACTCTTGTGGTGGTTGGAGAGTAATTGTAAATGCTAGAAGATTGGTTCAGTTTATTGATCTCAATGATGATAAACTTATAAAGGTAATGTGAAAAATACTAAACTTTAAGATAGAGTTTTATTGCAAAATAGTCCATTGTAAAAAGTAACAATGAACTATTTTTTTAAAAAATAAATGTATAACAGTTTACACAGGATTGCTATACAAGTGAGCATGTTTGGTATATAAAAGCAAAGCTCTTAAAGTACATAATGACCAATTGTATACAATCGACAAGAAGTGGGAGACTTGGACATTGAAGGAGAGGAGGTGTATTTAGCTATCGCAGGTGAAGCTATGACTTCAACAACAAAAGCATCAAAGATAGGAAAAAGGACTCCTAGAAAGGATGTTCCTTCTCAAAAAAAGTAGCTTTGCCTCAGATTGTAAGCCCTTGTGTATAAGTCATGGAGATGGCTGACAAAAATTTGTACATGTATTTTACATTGATAGTAAAGAGATATTTTCTTCAATATCCTTGCATTGTATATTCTTCTCTCTCCTCGTTGATATTTGTAAAAAAATATGTTACAAATGTTTATTAATCAAGAAGTGAAATCAGATATACATCTAAATGAATATAATATGAAATAAAAACTTACTCGTTTGTTATTAAGTTGGAACACAAATGAGTATGGTAGTTTAATATCTTCATTTTGTAAATTCATCCTCACTTGATGTAGCATACATGATGATCTAATCTTTAGGATTGCAATAATTTTCTCATTGTACCAAAACATCAAGATCCACTATAGGATCTTTGCTAAAATTATCAAGATTTTGGTCTAAGGAAACCCGACTACTGCCAACATAATGCCATCTACTGTAATAAAAGCTAAGAATGAAATTTTGAGTAGCAATCATATATTTACAAGCTATAGAGTCTTGATCTATTTTACATATGATTTTCCCTTCTGTCTTAGTGTCCCATCCCTCATCAACAAATTGTATAACATGATTATGTGTTAGTCTCTTCATTGAAAGCATAGCCTTTGATTTTCTTATCTCAACATTAGAAAAGAAATTAACAAATATATTAAGAGGCATGAACAAAGTAACTTTTCTTAGCCTACTTGAGGTACTAGGTTTTAATGCTTTCTGTATCTTAGAAAATATTTTACATCTATAGCCCTCACTAGTAAGCTAGACTTGGCAAAGGCCACTCAAAGCTTGAAAAATCTGGCAAAGCAAGGGGGGATATTGATTCCCATAGGCTACGCTGTATGGGGACAAGATAAAAATGGTCATAGAATAATATTCCATTCTCTGCAAGCTCTGTCTTCTTTCTACCTTTGTACATCTCTTCTCCAATCAAGCCATGCATCACATCAATCACATCAACAATAGACTCGACCAATTGCCATTCCTCAAGATTAGAGGGATAGACATTTACAAGACAAATGAACAAATGTTATAATGAAAAAAATTAAACTAAGTTCAAGAAATTAAATCCTTACAATTTGATTTATGCATTGGAAGATTTGAACTTTTAGGTTTCAAATATAACTCTCTATGCATAAACACATATTGCACCAGAACCTCTTTTATGCTATTCTTATTTACTTCAAGCTTGAAATCTCGGATTCTACCCTTCCAAGTAGAGATGAATGAGATTTCATATCTTTGCCTTTTCCCACGTTTTACCTATTGCATGGTGATCCAACTACCTTTGCTAATGATTGTAGGAATCCATCTTCCATATTTTTGGAATGAGTTAAATACTGATATGAATGTGATTTGGGAGCTTGGACACCTTGTTGAAGGTCGAATTTCTGTATCCATAGCACGCGTGCACGCGCGCGCACGCACACACACACACACACACACACACACACACACACACACACACACACACACACAAGAGAGAGAGAGAGAGAGAGAGAGAGAGAGAGAGAGAGAGAGAGAGAGAGAGAGAGAGAGAGAGAGAGAGAGAGAGAGAGAGAGAGAGAGAGAGGACTAGGCTACCACGAGAGGGACAAAAGAAAGGAGAGAAAAACACGAGCGGGACAAAAGAAATGAGGAAAAAAAAATGTGCCAAGCTCTTTACTAATTTGAATTTAGAGTAAACATGTCATTATCATTAATTCCAACATATCATTAAATAAAAGAGACCGGGACTATATATCATTAATGCAAGTAATGTCATAATCACTAATATAAGAGGCTAAAAATAGATATTGATAATACAAATTTGTAATATTATTATATATGTATCTTTTGTAAAATAATTTTTTATCTTTTTTAAAATAGAAGTTCTATTATGGAGGCTTTGCTCCTATTGGTTTAGAGCACTCTCTTTCTATCTCTTCTAAAAGGCATTTTTGAGACCTCAAAACTTCCCTAATGATACTTTAGCACCAAAGCGAATTGCATATCTTTGCCCTTCCTCATCATCTTGCCCAATTGCCCATCCAATCTCAATTGGGCTTGTATCAACAGTAATAATGATAGGCTTTCCATGTGAATAGTCAGTCTTTCTCAATGTAGGAGTAGATTTTAAGAGATGCTTCAATTTCTTCATTGCTTTTTGATGCTTCCTTTCCCAATGAAGTCTCTGACCTTTCCTCAGAAGTTGATATAGAGCATTAGCTACATGTGAAAAGTGAGGAATCCATATCAAATAGAACACACATGCACCCAAGAATCTCCGCACCTTTGATACATTCGTGCATACATCTTGTATTCTATCAATCCAATCTATTTTTGATGGTGATGGTCTTCACCCATAGGGCCCACACATATGACCAACAATCAAAACCTCTTCAACTCCAAAGATAGAATTTTGTCCGGAAAGAGTTAAATGCACCTCTTCTAGATGTGTCAAAATCCTCTCACAATCCACAATATGGTCTGCAACAAACTATCTTCATCCATGAGCATCCATCTCTTCATTCTTTTCATCCACTGCACACCCCTTGATTGGAACAAGAAGGGCATTGTCAATTGTGGTATAAAATCCTTGAGTACCCTATTCATTGCATTTGTCATGTGTGCCATTGAGTTTGTTGCACCCTATGGGAGAGTACACATCCATACTAACCCCAAGGGAGTCTTCATGATTGTGATATCCATGCTTTCAATTGCAAGCTAAAGCTGATGATCATATACCGAGTAAAGATCACCCAAAGAATAGATCACTCTACCTGCAAAAGCCTCTGCAAATTCATCAACCACAGGACCTGCACCCACATTTTTTATGGTCACTTTATTGATCGGTTGTATGTCTTGAATAAATCTCAAAGCCCCATTCTTTTTGGACACAGTAAACCAACAATTTGAGTATGGGAATGAAGAGGGCTCCAAGATCTTCATGTGAATCTTTTCATTTAGCAAATCCATTAGCTTTGGCAAGTAAGCTTTAGGCACTGGAATAGGCCTCAAGTTCCATGGTACATGTGGCACATTAAATATTACCATAGAAGAGACAACATTTGGATCCACACAACCTATTTCACTTGGCTGAAATGCGAATTCATTTCCATGCCTAGCCAACATCCACATAAAACAGTCTCTTTCAGAGGCAAAAGAAACCCTTCTGCACCAACTTTCAATTCATGTAATGTTTTAGATGTAAACTAATGACCTATATCTTTAGGATCCCTTAAGCTTGGCTGCCTCAACACTTTTTCATACAAACCCTCACTTTCTAGTGGAAGTGGCAAAGCAATTGGTTTCACATTTTTGTCAACTGTCTTATACTTTGTCTCCACAAGTGCTTCAACCCATTGTAATCCTTCTTGTTGATGAGCAAACAATGCTATAACATCATACATATCCAAAGAACATACTAACAACACTCAATTTTCAGCCTCATTTTTTGCATGTATAGTTGCTGAAATTTCAATCATAGTATCAGTAATATTCAGCCCATAAAAGATGCCTAAAATGCCTTTATTTTCAGCTAATATTCCCAATGCTCTCAGTTCCTTAGTAGCCCGTTTCATAGATATGCGTTAGTCTTACACATAGCTTCCATAGGCTTAAAGCAACATGAATCGTTTGTTGTAAATTGAGAATAACCAATAGTAAATACATGCTTTATTCCATCAAGAGGCAAGTACATCCTCTGAACAACACTACTGTATCCCCGCATTACAGGAGTGCTTGATGAAAATCCAGGTCTTTGAATTCCCTTACATTTGGAGCCAAAGGAGACTCTTGAAGTGTATCATGATTTCTTGGATGATTAACACAAACAGTAAGAAATTGGACTGCTTTTCTCCCATCCTTGCTTCTAACTCTTGCATAAGCAGAACCATCATCAAGCACTTTTTTTTCCATATGCAATTTTGTAATATAGGGCTATCCTAAAATCACTGTATATGAGGAATTATCTTGTATAAAGAAGTGTTTCTCTTCTTGTACATCACCAATCGTCACTTTTACATTAGGACAGGCAACATAGAGCTCTCTCGAAGAATTAATTGCAGCCCTCATATACCAACCATGATCAATGTCCACATGCCATGCACCATTTTCATACAATCCATGCTCAATGACATTTATCTCAGACCCATGGTCAAGTAAAGCAACACAAGAAGTTTCACGTTCACCTATTTTCACTACCATTTCAATGGTAGCCCTGGCCAAATGATTTCTTGTGTAGTGATTTTGAGGAATAAATCCTAGAGTCTCTTCCCCATATTGTTGCATTTGCCTTACTCCACCATGCATATTGCTACAAGACAATGCATTTTCAGCCACTTTATTCTCTTTTTCATATGCTGTCCCATTGATTAGTAGCATCTTGCATAGATAATCATGTACTTATTTCATGCTTATATTCAGCTCGAATACCCAACAAACGAGTTTCCTCTTCAAATTGCACCAATGCACTAGTGGTATCACCAAGAAATTGATGCTTTCTCTTAATTGTGTCAATGATCTCATTAAGAAATTCTCGCTTGGCAATGCCAAACACCTCTCCCAAGGTGAATTCCACCCGACTATTTAAGATATGTTCTTCAAGAACCTTCTTAAGATCTGTGGTTGTCTCAATGTCAGACTGCAACTTATATTCTAGCTGCTTGGCCTTCTTTTTGCCCTCTTGTTTGTTATCATATTTTTGCTTTTGACCGTCCTCTTCCGTAATATGCTCGGGAGGTGGCTGATTTGTAGCTTTAGGCTGATCCACACTTCTTCTTGTCATTCTTTTAGATGTCCATGTAATATCTTTGTTTCTCTTTTATTTTTCTTCCACAAGTACATTCGTGTTTTGTACATTTACTAAATATGCATACACTGAATATGCATCTATCGGTGATTCCCAACCAGTTATGTCACGAATGTCTTGCCCTGCATGAGGCATTTCACTATCAATAACCTTTCTCTTTTCAGTCGCATGTAAATCATGTGTCCATATTTTAGTCTTTGGACCAACCATCACTTGGCTATCCATTCTATCCAACTGTAGACCAAAAGTAGAAGCATGGACTGCCGCATAAGCATTTTGAATAGCCAAGTCTTCCAACAACTTCTATATACCTCCCTTTCCAAAATTCAAAGCAAGATGCAATCCAGTTTCTTGTGCATGGATATTGCCATTTTTCCAAAAGATGAGCTGTCATGCAGGAAACACAATTCTCTCTCTCATGCTGCAAATTATCACACCACATACATCTTTTTCCTGGCTTAGAGGCTGTTGCCCGTCCTCTTTCCTCTTGTCCCTTTTCATCCAATTTTGCAACCTTCAATTGAAGATCCCACATTCCTTTGACCAATTCATCTAAGACATCTTCCCTAACAGAGGGAATGATAGCAGGTAGTCCATAGGGTTAGCCACAGAAGTGGGTGGCTTACTGGATACTTCAACTATTTTTCCTGTAACAATGGGCAAGCTAGAGACATGCAATCTTTCTCTTCTTCTATGCTTTTTCACAAGTGCAGTAACAGCTTCCTTGACATGTCTCCACTCTGTTTTCAAACCTGTATCTATAGTCTGATACTCCAACAAATCATCAAGATTCTCTTGAAGCTCAGGATCAACTGCTTGTAGAAACAATTCAATTTTATGACTTGTAAGAGCTTAATGTTCTGCAAGATCCACCTGCTCAAATCGACTTTTAAATTCTCTTAGCAATTCTGTAGCCACAAGACCCATTATTGGGTTGTAAAACCCACTCCTGAAAAGTTTTGTGCGTAATCAAACTGGTATCATCAATGTAAAATTCTTACTTAAGTGTCTTCTTTAAAGCTACCCAATCAGCATCCTGCATGTATAATTCAGTAATTTGTGCTTTTAGTTCATGCAGTAACACATACAAAATACTGACTCCATGGAAGTTGAGCCACCCCAAAGAATTAAATCTTTTGAGCATAGGTATGTACATACGCAGATACATTCTTGCCATTGAATAACTTTATCTCACACTCAACTGCTTGCAAAGCATTCATCACAACACTTTCTATTTGAGCAGAAGTCTATATCACCTATTGTTGTTGTTGTACCTACATAAGCATATTCATATTTTGCACCAATTGTTGCAAAATATCATTGGAGATTGTGTTCGAAGGTTCTCCCATCTTGTCTTTCCTTCTTTTGAGATGACCTTTCACGTTGGGTTCACCAATGTCGGAGGGGTTTTTGTCAAAAGGTTGTATCCACCAGGGATCAGAGATACAAGGAAGTAGAGACAGGAGATGGAAGAGAAGAAAAAGAATAGACAAGAGATAAATACGATAAAGACAAAGCACAATGAATTGAATCAATATGTATTAACAGAACCTGAAATCCTTTGTCTGGCACTACTCAGAAGCACTCTCCAAGCATTAGATCTCATGGAGCTCCTTTGTAGACAAAAAACGTGCATCAATACAACAACTCCCTCTCTACTGCTCAAAACCCAAATCTGATGGCTTCTTTGGCTTTGTAAGGGGGTAAAACCCTAGGACACCTAATCAGAGATCTCCCAGATCACTTCTTCTTCTTCTTCCAGTTCAAAGTGCAGTTTTTAGCTTGTCAACAGTGATCACGATGCGCGTGATTTTTCTCATCTGACTTTTTTATGAAAAATCCAATAACTGGCTGAAAAAGCAAATTTTTTTTGCATACCATCCTAATCTAGAAGCTTTTTTAACGTTTTTATATTTTTATAATAAATAATATAAAAAATATTCTAAAATTATCCAAAAATCTAGTATTTTTGGAATCCATGTCATGAACAGTAGCACTAATGACTTAGATCACATTGACTCTCTACATTAATAAGAAAGCTAAATGATGATGCACTCAAGAGTTTTTTACACCGTGTCCGCGTAGTGGCACAATAATGGGAATAATGTTTCACTCCTAGGTAGCTTGTGGGTCAGGTGGAGCTCTAGGCACCCATTTGCCAAGTCCAGAATGGAGTTGGAGACCTCCGTGGCCCCAACGTCTATGGCACTAGAAGGTCCTATTCTAGATAAAGGATGGAAATTGTGGTGCCATGTGATTTGGTTGTTTGTCAAAAGGATTGCTTGCTTTGTTTTCATGTCTGTGCTATAAATTAAGAAAAGGAACCCTATTGTCAAGATTGTGGGAGAGAAGGAAGGAGTCTCACTTGTAGCTTTCTTGCTTGCACAATGGGGGAATACACACACAGGTGGAGGCTGAAAACAATTTTTCCTCTTCTTAGTTGTGTAAGCCAAAAGAGCTCTAGTACAAAGAAATATAAGAACCCTATATATGGGTCTCAAACCAAACTCAACTAACTAAGGTGGCATACTAACTGAGCCACGAACTAGAGTAGATAAGGATAACTGTCATCTAGCTATTATTAATGGGCGGTGTACCAACCGCATCTGCAGCTAACAAGTCGGTGACATAAATGCACAACGGTCACCCTGGCATATCACGAGTGGAGCTCGATATCTCAACACTCCCCCTCGAGCTCAATCCCAATTCCTGCACACCAAGCAGGTCTCTGAACTTATGACAACTGGCCCATCTGTAGGTTGATGCATATCATAAAGTAGCTTATGCAACCAAGCTACCTCACATGCAGCCATTGTTGCGCCCGTATACTCAGCCTTTGTGCTCGACAAGGCAACTGTAGGCTGTTTCTTGCTACTCCAAGTGACTGCAGCAGTCCCAAAAGAGAACACATATCCACTGGTAGATCGTCTATCAGAAATACTACCAGCCCAATCAGCATCAGTGTATCCATGCAACTGTATCTAAACCCCAGTCTCATAAAGTAGTCCATACTTCAATGTGGACTTCACATACTTGAGTATGCGTCTAGCCGCATCCAAATGCGGTTTCCTTGGAGCTTGCATAAACTGACTTACCAATCCAACAGCATAGCTCAAATATGGTTTGGTAATGGTTCATATAAATCAAACTTCCTACTGTGCATCTGTACATAGTAGGGTCCTCCAGAAGCTCACCTGCATCTGCGGTCAGCTTCACATTCTGCCGCAAAGAAACTGAAATAGGCTTACAGCCTATCATCCCATATTTGGACAGCATGTCCAATCCATACTGCCTCTGCAAGAGCCGTATCCCACTTGGTGATCTAATTACCTCAATGCCCAAGAAATAATGCAGCTCTCCCAAATCCTTCATCTTAAACTTCTACTTCAATAGCATTTTTACATGAAGAATATCTTCATCACTATCACCTATTATAATCAAATCATCAACATAAATGACAAGTAGCATAATACCTTTCTTTGTTTTTCTCACATAAAGTAAGAAATCTGCCCTAGAAATCTGAAAGCCAATAGTGACAAGATACTGTCCTATCTTGTCAGACCATGCTCTAGGTGCTTGCTTCAAGCCATACAAGGCTTTCTTCAACTACACCGGTCCCATGTGCAAACATTGCTGCACTCAATTCAAGCATGTCTGCATCCAACGTAAACATTTTGCCCTTCTTCTTTCCTTTTGCTATCAAGCGATCTTTATTTTTCATATCCTCAACAAAGCATCCATGAGAATGAAATCTGACCTACAAGCCCTGCTCAACCATTTGACCAACAGAAACCAGGTTCTTGGTGATATTCGGGACATGAAATACATTCGACATGTATTTCTTTTTCCCATCCTGCATAAACAAAGAAAATTTTCCAATCTGCACAATAGGATGTGTAGTATCATCACTAGTCTCCACAAATCCTGGTTTTTCCATTTTCCTTGGATCCTGCATCCATTCTGCATGACCTGTCATGTGGTTTGATGCACCTGAGTCAACATACCATACATCGTTGCTTTCTTCTGCACTTGTCACAGAATTGGTCATGTGCTGTACCATAAACAAATGCTCATTTCTGTCATCACCCTGTCTACTAGAAGATGCATAATTCCCTTGTTGCAATTTTCCATTCATGATGTCATTCTGCTTTTTATAGCAGTCTTTAGCCATATGACCCATTTTACCACAGTAGTAGCATTCAACATTGCTGTTTGCATTTTGGCCTCTTTGCCATCTACCACGACCTCTTTGGCTCCCCTTGCCTCTAGAGTTACCACGTCCTCCTCCATAGGACTGGTTTTCTTGAGTTTGCTGCATATTCTGATTTCTACCACAGCCTCCAGATCGGCCTCCTCTACCTCTTCCAGCATTTGAGTAGAAGACAGCTTCTTTTGAAGTTCCTCCTGAAGAAGATGCACCACCATTTCTCTGCTCAGAAATTAGAAGACCAATCAACTCCTCAAAATCAGAAAATCTTTCACGGACAGAAATCGATGTTCGGAACTGTGCATAATCCTTTCCTAGACCATTCAAGGTCACAGAAACTAAATCATCATCTTCCACCGGCGGCCCAATGGAAGCAAGTGCATCTGCAATCTTCTTCACCTTCATGTGGTAGTCATTGATGCTCATACTTTCTCTTTGCACATTGTGCAACTCTTGCTTGAGCTGCATTTTCCTAGCTTGCGTATTTGTGCTATACATTTTTGACAGAGTATCCCATGCCTCCTTTGGCATACTTGCATCCTGAATATGCACAATCATAGAGTTTGAAATGCTAATAGACAGCCAGTACATAACTTTTCTGGCTCTCTTATGCCATCCTTTAAATGCCTGCATTTGCTGTTGATTGGGAACATCAGGAAGAACTGGTTCTTCTTCATTTCCTGCACAACGAATTTCCAATATCCTTTTCCCATAAGGAAATTCGTCATTCTAAACTTCCATGCTTGGAAGTTGTTCTTGTCAAGCTTCTTAGTGACAATCTGTGAAAGAGAATCAGACGCCATTACAGAACACTGCAAAGAATTCTATCACACTGTAGAACAGTGGTCGCACAGCAAAAAACTGGGCCTTTTCCTGAGTGTGCGCGAAAACCTTCCGCCTCCCAAACAGGCCCCGAAATGGCCTCGAAAAAAAAAACATGGCAAGCGTGGGCTAAAGCCCTCGCTCGCAGCATATACTGCTCTCTTGCTACATCGCGAAGGACGTCTCAATCTGAGACAATGCACTCTTGCACTTTCCGGCTGTGCTACCTGCAGAGACTTGCTCCCAAAACAGAAAAATGAAAGCAACACAGTTCCTCTTACCAAAACACCACAAACTTAGTTTGCTTTCTTGAGCTCCTTACCACGAACAAGGCTCTGATACGATGTCAAGATTGTGGGAGAGAAGGAAGGAGTCTCACTTGTAGCTTTCTTGCTTGCACAATGGGGGAATACACACACAGGTGGAGGCTGAAAACAGTTTTTTCTCTTCTTAGTTGTGTAAGCCAAAAGAACTCTCGTACAAAGAAATAGAAGAACCCTATATATGGGTCTCAAACCAAACTCAACTAACTAAGGTGGCATACTAATTGAGCCACGAACTAGAGTAGATAAGGATAGTTGTCATCTAGCCATTATTAATGGGCAGTGTACCAATCGCATCTGCAGAGCTAACAAGTCGGTGACATAAATGCACAACAGTCACCCTAGCATATCATGAGTGGAGCTCGATATCTCAACACCTATTTTCTAAAAGGCTTAATTAAGGAAGCTGATTTTAAATGTCACACATAGTTGTGGTAGGACTTAATTAAATTACTAAAGAACACCTATCGAGGGAAGTGGGTGGGTACAACCCCCGACGGGCTTGCCATAAAGCAGGGTGATCCTAGAGAACTAGGAGGCTTCTACCCTTAGAAATTGCTAGGTTAGAACCCCGATTCATGCAATCTTAGGGGATCGGAATGGGACTATGCCCTACGGGTAGAGAGGTTGAGCGACACATCCCTCTCATTTCCCATTATCTTTGAACCAAGTGTAGGATGGATCTGTTTCAGCTTGGGTATCTTTGCATAAAGTAGGATATCCAAGACTCGATGCTAGAATGCTATCAAGAGACCTTGTCCACTAGGAACCCAAATTTCAGGTTGATCCTAGTGGGTTTGGCTTTGAACGTTCCATTGTGAGGGACTTGAGAAACCCTAGTGACAAACCCCATAACATTCCATGGGAGTGCCAGTAGGAAGCATTGCTTAGATTCGGCCGCTAAAAACGTGCCTGGATAGCTACATTACAGTTGGTATCAGAGCAAAACTTTGTGATGATACGTGATTGATTAATGTATGGTCCATAGACATATCCTAAACAGAATAACCTAAGTGGTATGGCTTGATTGTTAGGCACCTTTTACACCCATAGATACTAACATACAAGAGAAGAAATTCCTTCTCAAGTAGATTAAGGCACCTGAGTTTGGTGGTTAAGGAATAGATGTCATAGCGGAGGTGAAGATATGGATTGAGTCGATGAATGAACTACTTTGGCCAATCAAGTAATGATAGCCAAATTTAAGTTAGTTGGCTAGGTTCAGATATGGTGGAAGCAATGGTGCAAAGATCAATGTATTTTTAAAGCTTTTGTCACTTGGATTTCAGCTAAAAGATGTTGTACGCATATAATACCTTTTGCCAGCCTACTAGACTTTGAGGATGAATGAATTCTTCAAGCTAAAGTAGCTAGAATTAACCTTGGAAGCTTACTACTTAAAGTTTGTAACGTTACTAAAATACGTACCACCTATGGATATTGCGCAACAAGTATCCAAGTTTTGCCATGGCCTGAACACTCCTCTGAACCACCGTCTTGAAGCAATGCGTCCAACAGACTTGCAAGATGCATTACTTTGTGTAAAGCCAATCATCCAAGAACTTAAATCGAGAAATTGTGACAAAGATGATTCCCGAGATCAAGACAAGAGATGCCATGCATGTGGAGAGATAGGGCACATCTGTAAGAGATGTCTCAACCGCCGTCGAAGCTTTAACTGCAATGGGCTTGGACATGTCCAAGTAGACTGCCATGACTTAAGTCCAGAATGTCGAAATGAGCGGGATCTAGGACATGGCAGAGAGCTATGGTGGATGGAAGAAGAAGAATGAACTCATGATGATAGAAACAAAGACACTATTTGTTACAAAAGTGAATTAGGTTCCAAGATTGAGACTTGGACTCATAAATACAATCTTGTGTATGACTGACAATGACAAGACACTTAACTGAAAGTACAAAGCATCATGACGTTGTATTCATTCTATATGAAAAGTGGTAGTCAAGTACAATGCTTTATAGTTGTTGGATGGGTAGCAGTCTTCCCTCTCTGTGCATATGGGATTACTGCAGCCTGCATGTCCTAAGCCCAGACTGCCTAATAGAAAGAGGCTACATTAGGTGTGATTGAAAATATCTCAACACCCCTCCTCACTCACAACCAGAAAGTACAAAGTGTGTAGAGGTTTTAGTGAAAGTAACACCTGCAAAGTGTGGGCACACCATAAACATGGCAAAACACGAGAGGCTGTCGCAGAAAAGGCTAAGTGTGGGTACCACAAACATGACAATCATCTAAAGGCTGTAGTAGTAGGGCCCTTACAGAGGTTGCAGTACAAGGCTAAATGAGGAGTTTTACAAGATTATGATAAAGACATTTGGGCTAGACATTATAAGGCTAAAGAAGTTAGTAAAAAATTGGATCAAGGACCGGTAGGCCCTTGCAGTTTTCAGCATTACTCTTGACATAGATATTCAATTCATTGTAGGTCTTCTTGTTGGAGTAGTCAGGCTTCTTGCCCTTTTTGATCATGTACTTGCTGTTCACTTTGCTTGCCGCTTCAGAGTCTTCATGATTTTTCTACTTCTTCTTTTTATTATTTTTCTTTTTGATCTTTCCTTCATGCTCATCATTTTCATGGACTTTGCTTGCATTAGTCATTTGGTTCTTGCCTTTATGGTCCCCCTCAAGCAAAGGTACAATCTTTGAGGTAGTGGAAATGTCTTCAAACTTTTGCACTTTCATGTCTTCAAGGTTTTCAAATGGATACACTGATGGCATTTGGATATAGGTAGCTCCATGTCTTCTTGTAGGTAGAGTAACATCTTCTACATAGTACAAGTGATTAATAAGAGTAGTTGTGTCACCCTTGATAGCATGTGTCCATATGAAAAACTTCATTTTGGTCATTGAGTATTAGCTTCAAATTAGAGATAAATCAGTAGTGAGTTGATTCTTGAATATGTTAAAGAGCAAAAGTGCCAAGAAGCACTGAATTAGTATCAAGAGATACTATGGTTTGAAGATGATGATTCTTGATGCTTGTTGTTGCTTTGCTTGATGAACCAGTTGCTTGAGTCCCCTCCTTGCTGGTGTGATGGATAAATCTTGTAGGTAAAACACTTGAATCCTTGCTTGAAACTTAGTTGGGAGCTCAAATCAGAGTGGCAAAATTTCAATGGAGTGAGAGGAGTGAGATGGAAGAGGAGCTTGAGCTTGATGTTGAATGCTTGGTCTTCCAATCTTCAAAAATATCCAAAGATCTCCAAGAACTTCCCCTCCTTGATGTGTGGCACTAACTAAACCAATGAATCTGGATGTCAATAGGGTGATCCAAGTAGCAGGAGTGAGAAAAAGAAGTGGTTTTATGTGCTTGAGTTAAAAAGCTATGGAGGACTGTGTTAGGGTTTCAAACCCATTTGATAAAAACGATGATAGCAGCTCGATCTGATAGCCATATTAGCTGATATTTGGTGAGCGGACAGTTCATGGGTTAGGCTTTGAATGCACCATGATTAGCATTGACATTGTGTATTTTATATATGGCGCAGATTGCATGACGCTGAGATGGTGCAGAACAGGCAATGATGGCAAAATCACGTAATGCTGGCTTGAGTGATCACGAATGTTTGACTATGATGTGCCAAGGAGCTTCGCAAGAGTAGAGGAATGTTTCTCCAAAAGTAATCGTGAGCTGAAATGGCTTGTAGTGTGAGATCCTGGGGCTCAATCAGAGTTATGTGCTATTTGGCTATGGCTGCCACAAGCTATGAAGTTGAGAAAAGAAGTCGTACATTGATCCTGAGCTAGATGTGAGCTTGGCAGAGATTGAGAGGAACGAAGAGAGGCTGGAGAAGTAGTGCCATGACCGACTGGGCTCTGATACCAAGTAAAAATGAGCGGGATCTAGGACATGGCAGAGAGCTATGGTGGATAGAAGAAGAAGAATGAACTCATGATGATAGAAACAAAAACACTGTTTGTTACACAAGTGAATTGGGTTCCAAGATTGAGACTTGGACTCATAAACACAATCTTGTGTATGACTGACAATGACAAGACACTTAACTGGAAGTACAAAGCATCATGACATTGTATTCATTCTATATGAAAAGTGGTAGTCAAGTACAATTCTTTATAGTTGTTGGATGGGTAGCAATCTTCCCTCTCTGTGCATACGGGATTACTGTAGCCTGTATGTCCTAAGCCCAGACTGCCTCATACAAAGAGGCTACATTAGGTGTGATTGTAAATATCTCAACATAGAAGATATTGAGCCTCCAAGAAAATGAAGCTACACAAGCGCAATCTTTGGATATATAGAGAAATCAAATGAGGACGAAGACCTAGAATCCACTATACCTCTTCAGGGTGATTAGAAATCCTAGGAATTTTACCAACATGTAATATAACTTGTATTGGAATAAACCTTACTCTTGTAACTACAATTAACCCGAGTAATATGAATTGCATCATTTTTTATCTTAGAACTTACAAGTGATCAGAGATACTTTAGCAAGGAATGGTAATTATAACTTAGAATGAATTTATCTTAAGTTGTCTCTTCTCAACTAATATAGATTGGGTCTTATTAGAATGTCAAAGGTTCGGAGTATTCCTTGGTATTACAAGCAAAGATGATTGTCCATGGATCTTAGTCCAGATCTAAAAAGAGGACAATTTGGAAACAGAGTTTTCGAGATAGACCACTTCGGTCTGCTAAAAGGATCTTAGGGCAATTTGGTCTAAAGAAGAAAATTTTGCCAAAGACAACCAAGAATATTGTAACCCCAAGTGATAAAGTTCTGTGCTGTTTCTATTGCAAGGAGTTAGAAAATTTCAAAAGAGAATGTCCAAAGCACCCTAAACACCAATGCTCCTAGTGCCACAACATTGGAGATATCCATGTCAATTGTCCCAACAAGACTCAAAGAGAACTTAAACTTATAAGAAATGAAGTTGTACAAACTTCAGCAATCCAGAATCTACCAGGAAATTATTTGATACTTAGGAAAAACCTAGAAGATATTCATGAGATGTAATTACAATAAACTTTTCTCTTGTAATCAAGACTTGGATATATCAAATCCAATAAGTTGTTGTTTTAGAGGACCGCGTGCTTATGAATGGTCAGAGTGCTGCAAAAAAAGCGTGATGGGTCCTACCCCACAAGTTCCAAAATGAAACCCCTAGTTTGTTTTGTGATGAGGACATCTTGAGTTCTCTAAGGGGGGAGATGATGCAATGTATTCAACATTAAACATTAATTGTCACCTCGCTCCGATTCCATACGTCTTTTTTAGTTTGCAATTGGACTCAAACAAACAAGAAGGTATATTGTCTCTGCACTTAAGAGCAATTGTGTCTTCATCTTCCCCATGTACGCACCCCAAAATCAAGAGGCGAGTAATCTTTTTCCCCCATGCACGAACCCACTTTATAGTCCATTTAGCATTTTATGTTAAGGTGGGGATAATTTTTTATGTTAATGAGTTCAAAATTTTTTTACCTCTCTCTCCTTGTTGTGAGAGAGAGAGAGAGAGAGAGAGAGAGAGAGAGAGAGAGAGAGAGAGAGAGAGAGAGAGAGAGAGAGAGAGAGAGAGAGAGAGAGAGAGAGATTCATAAGCTAGAAGTATGGCTCCAAAACGAAGGGTGACACACACCAATAGTAATCCCACATCCAACAATAGAGCCATCGACCAAGGCATTGCAGTTAATATGAATACAACATTGGGTATGGATAATTCATCTCCAAATACCTAGGTACAAATTGCCATCTCCTCTATTCATTAAGACATAGATTATATCACTTTGGCATGCCCATGAATTCATTTAAACGAGTAGCTTGAATTTATTTTGCAATGGTTAATGAGCTCGTAGCATAATTCTTTCCGCATCAGGTTCACCATAACCATAAATGACCGTGCATAGATTTATGCATATGGTGCATTGAAATTCACACAAATCCTGGTACCCAAATAAAATAATTAAAAAGTGATAAAATCCCAAATATTCACAAGATTGAGTCTTTAGACTACATGTATCAAGAGAAGTAATTTGCATCCAGATGCTATGCAACAAATTCATACGTAGCATAAAAAACACATAAGGTTCCAAGGTATTGTCGGCTCCCTCTTCTTGCAAATTAGTAGTATGTTTTCGCCACATTAAAGGTATATTTTTGCAGCTTGCATGCTTGATGGATTGCATGGTAAGCAACCTAGTATAGAAGAAATTCATCTTAGAAACTCTAGGTCTTTACCCAGGCTCTTGCTAATATCATGAACTGATAGAGCATATTTAATAGATTGGGATCTTGAAGATATGCATAGTTAGTACAAACAATGATTATAAGGATTAAAACTAAGATGCCTTGAGATCCATTTGATAGCTGCTATGTTTATCAATCTAACTCGGGGTTAGACTAGATACAAAAAACAACTCCTGGCCTCAAAGACAAGTGGAGAGCTCAAGAATTAGGAAACCCTAACTCAAAGTAAAGACCAATACTTTTATACTTGTTAGGAAGAATGTTGGGTTGTCAATCAATGTAAGTGATCAATAGAACCTACATCTTGTATAGTTGTTTGAGACCTTAACATATGCCCTAGTCGAAGGAAGGGAGTGTTAAGTAAAATTTTGCATAGTACCGCTCCTAGATCCCAAAGGGGAGAGTGAATATGTGGATGGAAATGTTATCGCGTTTAGTATTGCATTGTTTGGAAAGATACAATTGGTTCTATTGGTTGATCAAATAACATCCTAAATGCTTTTACATTCAATTGATTGTTGGATTGTAGTTTGGATGATTATTCCAAGTGCTTGTGATTGATGGTAAATTCATGGCCGAGGTTTGTGATGACGAATTGCCATGGGTATAAAGGAATGTTTTCTTGGAAGATGATATTATGGCTGACTGCCTTGATTGTGCTTGATTCTTAAATGATTTAATTAAGGAAAGGTTCTTTGCATGTGTGGATCACCTCCATGATCGCACCGCGAATCAACCCGAAAGAGGCACTTCTCCATTCATGGGCCAAAGGTCGAGTGGTGGAAAGACCAACCATGGAAATAATGTTTCACTCCTAGGCAACTTGCAGGTCAGGTAGAGCTCTGGACACCCATCATTGCCAAGTCCGAAATGGAGTTGGAGACCTCAGTGGCCCCAACGTTTGTGACATTGGAAGATCCTATTCTAGATAAAGGATGGAAATTGTGGTGTCATGTGATTTGGACTAGTTACTTCTATAGGGAAGAAGGGATATGTAATTTCTCATTATGGGCAGGAGGCAATAATTAACTTGAAGATAAGTTAGGGAATTTTTTGTCAAAATGACTTCTTGCTCTCTTTTCATGTATGTGCTTTATATATAAATTAAGTAAACGAACCCTGTTTTCTAAAAGGCTTAATTAAGGAAGATGATTTTAAATGTCACACATAATTGTGATAGGACCTAATTAAATAACTAAAGAACACCTATCGACGAGGGAAGCAGGTGGGAAGAACCTCGGACAGGTCTGCCATACAACAGGGTGGTCCCCGAGAACTAGGAGGCTTCTCATAAGGTTTTACCGATGCGGGGACCCTTAGAAATTGTTAGGTTAGAACCCCGATTCATGCAGTTTTAGGGGATGTAAAATGGGACTACACCCTACGGGTAGAGAGGTTGAGCGAGCATCCCTCTCATTTCCGATTCTCTTGGAACCAAGTGCGGCATGGATCCGTTTTGGCTTGAGTATCTCTGCATAAAGTAGGATATCGAAGACCTGACGCTAGAATGTTGTTGTCCACTAGGAACCCAAATTTAAGGTCGATCCCAGTGGGTTCGTTCATGAACGTTCAAGTGGACTCAAGAAACCTTAGGCGACAAACCCTGTAACATTCCATGGGAGTGACGGGTAGCGTTGCTTAGATTCGTGTGGACTGCTAAAAACATGCCTGGATAGCCGGGCATGTTACATATTTGTCGTGGACCCACAACTCTTGTGTGGTTTTTGCACATGAAAATGTGATTAGAATAGTGTAGAACATGTCTATTTAGGTTAAGGTACAAGCATGCTTGGTTGGCCTAGATCCCACAATATGGATAGGATGCTTGAAAGAGGGCACAAATTCTAATTCATAGTAGTGAAAATCCTAAAATGTAAAAGAGTCGTAAACCCTAAAACACAAAGTGGGACACAAATCCTAAAGCGTAAATCCAAAGATGCAAAAAGAGACACAAATACTAAAGTGCAAAAAGGACAAAAACCCTAAAATGCAAACAAGGCAACACCTTAGAGAAATGACCTAACTCTAACTGTAATATTGGTCTATATAATGGTGGGAGGTCTTAGTTATATTTACCCTTTTGGTGCATCCATGCTACGAAAGTTTTGTTAGCACAACTATTGAAGCTTTCTATTTTATTTTTATTATCTTACCTCCATTACTAAGAGTAATTGAGAGAGAGTGAGCGAGAGGTGTGTTGAGTGAGGAACTGATGGAAGGTGAAGCTCTATGTTGTCTTCTTGCTTTTCTTTTTATTCTTCATTAGTTTCTTAACTCATTGGTATGATTGGTGGTAAATGTGCATGAGCCATGAAATTGGATCATATTGCTTGGGTCATGGAACCAACTTTGAGTCTTCAAGCTTTTAGACTATAGTACGGGGAGGTAAGATAGGTGAGTTCACTACACCTCAAAGATAGTCTTGTATTTTTTCTGTCTTGGAATAAAGAGAATGATGCATGATTAGTTAGACCAAAGTGTTGAGAGGAAAAGTGAGAGATTGTCACTAAAGTGTGTTGCAACTTTTGAAACAATAAAACTCTAGTCCAATGTGCCAACTATTGTGCATTTAGCCTAACAATTGTGTTTTAGTTGTATCCGTACACAAACTATAGCATATCTTCATACGTCTTGTTTGAAAGTAGGAATATAAGGAGTGGAAATAGAAATCAAAATTTGTATATCCAATATTGAGTGGAGGGAGGAGAAGTGCTATTGAATCTATGGATAAATAATCAATGCTATCTATTGGGCTGGATGCACAAGGATCAAATTGTGTTCAGGCCATGAAATCTCCTATGGTCTATAAGTACGATGATAGACATATGCATCTTCTTTTTCATTGGAATCTTATGGAGCAAGTTGAAAGACCCGCTTCTACTTGATTCTCAGAAAAGTTTGTTTAGGAGACTAAGGTAGTGAGAATGAGTTTGAAGCCATCTTCCCTTCAAAGCTCTTATTGGACGCATGGATCCTCATTGCATTAAATCACATGAACACTTGGAAAGAAGTGAAACTCATAAGTGATTGTGGCTAACCTTGCTTGTCACCATTCCTAAGGGTTTCTACATCACTGCTTTTGACTTTGCTAGTGTCTCCACCACATTATCAATCTGGAAGTTGTTTAGATTCTGCTTGATGATGGTCCAAAAAATGTATTCTCCATGATCCCCTTTGGGATTTTGATGGTTGATACACTGGGTTTACAATATGTAAACATGGAGTGAAGTAACTAGGCTACGACTCTTAATTGTTCATTTTAGATTGCATCAAACAATACCCAATCACTATTCAATCCTCTTGATTTTTCATTCCATTTGGTTGCCACCAGTGCAGCTCTCTCCCTTGGATCATACCTCTCATCCTTCTTTGCCAAACCTAGGGTAGCTTCCACCAAGCCAGGTGTGAGCATCATTGGAAAAAGTCTCCTTCTAGCCCCTTCTCTAAGGTGGACTATTCCCTTCTTGGCTTCCATATCAAAAGTTTGGTTGAATGTTATGCATCCTAATACCTGCACTGGTCTACACATAGCCCTAACAGAAGCAACTAATCCACAATTTGAAATGAGTTTCTTTGCTAGGCTAGTGTTGTCTAGATTTCCCAAGAGATCAAATTTCAACTCCCCAAACTTGAATTACTAGGGGGAAAAACTAAAGTGCTACTAGTGCTCAAGGATGAAGATGCTACGGGATGTTTGATTACTTCCACTCCTTTGCTAGGTGCTTGGTTAGCCATTTGTATAAGGAAAAAATTTACATGAGGGCAAATATTGAGTGACAGTGGAAATTCAATTTTAGAGACATAAAAAGACAATTGTCTTTAGTATTTCAATTTTGGTGCCCCCCCCCCCCCCCCCCCCCCCCAACCCATGGTATGCAATACTTCCTAGGATTGTTAGGGTTATGTGGGGCATTTCAAGGTATGCCTCTTTTTTGTTTTTGTGGAATTTAAATAAACTAAAGCATGTGTGTTTGCACACATAATTTATGTTTAAGTTTTATAACATACTATGAGATTTGTAAGAGCTAGTTGCAAAAATGAGGATTATATTCCAATGGTTCATAATGATCTATTTCATGTATACATATACCAACATGCATGATGTAGGTTAGGATATTTATTAAAAAATCCATTGAGCCTATTTGGCTGGCAAGATGTAAGTTCTTTCTCATAGAGAATTTTGTCGAGATAGGATGTAGCAAAATGTTCTTCTCAATCCGTTTGTTATGAGTCATAACAAGTACATGAAATGAGGTGGGTGTGACATAACTTGGATTATATTCTAATGTCTTAATGGCACTACATTGTTTATCATTGATCATGATTTGGCAATTGATACGTTCCCACTACACACATGTAGGGTGAACCATTTTTGTAAGAATGTAGACTTGGATTTAGCAAGGTGATCCAAATCTGTAAGATCTTTAGGCATAGTTTCAACACAACTATATTAGAAGGAGGTAAGGAGGCATCCCTTAAAATCTCACTCATGTGAGATCTGAGTGGAGAAAAATTTCTCAAGGATTGAGGGGGCCTTTGTGAAAATTAGCTCGAATTCCTTCCATGAGCATGGTAGAGAATTTATTGTTTGTGCTATGGTCTTGTTTAAGAGATCAACAGTTGTAGCTACAGGAAAATAGGGTGAAGGTTGTTATCAACGTGGCGAATGCACGAGACTATGTCCTCACATTTTAGAAGCTTTGTTAGGAGCTAGTTCTAAGATGGATGGCCATTTATAGGCAGGTCTTAAACCAGATGGTGTTGGGGGTATAGGCACCAATGCTTAGCCACCCACATTTACTCCCTTTACACTATATATGCACACTCGTACATTATAGGTGGTGGGTGCCCATCATTGTCACTTTATTCTTTATTCTTTCAAAGACTACTGAATAAGAGAAAGCCGTCATGCATTGTGACTATTGGAGTTCACACATACATTGTCCCTTTCTCTCTTACTCTCTTGCTCCATCCTCCATAGCTCTTTCTTTGCTCTAGGTTCTACTTGTGTGCTTCCACTTGTACTCTACCTTTCAACTAGTGCCAGAGCTTGGACTCGAGGAGTGTTACCAGAAATTTTCTTTAGTCCTCCATAAAGAAGCTTCAACTCAAGGTTTCATGACAACTATTTTTTCTTCCTGAGGTATGCATTGAGCATTTTCTTATTTTGCTTTCTTCTCTTGACTTATTCTAACTTGCTCTTGGCTTGTCAAGGAGCTTCTCAGGGCCTAGTTGAGCCTTTTTGAGTGCTTATTGGGATGAGGGGTAGCTATTCTATCCATTAGTGCCATAGAAGTTGTGGATTGCTATGATGGGTTGCAACACTTTCATACTTTGACTATAGCTATTAACCTTAGTGCAAAGAAAGCAAAAAGAAAATTAAAAAGATGCAGGGCAAAGTGAAAAAGATAGCCCAATTGAAGAAATAAGAGGAGAAAAAGGCCAAAAGCACAAGGACAACCTTAAAAGTTCAAGGCAAGCACAAAAGAGGAAATGCACATTTTAAATATAAAAGTGTACTCTAAATCCTTGTAAAAGAGTACCATGCTCCCTCTTGTGCAATTTGTAAATGTATGTTGGGGGTAAAGGCACCTCCGCCTAGCCGCCCCTATATTACTACACTGACAATACCCGCCACTACACACTGCAGGTGGCAAGCGCTTGTCACAATCACTTATTCTTTATTCTTTTAGTGACAGTTTGAATGAAGGAAGGCTTGGCCACACTGTGGTTGTTGGAGTTTCCACTTTTGTGTGTCTCTCTCTCTTGGCTCTTGCTCTCCATCCGCCATAGCTCTCACCGCCAAGCTTCTTCCTCCTCGGTTCTACTTCCCTTTCAATTGGTATCAGAGTAAAGGAATTGGAGCTTTCTCGGCATTCTCTTCAGTACGGATTTGAAGAGCTTCAACCCAAGCTTCAAGGGCAACCATGGCACCTTCATTTGCACGTATGTTTTGATCTCTTGCCTCCTCCCTAAGCTTCCATACCTTCATTGGCTTCTTCCCAAGTTGCATTGGAGCCCCCTTAGCATTACCAAGTGTCCCCGAGGACTGTTGAAGACCCCCAGCCCCCAGGAACAGCCAATGCAAATTTCAACGCATTTTTAGGGGGCTGGGTTCACCTGCTCCTGGCATTTCCCTGCTCTTCCTCGGCTTCCCAGCACTCTTGCCAACCTTCCTGATCATTGTTGCACTCCCCGGCATTAGTGCTTGGCTCCCGGTGATCAATTTGAGTGCTTTCCCCTTCAAGCCTTGCTGTATACATAGTCTCAGGACTGTCAAAATAGGACATCACTTGACATTTACTGTTTGATGCTTCTTGGCATTGCACGTTTGATGCCTATTGATGCACGGTGATGTTGGATGTTATGGGATGCTATGTCTATGCTTTGAGATTTATTTGGAGTAGATTTGAGCACCGTTCGAGCTTCATTTAATAGTAGATTGCTTGTTGTAATACAGTGGTCTGAAGCTCATTTACTTGGTGTATGCATTGGCTCTTTGATATGAGGCACTTACTGGAGGTTTGAATGATCATACCATTGTATTTGGTAGTTGTCAAATGCTTCTTCTTGGTTCCAGAATGCTTTTGAGCTTGGAATAGGGTCTGCCTTGGTCGTCATCACTGGCATTTGGCTTCAGTTTGGCATGCTTTGGACCAGTTTATGCCTATTGCCACTGCTTGACATTTAGGCTTCTTGCATTTAAGCTTTGGTCAGATATGGATACCACTTGGTTTGCCCATGCTTGACAGTTATTTGGAGCTTCATCTTTATATGTATTTGAACATTTTGGATCTATTGGGCATTACATTTGGTTGTTAGTTACCTGCTCTTTGAATGCTTTGAGGCTTATGCTTTACGGGTCTGAGATAGCTTGGGATTTATGCTTTGGATGTACCCTGCTGGGATTTGGCATGGTCTGATGCTATGCATTTGATGTAATTGAGCGTTGCTTGCTCTCTTTGCATCTAGATTTACTTACAATGGAAGCATCTTGGTATATTTGAATGTACACAAAATCTTACTTACACTTGAGCTTGAGCTTGTGGGACAGTTACATGCATTTGCTCTCTTGAGAGCTTTATGTTTGCAGTTAGTCTGTAGTGGGCTAATTTAATATGCCTTTTGGGGCAAGCACCTATCTCTGTCACAGGTTTGTCAAATTTGTATGCATCTTGGATGGTTATGCATTGAGATTCTTGCTCTATCAGTTGTGCTTGTGTTTGGTCTCTTCTCTTACCTCGAGACCCATTATATGCATGACTTCTAGACCTATGACATGTCTCTTGCCTGACATGTTGTTGGTTTGACAGTTCTTGGTACCTTCATGCCCCTGGACACTCATTGTTGGATGTATCTTGCTACGTGTCAGTTGTAGTGACATATATATCAGTGATTGCTTCATTTTGGGACAGTTTTACATACTATTGTCATTTATTACAGCAAGCAGAAATCTGTAGATTTTGAGTACTTCTATGAGGGTAATGCTTACTATTTGATATTATCTTGGTCATATTTGGTGGACAAGTGTTTCTCTTGGTGATATCCAACCTTTCAGCCAGTTTTAATAGTGGTTTTAGTGCATTTTCCTGCTAATTACAACAACTTGCAATTTTTCTTTTTTGCTTTGATTTGGGACAGTATGGCTGGTCATCTGAAAGACATAGCTCTCGTTAACATTGCCAAGTTGGATGGTACCAACTATGGGTATTGAAAGTCCCAAATATGGCACGTTTTGGTGCACAAGTTGCAGATTAATCCCTTGTGTTTCAAGGGTGTTAAACTCAAGGATATGGATGATGACATTTGGATGGAAGTTGATGAGCTATGCAAGTCTACCATTATTTTGTCGGTATCAGAAGAGGTCCATCATAATGTTGTTGAAGATGAAAATCAGAGTGCATGGGATTTATGGGAGAAGATCCCACGGGCATACCCAAACCGCCTGGAACCTTTGTGACACATCCACTGAGTGACGCTCCCATCCACTACGTGGAAGAGCCCAATGACAAGGAGTCTTATGTGAACCCTTACATCTCGTATGATGAAGAGGATAATCTGGTCCTCATGGACTATCAACCAGTGCCGGTGATGGAGGGAAAGAGGCAGAGGTTTTTTAGGGCCAACCCAAGACCTAGTCACATGCTGGACTTGTGGTCACCCTGGTCACATCTTGATACGATGCCCAGAAAAAGAGCAGGCTAATAGGGAGAGAGCTGATCTCAGGTGTGCCGAGTGCGGCATCACCCATCTCTTCAAGGAATGCCCTAGACAAAAGCCATCCTCGAGCTCAAGCAATGTACCATCTGTACCTTTGGGGCTATTCGACATTGAGACATTCGACAACGAGGATACACCCATTCCACTGCATGTCATGACACGTGCACAAATGCGACATGTCGGCATATCACTGCATGGGCCTAGCAACCTAGACACTGCCTCAATAGGGAAGAAGAGTCGTAGGTGGAGAAGAAAGAAATTTGATGCTAAGATCACTCTCAAAACTGATGGAGAGACGACGCTAGTGAGTTGCAGGAAGGTAAGTGACGCTGAGATTGAAACCACCGCTCAAAAAACAACAGAGAAAGGGAGTGCTAAGATAGGGGAGTACCCCCGCCCGAAGTGCCAACTAGAAGCGATTGAAAAGATTAAGGAGTGGGTAAAGGAAGCCCAAGAGAACCTGAAGGATGCTGAGGCCATCATAGAAGATGGAATTGAGGACTTCTCTAGTGTGAGCACCTCAGTCTCACCCTCTTGACCAAGGTTAAGGGATGGACCTATGCCACGGGCAGCACCACCCAGGAGAAGCTTAGGAGCCATGGGCTAGCAAAACACCCAAGGCCAATGGCCTAGAGGTGTGGGAATGGAGGAGAGACAAATGACGAGTAACCTCCTCGGGACATTAGTAACCACCCCAGTAACCCTGAGCCTAGGAGACCTTCTTAGGCAGCATCCAACACTTTGGCTAGAACTAAAGCATTGGGTGGAGGAACCAATTGAGCAGATTGCTGCTAACTTACATGAGCATGATGCAGTCACACAAATACTGAGCTTGACGCTCCATTAAGTGCCTAAATCTCTGTATGTAAATGCTTTTTGGGAGGGCACTGAGATGCGCTGTGCTACCTATCCTGGCCCTAAGAAACATGACGCAGAAAGGAATCGTAGACACGGGTGCAGGGGTTAGTGTCTTGCGCCACATAGTCTTGCAGGCCTGGGGAAACGCTCCTGTTGAGACTGCTAGGTTCAATGTCAACTAGCAAATTGAATGAAGGTAAGTCCATTCGGAGCTTTAAAGAATTGGCTAGTGAAGATTGCAGGTGTCCAGTTCTCTATACACTTCATTGTTATGAAGGGAGTGGACTACAACATCCTGCTAAGCCGACCTTGGATGAGGAATGCACGAGTCATCGAGGACTGGGGCAAAGTTCTAATCTTCCTAGGAAATCGGAAGGAAGCAGTAAGGGTGGAGATGGATACCTGGAAGACAATACCTATTGATCTAGATGCCATCTCAACCACATTGAGGGGTGGCATGCAACCAACCACATCATATGGGCCACTAACCAAGTATATCCTCTGCCTTGAGGATGAGCAAGATTGGATGCATGTCCTTACAACCATCAATCTCCCATTCTCAGATGATGAGGAGGAGTATAAGCAAGCTGCACAAGCCATGTGCACACCAGATGAGGAACACTCAGTACCACTCTGCATGATGGCAAGGAGTGCATGTGGTCGGCCCAAACCTATCACTTTCCATGTCCCAAACCTGTCACTTTCCATGTCCGCTAATCTCTTGCTACTTAGGGACCTCCTGGGTGAGTACAAGTGGAAGTGGACCAAAGTTTATGACCTGAACTTGCTATACAATTGGGCCCTAGTCACAGATGAGAAAGAGGCTAGAAAGGAGGACCCAAGAGACGACGAGCAGTCAGGAAGTGATGGTTCTAACAATGAATATGAGGATTGTTCCTTCATCAGTGTGAGGAGAGCGAGGAGGAAATGGATATTGTGGAGTACGATACTGATGGAAGGTTGATAAGTAGATAAGAGCAGACTCCAGGCCCCAAGAAAGGAATGCATATGAGATCAAGAGAGGAGTTATGAGATTGGATTGCAATCGCTCTTGGTTGAAACGCATAGGGGCAGTGGATTATGAGTAGGCTTGAATTGCCCAACCACCAGTGGTACCTGTGTTTAGGATAGATGCACCTACTGAACTACGACCAACCGGGGAGACTCCTTCCTCCAGTGAGGGCTGTGAGTTCAACTCAGAGTCTGAAGTCAGTACAGAGAGAAACCTTGAAATACACATGCCATCCAAAACCAAACGCACCAAGGGGGACTTGCCGGTCCATCTAAGGCGCAATCGGTTAAAGGAGGAAAGAAACAAACAAACAAAAGAGTCAGATGCAGAATGACAGAAGAAACTGCAGGACCTACCTAAACATTTCACTAAGTTCAAGAAGGGTGACAGAGTGGTGGTCCTACTAGGAGCAAAGAGGCAGGGCCAGACCAGCGAGCCTATTGAAGGACCCGCCAAGGTCAAGGAAGTCAACCTAGCAGGGGAAGGTGAGAAGCCTCGACCTGTATTCATAGCAAACAACTTGACCAAGGATGAGGAGGTTAACCTTGTTGCTCTCCTATGAGAGTATGTGGACGTGTTTTCCTGGTCTCTGGAGAACTTAAGGGAGTCGACCCCAGGGTTGTGACCCACAACATCCCTATGGTCCCTGATGTTGTCTCCTATACCCATGAATCTAAAGCATGCCCATGCAGTAAAAGAGGAGATCGATAAACTCATGAGAGCAAGATTCATCTACGAAATAGAGCACATGGACTGGGTATCACTAATAGTGATCGTTATGAAGAAAAACAGAAAGATCTGAGTGTGTGTCAACTATAAGAAAGTCAATGCCGCTACGAAGAGAGATAACTACCCATTGCCATACACCGAGCACGTGCTTGAGAGGGTGGTAGGTAAAGAAGCCTACATTTTTTTGTATGGCTTCTTGGGCTACAATCAAGTGCAAGTACACCCCGACGATAGGCACAAGACTACCTTCGCTACAAAATGGGGGGTATTTGCCTACATCGTTATGCCCTTTGGGCTAATGAACGTGCCCGCAACCTTCCAATGCCTGATGTGCACAATCTTTAAAGACATGCTCAGACGTGAGCTAGAGGTGTTTGTGGACAATCTATGCGTACACTCTAGCTAGGCAGAACACTTAGAGAAACTATGGGTTGTCTTTGAGTGGTGTCGACTTTATAATCTCTCGTTGAACCCCCTAAAGTGCCAATTCTGGGTGAAACATGGATGTATCCTAGGGCACGTGGTGTCCAAGAACGGCATCACCACCACTGATTTCTTGAAGATGAGGGTTATTGTCAACTTGCCACCACCCAAAAATTATAGGGGTGTTCAGTGCTTCTTAGGTCACATAGGGTACTATCGGCGTTTTGTACTGAATTATGCACTAATCACAAGACCATTGTACAAGCTGCTAATTGTATTCAAGTGGAACGAAGAATGCCAACAAGCTCATGAAGAATTGAAGAAGGCTCTTACCATCACAACCATCTTACGAGCCCCAGATTGGACTAGAACGTACCATGTGCATATAGATGCATCTAAGTTTGCCATTGGAGTTGTTATGTGCCAATGTGGCAAACACAACCTTGATTACTCAGTGTGCTTTGCTAGCAGGAAACTCACTGATACGGAGATGAACTATTCCACTATGGAAAGGGAGGGGCTGGCCATGGTGTTTGCCATTAAGAAATTTAGACATTATCTTTTGGCCACACCCTTCACCTTTCTTATTGACCATCAAGCATTGCTCTATCTAGTGAACAAGCCTTGTGCTATAGGATGCATTGCACGATGGTTATTGCTTCTTCTAGAGTTTGACTTCTCTGTGGTTGTACACAAAGGGAAACAACATTACATGGCAGGTCACATGTCCCGCATATCCATAAGTGAAGCCGCTGGACAAGGCATAACGGACGACCTTCCAAATGTGCATCTCTTTGGCCTGTCTAGTGACAAGGAATTATTCAAGGCTGATTTAATGCCATGTTGGGCTGACGATGTCATCCACGTGCTCAAACATAGTCTACCTAAGAGACCTATCGAGAAGGCCAAGATTAGGAGGCTTATTGTAAAGATCCAACCCTATCAGCTAATTGCTAGCCAATTCTATAGGTTAGGGCAAGATGGGTTTCTGTGCAGGTGTGTGTGCGACCATGAGATGCACGACACATTGAGAGAGGCACACGCCAAAATCATTGGGGGGCATTTCAGTGGAGACACGACATTTTGCAAGGTGCTACAATCTCAGCTGTGGTGGCCCACGCTATTCTGTGACACAACTAGATTTCTCAAGCACTGTGATGAGTGCCAAAGGACCAAGGTCCCTGCATGGAAGGATAAAATGGAATTGACCCTGGTAATAGCACGACAACCCTTCAAGAAATGGGGCATTGACTTCATCGAACCCATTAGTCCTGCCGCCCAGTATTCACAGACTTGATATATCATCATGGCAACTGACTATTTGACGAAATGGGCTGAAGCAAGATCCACAAGGAAGAACGACGCAAGGACCAGAGTGAAGTTCTTATGGGAGCAAGTTATCTCGATATTTGGTTGCCCTATTGAGAAAGCGAGGGACTAGGGCACCCACTTCATCAATGAGGTGATTGCCCACCTGCTTTCAACCTCCTTGATTATCCATAGGAGGTCTTCACCGTACTATCCCCAAGCCAATGGCCAGGTAGAATCAACGAAGAAGATCCTAGTCAACGTGCTCACAAAGGTGGTTTCCACTTCTCTGAGTGACTGGGATAACAAGCTCATGGCAGCTTTATGGACCTATCAAATAGCCTATAAAACAGATGTGGGACAAACGGCCTTCAGGTTGACATACGGAACCAATGCTATCCTACCTTTAGAATTTTTTATCCCGAGCTTGAGGATAGTGGTGCAGGAGTGTTGGGAAGGGAAAGAGGATTGGACTCTTCATCTTATCGAGTTGGAACGCCTCACTAAAACTAGACTCATCGCCACCCATGCTCTAATTTGTGAAAATGCATGAAGAAAGATGAAGGGACCTGAAATGGGCCGGCATTGGCTATAGCACTAGCTGGACCTCATGCTCATGACACACAAACACCCTCATGGCCTCGCGGACCAGGAGCATCAATCTAATGCTAAAGGACAAACTACCCTAAAGCTTAATTCTTGCGTTCATAGTTTATAGTCCACCATTTCCCTAAAACTCCTCAAAGGGAGAACCCAAAGTACATAGGCATAACGCCTCGTCACACACATATAGGAGGCACTCCACCGACTAATAGTTGGAGCCCCACTGCAGCTCTCCTACATCGTAGGGATCGGCCCTTTGATGCGCTACAAAGCATACAACAAAACGAGCACAATCTCCTCTCAAGGTACCAATATTTTACGTTCCAGGATGTACCATTCCTCACTATAATTTCCCCTTAGGACCCAACGACTAACCTACAGCTTAGGATATCCTCTCACGCTCATCGTTGGTCACAACCTAAGAAAGACAAGTGCCATGCATCCATGAGGTTTTTCTGATACCTTTTAATTATTATGCTTAATGCAAATCGTGTATGGCTATGTGCTCAGACAAAAGAAAAATCAACATCGTGCATTGCATCATTGATCGATTAGATAGGGTCTCTATGCATTTCTCCCTTTTAAAAGAACGATAAATACACACAAAATATAGAAATGGGTACAAACCGATGCCAACCTCATGCTTTTCCATCGTTATACATTGCACAAATATAGATATAATTTTCTCTAATTTTCCTCAGTCCGTTTTCTATTTTTCCCTATTTTTAAACCCATTTTTTTCATTTTTGGGCATTTTTTCCCATTTTCTTTAATAAATATTGACTGAAAATGAAAGTGGATTGTGGGCTATGGCCCTTAGGTTCATTGACAGCAAAAACTCAGATTTAGTTGGTATGACATATCATATTTCTCATTTATATAGCAAAAAACCCAAATTTACCCTTAAAACGCATGTTTTTCATGTATTTTAACACTAATTCCGGCTATGTAGCCTTATATTTTTTTATTTTCAGGTTGCAAACAATTGAAACTCTTGGAAAACAATTTCATAATGAACTTTCATCCCATATGAACAAGGTTTCATAAAGCAAATAGCATTAAAAAATCATTTTTCTTTATAAAAATAGCATTACCGCTTATTTTCACGTTTTGATTTCTTGGTCTTGATTATGGGACTGATTTTCAGCATGCATTTAATGCTCAACATCTTCAAGAACAGCACTCTTCATGTCTTCATCCATCGGGAAGCAATCCGGTCTCATCCGGACAAGCTTTCCTCCATCATTCTTCATTGTCTTCTTCCACACAAGAACATCCCCTTAAGGGAGAGAGAGGGAGGAGAGAGAAAGACTAAAATCAGAGATCTTCATCCAGGCCATCATTGCTCGAGCGAAGGGCGGCAATAGCATCAGCATACAGGAGGGAATCAAGCCCCATGATCACTTGAGGGGGTTGCTCACAGGCAGGCATCATGATCATCAAGATCCAAGCGCATTTTACGACGCATCCTGGCGTGCTCTCTCTCCATGTTTTCTTCATCCCCAACTTTCCCATGATTTCATGCTACATCAAATACTCCAAACCCCCCCCCCCCCCCCCAAGGTCATGACCATTTGGCCAAAAAGAAGTCCACCCTTTGAAATCTTGCCCACTTGTTGGCCATTTCCCCGACGTTTGGTGTCCAAATCGAGTGCTATAAATTTTTGCGCATCCAGCTTGACATCCCGCATTGGCCGAAAACTCCTGAAAACCCACATGCCAGTCTGAAAAATTATCAAAAATCAACAAGTGTCGCTCGGGCGCCTTTTAAGAGTCGTATTTCACTTGGTGCTTAAAATCGTCCTAGCTGGAACCGCTGCCTTCGGTGTTGAATATTTTTCCCTTGATAGTCATAATTTTTGGCTATTTTTAAGCACTTCTCGGCATCAAAACTCTACTCTCATTGGCGACAATGGGATAGGGCGACTCAGCTCGTCGAATCCCATAGTAGATCTGCACAAAACAACCAAAGGGAGCATCAAGTTGATACAAAATAGATACATACTAAACACAGCACAATGCTCACCCTACCCCCCTACAAAAACCAAGGCATGACATCCACAAGGAGTAGGCCTAGCATAATCTGATAGAAAGTCCGAAGCTAGTCACTAACCAACTGCTCCAACACGGCCAAACTAAAAAGAACTATCAAAGATGTTGCCCTAAGTGGTGGTCTAAACTACCTACCTAACTAAGGACAACACAACCAGGAGCTCCTACTAGGCAAGGACTCCTATATCCTGATCAAGAAGTATTTTCTTTCAGCACATTTCTTCTGTTAGGGTTTTATTTCATATGCAAGCATGTAAAAAGGAGGGAGCTAAGGGTAGTAACCCAAGGAGAACAAGGCATCGGCCTCAAGTCCTACCTCGGTACCCAAGAATCTACCAAGCCCTCACAAGGTGACACTGAATCCTTTTCTGACGCTCACTTTTATTTTTGCTCCAACCTTCCTTATTTTCTTCTTTTCTAGCAAGACGCCACCCCTAGGAAGACAAGGCATCGGCCCTGGGTCTGACTCATCCCCAGGAACCTACCAGGCCTTCGCAAGGCGATGATCAACTGCTTATAAATTTTCATTTCTTTTCTTTTTTATTTTTATAGGGGGTTAAAACCCCTTTTTACACACCTTTGTATATATTTATCTTTCTTAGGATATTCAGGGTTTCTTTTCATCATCATTATTTTTCTTCTTATAGCAGGCTTCTCTAACGGCCTCACAACTAACAAGAACTCCTAGAACGGCTGCATAGCAGGCTAGCAGAACAGGGCCACTAGGACTTCCTTCAAAAATAGGTCTTTCGATGTCTGACAATGTCTTTACAGGAGGCAACGACTACTCGGACCTCCCTCAAACATACCTAACCTAAACCTGGGACTTCATGCCTTGGACGCTGGTCCCCAACAAGAAAAGAAAAACCCCTACAAGTACATAAACACAAATAGCATAAAAACACAGTACTCATAAAGGAGAGATATTACCTGGATAGGGCCACGAGAAGCTCCCACGCAACAAAATGCTCCTTCCAATCTCTTCTTCCGAACCTGTCTAGCACATAACTAAAACAAGAAACCATTAACCGCACCTGCATTAAACAGACAAGTGGCCCTCTTGGCCTAATGAAATAAAACATTTCTCTACAAAACTTAATCGGCCCTCTTGGCCTAATGAAATAAAACAGAATAGCACCTACACATCCTTCCCTAGAATAGTATAGATATACAATAATAAGCTCCTTCCCAAGGAGGAAACCACAGGCTCGCAACCCTAAACTAAATGCATAAGGTTATGACCCATCCCTCCTGCATAGATAGCAAGAGGTGTACGCATAACATGTTGTCTAATCAGCCTATGGGTCCAAGATAATAACGGTAGATTGGTCTCGGCTACTCTTTGCATCACCCATATCAACCATCCTCTGCCATATGTAGCATGCTCTGATAACATTCCCCACAAGCGACCGGGTCCTGTTTCATCATTGATAACAATATCCAAACTAGGACCACAATTGAAGAAGAGGTCTTCCTCATAAGTAAGATTTGCTAGTGAATCCGCAAACTGATTCCAGTAATGTGGAATCAGCTAAAAAGACTCTCAAACTCCTCAAGTAGGGTCATAGCAGTTCGATGATATATATAGAGAATGGGATTCCGCATTGTGTATGTCCCATCTAGCTGATTCAAGATCAACTGGTAATTCCCTTTTACTAACAACCGATGAATACCACCTTGCTTGGCAATATGCAGTCCCATAATCAAGGCTTTATACTCCGCCATATTGTTAGTGAATCCTACCCCGAGATAAGCAGCTAACTTCATCATAACTCTACGTTGGGGATCTTGGATTATTACTCCAACACTCCTTTTTTTATTAGGGCCCCAGGACGCTCCGTCAAAATATAATGTGTACGTCCATAATGGGTTTACACAGCCTGCCATCATGAACTCCTCTATTCATAATTATGATAATCAAAATTCAACATGTTAAGAGGGTGAACTGACGGCTCCATCCCACCTTCTTCATTGAACTCAATAGGGATACTCGTCAATAGTCGTAAGCAGTGATGGTAGATGACTTTGATCTTCCACACAAAGGTTCCGTCTTCTTACTCAATCACTTTGTATCCTTTGCTCCACCAGATAAGTTTCCCTTGATGGTATCTCTGCTCCAGATATGGGTGCTCCAAATAAGGAATTAACTGCCCCATCAACCAACTTTAAGCTCTTGTGCAAGTCTCAAATCATCCCCAGCATGGACCTGCAATGCATTTTCTTTGTATTAGCATTCTTAGAAATAATAAGGTTTAATCTTATTAAGATTAACCTTATTTTTAAACTCTACTCCCTGCAGATCAGCTAATAGATATGTAGACCTATTTTTCCCTAACCTGAAATCTTGTAGGGGCCATCCCATTTAGGTTCCAGCTTCCCTGGAAACAGCTCCCTATGTGCATCATAATATAGGACTAATTGCCCATTTTTAAAGGTATACCTCTTCGCTCTAAGGTCGTGCAACTGCTTCATCCGACGTTTAGCTACCTCCTAGTGTAATAAACTCTGCAACTTCAGCTCATCTAGATGGGCTATAGTCGTGAAATGTTCAAAAAGGGAATCCTCATCCCCCAAAGAGTGGTTAATTGCAAACCGTATGGTTGGCAACTCAATTTCGAGGGGCAACACACACTCTTCCCCATAAACTAATTTAAATGGAGTATGACTGGTATCTCGCTTGAACGTTGTATTATATGCCCATACTGCCACATACAACTTCCTGTCCCAGTCTCGTTTCTTCTCAGAGACTATTTTAGACAAGATCCCCACAAGCTACTTATTAGTACTTTCCACCTGCCCATTTGCTTGCGGATTATAAGGGGTCATTTTATTGTGCTTGATTTGCCAAGCTTCAGTCAAGCTTTTGATCACTTTGTTCAAAAAATGGATTCCACGGTCCGACACTGATTCTTTCGGTGGACCAAAATGGTAGATAATCTGCTCTAAAAGGAAACTTGCAATCTCTTTTGCATTGTCCTGCCTTGTTGCCCGCACTTCTGACCATTTTGTAAAATAGTCAGTTGCTACTATATTGTATCTCTTTTGAGTAGTAGATGACGGGGTGATAGGACCCACAAAATCAATATGGGCGTTTCCTATTCTCTCTACTGTCATGTCTTTGACAAGTATCACATCTCTTAACATACTCAAAAGAATCTTGGAAGATGGATGGCCACCAATATCCAACTCTTAACGCTTTCTGCGTCATCAACTGTCTTGCGAAGTGCCCTCCACATGCAGAGTCATAGCACTCTTCTAAGATAAAAGGAACCTAGTCAGGCATCACACATCGGCGGTAGATATCATCAACACCCTGCCGATATAGTGTCCCTGCGATCAAGGAAAACTTCAAAGCCTGTTGTTTGATTTTCCTCTTTTCTGATTTTGACAAACTAGCTTCCGTCTCTCATGTTGATAGATAATGCGTAATAGCAGCATATTAAGATGGGATAGAAGCTGTATCAATTTTAAACATTTCCTCAATATCACTTCCTTCAGCCAAAGTCTCTTTCAGCTCCCCGAAATCCACAAGGCATTCCACAATACCCTGCAACCTCGGTGGCTTACTCTTAATCTCATAATCAAACTCTTGCAAAGTGATTAACCACTTTGCCAAACAATCAGGTGGTTGTAGCTTGTTCATAAGCAATCTAAGCCCTTTCGCCTTCGTATAGAAAATCACCTTCTCATAGAGGATGTAGTGCCTAAATTTCTTAGTCCCAAAGACCATCGCAAGACACAACTTCTCCATGTAGGTATAGTTAATCTCTGAAATTTCCAATTTTCGACTAGCAAAAGCTATCGAATGATACCACTTTTCCTCCCAGATTTGGGCTTACTATGCATGGTGGATGTTGAAAATATATAGAACACCTCGCCTCTTTTAGGTGCTTTTAAAACAGATGCTTTTACTAGCTCCTGTTTCACATCCTCGAAAGCTACCTTACAAGGGTCACTCCATTCAAATAGAAAACTAAAGGATAATAAATTCATTAATGGCAATGTCCTTTCTGCCAAGGCATTTATAAACCTCCGATAGTACCCTATCGATGATAGAAAGATATGAACCTCTTTCAGAGTGCGTGGTGGACTCATAGCAACTATGACCTTGATCTTTGCAGGGCCAATTGCTATTCCCACTGAACTGACCACATGGCCTAGCAATAGCCCATAAGGTACTCCAAAAACACACTTCCGTGGGTTAAGAGAGGTACAAAATTGTCTGCAACGCTCAAAGTATTTTCTTAAGATAAGCAACATCCTTTCCCTTACAGTGGCTACCCCCAGGTCATCAATAAACACTTTCAACTCATCTGGGGAGATGTCACGAAAGGTCTTGTCTGTTGTCTGTTGCAATGATCCAGGTGCATTGCACAAATCAAAGGCCATCACATGGTACCCAAAAGTACCAAAGACAATAATGAAAGTCGTTTTCAACTTGTCCTCTTCTGCAATTTCCATCTGGTTATATCTCGTAAAGCAATCCATGAACGAATATATTTCCCTACCCACTAATTGATCCAAAATCTGGTCAATAAATGGCAACGGGTAGTAATCCTTAAAATGTCTGCTTATTCAGCTCTCTAAAATCTACACATAATCGGATTTGGTTGTTTTTCTTCTTCTTGATAACAAGCGGTGAACACCATTCTGTGTGCTGAACAGGGAAGATCAAACTAGCTTTTCGTAACTTCTGTAACTCCTCAAACAGCCCGTCCCTCAATTCAAAAGGCATACACCTTACTTTCTGACGCACAAGATGACTACGTTCTTTTACATGAATAGTATGAATAGCTAGGCTGGGAGGAATGCCTCTCAGCTCATCATAACTCCAAATAAAGATGTCGCAGAATTCTTGAATCAAAGACACATAGTCCTCCCTTTCTGTTGAACTGAGCATGGAACCTAATTTAATTGGCTGCGAATCATTAGGCGTGACAAGGTCTAACTCAATCACATCCGCATCTCTTATCCTATCTTACGGCTCTATCGGCTCATTTAGAGTTATCTAATAAATATCCTCTGTAGTGGACCCCTCTTTAGATTTGTCACTGGATGATGTCTCACTATCAGATGGATCGTCTGCTATCTCTAATTCAGTAGGGGATAAAGGAGCTCTCTCACTCTGAGGAGACTCAGGATAAGCATCAACTATCACTCGATTAGTGCCTCTACCAAGAACCACACGACCGGCGGGTATATCAACTTAACAGTCTGTTCGTAAGATCCAAGGCCTACCTAGAAAAACTCGATAGCTAGGACATCCTACAAATCTAATCACCCTAAAGTCCAAGAATCATTCTACACTTGCAACTGTAACATGGACCTTAATAACGCAACCTTCCGGTTGTCTCAGACTATCATCAGCCATTCTAAGAAGGGTGGAACTATCTTTCTAGATGCCTAGTCCCAACCTCTCCATCAACTCTGAACTCATGATATTGACAGAGGATCCAGTGTCTACAATAGCATGTTCCACTAATATTCCATCCACATAAGCTGGAACACTAGGGCAGTTCTTTTCAGCATGGTTAAACCAATCTTCCCCTACTCGTGCTATGCCCAAGGGTTCTACAATATACCCGATATGCAGGATCTTCTTAAATTCCTTGCATACTCTTGGAGATAATTTAATCAATTGCAAGAGGTTCACATCTGGTTTGACTTCGCAAAGAGAACTTGCCAAATCAAAGTCATGATAAGTAGCCAAAGCTCTCTTTTCTTGCCAAACCATCCTCTCTTTTGGTCTTTGGACTGGTTTTGGTGCTTCTTTCTTGGCTCTTGCCTTCTTTCTTGGCACTTCTTCATCTTTTTTAGGGTCACCTTTTCTGTCAACCGGCTTTAGCGGTCCCCCTTCTATGCTAGGATTTTGGACTTGCGTCCCCTTATCCCCTTGTTTAGGATTTCCCTCAACCGGCTTTGCATTATCTCTATCAACCTCTTTAGCCCTTTGGCCTCTTGTCACGGCTCTTAAGTTAGAGGTTTCAACATCGTTGACTCGTACAGCCTCAATAAGGCTGACTCCGTTGCCTTGTGGCAACTCTTCTGTCACAACTCTATAGAAACAGAATTTGTATCCTTTTTCATTAATTTATCTATATAATGATTTATTAAAATTATTTCCTTTGCACTAATTAGATATAAAGAAAAGTGCATTGGAGCTGGCCACTGATGAGTGGTCATAGGTTATGGTGGACCCACACGGTGGGTTAGAGAAAAGATAGTTCACACTTCCACCTATATGACCCGATTGGGCGCCTGTGACTAGAACTCATGCATATCAGGGTTAGACTCGCACACAGAAAGGATTGATGCCTTGAAGTGTGGGCTAGATCCACCAGAACAGACAGTTACAATCAACAAGATGGCATGATCATAAAATGCTTGTATAATGTGCATGTGTGGGCTGAAAGCTTGAAATGCACATTTCTTTGCATAGGAAAGTCACATGAAGATTCGGATATCATTTTTGCGATGTACACGGAAAAAGCTTTCATATGATACCCATATTGGGGGGTCCCTAAATTCTAGGAGATCCCTAAATTTTAGGAGCCTCGAATTAGCCTAAAAATGCTAGTCCTAAAAAATAGGGATATCATTCTAAAAATAGTAAGTTCTGTACTCTGAGTGTGCTTACTAAATTTGGTTGTTTCTATTCTTGACAGTATTCAACCCAAAAAGGAAGGCCATAAAGAAGAGACAAGTGTCAAGACACTTGTCACACAAGTTTCCAAGTGTCCCACCACTTGTCACATCTCATGACATGTGGCTGGACACTTGTCTTGTGCTACTCCACTTTCCCCTTTTGTACTAGCTCTCCCCTCTCCTATAAATAAGAGCTCGTTTTTCTTCATTGAGCATCATTTTTCTTTGATGTAAACTCATGTACAGCACCCACAGATAGCCAGAAACTGGCCCCATCCATCCCCATCATCATCCCCCACTTCTCCATTATCAAATTCCTCCATATTCCCTCTTCTATCACTGCTGTTTTACAAGACAGCAAGCCTGTAAATTCATTACAGCACCTCCTTCTCGAGCTCTTTCTTCCATTTTAGCTACAAGAAGCAAGCCCTATCCATGTACTGCTGATCAACGATGGAGAAAGGCTGAATTCCCCTTTTTCTTCTCTCATACTGTAAAGAAATCAGTTCTTATCATTGCATAATAGATAATGCATGTGTGTTTGTACATCTTTGCATGATCTTGTGAGAATGAGAATTATTTCTTCTCACTCTCAGGTTGATTGTAATTGAGCTCTTCCCTAAGGGACTTGGGTTGAGCAGAAATACATTCCTTCGGGGGGGGGGGGGGGGTTGCCCATCTTCAACCCTCAATCTTGTCTCCATTACTTTTACATTTTTATGGCTGTAATTTTGTGAGTAATTTTCATTTTCAGCTTTACGTGTTCATTCTCTTTTATATTAAATCTCGAAAACAAGCGAATATCATAATTGTTAAGCATACTACGTTGTTCGGGGCGTTTACAGTGGTATCAGAGCTTTGGCTCGGTCCTCACCCCCAGCACTGGTAGTGCTTACAACTATAAGTTTGTTTGTTTTCAGCCCTTGCATTGAGTGCGTGAGCATATCTTTTTTTCTTTAGTCTCAATGGATCAATCGAGTGCTATCCTTCAAGCCATTCAAAGTCTTAGAGAGGAGAATCAGCAAATTCGTGAGCAACTTCTCAAACTAGAAAAAGTTGAGAATCCCAAAGAATTCAAGGAAAGAAGCCCATCTACTTCAAGGAGACAAAGCCATACCAATGAAAGGAGCCGATCAAGAAGTCCAACTACTTCTAAGAGGCAGTCCCATTCTACTTCAAGACAAAGAAAGAGATCGCGTCGAAGCTCATCCTCTTCTTCAAAGTCATCTGGCGCCTATTCTGATGGATCCTCTTCTAGTAATGAAGAGTCACACCCTTCTCGTGGAAGACCTCATCATTGTCAAAGGCGTCGACATTCTTCACCCTCATCTCCATCTTCATCCCCATCAAGCACTTCATCATCTTCAACCTCAACATCCGAGCATGGACGAAGGTATAAGAAGAAGAAGAAGACTAAGTCACTATCTCAACTTGAAAAGAAGATCAAGTTCAGTATGTATGATGGTTCCCGAAATCCTGATCTTCTTCTAAAGTTTATTCGTCAATTTCAAATTTTGTATGGTCGTGACAAGTATAAAGAAAAAGAAAAGATTAAGTTTGCAGCTTTACATTTAACCGACTTAGCCCATACTTGGTGGACGGGGTTGGAATATGATCATGCTGCCCCAAAATCATGGCAGTCCTTTGTTCGCCTGATACAAAGCCAATTTCTTCTTGTTCATTTCAAAAGAGATGTAAAAAAGGAATGGGATCGGCTTTGGCAAAGGAAAAATGAGTCACTTGGTGACTATACCAAGAGATTTTGGGAGCTACTTTTGAAGGTCCAACATTTCAAGAAGATCAACAGTTCGGAAAAGCTTAGGAAGTTTCAAGGAGGTTTGCATTTTAAACTTCGTACTGCTCTTAATCATTATCATTGTTCTAGTCTCAGGGAACTCATTGACCATGCTGAGACATGGGAAATGGAGCACAATGGCAACAAATCATTCCAAAAGAATGATAAGAAGAGAGTAGCTGATGATGAGGAGTATTCAGTCCCAAATGAAGGAAAAAAACAATGGCAAAAGCAGCCATCAAATCAAAAGAAGATGAAGCCCTATGCGCCTCTTAATGCTCCTCAATTTCGCTCCAATCTATACCCATAAGCAAAGCAATTTTCCGAAGAAGAAAATCAATGCTTCATGAAAGAAGGGAAGTGCTTTAAATGTGGACAAACAAGCCACATAGCGAAGCAATGTCCAAACAAGGGACAAAGCAAGGTTTCTGACAACAAGCCTAAGTCGCCAGTGAAAATCAATGCTATCAGTGATGTAGTTGCAAACACAACTCACACTCCAGAGACACGCAAATTATTAAAAGCTTGGGGACAGTTGCAAGGTAAGAAAGCACTATTCTTGATAGATCTTGGGGCGAATGAAAATATTATTTCCTTGCAATTAGCTAAAGAGCTTGGATTAAAGAATGAAGAGATGGACACTCCGGTAGAAGTTCGCCAAGCTTTAAATGTTGATGAAGGTGACACAATGAAGACTGTGATATCCTACATTGGCAAGCTCAAGTTTCAAATTCAAGGCTACAGTGACGAAGATACCTTCTGTATCGGAGACCTTGATGGTTGCGATGTGATTCTTGGCATGCCCTGGAATCATAGAATAGATTCAACCATCTTCTCTCAGAAAAAGAAGGTAGAACTCACCAACAAAGGCAAGAAGTACGAGATCCAAGCTGGAGTTTCTGGAGACACCATACCTATGGTAAGACATATGCAAGTCTCTAGAGCAATTAAGGATTGTGTTCAATGTTGTCTGCTTTATGTCACTGATGTAAAAGATAATATGAATGCTGAAAACCAAGAGCAACTTCAGCTCTTGGAAAAGTATAAAGACTGTTTTTTGGAAGATCTTCCTTATCAGCTTCCCCTAGAAAGGCCAGAAGACCATCATATTGATATTATCCCGGGGAGTTCTCCTCCTAATATAGCACCATACCGTGTGAGCCGTCCTCAACAAGAAGAAATCAGAAAGCAAGTCGAAGACCTACTCAACCGTGGGCTAATTAGGCCAAGTAGCTCACCATTTTGTTCACCGGTTCTTCTTGTTCAAAAGAAAGATGGCGCATTCAGGATGTGCATTGATTATCGAGCCCTCAACAAAATCACCGTGAAGAATCGGTTTCCTATTCCCAGAATTGACGATATTTTGGATCGCCTAGGAGGCTCAAAGGTTTTCAGCCGCATTGATTTAAAGAGTGGTTATCATCAAATTAGGGTAATACCACAAGATGTACACAAAACTGCTTTCCGCACTTCATACGGTCTTTATGAATTCTTGGTGGTTCCTTTCGAATTAACCAATGCACCAGCCACCTTTAATCGAATGATGGAGCACATCTTTAGAGAGCATCGACAATATGTCGGTACTTTCTTTGATGATATTCTTGTCTTTAGCAAGAATGAAGAGGAGCATCATCAACACTTGGAAATTGTTCTACAATTACTACAACAAAATCAACTCTTGGTAAATGGTAAAAAGAGTGAATTTTTCATGCATAAAATAAATTACCTTGGGCATGTCATCTCTTTTGAAGGGATTCAAATGGATCCTGAAAAGATCAGGATAATCCAAGAATGGCCTCATCTTCGTGATGTACATGAGGTGCGATCGTTTCTTGGCTTATGTTCTTATTACCGCCGCTTCATCAAGCATTTTGCACATATGGCTTCTCCACTTCATGACCTTACAAAGAAGAAGATCTCTTTCCAATGGAAGGAAAAAGAGAAGGCAGCCTTCACAAGGCTGAAAACAGCTCTTACTTCTGGACCTGTTCTTATCATTCCAGATCTGGTAAAACCATTTGTGGTGGAAGCAGATGCTTGCGGTGATTGTATTGGTGCAGTGCTAAATCAAGAAGGCCATGCCGTAGCCTTTGAAAGCCGCCGTCTAAATGATGTGGAGAAAAGGTATGACATTTATGAAAAGGAGCTCTTAGCAGTGGTTCATGCTTTAAAGATATGGAAACATTATCTTTTAGGCAATGAATTCCTTATTAAAACCGATCATCAAAGCTTGAAGTATTTCAAGACTCAAAAGCATTTGCAGGAGAAACATGCAAGATGGGAAAATTTCTTGTCTATGTTTCATTTTCAAATTATGTACACTCCAGGGAAACAAATGTAGTTGCTGATGCACTTTCTAGAGTGCCTCGCATTGCAACTATTACAGTGGCTCATCATGAAGATTTTCAAACGATGAAGATACTGATTTTGCAGCAATTTGGTCAAATTTACAGCAAGGAGGTTCTCATCCAGATTATTCCATCAAAGATGGTTACCTTCTCATGAACAATCGCCTTTGTGTCACTCTTCCTGTTCGACAAAAGGTGCTTAAAGAAAGTCATGAACCCCCTTATGCAGGGCATAGAGGGAGGGCAGCCACTCTAAGTGCAATTGAGCGCTACTTTTATTGGCCAACATTACGAAAAGATACACATAACTTCATTGAGGTTTGTCTGGTATGCCAAAAATCCAAATATGATAGGCAGAAGATTCCAGGATTGTTGCAACCTCTTCCAGTGCCCAAAGATCTATGGGAATCTATCACAATGGATTTCATCTCAGGTATTCCAAGAACACCTCAAGGTCATGATATGATTTGGGTCATAATTGATAGATTCAGCAAACAATCACATTTTATTCCATGTCATAAAACATTGAAATCCGCACAAGCTGCAAGACTTTTCATTCAACATATCTTCAGATTACATGGTATGCCTTCTGAGATCATTTCAGATAGAGACTCCAAATTCACAAGTAACTTTTGGCGTGCTTTATTTGAGAATTTGGGAACCACTTTAAAGTTCTCCTCAGCTTTTCATCCTCAAACTGACGGCCAAACAGAGGTGATGAATCTCACTCTTTTGGATATGTTGAAAGCTTATGTTAGTGAACATAAGTCACAATGGGAGAAATATCTTCCATTATTGGAGTTTGCTTACAACAATACAGTGCACTCATCCACAGGGAAAGCTCCAAATGAAATAGTACAGGGTAAAGTGATTCCTCCTCCAATTATTCGCACTAAAGATAAGATTTTTGCTGCTGATGAGTTTGCTTCAGATTTAAAAACAACAACGGATCAAGTTCGAGCCACTATCAAAGTTGCGCAAGAGCGACAAAAGAAGCAAGCATATAAACGAAGAAGACCTTTGGCTTTTGAAAAAGGTCAATATGTCTTGCTAAAGTTTGATCAAAGCAGGCTCAAACAAGGTTCTGGTCAAAATTCATCTTTTCCAAAGCTCTCCAGTAGATACTTTGGACCCTTCAAAGTGATTGAGAAAATAAATGAAGTTTCTTATCGACTTGAGCTTCCTACTCATTGGAAAATACACAATGCTTTTCATGTAAGTTTGCTAAAACCTTACATAGGACCAGAACCAAAGGAACCCATTACTGAAGATCCCCCAGAAGTTGAAGAAACATAGCAACTCTTGGAACCTGAAAAGATTTTGTTTCTCAAGGATCGAACCACGAGAAGTGGCCTTGTGACACGAAAATTCTTGCTAAAATTCAAGAATCTACCCACCACAGATGCACAGTGGGTAGATGAAAAATTCATGAGGGATTACCCAAATATTCTACAACAATATCAAGAAGATTTTCAGCTGAGGACAGCTGAATAAAAGCCAGAGGGCTGTCACAACTCTATAGAAACAGAATTTGTATCCTTTTTCATTAATTTATCTATATAATGATTTATTAAATTTATTTCCTTTGCACTAATTAGATATAAAGAAAAGTGCATTGGAGCTGGCCACTGATGAGTGGTCACAGGTTATGGTGGACCCACACGGTGGGTTAGAGAAAAGATAGTTCACACTTCCACCTATATGACCCGATTGGGCGCCTGTGACTAGAACTCACGCATATCAGGGTTAGACTCGCACATAGAAAGGATTGATGCCTTGAAGTGTGGGCTAGATCCACCAGAACAGACATTTACAATCAACAAGATGGCATGATCATGAAATGCTTGTATAATGTGCATGTGTGGGCTGAAAGCTTGAAATGCACATTTCTTTGCATAGGAAAGTCACATGAAGATTCGGACACCATTTTTGCGATGTACACGGAAAAAGCTTTCATATGATACCCGTATTGGGGGGGTCCCTAAATTCTAGGAGATCCCTAAATTTTAGGAGCCTCGAATTAGCCTAAAAATGCTAGTCCTAAAAAATAGGGATGTCATTCTAAAAATAGTAAGTTCTGTACTCTGACTGTGCTTACTAAATTTGGTTGTTTCTATTCTTGACAGTATTCAACCCAAAAAGGAAGGCCATAAAGAAGAGACAAGTGTCAAGACACTTGTCACACAAGTTTCCAAGTGTCCCACCACTTGTCACATCTCATGACATGTGGCTGGACACTTGTCTTGTGCTACTCCACTTTCCCCTTTTGTACTAGCTCTCCCCTCTCCTATAAATAAGAGCTCGTTTTTCTTCATTGAGCATCATTTTTCTTTGCTGTAAACTCATGTACAGCACCCACAGATAGCCAGAAACTGGCCCCATCCATCCCCATCATCATCCCCCACTTCTCCATTATCAAATTCCTCCATATTCCCTCTTCTATCACTACTGTTTTACAAGACAGCAAGCCTATAAATTCATTACAGCACCTCCTTCTCGAGCTCTTTCTTCCATTTTAGCTACAAGAAGCAAGCCCTATCCATGTACTGCTGATCAACGATGGAGAAAGGCTGAATTCCCCTTTTTCTTCTCTCATACTGTAAAGAAATCAGTTCTTATCATTGCATAATAGATAATGCATGTGTGTTTGTACATCTTTGCATGATCTTGTGAGAGTGAGAATTATTTCTTCTCACTCTCAGGTTGATTGTAACTGAGCTCTTCCCTAAGGGACTTGGGTTGAGCAAAAATACATTCCTTCGGGGGGGGGGGGGGGGGGGTTGCCCATCTTCAACCCTCAATCTTGTCTCCATTACTTTTACATTTTTATGGCTGTAATTTTGTGAGTAATTTTCATTTTCAGCTTTCGTGTTCATTCTCTTTTATATTAAATCTCGAAAACAAGCGAATATCATAATTGTTAAGCATACTACGTTGTTCGGGGCGTTTACATCTTCTATAGCTGTTTTTCCCCTCTGCAATATTTGTCTTGGTGCATCATTCTGCTGCAAGTTATTTCCTTGCGCTCTATGATTCACTAGGCCCGGTTGTTTACTCCCTTTGTTGGAGAGAACTAATCTTACTCCAACACGTAACAGCTAAATGTCCCAACTTTCCACAAATGTCACATTTCACATTTGGACAGTTTCTGGGGGTGCTGTCCATCACACCACTTACAACTGAATCTTGAGGGTCCACCCTCTTCAGGGTGTCGACTCCCTATCAGATTTTGTTTCTTCTTCAAGAAATTAATGTCGATAGCTATTTTTTGATATTGTTTGGAAATCATATCGGTATAATGCTTCATCATGTCCTTAACTTTGCCAAGGACATTATATGCACTCGAGTCATAGCCTCGATCGTCGACCCGTCATTCCATTGGCCTAACAATCTGATTTGGCATTGGCTGTTGACCCATAGGAACAACATTAGAATTCGAAACTTGGCCTCCAACATGTGGTGGAGCCAACTGACTTGCCATAGGCATAGTCACACTGGGAGGAGCTAGTAGCAAAGGTACATTCTGAACCACGCTCCCCCTCCCAGTAGGGTTAGTCATAGACATCCCTTGACTTCCATTCGTCAACAATGGATTGCCTCCAGGTACTAAACCCCCATTAGCATTCATTTGAGAATATTAGGTTGTTTGTAATCGTGCTTCTACTCCCTCTGCCCGCGTAATAGCGGTGTCTATATCTGCCAAGGCCACACTGCTCAATTGTACTTGGATATTAAAATCCAACCCATGCAAAAAGTACTGCAATTGGGCAGCCGGCGGAATGGGAATGTAAGTTTGTAACTTACGGAATACTTCCTTCAGCTTCTTGGCATAAGCTTTCACATTCTCATGAGGGTCTTGGCGCGTTACATTCAAGACCCGCAACCAATAATGGCCACCTCTTTCAGGGGCATATTCTCCTCGAAAAGCTGCATAGAATTGATCAATTGTGGTTATGGTCCTAGACTCTATGCTGTGATACCATACGCAGCCCTTCCTTTTAACGTCATATTGAAGAACATCATGAGATGTCCCTCGTCTTGGATGCGATAATTGAACATCAATCTTTGGAACTCACAAATGTGAAATTCTGCATCCTCTTCTGCTAACCCATTAAAAATGGGCAAGGGAACTCCTAAGGCTGGTAAATCCAGCGTCCCTGTAGGAATTGCAATGGGTTGTGCCATGGTGACAATCGGATTAACAATAGGAGCTTGAACGGGTGAATTCACCCCCCCACTTGAAGTGGGTAGACTTAGTGGAGAAGAGGAAGAACTTACGCTTCCTCCTACACCTAACAGACTATGTGGAGTAGTTGGGTAACTAAGACCACTACCTCTTATATGTACTGGGCTACTCTTTTGAGGAGAATAACGACTTACGATCTCTAACCACCGTCTAGCCCTCTCAACACGTTCTGCTTTTTGGATTTTGGCTTGACGCTCCTTGTCAGAGGACATAAACCAACTTCCTTTTGGTCCCTAGAAACCCTAGATACGAAAACCACCACTTATAAGCGGCTCCTGGCAGACACACCACTGATGGGACCTGAAATGGGCCGGCACTAGCTATAGCACTAGCCGGATCTCATGCTCATGACACACAAACACCCTCACGGCCTCAGGACCAGGAGTGTCAATCTAATGCTAAAGGACAAACTGCCCTAAAGCTTAATTCTTACGTTCATAGTTTATAGTCCAATGTTTCCCTAAAACTCCTCAGAGGGAGAACCCAAAGTACATAGGCATAACGCCTCGTCACACACATATAGGAGGCACTCCACCGACTATTAGTCGGAGCCCCACTACAGCTCTCCTACATCGCAGGGATTGACCCTTTAATGCACTGCAAAACATATAACACGAACGAGCACAAGCTCCTCTCAAGGTACCAATATTTTACGTTCCAAGATGTACCATTCCTCACTATAATTTCCCCTTAGGACCCAACGACTAATCTACAGCTTAGAACATCCTCTCACGCTCACCGTTGGTCACAACCTAAGGAAGACAGGTGCCATGCATCCAGGAGGTTTTTCTGATACCTTTTAATTATTATGCTTAATGCAAATCGTGTATGGCTATGTGCCCAGACAAAAGAAAAATCAGCATCCTGCATAGTGCATAAAACATTCTTTCCATGAATTTTTACTAGCGCCTACTGTGTTGAAAGGAGGCACCGAGCCATATGCTCATGCTACCATCCTCTTTATTTAAACCGTTTCTAATATGCCAAGTGCAATGCATAAATCAAATCTTTTCTTTATCTTTTAGCGTTCCAGCCCCTTTTCATCCAACTCTTAGCATTTTGCATCATTGATCGGTTAGATAGGGTATCTATGCATTTCTCCCTTTTAAAAGAACGATAAATATACACAAAACATAGAAACGGGGACAAACCGAGGCCAACCTCATGCTTTGCCATCATTATACATTGCACAAACATAGATATAATTTTCCCTAATTTTCCTCAGCCCATTTTCCATTTGTCCCTATTTTTAAACCCATTTTTTCCATTTTTGGGCATTTTTCCCTATTTTTCTTCAATAAATAATGACTAAAAATGAAAATGGATTGTGGGCTGTGGCCCTTAGGTTCATTGACAGCAAAAAATCAGATTTAGTTGGTGTGACATATCATATTTCTCATTTATATAGCAAAAAACCCAATTTTACCCTTAAAATGCGTGTTTTTCATGTATTTTAACACTAATTCTGGCTATGTAGCCTTATATTTTTTTATTTTCAGGTTGCAAACAGTTGAAACTCATGGAAAACAATGTCATAATGAATTTTCATCCCATATGAACAAGGTTTCATAAAGCAAATAGTATTAAAAAATCATTTTTCTTTATAAAAATAGCATTACCGCTTATTTTCAGGTTTTGATTTCTTGGTCTTGATTACGGGACTGATTTCCAGCATGCATTTAATGCTCAACATCTTCAAGAATAGCACTCTTCATGTCTTCGTCCATCGGGAAGCAATCCATTCTCATCCGGACAAGCTTTCCTCCATCATTCTTCATTGTCTTCTTCCACACAAGAACAGCCCCTTAAGGGAGAGAGAGGGAGGAGAGAGAAAAAGTAAAAGTAGAGATCTTCATCCAGGCCATCATTGCGCGAGTGAAGGGTAGAGATAGCATCAGCATACAGGAGGGAATCAAGCCCCATGATCACTTGAGGGGGTGCATCCTGGCGTGCTCTCTCTCCACATTTTCTTCATCCCCAACTTGCCCACGATTTCATGCTACATCAAATGCTCCACCCCCCCCCCCCCCCCCCCCCGGGCCCCGGGCGCCCCCAAAGGTCATGACCATTTGGCCAAAAAGAAGTCCACCCTTTCAAATCTTGCCCACTTGTTGGCCATTTCCCCGTCTGGTGTCCAAATCAAGTGCTGTAAATTTTTGCGCATCTGGCTTGACATCCTGCATTGGCCGAAAACTCCTAACAACCCTCACGCTAGTTTGAAAATTTATCAAAAATCAACAAGTGTCACTCGGGCACCTTTTAAGAGTCGTATTTCACTTGGTGCTTAAAATCGTCCTAGCTGGAACCGCCGCCTTCGGTGTTGAATATTTTTCCCTTGATTTTTGTAATTTTTGGCTATTTTTAAGCACTTCTTGGCATCAAAACTCCGCTCTCAAAAGATGTGGTTTGACAAGCATGTCAAACAACGTGATTTTGACCAGGGCGACCTTGTGTTGTACTTTGTGAAGGGCCATAAGTAGAAAATGAAGTTCCGAGGGTTAGGACCTTTTAGAGTGTATGTCATCATTAGGACGAGCAATGTCGAACTTGAAACATTGGAAGGTGAGAGCATAGGCTTTTTCAATGGTAGTTGCATGAAGAAGTACTACCCTCCCACACATCCTTTACATGAGCCCCCTATCAATGTCTATGTTGCAACCATCACCAAGATAGAGAATGATGAGGAAGCTGTTGCTCCACCTTATTTATGAATCACGGCCATAGTCCAAAAGACACATTCTTTTGATGCTTTGATCGATGAGGAAGCTGACGTCAATACCCTAGCCCATGCTCATTGGACCCCGTCATTGGGCAATCGCAGTTGCAGCTAATTAACGCTAAACTTAGCCCATTTGGGGGTGAATCCTATGCACTCCTTGGGAAGTGCAAGGTCGTTGTCTCTATTAAGACTGAAAGTTTGCCAACCATCTTCTATGTGTTGCCCAACACGAAGGAGCAGGCAAGGCGTCGCTGCTAGGGCGCACTTTCAAAAAACAAGCCCACTGTTATGTCGATTATGACCTGCAGCATATCCACCTCGCCATAGGAAATGTGCGCATCGTGGCAACTTTTAGCAAGGGCAGTGTCCCTCCAAGACCGCCACTCCATCAATAGAGAAGACCATGCCCAAGGCTAAGGAGGGGGGTCATGATGTGTCACACCTCACTCAGCCCACAAAACACAATCCCACTAAACCCACTCCTAAGGTTAAGTAACCTACATTTCAATGGGTACCTAAACATTAAGGCAAGCCTTCCCATGATAAGCAAACGTAACCTTGCAGACCTAGGAACTCTCATGCAAAGCCTAGATGCCAAAGCCATAAACGCACCCTTAAGCCGCGATGGGTCCCCATAACCCTATTATGTGCTCAAGGATACTACGAGGGAAATAGTTGGATTTGGGTGCCCAAGACATTAGTCCTTAAGAACAAACCCCTTACACAGCTTGCAACCACACCTACTTCAAGCAGTGTGTTCACTAAACAACCACCCATACCTAGAATTCAAGCTGTCAAATCTATGACAACCACAAAGGTTGAAGCCCCAAAACCTAAGCCCATCTATCGGCCAAATCCGCAACCTGCTGGCTCTAAACTAACCACTACAAATGCTAGAGCAAAGTCTCTAGAAACTCAATCAATCAGTCCCTGAACCCACTATGTCTCCCATCAACTTACGCAACAGCTAGATGTCCCACAATCATTTAATGCGACTGAATCTTTCATGCTCAAAGCAGCTCATGATGAAGGTTGTACATATTCCAAGCTGCATGACACACAACTAACCTTTCAAGTGGATGCTCATCCCAACAAGCAATCTAGTGGAACATCATCGCTAATGCATCCAACTAGTTCTATTCCACCACAGCCACTAGCAAGTCTTAGGCCTTCATATGAGTGATGCTCATTTCTTGCTATGGACAAGGACCTTACTGTTGAGATATCGAGCTCCACTCGTGATACGCCAGGGTGACCGTTGTGTATTTATGTCACCAACTTGTCAGTTGCAGACGCAGTTGGTACACCGCCCATGAATAATAGCTACATGATAGCTATCCTTATCTACTCTAGTTCATGGCTCAGTTAGTATGCCACCTTAGTTAGTTGAGTTTGGTTTGAGACCCATATATAGGGTTCTTCTATTTCTTTGTATGAGAGTTCTTTTTGGCTTACACAACTAAGAAGAGGAAAACTGTTTTTAGCCTCCATCTTTGTGTATATTCCCCCATTGTGCAAGCAAGAAAGCTACAAATGAGACTCCTTCCTTCTCTCCCACAATCTTGACATGGTATCAGAGCCCTGTTCGTGGTAAGGAGCTCAAGAAAGCAAGCCAAGCTCGCGGTGTTCTGGTAAGAGGAGCATTGTTGCTTTCATTTTCTGTTTTGGGAGCAGATCTCTGCAGGTAGCACAGCCGGAAAGTGCAGGAGTGCATTGTCTCAGGTTGAGACACCCTTCGCGGTGAAGTAAGAGGGCAGAATATGCTGGGGAAAGGGATTTAGCCCTAGGTGACCTTGTTTTTTTGATTTGAGGCCATTTCGGGGCCTGTTTTGGAGGCGGAAGTTTTCTGCACACACTCAGGAAGAGGCCCAGTTTTATGCTATGCAGCCACTGTTCTACAGGTCGGTGAAAAGTTACTGTAGAAATTGCATCGTATGCTTGTGCGCAGAGACATTGGGAGTTATAGAATCATCCCTGTTGCCTGTTGATGCAAAATCGTCACTAGGAAGTGACTGTGTGGTCAAATACCACTTTCGTCAGTTTTTCAGATTTGCCTTTGTGAGGCTAAAGCTGTGTTCTTTGCAGTGACATAATTTTTTGCAGTGTTTTGTAATGGTGTCTGATTCTCTTTCACAGATTGTCACTGAAAATCTTGACAAGAACAACTTCCAAGTATGGAAGTTTAGAATGACGAATTTCCTTATGGGAAAATGATATTGGGAATCTGTTGCAGGAAATGAAGAAGAACCAGTTCTTCCTGATGTTCCCAATCAACAGCAAATGCAGGCATTTAAAGCATGGCATGAGAGAGCTAGGAAAGTTATGTACTGGCTGTCTATCAGCATTTCAGACTCTATGATTGTGCATATTCAAGATACAAGTACGCCAAAGGAGGCATGGGATACTTTGTCAAAAATGTATAGCACAAATACGCAAGCCAGAAAAATGCAGCTCAAGCAAGAGTTGCACAATGTGCAAAGAGAAAGTATGAGCATCAATGACTACCACATGAAGGTGAAGAAGATTGCAGATGCACTTGCTTCCATTGGGTCGCCAGTGGAAGATGATGATTTAGTCTCAGTGACCTTGAATGGTCTAGGAAAGGATTATGCACAATTCCGAACATCCATTTTCGTCCGTGAAAGATTTCCTGATTTTGAGGAGTTGATTGCTCTTCTAATTTCTGAGGAGCAGAGAAATGGTGGTGCATCTTCTTCAGGAGGAACTTCAAAATAAGCTATCTTCTACTCAAATGCTGGAAGAGGTAGAGGCAGAGGTAGAGGAGGCCGATATGGAGGTTGTGGTAGAAATCAGAATATGCAGCAAACTCAAGAAAACCAGTCCTATGGAGGAGGACATGGTAACTCTAGAGGCAGGGGGAGCCAAAGAGGTCGTGGTGGATGGCAAAACAGTAATGTTGAATGCTACTACTGTGGTAAAATGGGTCATATGGCTAAAGACTGCTATAAAAAGCTGAATGACATCATGAATGGAAAACTGCAACAAGGGAATTATGCATCTTCTAGTAGACAGGGTGATGACAGAAATGAGCATTTGTTTATGGTGCAGCACATGAACAATTCTGTGACAAGTACAGAAGAAAGCAATGATGTATGGTATGTTGACTCAGGTGCATCAAACCACATGACAGGTCATGCAGAATGGATGGAGGATGCAAGGAAAATGGAAAAACCAGGATTTGTGGAGATTGGTGATGATATTGCACATCCTACTGTGCAGATTGGAAAAATTCCTTTGTCTATGCAGGATGGGAAAAAGAAATACCTGTCCAATGTATTTCATGTCCCGAATATCACCAAGAATCTGGTTTCTGTTGGTCAAATGGTTGAGCAGGGCTTGCAGGTCAGATTTAATCCTCATGGATGCTTTGTTGAGGATATGAAAAATAAAGGTCGCTTGATAGCAAAAGGACAGAAGAAGGGCAGAATGTTTACATTGGATGTAGACATGCCTGAATTGAGTGCAACAATGTTTGCACATGGGACCGGTGTAGTTGCAGATATTGATATCTGGCATAAACGCATTGGTCATGTTAATGTACAGCGACTTAAATCAATGCAAGCCCAAAATATTGTTGCAGGATTGCCAAAATTCAAGGTTGCATAAATGCATAAGGTATGTGAAGCCTGTCAGTTTGGAAAACAGGCAAGGAAACCATTTCCTAGACATGTTCAAGAGAGTAAGAAGCCATTGGAATTAATCCACTTTGATGTGTGGACTACTAAAGCTGCATCTCTTGGAGGCTGTCATTATTTTGTCAGTTTTATTAATGACTATAGCAGAAAAGTTTGGGTGTATTTTATGAAAAAGAAAAGTGAAGTTTTTGGGCATTTCAAAACCCTTAAAGCTATGGTTGAAAAAGAAACAGGCCTGCAGATAAAATGCCTAAGGTCAGATGGAGGGGGAGAGTACCTCTCAAATGAGTTTGCAAGGTTCCTGCAGGAGCATGGCATAAAGCAGCAATATTCATGCAGTCATACCCCACAACAAAATGGAATTGCAGAAAGAAAAAATAGGCATATTGGAGAGGTATCTTGCGCCATGCTCAATGAAAAAGACTTGCCAGATTTTTATTGGGCTGAGGCAGTTGCTACATCAGTCTACATAATGAACATGACTCCCACTGCAGCAATACATGGGATGACTCCAGAGGAGAGGTATACTGGTAGGAAACCAGATATTTCTCATTTGAAAATTTTTGGTTGCATTGCCTATGTACATGTGCCAAATGAGTTGAGATCCAAGTTGGATCCAAAAGCTGAGAAGTGCATCTTTATTGGTTACTCTCTGCAGCAAAAAGGGTATAGATGCTATAACCCTTCTACTCGTAAGTTTACAGTGAGCAGAGATATTATTTTTTATGAGATGAGTAGCTGGTTTAAACCGGTAAATGTGATTGATGATGTAGATGCACAAAATGGTAATGCTGCACAGAATTCACAGCAGCAGTCACAAAATATTAGTGGACCTGGAGCGTCCTCTAGCAGTGGTTCACATTCTTCGCCATGGACAGGCAGATTGAGATCAGGAGAATCTTCTCAAAGCAATGCAGATAGTTGTATGCAGGTATCACGAAAAGGAAAAGAGAAGGTTGATCAGCCCATGTTTGATATGAATGCAGGTCACTCTTGTGTGGATGGTGAATCCAGTGGCTCAGAACAGAGCATTGATGATGAGTTGGGTATTCCTTCTATTGTTACACCTGGAGTAAGGAAGACCAGGGATGTTTTGAGAGCACCTGGGAGTGAACCTACTTTGCGCAGGTCTACCAGAGCTAGGTATCCTATGGATAGGCTGAAATATGATGAATTTACAGCCATTCACTATGCATATATGGTTAAAGTGATACAGGAACCAGAACCCACTTCTTTTGAGGAAGCCATGGGAAAAGAAAAATGGGAGAAAGCCATGGATGAAGAAATGGATGCCTTGGAAGCAAATGCTACATGGGAGTTAGTACCTTTGCCTAAAGGTAAGAATGCAATTGGCTGTAAGTGGGTTTATAAGGTGAAGCACAATGCATATGGTTCTGTGAACAGATACAAGGTAAGATTAGTAGTCAAGGGGTATGCACAAACATATAGCATTGACTATGAAGAAATATTCAGTCCGGTTGCAAGAATGGCAACTGTAAGAGCAGTCATTGCTATGGCTGCATCAAAGGGATGGTCTTTACATCAGATGGATGTAAAGAATGCCTTCTTGCATGGTGATTTGCAAGAAGAGGTCTATATGGAGCAGCCACCAGGTTATGTGCATGCTGTTCATCCTGGGTTTGTTTGCAGGTTGAAGAAAGCCTTGTATGGCTTGAAGCAAGCACCTAGAGCATGGTCTAACAAGATAGGAAAGTATCTTGTCACTATTGGCTTTCAGATTTCCAAGGCGATTTCTCACTTTATGTGAGAAAAACAGAGAAAGGTATTATGCTACTTGTCATTTATGTTGATGATTTGATTATGATAGGTGACAGTGATGAAGATATTCTTCATGTGAAAATGCTATTGAAGCAGAAGTTTGAGATGAAGGATTTGGGAGAGCTGCATTATTTCTTGGGCATTGAGGTGATTAGATCACCAAGTGGGATACAGCTCTTGCAGAGGCAGTATGGATTGGACATGCTGTCCAAATATGGGATGACAAGTTGTAAGCATATTTCAGTTTCTTTGAAGCAGAATGTGAAGCTGAGCACAGATGCAGGTGAGCTTCTGGAAGACCCTACTATGTACAGACGCATAGTAGGAAGTTTGATTTATATGACTATTACCAGGCCAGATTTGAGCTATTTGTTGGATTGGTAAGTCAGTTTATGCAGGCTCCAAGGAAACCGCATTTGGATGCGGCTAGATGCATACTCAGGTATGTGAAGTCCACATTGCAGTATGGACTATTTTATAAGACTGGGATTCAGATACAGCTGCATGGATACACTGATGCTGATTGGGCTGGTAGTATTTCTGATAGACGATCTACCAGTGGATATGTGTTCTCTTTTGGAGTGCTACAGTCACTTGGAGCAGCAAGAAACAGCCTACAGTTGCCTTGTCGAGCACAGAGGCTGAGTACAGGGGTGCAGCAAATGGCTACATGTGAGGTAGCTTGGTTGCATAAGCTACTTTATGATATGCATCAGTCTACAAATGGGCCAGTTGTCATTTATTGTGACAACATGAGTAGTATACACTTAGCAAATAATCCAGTCTATCATGCTAGAACAAAGCACATTGAGGTGCATTATCACTATGTGCGAGAGAGGGTTTTACTAGGTCTTATTGATCTAGTTTATGTCAGCACAGAGGATCAGATAGCTGATATATTCACGAAGGCATTGGCCGCAGAGAAGCTGCGCAAGTTCAGAGACCTGCTTGGTGTGCAGGAATTGGGATTGAGCTTGAGGGGGAGTGTTGAGATATCGAGCTCCACTCGTGATATGCCAGGGTGACCGTTGTGTATTTATGTCACCAACTTGTCAGTTGCAAACGCAGTTGGTACACCACCCATGAATAATAGCTACATGACAGGTATCCTTATCTACTCCAGTTCGTGGCTTAGTTAGTATGCCCCCTTAGTTAGTTGGAGTTTGGTTTGAGACCCATATATAGGGTTCTTCTATTTCTTTGTATGAGAGTTCTTTTTGGCTTACACAACTAAAAAGAGGAAAACTGTTTTCAGCCTCCATCTCTGTGTGTATTCCCCCATTGTGCAAGCAAGAAAGCTACAAGTGAGACTCCTTCCTTCTCTCCCACAATCTTGACACTTACTGCCAATTCAGGTGATGACTTGGTCACTTGCATTAAAATACTGGAAAACACATTCATGACCTTCGCCCAAAGTTATGAGCGGCTAGACCTTGGCCTTCTTGATGAAGCACTTGCTTCTGAAGTCCAAGCTTTACCCACCTGGGAAGAGTATGAGCTCATGACCATCAAAGTCCCCAAGGTTGCAGCTGAGCTTATGCAAATAATTTTGTCCTGCCTTAGGGCCTAACCCTAGGTTCACATTTTTTAGGTTCTCCACCAGTAGTCGTCATGGAGCACATAGTGCAGCTGGCCAGCTGGCCTAGAACGAAGCTCTCCGCCGTCAGAGGGAGCATAAGGTACTAGTGCCTCCACCAGAATGCTATGTGCCTACTCTAAAGAGGTATGCACCGAAAAGAGGCCCCAAGAGACACTATCTAGGATGTAGGCAAAAGCTCCCCAAGCTAAGAGGACGAAGGCTCAAGGGAGCACCCAAGGTGTAGCAACACCGAGCGTGCAGACCCCACCAGATGCATGGGCACTAGGTGCTTGAAATAGGAGAAAGCATCTAGAAATAAGTGAGAATTTGATGAATTATTTAAAAGCATTCTTGAAACAGCTGCGGCCAGGGATTATACGATTTCAGTTCCAGTCGATATCTTCCCCGCCCAGCCTGATAGGAGCCCCTCACGAGCATAGCCCCAATCGCCCAACCACCCGAACTCACCCTGCCTCATATAAATAGAATAGCCCCCATGTTGTATAAGCTGCTTAACAAAGGCCATCTTGCCGTAACTTTTTTTCCTTAAGTGGTTAAAGGGGCAGGCTCCCCAATTGTACAAACCTCCCTTACCTAGTACTAATATATGTCATGTCTTTAACAAGCCCCAATGCTATGCATCACAGTGAGCACCATAGGATTTTGATAAAGTAATATCTTTTTGTGTTGCATCTATCATTATAATTGATGCATGTGACTTGCATATACTCTCACGAAGTGTCAAATGGATGCAAGACAACATAGGTCTTTGTACGAAAGTGTTCAATGCCTAAGTCACCGCAAGACCAACAATCTCACAAGGAGCCATGACAAGCCTCGCCGCCAAAAGAAAAATCACCCTTGCCGATCGCCCACATCGCATGGCCCAAAGCATGATCAGTGAGGTCACTCTCTCTTTTTTGAGTCAAACTCTACACCTGGCACTCACGGCAGTTGTTACCTCAATTGTATCAATATCGCACGTTACAAAGAGGTTTTGCAAAATCTCCGGTGTATCTCCCCATCTCAACAACTGTTCCTCTAGTAACGAGGCTAGGACATAATCATCGCTGTAATATCCAGTTTCGTAGCCTTTGAATCTTGACATTTCCCAATCCAATTGAAAGACTGATAGCCTCAATGTATTGCAATGGTTGTACTCATATTATTCTTTTTTTTAAATAAAAAAGGAGGAAAGAAAAGGAAATAAGAAAAAAAAAGGAAAAAAACTCACAATCACATCATGACACCTAGCGGTTCTCAAATTAGGTACACCCAGCGACCTTGGTTGGCTGGCTTTGTCGTCCCTAGACCCCTAGCCCTCTACACACCCCCCACAATTGTTCAGGGCACATCAAGGGTAGGACATACCTAGGGATCTTGTCTTGCCTATGGTTAGACCTGTCACTTTGATCCATTTGCACAATTCCTTTTTGCACTCTGCCTTAATACCATTGCAATCGATTGTGGTAAGCACCGCATGAATGGCCATGATAAGTACACTATACTCGTCGACCAAGCTTGGTAGCTACCAGCTATACCAAAAGTTCAAATCAATGTGTTCAATTATGCTACATCATGCTGTCACAACTCAAAGGATGTCTCGTACATCTTCATGTGTACTTCTCCTCAAGATGGACAACTTTGCTTCATCCACACATTGTTACGAGGAACCAAACCTGTGGTCTTCTAGCTACGTAATATCTAAGTATGCACGACCACCCACATAATATTTGCACCAAAATATATACACATTTTGGGTCCTCAAGTGCATGACAATACTCTCAACTTGCTGTAACGTGCCCGCCCCTCAAATCGCGGGACACGTCTTAGAAGCCCATCAAGAGATCAATCTAGAAGACGCCGCCCGGCACTCCTAAGGAATGACACGGGGTTTGCCAACTAGGGTCTCTTGATTCTGCCTTGCAACGGAACTTATCCGGCCGTTTCCACTAGGATTAACCTGAAGTCTGGGTTCCTAGTAGTCAAGTTTTCCTAATAGCCTTCTAGCGTCGGCGGTCGACAGCCGCTCCACTTTGCGTAGATACAACTGGACAAAAGTAGGCTCATACCGCACTTGATTCAAAGAGAATGGGAAACGGGAGGGATGCATCGCTCGACCTCTCTGCCCGTAGGGCATAGTCCCATTCCGGTCCCCTAAAACAGTATGAATCAGGGTTCTAACCAACATTGTCTAAGGTCATCGTCTGACCTTCCCTAACATTCCTCATTAACATTTCCTTTTGAGGAAAGCTCTCGACTAATCGAGACCACCCTTTCGTAGGATAGACCCATTGGTCACATCCACCACGCTTCCCTCGGGGGTTGTTTTAGTTATCTAATTACCTACCACATTATGTTTGACACATAAAAGCATCTTCCTTAATTAACTTTGTTAATCGCAGGTTCCTTTACGTAATTTAGGGCACTGACACGAAAACAAGATAAAACTGGATCAAAACTTATCTTCAGATTAATGTTTATCTCCTGCCAATACAGGAGAATTAAGTGTTCCTTTTTGCCTCCGCATGAAAAGAATCATTCCATCTTTGGCAATAAAAACCTGAAGGTTTATCCTGCCAAGATTCCACCTTGTGACTAGTATCAAGGCCTCAAGATCCCATCTCGAGTCACGTAGAACACTTGTGTAGGGCCCGAAGGCATTGGGATTTATGGCCAAAGCCCCCACTGGCACCCAAGCATCCTCCTACGCCAAGTAATTTCCACAGAGAGACCTCTCACGACTGGTTCGGTCCACATTCCCGACGCGAATTCACAACCCCCTTGGTTAGGGTTTGGTGGTTCGCGGGGGGGTGGCTGTCAAGATTGTGGGAGAGAAGGAAGGAGTCTTGCTTGAAGCTTTCTTGCTTGCACAATGGGGGAAGACACACAAGGGTGGAGGCTGAAAACAGTTTTCCTCTTCTTAGTTGTGTAAGCCAAAAGAACTCAAGTACAAAGAAATAGAAGAACCCTATATATGGGTCTCAAACCAAACTCAACTAACTAAGGTGGCATACTAACTGAGCCACGAACTAGAATAGATAAGGATAGCTATCATGTAGCTATTATTCATGGGCGGTGTACCAACCGCATCTGCAACTAACACGTCGGTGACATAAATTCACAATGGTCACCCTGGCGTATCACGAGTGGAGCTCGATATCTCAACACTCCCCCTCGAGCTCAATCCCAATTCTTGCACACCAAGCAGGTCTCTGAACTTGCGCAGATTCTCTGCGCCCAATGCCTTCGTGAATATGTCAGCTACCTGATCCTCTGTGCTGACATAAACTAGATCAATAAGACCTAGTAAAACCCTCTCTCGCACATAGTGATAGTGCACCTCAATGTGCTTTGTTCTAGCATGATAGACTGGGTTATTTGCCAAGTGTATACTACTCATGTTGTCACAATAAATGACAACTGGCCCATCTGTAGATTGATGCATATCATAAAGTAGCTTATGCAACCAAGCTACCTCACATGCAGCCATTGCTGCACCCCTGTACTCAGCCTCTGTGCTCGACAAGGCAACTGTAGGCTGTTTCTTGCTGCTCCAAGTGACTGCAGCACTCCCAAAAGAGAACACATATCCACTGGTAGATCGTCTATCAGAAATGCTACCAGCCCAATCAGCATCAGTGTATCCATGCAACTGTATCTGAACCCCAGTCTCATAAAATAGTCCATACTGCAATGTGGACTTCACATACCTGAGTATGCGTCTAGCCGCATCCAAATGTGGTTTCCTTGGAGCCTGCATAAACTGACTTACCAATCCAACAGCATAGCTCAAATCTGGCCTGGTAATAGTCATATAAATCAAACTTCCTACTATGCGTCTATACATAGTAGGGTCTTCTAGAAGCTCACCTGCATCTGTGCTCAGCTTCACATTCTGCTCCAAAGGAACTGAAATAGGCTTACAGCCTATCATCCCATATTTGGACAGCATGTCCAATCCATACTGCCTCTGCAAGAGCTGTATCCCACTTGGTGATCTAATCACCTCAATGCCCAAGAAATAATGCAACTCTCCCAAATCCTTCATCTCAAACTTCTGCTTCAATAGCATTTTCACATGAAGGATATCTTCATCACTGTCACCTGTCATAATCAAATCATCAACATAAATGACAAGTAGCATAATACATTTCTCTGTTTTTCTCACATAAAGTGAGAAATCTGCCTTGGAAATCTGAAAGCCAATAGTGACAAGATACTGTCCTATCTTGTCAGACCATGCTCTAGGTGCTTGCTTCAAGCCATACAAGGCTTTCTTCAACCTGCAAACAAACTCAGGCTGAACAGCATGCACATAACATGGTGGCTGCTCCATATAGACCTCTTCTTGCAAATCACCATGCAAGAAGGCATTCTTTACATCCATCTGATGTAAAGACCATCCCTTTGATGCGGCCATAGCAATGACTGCTCTTACGGTTGCCATCCTTGCAACCGGACTGAATGTTTCTTCATAGTCAATGCCATATGTTTGTGCATACCCCTTGACTACTAATCTTTCCTTGTATCTATTCACAGAACCATCTGCATTGTGCTTCACCTTATAAACCCACTTACGGCCAATTGCATTTTTACCTTTAGACAAAGGTACAAATTCCCATGTAGCATTTGCTTCCAAGGCATCCATTTCTTCATCCATGGCTTTCTCCCATTTTTCTTTTCCCATGGCTTCCTCAAAAGAAGTGGGTTCTGGTTCCTGTATCACTTTAACCATATATGCATAGTGAATGGCTGTAAATCCATCATATTTCAGCCTATCCACAGGATACCTAGCTCTCGTAGACCTGCGCAAAGTAGGTTCACTCCCAGGTGCTCTCAAAACATCCCTGGTCTTCCTTACTCCAGGTGTAACAATAGAAGGAATACCCAACTCATCATCAATGCTCTGTTCTGAGCCACTGGATTCACCATCTACATAAGAGTGACCTGCATTCACATCAAACATGGGATGATCTACCTTCTCTTTTCCTTTTCGTGACACTTGCATACCACTATTTGCACTGCCTTGAGAAGATTCTCCTGATCTCAATCTGCCTGTCCATGGCGAAGAATGTGAACCATTGCTAGGAGACGCTCCAGGTCCACTAATATTTTGTGACTGCTGCTGTGAATTCTGTGCAGCATTACCATTTTGTGCATCTACATCATCAATCACATTTACTGGTTTATACCAGCTACTCATCTCATAAAAAACAACATCTCTGCTCACTGTAAACTTCCGAGTAGAAGGGTTATAGCATCTATACCCTTTTTGCTGTAGAGAGTAACCAATAAAGATGCACTTCTCAGCTTTTGGATCCAACTTGGATCTCAACTCATCTGGCACATGTACATAGGCAATGCAACCAAAAATTTTCAAATGAGAAATATCTGGTTTCCTACCAGTATACCTCTCCTCTGGAGTCATTCCATGTATTGCTGCAGTGGGAGTCCTGTTCATTATGTAGAATGCTGTAGCAACTGCTTCAGCCCAATAAAAATCTGGCAAGTCTTTTTCATTGAGCATGGCACGAGATACCTCTCCAATATGCCTGTTTTTCCTTTCTGCAATTCCATTTTGTTGTGGGGTATAGCTGCATGAATATTGCTGCTTTATGCCATGCTCCTGCAAGAACTTTGCAAACTCATTTGAGAGGTACTCTCCCCCTCCATCTGACCTTAGGCATTTTATTTGCAGACCTGTTTCTTTTTCAGCCATAGCTTTAAGGGTTTTGAAATGCCCAAAAACTTCACTTTTCTTTTTCATAAAATACACCCAAACTTTTCTGCTATAGTCATCAATAAAAGTGACAAAATAATGACAGCCTCCAAGAGATGCAGCTTTAGTAGTCCACACATCAGAGTGGATTAATTCCAATGGCTTCTCACTCTCTTGAACATGTCTAGGAAATGGTTTCCTTGCCTGTTTTCCAAACTGACAGGCTTCACATACCTTATGCATTTCTCCAACCTTGAATTTGGGCAATCCTGCAACAATATTTTGTGCCTGCATTGATTTAAGTCGCTGTACATTAACATGACCAATGCGTTTATGCCAGATATCAATATCTACAACTACACCGGTCCCATGTGCAAACATTGCTGCACTCAATTCAGACATGTTTGCATCCAATGTAAACATTCTGCCCTTCTTCTTTCCTTTTGCTATCAAGCGACCTTTATTTTTCATATCCTCAACAAAGCATCCATGAGGATTAAATCCGACCTGCAAGCCCTGTTCAACCATTTGACCAACTGAAACCAGATTCTTGGTGATATTCGGGACATGAAATACATCGGACAGGTATTTCTTTTTCCCATCCTGCATAGACAAAGGAATTTTTCCAATCTGCACAATAGGATGTGCAGTATCATCACCAGTCTCCACAAATCCTGGTTTTTCCATTTTCCTTGCATCCTCCATCCATTCTGCATGACCTGTCATGTGGTTTGATGCACCTGAGTCAACATACCATACATCATTGCTTTCTTCAGCACTTGTCACAGAATTGTTCATGTGCTGCACCATAAACAAATGCTCATTTCTGTCATCACCCTGTCTACTAGAAGATGCATAGTTTCCTTGTTGCAGTTTTCCATTCATGATGTCATTCTGCTTTTTATAGCAGTCTTTAGCCATATGACCCATTTTACCACAGTAATAGCATTCAACATTACTGTTTGCATTTTGGCCTCTTTGCCATCCACCACGACTTCTTTGGCTCCCCCTGCCTCTAGAGTTACCACGTCCTCCTCCATAGGACTGGTTTTCTTGAGTTTCCTGCATATTCTGATTTCTGCCACGGCCTCCAAATCGGCCTCCTCTACCTCTGCCTCTACCTCTTCCAGCATTTGAGTAGAAGACAGCTTCTTTTGAAGTTCCTCCTGAAGAAGATGCACCACCATTTCTCTGCTCCTCAGAAATTAGAAGAGCAATCAACTCTTCAAAATCAGGAAATCTTTCACGGACGGAAATGGATGTCTGAAACTGCGCATAATCCTTTCCTAGACCATTCAAGGTCACAGAAACTAAATCATCATCTTCCACTGGCGACCCAATGGAAGCAAGTGCATCTGCAATCTTCTTCACCTTCATGTGGTAGTCATTGATGCTCATACTTTCTCTTTGCACGTTATGCAACTCTTGCTTGAGCTGCATTTTCCTGGCTTGCGTATTTGTGCTATACATTTTTGACAGAGTATCCCATGCCTCCTTTGGCGTACTTGCATCCTGAATATGCACAATCATAGAGTCTGAAATACTGATAGACAGCCAGTACATAACTTTCCTGGCTCTCTCATGCCATGCTTTGAATGCCTGCATTTGCTGTTGATTGGGAACATCAGGAAGAACTGGTTCTTCTTCATTTCCTGCAACAAATTCCCAATATCCTTTTCCCATAAGAAAATTCGTCATTCTAAACTTCCATGCTTGGAAGTTGTTCTTGTCAAGCTTTTCAGTTACAATCTGTGAAAGAGAATCAGACGCCATTATAGAACACTGCGAAAAATTCTGTCACTGCAAAAACTCAGCTTCACCCTCACAAGGGCAAATCTGCAAAACTGGCGAAAGTGGTATTTGACCACACAGTCACTTCCTAGTGACGATTTTGCATAAACAGGAACCAAGGATGATTCTGAAACTCCCAATGTCTATGCGCACAAGCATACGATGCAATTTCTACAGTAAATTTTCACCGACCTGTAGAACAGTGGCTAACCAGCATAAAACTGAGCCTTTTCCTGAGTGCGTGCAGAAAACTTCCGCCTCCAAAACAGGCCCCGAAATGGCCTCAAATAAAAAAAACAGGGTCGCCAAGAGCTAAAGCTCTTGCCCGCAGCATATACTGCCCTCTTGCTTCACTGCGAAGGGCGTCTCAACCTGAGACAATGCACTCCTGCAATTTTCGGCTGTGCTACCTGCAAAGATCTGCTCCCAAAACAGAAAATGAAAGCAACACTGCTCCTCTTACCAGACCACCGCGAGCTTGGCTTGCTTTCTTGAGCTCCTTACCACGAACAAGGCTCTGATACCATGTCAAGATTGTGGGAGAGAAGGAAGGAGTCTCGCTTGAAGCTTTCTTGCTTGCACAATGGGGGAAGACACACAAGGGTGGAGGCTGAAAACAGTTTTCCTCTTCTTAGTTGTGTAAGCCAAAAGAACTCAAGTACAAAGAAATAGAAGAACCCTATATATGGGTCTCAAACCAAACTCAACTAACTAAGGTGGC